>NC_068912.1:80330066-80998566 GCF_023091745.1 Budorcas taxicolor
CGCCACATATGATATTGTTTATTTTTTCCTCTTCATTTTTGACCCTCTACTAACTTATAGGCTACAGTCTCTGTCTCTTCTTTTAGAGGTTATATAAATATTTTTTATATATACACACATAATCTTTAAAAAAAAAATTTTGTTTGGAGTATAGTTGCTTTACAATGTTGTGTTAGTTTCTACTGTACAGCAAAATGAATCTGCTATACATGTACATGTATCCCCTCTTTTTTGGATTTCCTTCCCCTTTTGGTCATCAGAGTTTTGAGTAGAGTTCCCTGTGCATCATCTATCAAGTCAAAAGTTAATCAATAATGTTATTTTTGTGTTTGATACTACAAAGGCTTTAAATACTGACTTCATTTGTTCTCTTTCTAACTTGCATGCTTTTACTTCTGTGTATTTAACTTATTTTTTTGTTCTGATAACACAGTGTTGTGTAATGTTCAATAATGCATTGTTTAGATTTATTTTTTATTTATTCATTGACCAATTTCTTTGCTCTTCATTTTTTCTTGCGTCTCAGAGCTTTCCCCTGAGATCACATTCTTTCTCCCAGAATTACATCCTTCAGAATTCTCTTTTTCAAGGGTCTGGATAGTAGGAAACTCTCTGTGCTTCTGTTTGTTTATTTAGTGTCTACATTGTGCACTCAGGATTGAAAGGTATTCTCACTGGGAATAGAATAAGAGGTGAACAGTTATTTTCTCTCACTTCATGAAGAGTATCACTGTACTGTCATCCTGTCTGCATTGCTGTGTCACTCAGTTGTCAGTCTAACTGCTGTTCCTTTGACAATGATCTCCAACCACATCCTAACCCAGTATCTTTTTTTTTGGTGTTCACTAGTTTTATGATGAATCTAGTGTGAAGTTCAATGGCAACCCACTCCAGTACTCTTGCCTGGAAAATCCCATGGACGGAGGAGCCTGGTAGGCTGCAGTCCATGGGGTCGCTAAGAGTCGGACGTGACTGAGCATCTTCACTTTCACTTTTCACTTTCATGCATTGGAGAAGGAAATGGCAACCCACTCCAGTGTTCTTGCCTGGAGAATCCCAGGGACGGGGGAGCCTGGTGGGCTGCCGTCTCTGGGGTCGCACAGAGTCGGACACGACTGAAGCCACTTAGCAGCAGCAGCAGCAGTGTGAAGTTCACTCGTTAGTTCCCTCTCTCCCGCCTTTCGTGCTTTCTTGGTTTCTCTTTTCCTATTTAGCATTTGTTAGGCTTTTTGCGGGTAGAAATTTGATACCATCCATTGGTTCTTCAAAAGTAGAAGCCATTACTTCTTCACATATTATCTTTGTCATATCACATCTCTTCTCTTTTTCTAGAACTCTAACTAAATGTATGTTAGATTTTCTTACTGTCTTCCATGGATTGTAATCTGTCTTTCATATAGTCATTTCTCTGAATCTCTGTGCTGTATTCTGCAAAATCTTGTGACATAAACTTCCTGTTCTCTAATTCTCTTTTCATTTATGTCTAATTTGATGTTAAACCACTGGTTTTTGTTTTGTTTTTAATATCAGTAATTGTGATTTTCATTTCTAGAAGTTTTCTTTGGTTCTTCTTGAAAGTTTCTGGGTCATTTTTTATAATTCCCAGTATCTTGAGAATATTTTCAAGCTTGTTTGTGCTTTGTTCTTTTTTACTGTGTGCTGCTCATTGACCTTGAAAAATTATTTATGTAAATATACTGAGACACAAGATAAAGAGGACTTTTCAAAATAGATTTGTATTTGTCACTTTCAATCTCTAAGGGCTTTACCATATGGTACCATTTAAACTGTGCTTATGGCTTGAATCATTTTGGACCACCAAGTGTTTATAATTGCAGTAACACCAGCAAGTGATTGCAACTTTTCAAGGATGAAATTGTCTCCTCATTGAATTGTTCAGTTGTCTCCTGTGGGTGGAGATTTGGGGGAAATGTAGCCTTTGACTTCCCAGTATCTACTGGTGGATTTCCTTTTGCACTTTACTCTTTAGGGAGATACTTAAATTGGCTGGATTAACAAATGCCCTCAGGGCAAAAGTGGCTTCAGTACTCAGTAAATTTTAGATTTTATCCATGTCATTAGTGCTTGGATATTTTTAATATAGTTACTATTTTTAAGTAATTTTACTATCTGATACTTTTTATACTCAGTCCAGCATTCTCTGTTGTCAGCTTCTGTAGTCAAGTGGCTGGAGTGAGCGGCTTCACAGCCTGCCTCCTGATCTGGTGTCCACCGAGGTCTCACAGGTGCTCTCTCTGGCTTGCTGCTCTTGTATGTTGCTCTAGTCTTAGCTGGAGTATTTCATGGGATGGTCATGTTTCGCCACTTGTTCAGGACCTGGTGATTTGCCTCGCCTGACTCAGGCCCACCATGGTTCTCATCAGCACTACAGATTTCTTCCAATCTCTAACACACCCTTTTCCACTGACCTTGCCTCTCCTGCTGTGGGATTACTTTGTCTTGCTCATGGCAGAACTACTGTCTCTCAGCTGAGCCATGCTCTTTGTCCTCTGCAGGAGATGTGGGAAGATCTGAGTCCCTTCCTCACAGCACAGAAGCTAATGCAAGCTCACATTGGGCTCTTTGCCTTCTATCCTACTTTGCTCTCCTTCCTCTTCTCCCTCACCCCACTGTGTTGCTGGCTCACCTTAAACACTCATTTCCTTCTGGAATCCCAAATGGGAAATAGAGAAGAATCCCACTGGCCTTAGTCTTCCCTTTGACACTTCTGACACATCTTTTCTCTCTGAGGCTTATTCCTCGGATCAAGAAAACTTCTCACTGACTGGCTTTCCTAAATCCAACTTCAACTTCTTCCCACAACCCCCTGGAACAGGAAGAAAGTTTGAACATTCCACTTCTTCAACATCATATCCTTGCTCTATCCTGAGACAGAAGCACAATGGCCTGTTCATCATAGGTGGACAAAGTTGTTTGCATATACTATAAAAGAATCTCTGTGATCTCGGCTACCAGATTTAACCCTTGCTGTGTCAGTGGTAGTAAAAGGAATGTGAAAATGTCTTCTCTTGCCTTTTCTTTAACCTTCTAAATAAGTATTTTGATCAAATATCCTATTTTGGATGTCAAAAACTGATTTTTTAATTCTTTTAAAAATTAATTCCTGTTTTAATAGTCTTAACCCCACCCTTAGGCAAATGGATACTTCAGGCCAATCAAAGAATAAGTTAAGTTCATGAAAATGCAAAAGATAAAGGCATATTAATATGTTCCATAAATACCCAAGTGACAGATATATATATCATTTTTAGTCAAAAGCATTTGTTTTAATTATCTTTTGGTGTGTAATAAATTAGACCAAAATGTAATGGCTTAAAACAATTAATACTTGTTATTTCACAGTTTCTATCAGTCATGAATTCTGAAGCAGCTTAGCTTGGTGATTCTGGCTTAGGACCTCTCAGAAGGTTACCAACTAGGTGAGAGCTGCTATCATCTGAAGGCCTGTCTGCAGCAAAGATCAACTTCCAAGTTCACTCCCATAGCTATTAGCAGGAGGCCCCCGTTACTTGCTGGCTGTTGGCTAGAGGCCTCTGTTTATTCTCCACATGGGTCACATCTCATGACAGGCAACTGGCTTCACTCAGAGCAAATAATCAGAGAGTGAGAGAGAGCAGGAAGTCATCATGCTTATCATGTCTTCGTCTGTAGTCACACATGGCCACTGTTGCTTTACTCTGTTCATTGGAAATGAGTCACTGAGTCCAGCTCATACCCAAAGGGAGAGGAATTGACCTCTGCCTCTTAAAGGCAGTAACAAGGAATGTGTGGACATTGTAAATGACCAAAGCATTAAAATCATTCTGCTGCCCACTTCCTGTGTGCAGACTGCAAAAATTAACAACAAAACATATGTTTCTTACACAATGGAGCTGAAAGTCTAGTAGGTTCATGAACTTGAAAACAGGCAATTACTGCACACTGAGCTGTGGGTCCTAGCTTTCTCCCATATGACATGGGGGACAATAGGTGCTTGAAGGCACATGAGTCAATACACGTGAAAATGCTTTTGTGTAAGTATGGTTTAGCAAAAGTGGCCAAAAGATGAGATTCAAGAGCTCCAAGGTCTACATTCAAATCCCAGCTCTGCCACTTACTGGCCAGGGGACCATGGTCCAGTAATTCATCTTCTCTGTGCCCTAGTTTTCTCATCAGTAAGATGGGAGAGTAACAGTACTCAGTTCATAGGATCCTTGTGAGGATTAAATGTTGGAAAGGACTGAAAAGGTGCCTGGAACATTGCAAGATTTAGTTATCACAGGTGTAAACTGCAGGCCACTTCAGAAAGAAATTATTATTCTAACTTCTGAGACAGGTATATATTCTTATGCTTGTCTAACTGAAAATGAAATAAACTCTTTTTTAAGATTTAATTTGTAATGATATATTTCCACTTTTTTTTCTTTTTAAGCATACGACACGTAGTAAAATGTGAATGTCACTCTTCACCTCTACCCCCACCCACTTACCAATCCCACTTCCTTCCCCAGAGGAAACCACTTTAACAGCTTCATGAATGTTCTTTCAGAAATTGTCTATTTAAAGAAAAATTGTCTTTATTTTTCTTTCTGTTAATAACTTAATAGATCTTCTCATGTTAGTGACTATAGCTTTATATCATTCTTTTTAATGACTATATTAAATTTTATAGGATAGATATACCATCAATTCTTTAACCATTCTTTAATGGGCATCCATGTTTTTTCCGTCTTTTTGCTATTCTGAACAGTTGTGTTATAAGCATAAACTTTTTTTTAATTGGAAGATGATTGCTTTACAATATTGTTGGCTGCTGCCATACATCAGTGTGAATAAGTTACAGGTGTACATATGTCCCCTCCCTCCTGAACCCCCTCCCATCTCCTACCCCTCTAGGCCATCACAGGGCACTGGGTTGAGCTCCCCGTGTCACGCAGCAAATTCCCACTTGCTGTCTATTTTACATATGGTAATGTATATGTTTCCATGTTCTCTCTTTTCCCCCCACTGCATCCACAGGTCTGTTCCTTATGTCTGTGTTGCCATTGCTGCCCTGCAAATAGGTTCATCAGTACCATCTTTCTAAATTCCATATGCATGTGTTAATATACACTATTTGTCTGTCTCTTTCTGACTTACTTCACTTTGTATAATAGGCTGTATGTTCATCAACCACTAGGACTGACTTGAATGTGTTCTTTTTTTTTATAGCTGAGTAATATTCCATTGTATGTATGTACCACAATTTCTGTATCCACTCATCCGTCAGTGGACATCTAGGTTGCTTCCATGTCCTAGCTATTGTAAAAAGTGCTACAGTGAACACTGAGGTACATGTGTCTCTTTCAGTTATGGTTTTCTCAGGATATATGCCCAGTCGTTGTATTGTAGGGTCATATGGTAGTTTTATTCCTAACGCTTTAAGGAATCTCCATACTCTTCTCCCTAGTGGCTGTATCAATTTACATACCCACAAGCATAACTTTTTAAATGGACTTTCTAACCTTCAAAGACTTCATGAATATAAATATCTCTGATAATGATCTGTTAAACTCATTGGACTTACACAGCTGTGGGTGGCCATCGAGTGGTCTGTCCATCCCATAGGAGTGGCTTCCTGGTTTCTACCTGATCACAATTCTTTGGACTGGGAGTTGGCACCAACTTCAAGTTGTGCTACTCACTATCTCTCCTGTGGAAACTTGGAATTGGGACCAAAAGTGAGGGTGACTCTCTCCAGGCAGCCGGACTTGGGCCACTATGGAGCTGTGTGTTTTCTGCTCCACAAGGGCCAGAAATACAGCCACAGTTGTCTGGGAGAGACAAAAGAAAGAGACCAACCGACACAGCGGAGCCGAGAAACGGAGTCTAAGTATCTTCCCAGAATAGCACCTGGATCTTCTTCCTTTTCAGGACCCAGTTACACTCCTGCCTTGGATTCTGTTAGATGCTGGACTTCCTGTGTACATTCATAAAAGCAGATCCCCTTGTATCTTGCTTCCGCGTTGATCCCCACTTACTTTGATACCGGGAGACTTCCTCAGCCACCCCAGCCTGACCTGTAAGCACCAGTTAGGTCCACTCTTAGGCTCATTCACTTGGAATTAACACTACTTATTTTGGCTACTTTGTTTCAAAATCATGGTTATCTAACATTACTCTGCAAACAAGGATTCTAGGTAAGGACAATAAAGATCAGTATTTTTCCTTTTTTAAACATTTAATCATGTTGAATCTTTTTAAGGCAGATGACAAAAATTTCCTAGCTTATTAAATTGAGTGCATTACTATTTCATCATTTCTGGATGATTCAAAGTAAACATTATAAAGACAAAATATTTTGTATATAAGGCGTAATTCAGTAAGTCTACATGTTCAACTAATATAATGAGCACCTGCTACTAAAATGCAATAAAAGAAGCTCCCTCTTTGAAGAGGAAAATATATCAGATATGAGTCTGTCTGTCTTTCAAAACGGAAATTTTTAATTAAAGAAAAGCTATAAAGCAAGCACGTAGGCCTAAAATATTTTCAAATTCAGAGGCTACACTGTAAAATATTTCAATCTGTGCCAAGGGGAAAGCTAAATTTCTGACATGGTGAACCACTCACAGAGTCTGAATGGTTTATCAGCTAGGTTCAGTTCAGTTCAGTCACTCAGTCGTGTACGACTCTTTGCGACCCCATGGATTATAGCACACCAGGCCTCCCTGTCCATCACCAACTCCCAAAGTTTACTCAAACTCATATCCATTGAGTCAGTGATGCCATCCAACCATCTCATCCTCTGTTGTCCCCTTCTCCTCCCGCCCTCAATCCCTCCCAGCATCAGGGTCTTTTCAGATGAGTCAGCTGTTTGCATCAGGTGGCCAAAGTATTGGAGTTTCAGCTTTAACATCAGTCCTTCCAATGAATATTCAGGACTGATTTCCTTTAGGATGGACTGGTTGGACCTCCTTGCAGTCCAAGGGACTCTCAAGAGTCTTCTCCAACACCACAGTTCAAAAGCATCAATTCTTCAGCGCTCACCTTTCTTTATAGTCCAACTCTTACATCCATACATGACTACTGGGAAAACCATAGCCTTGACTAGACAGACTTTTGTTGACAAAGTAATGTCTCTGCTTTTTAATATGCTATCTAGATTGGTCACAACTTTCCTTCCAAGGAGTAAGCCTCTTTTAATTTCATGGCTGTAGTCACTGTCTGCAGTGATTTTGGAGCCCCTCAAAATAAAGTCTGTCACTGTTTCCACTGTTTATTTGCCATGAAGTGATGGGACCAGATGCCATGATCTTAGTTTTCTGAATGTTGAACTTTAAGCCAACTTTTTCACTCTCCTCTTTCACTTCCATCAAGAGGCTCTTTAGTTCTTTGCTTTCTACCATAAGGGTGGTGTCATCTGCCTATCTGAGGTTATTGATATTTCTCCTGGCAATCTTGATTCCAGCCTGTGCTTCATCCAGCTCAGCGTTTCTCATGATGTACTCTGCATATAAGTTAAACAAGCAGGGTGACAATATACAGCCTTGATGTACTCCTTTCCCTATTTGGAAACCTATCAACTAGGTTACCAAGTAAGATTTAATTTTACCAAGCTTAACTCTCCATGACAAGAAATAAAATTTTCTCTGTTGCTTCCTCACACTTGTGTGAAGAGATAAAATCTGTCTTGCTAGAAAGCCCACACTCATTGTTTACCTCTGCGTTAGTGTGGATATCAAGGTTGCTGAAACATTTAGTTGTGGGATGTCTTAAAATGGATATAGCTGGTGTCCAATCAAGAGAGTTTATAAATTATATTTACCATTAAACTTGTGATGATCTCATTTCGTTTGTTTTCATTTAGAGCCAAGCCCCTTGTTTCCACCTACAAGATCTCCAGTGTGATTTGTTTTATTTTTAATTGAGTAGTTTTTTAAAAAAATTAATCATACTCATATGAAAATGTGTAAGACATAAATGTACATTCTGAAAAATAAAAGTAAAATGAGTGTTCTGTCTGACCTTCCCCAGGTTAAGAAAATTGCTTTGGAACTTCCTTGCTGATTCAGTGGTTAAGACTCTGTGCTTCTTATGCAGGGGGTAGGGGTTTGGCCCCTGGTCGGGGAACTAAGATCCCACATGCTCTGTGGCATGGCCAAAAAAAAAGAGCTTTGACCTTGTAGAAGAAAACTCCCCTCTTAGACTTCTTCAATTGCTCCTCTCTCCCTGCATCACCAGGGTACTCAAAGTCCGGATGTTTAGGATAATCACCCCCTTGGTTTTCTTTAGTCTTAGGACCTTTGTACATTCCTAAGTAAAACAGTATATAGTTTTGTCTTTTTTTTTTTTTTTAGTTTTGTCTGTTTTGAACTTAGTATAAATGGAATCGTATTGTATGTTTTCTTCTTGGGCTTGCTTCTTTCAACATTGTGTTTGTGTTATCAATATCAATGTGTGTAGTTGTTAGCTCATTTTTCTCATCTCTGTATAGTAGTTCCTTTTATGAATATATAATAATAATTATATATTTGACCCTGGTGGATATTTAGACTGCTTACAGTGTTTATCATTATGGACAATGCTGCAACAAACACACAGGTACATGTTTCTTAGTGCTGGAGTTTCCAGACTAGGATAAATAACTGGGAGCAGAACTGCAGCATCATAGGACTGTACATGTTCAGTCCTATGAGATAATGCCAAACTCTCTTTCAAAGTGCTTGCATTATGCAAATTTATGTTCTTATCTGGAGTGAATAAGAGTTCTCATTGTTCCAGAGCATTTCATTTGGAATGGTCAGACTTATTTTTTATCAGTCTGATGGGTATGTAAAAATATTTCAGTGTGATTTTACTTTGTATTTTCCTCCTTACTAGTTAGGTTAAGCATCTTTTCATGTGTTTAGTGGCTATTTGAGTTTTCCCTATAGCTCAGTTGGTACAGAATCTGCCTGCAATGCAGGAGACCCCGGTTCAGTTCCTGGGTCAGGAAGATCCCCTGGAGAAGGGAAAGGCTACCCACTCCAGTATTCTGGCTTGGAGGATTCCATGGATGAAATCACAAAGCGTTGGACATGACAGAGCGACTTTCACGTTTCATGAAGTATCTGTTTTAGTCTTTTGCCCATTCTCCTACTTTGTGTTTGTCTGTTACTATTTTATAAGTGTACTTTGTATATTTTTTATGCTATTCTTTTCCCTTTCTTTTTTTATTGAAGTATAATTGATTTACAATGTTGTATTAATTTCTTCGGTACAGCCAAGTAATTCAATTATACATATTCTTTTCCATCATGGTTTATCACAGGATACTGAATGTAGTTCCCTGGGTTATATAATAGGGCCACGGTGTTTATTCATTCTATATATAATAGTTTGCATCTGTTAACCCCAAAGTCCCAGTCCATCCCCCCTACCTCCCCTTTGGGATCCACAAGTCTGTTCCCTGTCTGTGAGTCTGTTTCTGTTTCATAGGTAAGTTCACTTGTGTTCCATTTTAGATTCCACATACAAGTGGTATCATATGATATTTGTCTTTCTCTTTCTGACTTACTAAATTTACTATGATTTTGTTCTATATTTAGAAATCGACTGTTTTATAATTATATTTTCTAAGGAGCCTGTAAAAAATTGCCACAAACAGTGGCAATAAAACAACATGTTTATTGTCTCACATTTCTGTAGTTCAGAAGATCGAAATGTCTCACTGTAAAATCAAAGTATTGGAAAGACTGTGCTCCTTTCCAGAGGCTCTAGGGGAGAATCAATTACGTTGCCCTTTCCAGTTTTTAGCACTGCCCACAGGCCTTGGCTTATGGACTCCTTTCTCCATCTTTAAATCCAGCAAAAATGGCCCAGTTCTTATGGTTCATTACCTTGACTTCTCTGATGCCTTCTTTCACTTTTAAGGACACTTGTGACTATATTCAGATAACCCAGGATAATCTGCTCATTTCAAACCCTTAATTTAATCATATCCACAAAGTCACTTTTGCCATGTAAGGCTGTATTTTCACAAATTTCAGGGATTAATATCTAGACATCTTTGTAAGTTGAGAAGGCATCATTCTGTCTACTACAGTGTTATTGACTTTGTATCTTGTAATCTTACTAACCTCTTATGAATTTTTATAATTTATTTACAGGTTCTTCTATTATTAAAATTTTATTTATTTACTTTTTATTTTTGACTGTGCTGGGTTTTCGTTGCTGTGCAAGGGCTCTCTCTAGTTGTGCGTGGACTTTTCACTGGGGTAGCTCCTCTTGTTGCGGAACACAGGCTTTAGAGTATGGGCTCCAGCAGCTCAGCATGCGAGTTCAGTAGCTGTGGCCTGCAGGCTTAGTTGCCCCTCAGCATATGGAATCTTTCTGGGCCAGGGATCCTCTGCATTGGCAGGTAGATTCCTAACC
Organism: Budorcas taxicolor; assembly: GCF_023091745.1. NCBI lineage: Eukaryota > Metazoa > Chordata > Mammalia > Artiodactyla > Bovidae > Budorcas > Budorcas taxicolor. The sequence goes on from NC_068912.1 coordinate 80,340,462, forward strand.
ACTGGACCGCCAGAGAAGTCCAACTGGTTCTTTAATATTTTCTATATATAAAATCAAACTATTTGCAAATAGTGACAGTCTTGTTTTCTCCTTTCTGATGAATGTAAGTGTGTGTATTTTCCCCCCTACCTTTAAGGCCAAGGTACAACCAAAAATATGGCTGGAAAAATAAAAAAACTGGATAAGACTTCCAGTATAATGTTCAGTAGGATGGGTTATATCAGGCACTCCTATATGGTTTCTGCTCTCAGTTGAAATACTTTCAGCATTTCACCATTATGCACAAAATTCACTGTAGGCTCTCTTCTTTTGAAATTGAGATAGCATATGCTTTTCTCCTTTAATCTGTTCAGATCATTAATTATATGAATGATTTTCTAATGTTAAACCAACTTCCATTTCTGAGAAAAGCCCAAGTTGGTCATACATTTTAGTAGTTAGCTAATGAGGGATATGGGCCTTTTATTTTTCTTGCTTGTATGCATTGTCCTTATCAGGTTATAATACCTAGATTTTAACAGCCTCATAAAATTTGTCACAGAAGGTACCTGCTTCATCTATTCTCTGAAATAGTTTATGTAAGATTAGAACCTATTTGTCACTGAATTGATCTTAATAAAATTGCTGACATTTTCTGAACCTACAATACATCGTGAAATTTAAACATTCTTCAGAACTTCTGTGTCAAGTGCTTTATCATCTTATTCAATGCATTTAATATTCAGTCCAGGGAGATTGGAGGTATTATCTCATTTTTTCAGATATGGAAAATAAAGCTAAACAGATTACAGATACATCTAAAGATATTATATATAGCTACTAAAGGGCAGACTAGAACTTGAATCAAGACATCCTGACTCCAAATTCATTGTACACACAGTTTCACTGATGTTCTCAAGAACTACTGATATTAATAGTTGGCTATGGTGGTGTTCTTTTGAAAAAAATTGTTTCTGTCTCTTCCTTTGATGTTATTTCTAGCCATCACTTCCTTTCTTTCTCCTTGCCCCACTACTTATGTTATTTCTAAAATGCTGTGCTCTCAGAGACAAAAATAGGTTACTATTTTATAACAGTACATATACTCTGAGTGTCTGGGGGACATTCCTAGAAGTAACCAGCTTGAGTTTTATAACATACGTTTTTTCCTTGCTAAGAAGCTTTCACTTTTGTTTCTATGTTACAAAAATTTCAGGTTACTATACTGTTTTCTTTCTGTTTATATGTCCCACACTTTGCTACTCCAAGTGTGGTCTGTGAACCAGCAGAATTGGCATCTCCTTGGGGCATATTCGTGTCAAAACTGAATCTCAGGCCCAATTCCAGAACCAGTGAATCAGAATCTGCACTTAAGCAAGATTTCTGTGTGACTCCTACTACTCAGAAAGAAGAAATTTATTTTAAAATAGAATAGAACATTGACAAAGCACCTGGTCACCCAAGAGCTCTGATGGGAATGTACAATACGATTAATGTTGTTTTCAGGCCTGCGAGCAAAAAGCATCTATTCTGCAGCCCATGGATCAAGGAGTAATTTTGATTCTCAAGTCTTATTTAAGAAATGCATTTCACAAGGCTATAGCTGCCATAGACAGAGATTCTTCTGGTGGATCTGGGCAAAGTCCATTGAAAACCTTCTGGAAAAGATTCACCATTCTACGTGCCATGAAGAACATTTGTGATTCATGGGAAAAGGTCAAAATATCAACATAAACATTTGACTTTCTGGATGAAGTAGATTCATCTACTGGATGAAGTAGATTCCAGCCCTCGTGGTTGACTCTGAGGGGTTCAAGACTTCAGCGGGGGCAACAACTGCAGATATGGTGGAAACAGCAAGAGAACTAGAACTGAGTGCCTGAAGAACTATGGATGGAGGTGCATGACATTGTACAGGCGGTGGTGATCAAAACCATCCCCAAGAAAAAGAAAGGCAAAAGGCAAAATGGTTATCTGCGGAGGTCTTGCAAACAGCTGAGGGAAGAAGAGAAATGAAAGGCAAAGGAGAAAAGCAAAGACATATCCATCTGAATGCAGAGTTCCAAAGAATAGCAAGGAGAGATAATGCAACGCAATGCAAAGAAATAGAGGAAAACAATAGAATGGGAAAGACTAGAGATCAGTTCAAGAAAATTAGAGATACCAAGGGAACATGTCATGCAAAGATGGGCTCGATAAAGGACAGATACAGTGTGGATCTAACAGAAGCCAAAGATATTAAGAAGAGGTGGCAAGAATACACAAAGTTACTATACAAAAAGGATCTTTATGACCCAGATAACCACGATGGTGTGATCACTCACCTACAGGCAGACATCCTGGAGTGCAAAGTCAAGTGGGCCTTAGGAAGCATCATTATGAACAAAGCTAGTGGAGGTGATGGAATTCCAGTTGAGCTATTTCAAATCCAGAAGATAATGCTGTGAAAGTGCTGCACTCAGCATGCCAGCAAATTTGGAAAACTCACCAGTGGCCATAAGACTGCAAAAGGTCATTTTTCATTCCAATCCCGAAGAAAGGCAATGCCAAAGAATGTTCAAATTACCACACAATTGCACTCATCTCACATGCTAGCAAAGTAATGCTCAAAATTCTCCAAGCCAGACTTCAACAGTACATGAACTGGGAACTTCCAGATGTTCAAGCTGCATTTAGAAATGGCAGAGGAACCAGAGATCAAATTGCCAACATCTGTTGGATCTAGAAAAAGCAAGAGAATTCCAGAAAAACATCTATTTCTGCTTCATTGACTACACTGAAGCCTTTGACTGTGTGGATCACAACCAACTGGAAAATTCTTTAAGAGATAGGAATACCAGACCACCTTACTGCCTCCTGAGACATCTCTATGGAGGTCAAGAAGCAACACTTAGAACTGAACATTGAACAAGGGACTGGTTCCAAATTGGGAAATGAGTATGTCAAGGCTGTATATTGTCACCTTGCTTACTTAATTTATATTCAGAGTACATCATGCAAAATGCCAGGCTGCATGAAACATAAGCTGGAATCAAGATTGCTGGGAGAAATATCAATAACCTCAGATAGGTAGATGACACCACCCTTATGGCAGAAAGCTAAGGGGAACTAAAGAGCCTCTTGATGAAAGTGAAAGAGAGGAGTGAAAAAGCTGGCTTAAAACTCAGCATTCAAAAAACTTGAGATCCTCTAACAATGGAGAAACATAGAGAATAGACTTACGGACATGGGGAGAGGGGAGGGGAGGGTGAGATGTATGGAAAGAGTAACATGGAAACTTATATTGCCATATGTAAAATAGATAGCCAACAGGAATTTGCTGTATGGCTCAGGAAACTCAAACAGGGGCTCTGTATCAACCTAGAGGACTGGGATGGGGAGGGAGATGGGAAGAAGGTTCAAAAGGGAGGGGATATATGTATACCTATGGCTGATTCATGTTGAGGTTTGACATAAACAGCAAAATTCTGTAAAGCAATTATCCTTCAATAAAAAATTAATTTAAAAAAACCTCAAAACTTAAGATCACGGCATCCGGTCCCATCACTTCATAGCAAATAGATGGGGAAACAATGGAAACAGTGACAGACTTTATTTTCTTGGCCTCCAAAATCACTGCAGAATGGTGACTGCAGTCATGAAATTAAAAGATGCTTGCTCCTTGGAAGAAAAGCTATGACAAACCTAGACAGCACGGTAAAAAGCAGAGACATTACTTTACCAACAAAAGTCCATCTAGTCAAAGCTATGCTTTTTCCAGTAGCCATGTATCAATCAATTCTGAATATTCATTGGAAGGACTGATGCTGAAGCTGAAGCTCCAATACTTTGGCCACCTGATTCAAAGAACTGACCCATTGGAAAAGACCTTGATGCTGGGAAAGATTGAAGGCAGGAGAAGGGGATGATAGAGGATGCGATGGTTAGATGGCATCACCAACTCAATGGACATGAGTTTGAGCAAGCTCCAGGAGTTGGTAATAGGCAGGGAAGCCTGGTGTGCTGCAGTCCATGGAGTCTCAAAGAGTTGGACATAGTTGAGTGACTGAACTGAACTGATGAATATGTGATTAAAATCCTGCAATCTCAGGATAAAACCTGAACAGATGAGTTGCTAGTGGCTTTCTGGGATGGAATCTACTCCTGGTGAAGAAGCTGTGAAGACTGCTCTCTCTTGCTCATATGCCTGCTAGTAGATGGGGATATTCTTCTTCCAGCGAGGCATGGTTGCATGATGTCACTGACTCAATGGACATGAGTTTGAGCAAACTCAGGGGGATAGTGAAGGACAGGGAAGCCTGGCGTGCTACAGTTCATGGGGTCTCAAAGAGTCAGATACAACTTAACGACTGAACAACAAATGTGATTACTACAGACTAAAGTTTGAGAATCATTAGCCTACATCACCAGTTAGATTATAAAAAAATCTTTGAGCACTTCTTATACCTTTCCATATTCCCAGTTTCAAGCACCATGCCTTACACACAGTGTAAACTACAGACTTATGAAATGAAGGCTATGGTGATGATTTTGTAAAACACATGGCAAATCAGAATCCTCAGTTCTGTTTTTGACCATGTCAGAAACTCCATATATTGCTTAATATCAATAGCCTTCAGTTTCTTATCTGTAAAAGGAGGAATATAATTGCATTTTTCTCTAATGACCTAACCAGTTCCAAAATTCTATGCCATAACTGATATATTATAAATAAACTAATTAATGTTGATAATAATTGAAATCATTCTGAGATATTTTCTTTGCAAAAAACTCACCAGTTATGTAATGGTATTGAATGAAAAATGTGATATAGTTAACAAGTATCATTTGCATACAAATAAGCTATTATTTGTAAGATTTTACTTGGAAGGATGTTTTTGTTTGATCAAATATCTCTTCTCAGGTAGTAATAGGGGCCCAACAATTTGTATTTCTAGAGTTCAGGTTTAATAACCTAGTAAAATGGCAAATTAGAAATTGCTGTATGGGAAAAATATATAATGCTTCTTTTAAATTGCAACATTTTTATTACTGAAGAATAGAATTGTTTATTAGAATGTTAGGAGATAATGCTTTGATTTCATGAACATTGTGTAGGCTTATCAAACCAGAATTAATATATTATACCTAGAAGTCTAAAATTTCACATTTTTGCAGCAATTTGTATTTGTTTGTTCCCACCTTTAAGATATCAGAGGCACAGAAGAGTAGGGAAGACAACAGAGTTAGAGAAGACAGCCGCCCCATTTCAGAGTGTATCTGGCCTAAAAAATGAGACATTTCATAATGTGATCTGCTGCTGTGTCCATCACTGGAAAACTCACCATTTTCTTGGATAAGAATCTACACTCAAGAACTACATTGTAATCATCATCATGGAAACCATTTCTGACAACCCACAAAAGAATCAAGTTTTACTCATGATTGCCACTTCCAGTTTTGATTCCTTTGATCTTCACATCTACTTGTTTGGCAATTCTGGCCCCTAAATTAGACATTTGGTATACTTGGTCAGCCTTGAGACTTCAAAGACAACAAGCTGTCCAGCCATCTGCAAGACTGTCATTGAAGTCCCTTGTGTTCTCACAGATTGCAGCTTGTCTGTTCTGAAAAATGAGCAACAAATCTATTCCAAGCCTGAATAAACCAACTGACCAGTCTCTGAACAACATTGATGGTCACTCATGGGTTTAGCAGTTCCCACGCAAAACACCAAAACCCTGTATTTACCTAAGTAGATCAGTGGGAACCTTGTATCTTCTGCACCATCTTGGAGAAGCACTGTTTGTTCACTGGCATGTTTTGTGTGATTAAAAAGTACGTGTGGGAATAAGACAAAAATGCCTCTCTTGCTTTGGCACTTCCAAATTTAACCATTTGCCTATATACATTAGATCTGGGGATTGTTTTGCTTGTTTCAGGTGGGTAGTAAGTGTGTGGAATAAGACTTTGCAGATATTAATTATGGTAGAAGGCATTTTCCTTTCATAAAGAGGGAAAATACACCCGTCTGGTAATTACAAGTATTCGGGGTTGAAACAGTTGATCAGTTCAGTCGCTCAGTCATGTCTGACTCTTTGAGACCCCCTGGACTGCAGCACGCCAGACCCTCCTGTCCATCACCAACTCCCAGAGTTTACTCAAAGTCATGTCCATTGAGTCGGTGATGCCATCCAACCATCTCATCCTCTGTCGTCCAGTTGAGACAGTTTCTATTCCTGCCTTCCACCACTAATTAGGTAGGTGACCTTGGGCAAACCACGTAAACTCTATAAATTTCCTCATCTGCAAAATGAAAGCATTGGTTCACAGGCAGACATTTAAATTCCTTCTCCAAATATTCATTCATTCTCTAATTTATTCAGGACCTACTATGCGCCTTCAGCGCTGATTAACTCCCTGATCCTTGGAAAGCTTCAGATTGTCTCCAATTCGTTCAAGTACCCACTCCCCGTCCTACTTTAAAATCAGCTTCTGAATTCTCCCCCAAGGAGATCCAAACACTTTTCCTGTCTGAAATTATACATGAGGAAAAGATATGTGCCAGTTTCCTTCACCCGGCGCCAACCGAGTGGGCACGCCAGCCGGCTAGTGAATTTTTCTTCGTAAAGGGCAACCTCTGCATTTTAAAGGGCAATCCAGTCACCCGAAAAATGCAATTGAAAGGGCTCAGGGACAGGGCGGGACACCCAACCGCTCCTTTTTCAGCCGGGGAAACCTGGGAAACATTCTTTGGGCTCCGTCCTAGTCACGCGGCAGTTCCACGGCAGGAATTGTGCAATGGGGCGAGTCGGGCGGGCGTCCGGGGGTGGAAAGAAGCGGGGAAGGCTTCCACAGTGCCAACTACCGCCCCCCCCCCACCTCCCCCCCAGGGTACTGCGAGGCGCGGTCAGGACAACGGAGCTCCGCTGACCCCGGCCTCGCTTCGCCGTGGGGGCCGCCCCCTCTCCTGGGCAGAGGCCACCGCTTCCTGGGGCTCTGCGATGGGCCGGAGCGCGAGCGGGAACTGCCGCCCGAGACGACGCTGGGGGACGCGGCTCGCCGCATCGATCGCGGCTGGGAACTCCGGGCTCGCACTTTCCGTAAGAGCACCGGGGCTTCCAGCGGCGCCGCGCCCCCGCCCCCGCCAGCCCGGCTGCCCTTTCGAGTGGTGACGCAGCCGGCGGGTACGCTGAAGTCTGCGCTGAAACCCGGAACCTCCGGGCCGCGGGCCCCGCCTGCCTGCGCCGGCGCAGCCCGGGGCCGCGCGGCGCTCCGCCGAGCCCCGCGCCGGGCTTGGCGCAGGGAGCGGGCGCTGGAGACGCGCTGCGAGGGCTGCACTTCTAAGAGGTCCGTGGGTACGGGCTCGGGGCTAAACGTTTGGTCACATTCACTACTCACGTCACTCTTTGTGCCGTATACCGTCATGAGCTTCACTTAGAGGTGGGGAAATAGTCTCTAAAACATCAAGTTACTTTCTTGATCTGCCCAGTCGAAGAGGGCAGAGCTGCGCCTCAAATCCAGGGCTGTCTTGAATCAGATATATCTTATTTCTCTTGAATCAAGCGCTTCGTGGCTTTCATTCCAGTGAGCAGAAAACAGGTAACCGGTGGGACAGGTACCCTGAGAACCGGAGCCCCTCCTCCCAAGGTGAGGGGGGGGGCAGTTTGCTTCTGGTTGGCGCTCACACATTCTCCCTACTGTGCTGTTAAAAAAGAAAAATGTTTTCCGTGTATATCACGAAGTGGAAAAGGTTGGAAAGCCTTTCTCAGCCCTTGCGTCTCTATTTTCAGACTGTGTATCGGAATCTGGGACACCTAGCATATGGAGTTGCTGGAGGATTAAATGAAAGAGTTTTTTACACGTTAATTCAGCGCCTGTCAATTCTAACTTTTTGCAGCGCTCCCCGGGAACCTCGGGGCACTCACCCTCGTCAGCACTGAGGTGGGGACGCAGTCATTCTAGGCCAGCCCCTTTTCTGAGAGATGAAAGGTTTAATCCACTCAACGGATGATCACTTACAAGTCACTATTCAATTAGTGACAGACACCAAGCTATGGCTTTGTCTCTTGGCCCCTACAAGGGCTCTTTCCATTTCACCCCCAACCGGGGCCCCCCATCCTCTGGGCCCCCCGCCACCCCTACACCCCCTGCTTTTCCTTCAGAAGCTTCAGAACAACTGGAGGCCAGTTGAATGTGACTTCCTCAGTGACCCGGTGGCAGTGAAGTGGGCGGGGACCTCCGGGAAGGCTAGAGGAGGAAGTCGAGTCACTGGGCTCACAGCCTGCCTGCGCCCCTGGAGAGGGGAACCCCCAGCTCCTAGGCCTCTCTGTTGGCCAGGGCTGGCCCCCTTTGGTAACTTGGGAAGTAGCTGCAAGCCCAGAAGTCTGTGTGTGTGTGTGTGTGTGTGTGTGTGTGTGTGTGTGTGTGTGTAACTTGGGAAGTAGCTGCAGCCCAGAAGTCTGTGTGTGTGTGTGTGTGTGTGTGTGTGTTTCCAGCTGTGGAATGTCCAAGCAAGTGTAGATTAAAGTAAGAGAATATGCTAGCTTTAGGATTCTATCCTGGATGGGATAGAGTTCTTCCATGGCAAATCATTTCAGAATTAGCAGAGAATTTTCAGGGGAGTCTATCTTGAAAAGTGAAACAGGCTAATGGAAGTTTTCTAACTTCATAAAATCTTAAAACATCATAAAATCTTGGGAATTGACCACTCTGTTTGCCTGGGTTTTAAAATCACTACTCACTGGAGCAGATGTTTTTCCTTTCCAAGGCTCCATTTTATGAAATGAGGCTAAAATGTCTGGACAGCCCTCTCCCTTGGGTACCTTGGAATGTTGGGAATATGAATGGTCTTTTAGTAGAGTTGGAGCTCCAAAGGGAAGTTGTAGAACCATGAAAGGTCCTTTAAAAACAGAAACACTCCTTGTTAAAAATCATAAAAATTATTATTACTCATTGTGAAAACTTAGAATTTTTTTTCAGAACCAGAAAGAAGAAAAGTAATTGGAATCCGATACCCAGAAAATATTGTTGACAATTTGATGTAAGGCATTATATGTAATCAGACTGAACACACTGCTTTTTTCCTTGAACAACCTTTTTTCTTTGAATAAAATATCATGACATGCCACTAAATATTTTCCATACTTGTTTTAAAATAGCTATTTAGTATTCCTTTATGCATTCATTTAGCCAAAGCCCAGTTGAAGGACTTAAAATTGTGCCCAGGATTTTGCTAATGAAAGAGTAATAAAATATGAGCCTTGTAGCTAGATCTTTGAGTACATTCTCAATTATTTACCTAGGTAAATTTCCTACCAGTGGTATTTCTGAAACCAGGGATAAAGATTGCCTTACACTGACCTTTTAAGCTTGGCTTCCCCCCTCCTCCCCACCCAGTGTTTTCCCAGATTTTCTATATCATTTATTCATCAAGAATGTATTGAGCACCCATCACATGCCAGACATGCCTGGATAGAGAGATGAACACTCTGAAGCACAAGGTGCCCTAATGTTGTCAGAGAAAGTTTGAGTAGCCAGATGTCCAGTTTGAAGAGGGTCATGAAAGACCAGTAGACTTTCTTGAGAATGACAGATTTTAGGTGGGAGGAGGTTAGTGGAGAGTACTGAAAAAGGATGGGAAGCACAATGAGAAGGACAAGGGAGAATTTCCTGTACAAAACCCTGGTGGCCTAAGAAATAGCTTCTTGTGTCATGCTAAAAAGCTTTGACCTTATTTTCAAAGCAAACAGAGAAAGGGATTTATGGAGCCTCTGAGGTCATGATGAAATTGGATCTCACCACTTAACCCAATGATGGATATTGTTTTCAGCAGACCCCCAAAATCATTCCTGGGGAAGAAACAAAAGAAAAATTTGCAAAGGAAATATTCTAAAACCATGTTGAAATGAAAGCTGCAGAGAATTATCCAAACCCATTGGTAATTACTATTGTGTCCATTACAGTTAAGATTGGGGTGTAGTTATCATTAGTAAGTTTGATCATGAGAAAATTTCCCTTCTTTACCTTAAAGAGAATGGATTTAATACTGGTGCATGCCCAGACATCACTTCAGTTTCCTATCAGAAAAACAAATTCAAGACTTTCAGTAAGTCCAAAAACATGTTTCATAGATGGTGGTTTAAGAAAAACTATTACTTATAGACAAAACTCAAGTGTCTACTGTGACCAGGTAGCTAATGACTTTCAACAATTCAGGGAAGTTCTCAGCTATTATTTCTTTGAATATTTCCTTTCCCTCATTTTTTTTTAGAAAAGTCTTTATTGAACTGGCCACAAAACTGCGTCTGTTTTTTTACGTCTTGGTTTTTTTCCCACAAACCTGCACCCACCCACTAGCTGCGTACTAGAAGTCAAGGCCCCAGCCTCTGGACCACCAGAGGAGTCCCTCCTTTCCCTCATTTTTGCTGCCTCCTTAAATAATTCTGACTACATGTTTATTAGACCTTTTGTTTATCCATTACTTTAGATATACAGCTTGCAGGATCTTAATTCCCCTACCCAGGGGCTGAACCCTGACCCTCGGCAATGAAAGCTTAGAATCCTAACCCTGGAGTGCCAGAGAACTCCCCTATACCTTCTAATTCTACTCCCGAAGTCTGGCAATCTTTCTTTCATATTTTGTGTCTGTCTCATTTGGATAATATTTTAGGATCTAATTTGCAATTTACTAATTCTTCAGCTGTGTTGAATCCTTCTGAACTTGAGTTTAAAATTTCTATCTTTTTTTCATTCCTAGAAATTCTGTTGGTCAATTCTGCATAGTTTCTCAATCATTTCTATTGACTTTATTTTCTTGAAACAAAGTCAGAATTTGCCCTGACTTCTTTACCTCCATCAGCCAGAAGCAAGAGGGATGCCTGGAATAACCTGTGCTTTAGATAAGCACATCTCTTTCCTGATGCTCACATAAGCATTATCAGTAGTGAAAAGAGAGGCTTGGGACTCTACTGCTTTTGTGAAGGGCCTTCTTCCTCCATAGCACCCATGCTCACAGTGTGGTTAATAACCACCGTGTTTGCCTTGAGATCATCATAATCCCATTGTGTCTTTGTCCCCTGTTTAAGTCACCCACACACAAAAAACAGGACTCTCAGGTCATCCCTCACACCCAGAGCTAATCCCCAAGTCACTCTAAGGACAGTGAGACAGCCTCTACTGTAGTACCCCATATCTCTCTCCTAGGTTTTTTTTTTTTTTCTTTTGCCCACCACCTGCCATACCACATGGGCTTCCCTAGTGGCTCAGCGGGAAAGAATCCACCTACAAGGCAGGATATGCGGGTTCAGTCCCTGGGTTGGGAAGATCTCCTACAGAAGGGCATGGCAACCCACTCCAGTATTCCCTGCTTGGAAAATCCCATGGACAGAGGAACTTGGTGGGCTATAGCCCATAGGGTTGCAAAGAGTCAGACATGACTGAATCGACTTAACATGCATGCATGCCATACTACATATTTTAGTTACTTGTCTCTCCTAAAATGTAGCAACAGTCTTGAGAGCCAGGGTATTTATTTTGTTAACTGCTTTCTCCTTAGAGTTTAGAACATTACCTGGAAAATAGAGGTATTCAAAAATATCCGAATGAATCAATAGTAAATATTCTATGTTCCGTGTCTTGACATTCTATAACTGAGCATTTTGCAGGTCTGATCTGTGTCATCTGTTCTGTTGGCTTTTACTCTCTGTGCCTCATTTATTTGTGTGTTTTACAGATTTTGTCTCTGAACTCATATTCTATGGATTTTGCCTATAGGAGTTCTTTGAAATATAGATTGACGTTTCATTCATTCAGAGATGATTTGTGTTTACTTTTAGTATTTGCTTGGGATAACTACTTATCCAGGACCAAGTTCATATTGCTGCTGCTGCCAAGTTGCTTCATTCGTGTCCGACTCCGTGCGACCCCATAGACGGCAGCCCACCAGGCTCCCCCATCCCTGGGATTCTCCAGGCAAGAACACTGGAGTGGGTTGCCATTTCCTTCTCCAATGCATGAAAGTGAAAAGTGAAAGTGAAGTCTCTCAGTCGTGCCTGACTTTTAGTGACCCCATGGACTGCAGCCTACCAGGCTCCTCCGTCCATGGGATTTTCCAGGCAAGAGTACTGGAGTAGGGTGCCATCGCCTTCTCCGAATATGGCTACTTGTTTTTAACTACAAAAGTAGAGTGAATTGGGCTACAGACACATTTGTGGGGTAATCAGCTTGTGGGTATAAATTATCAAAAGATATACATGTTAAAATATATGTATATGTATTTATCTTTTGATAATTTATAGCAATACTCTCCTTGGTACTTGGCTATGTATATTTTCTCTCAAGTGCTGAGGTCCAGACAGGCAAGTTTCATTGCTATCCTTTCCTGTGCAGCAGGTTTTATCCTGTTTATCTATATACTAAAAGTGTAGTCTGCTTTGGGTTTTCCAGCTTTATTAGGTTTCCCCATCTTGGAAAGTTGATTTCTAAAAACCCAGTCTTCACAGATCTTCAGATTTCTCAAAGCTTCAATTTTTTTATGTGAAATTAGCAATTTTTAAATGTCAGCAATCAATTCAAATTTATTTTTGTAAGTGCTAGACAAAAAAAAAAAAAAATTACCATGAGTCGTATTTGAGCTTTGGTCTACCAGTTGACAATCTCTGTTCTAAAGAGATCGACCCATGTATGTATATATATATATGATGCGGAAGGTATTTTGTTAGAATGAATCTATTAGATAACCACAAATTTGGAGAAAAGGGTCCAATTTTAGATTTCTGCCTTTTTTTCTCTATAAATATACTTGTCAGATCATGTGTCTAAATTTTTCTGCTCAAGAAATATGATCACTGTGTCTACAATATAAGGAAATAGAGGGCATGGTCCCTGCCCTCAAAGTTTTACATCCTATGAAAAGTAGAATATGCAAGATTCTACTTTGGAAGAAGTAGAATGGATTGAAAAATCACGAGATTTAAAAAAGGAAGACCATTTAGGAAGTCGCTGTCTCAGTCTGGGCCTGAGTTAAAAGAGCCAGAGTGAGAGCATGATAGCACAAGAAAGAAAGGAGCAGATACCGGATGTTTAAAGGAAGATGTGATAGGAGTTGATAACTGGAGGAATGTGGGGTAAAAACTGGAGAGAAATTATATTTGTGCTTATGTTATCAATAACATTCTAAAATTTCTTTTGGTTTGTTCATTTCTCACAAGCCAAAGATAGTATGAAAGATTGTTTACTTTATAAAAGTTTCAACAAATGTAATCAGTTTTCATATGATAAGAAGAAAGGGAAAAAATCTAGTATTGGGGGAAATATTTTAGCTGATGTACTTATATAATTATATAAATATATTATCCCATTCTTGGAAAAGAGTCTGGCAAATAACTCCAGTATTCTTGCCTGGATAATCTCATTCTTGCCTGGAGAAGCCTGGTGGGCTGCAGTCCATAGGGTCACAAAGAGTCAGACATGACTGAAGTGACTTAGCATACATGCACTCATTATCCCCTTCTAGTACTTTCTCAACATTAAAAGATTGCCTTTCTCCTTTAAGAAATAAAAACAAATCAATGTGCACAGGCACATCAGGATTTCAAAATATCTATAGGCTTTTCAGGTTGGAAAGCTTCATTGAAATAGACTGTCAATATTCTCCTAAATCAATGCTATTATTTCCACTTATGGCATTTCACTGGCGTCTGATTGTTTGAAGGGGCTATGGGGAAACTGATGACGTTAAGTAAGATAGATTATGGATCACATTCAACTCTCAGTGGGCCTGGAAGGCATAATTCCTGTGTTATTGCTAATGGGAGTTTTGAGTATAACCCTTTGTGTACTTAAGAATTTACCATTAAAAATCTGTCCATCTCCTCATCCTTTCAGTAGGTTGCAAATAGCATTAACTTTAGGTGTAACTGATTAATTGATTGGGACAATGGCCTGATTGTAAAAGATTAACACCCAGCAGGTTCCACATCCTGCACCCCTTTTTATTTCCACCCTATAATAAAGAAGATAAATTGGAAATTACCAAGCACTTTCATATGCGTGGTGTCACATGTGAATCTCTGCAATTCAGTCCTGAAGGTAGGTTCTTGTCTTAATTCAGGTGGCTATTACAAAGTACCAAAGACAGAGTGGTTTATAAACAATAGAAATTTATTTCTCACGGTTCTGGGGCTGTCTGAGGTCAAGGTGTCAGCAGGATCAGGTTCTGGTGAGAACCTTCTTCCTGGTTGCGGACTACCTTTTCATTGTCTCCTCCAATGGTGGAATGAGGATGACAGAACTCTCTGGAGTCCCTTTAACAAGGGCACTAAATCCATTCTGAGGGCTCTACCCTTATGACCTAATCATTTCTCAAAGGCCCTACCTCCTAATATCATCATATGAAAGTTAGGATTTCAACGTATAAATTTCTTGGAGACATTCAGTCCACTGAAATTAGGCTGACATACTATATCAATTTAGAAACTAAGGGACTTCCCTGGCAAACCAGTGGCTAAGACTCCCAGGTTGGGGAACTAAGATCCCACATGCCACATGCCAAAATATAAAATTAAAAAAAAAAATCTGATGATCAGAGTTGCCTTGCAGTGTCTTGTTCAATGACATAACGCTTGCACAGGTGAGAAAAGGATTAGAACTTAAGTCTTAACGGCAATACATCCATTGCGTTTCCCAGAGCCCCAAATTGCTTCTCAGCCATTCAATATAACAAGTGTTTTTTCCAACCTCATTACAAATGTGGCTTCATCAGGCTCTGAGGGTGGCAAGAGTTCACAATATTGCTTCTGCTTCCCAAGGGCTTAGAGTTTATTTGATCAAAACTTGTGTATGTATAAAATGGCTACAGCTTGGACTGTATTCTCATGAAAATATTTCATGAAGTATTATAGAGAAAGGAGAAATAATCATGGGCTGTTCACTGGGGAAAATGTCATGGAGGAGTTTTGTGGGTGTTCATGGCTTCTCTGTAACAGATTATGTAAGCTGGGTACCTGCTCTGTGCCAGGCACTGTGCTGGGTGCCTCTCATACCTTCTCTTACTTAAACCTCAATGTAATCCTCTGAGTGTGTGTGTGAAAGTCATTCCATCATGTCCAACTCTTTGCAACCCCATGGACTGTAGCCCGTCAGGCTCCTCTGTCCATAGAATTTTCCAGGCCAGAATACTGGAGTGGGTTGCCATTCCCTTCTCCAGGGGATCTTCCCGACCCAGGAATCGAACCCAGGTCTCCCACATTCCAGCCGAATTCTTTATCTTCTCAGCCACCAGGGAAGCCCACAGTCCTCGGAGGTAGGTGTCACACTCCCCACTTTACAGATGAGAATAGCAGTGCTGGGAGAGGTGGAAGGCACACTCTGTCCAAGACACATGGTGGGCTTGGGGGGCAGAGCCAACATTGAATGTAGGACACCAATGCCCCAACTCTTTTTTTTTTTTTTTAAGAATTCCTTTTATTTAATTAATTTATTTATGGCTGTGCTGGGTATTTGTTGTTATACACTGGCTTTCTCTGGTCGTGGTGAGGGGGAACTACTCTTCCTTGCAATGTGCCGGCTTCTCATTGCTGTGGCTTCTCATGTTATTTCTCGATTATTCCTCTTGTTACAGAGCACAGGCTCTAGGAGTGTGGGCTTCAGTAGTTGCAGCATGTGGGCTCAGTAGTTGTGGCTCGTGAGCTTAGTTGCTCCACAGTACGTGGAATCTTCCAGGATTGAACCCGCGTCACCTGCACTGACAGACGGATTCTTATCCACTGAGCCACCAGTGGTATTCATGATTTTACATTAAGTACATTTTAAAGTTTGACTTTTAAACAACATACACAAAATTGTGTCTAGTCCCCCAAAGCAAAAAAAAACCTCGTTTGAGTTCCCCTCTCCCTCAACAAGTCAGCAGACCTATAGAATAGAATGGTGGGGCGGTGGCGTCTATTATGTTAATAATCTCAATTTATAAAAGAAAGTCCTGGTCCATAAAAAAAAATATCCTTCAGCATTGATGTAATTATGAAAAACCAAGTAATCAATCAAACATTTTGGAAAAACTTAGGAAAACAAGAGGACATTAAAGGATCAGCATCTTTCAAAGAGACCCCAGTCTTTGTGGCCTAATTCTTGAGGGGCAGTTTGCTTCAAGAAGTCAAGATGCTTTGTTCCCAGAACCATTGAGGAAGGTGATTCCCTTAAGAAAGTTCATCTTTCTGGACAAGCTTCTATAACGTTTTTATTTTTAAATTTTTGACTGTGTTGGGTCTTTGTTGCTGCTCAGGGCTTTTCTCTGGTTTTCGGGAGCAGGGGCTACTCTAGTTGCAGTGAAGGGACTTCTCATTGCAGTGGCTTCTCTTTGGCGCCTGGGCTCGCAGGCATGTACGCTTCAATAGTTGTGGCTCCTGGGCTGTAGAGCACAGGCTCAGTAGCTGTGGTGCTCAAGTTTAGTTGTTCCGAGGCATATGGGATCTTCCTGGACCTGGGACTGAACCTGTGTCTCCTGCTTTGGCAGGCGGATTCTTTACCACTGAGCCATTAGGGAAGCCCTGGACAAGTTTCTTAAGCTATCAAATATGGTTTACATGTGCTTTCTAGAACTTTGATTTAATATACTTTTCGTACGTACATATTCTTGTATTCATATTATTAAAGTTTTTCCCTAATGCCCTATGTTCCATGACAACAGTTTTGTCACATTGTAGGGGTGGGCCTGTCCATCCTAAAGGAGACCAGTCTTGGGTGTTCATTGAAAGGACTGATGCTGAGGCTGAAACTCCAATACTTTGGCCACCTCATGCAAAGAGTTAACTCATTGGAAAAGACCCTGATGCTGGGAGGGATTGGGGAGCAGGAGGAGAAGGGGACGACAGAGGATGAGATGGCTGGATGGCATCACCAACTCAATGCACATGAGTTTGGGTGAACTCCGGGAGTTGGTGATGGACAGGGAGGCCTGGTGTGCTGCAATTCATGGGGCTGCAGAGAGTCGGACATGACTGAGTGACTGAACTGAACTGAACTGAGGGGTGGGCCAACATTGGTGCTGGTTGGTACGTCCACAGCTGTTGCCAAATGTACAACTTGTTGCCAAGGTGCCAGGTTTACAGCACAGAGGAGAAAGGCTTCAGGCAATTGAGAGAGAAGTGGGCAGTATCAAACATTAGGTCACAGGACTCAAAGGAGGAAGATAAGATGCTGGAAAATCAGACGGAGGGTTGACAAACCACAACAGTTCGGTAAGGAAATTTTTTACTGTGGTGAAATAAGCATAACACAAAATATGCTATATTAACCATTTTAAGTGCACAATTTAGTGGCATTAATTATTCACAATGTTGTGCAATCACTACCACTATTTATTTCCAAAACTTTCCTATTACCCCAAACAAGCACTCTGTACCCATCAAGCCATAACTTCCCATTACTCCTCCCTCCAGCCCCTGATAAACACTAATCTTCTCTCTGTCACTGTGTATTTTCTACAAACTTTGTCCTTTTGTCTGGCTTATTTCAAGGTTCACCCAGGTTGTAATATGTACCAGTACTTCATTCCTTTTAATGGCTGGATATTATTCTATGTATGTACCACATTTTGTTCATTCATCTGTTGATGGACACTTGGTTTGTTTCCACCTTTTGGCTATTGTGAATAGTGCTGCAATAAACATTGGCATACAATACCTCTTTGAGTCCCTCTTTTCAATTCTTTTGAGTATATGCAAGAGTGAATTGCTGGTAATTATATATTTAACTTCTTGAGGAACTGCCAAATTGTTTTCCACAGAGACTGCACCATTTTACATTTACATTCTTAACAGCCGTATATGAAGGTTCCAATTTCTCCACATCCTTGCCAGCACCTCTTATTTCTGTTTTTGTTTTTTATTTGTTTAATAGTCATCTTTATAGGTATGAAGTGGTATTCATTGTGATTTTGCATTGCATTTCCTGGTCACTAATGATGCTAAGCATTTTAAAAATTGGGTTGTTTGTCTTTTATTGGGACTTCCATTGTGGTTCAGCTAGTAAAGAATCTGCCTGCAATGCGGGAGACTTGAGTTTGATCCCTGGGTTGGAAAGATTCCCTGGAGAAGGGAAAGGCTACCCACTGCAGTATTCTGGCCTGGAGAATTCCATGGACTATAGAGTTGGACATGACTGAGCGACTTTCACTTTATATAAATACTATTGAGTCGTAGAAGTTCTTACGCATTTTAGATATTAAACCCTTATCAGATATATGATTTGCAAATATTTTTCTCCCATTCTGTGGGTTCCCTTTTCACTTACTTTTTTTTAATATTAAAAAAGTTTTACTTCAATTTTTTTCCTTAACTTCTCTTTTCACTTACTTTATTTTAGTATATAAAAAGTTTTACTTCAATATTTTTCTTCTTATAAACAACTTTGAAAAGTTGATGTGCACCTGTCTAGCATAGCTGTTATTTAAAGGCAATATGAGGGCCACCGAGAATGTCTCCCAGACAGGAAATTCTGCTCAAAATCTTCATGCTGAGGGTGAAGGCAGGAGGAGGGGTAGAGGTCTGCCATCAATTTCCCACCCCAAATCCCCACCCTGGGGTGAATCACGCTCTGCTAAGTCGCAACTTGTAGCTTCCAAGATTACCTGAATGTTTGGGTAGATGGGGAGAATGCCAGTGTTTCAAGATGGCCCACATACAGCCTGATGGGCCCTCAGCCAGCACCTTCTTCCCATTCCAGCCATAGACATGCTAAGCTCCTGGGTGGCTGGGGCCTGCCTGGGCCCTAGGGTGGGAGGCAGCCTGTCTTCCCAGCACCCTGACCCAGTCTCCACCAGGACTTTGTGATGTTTCCAGTCTCATGTGGTGTCAGGCGCTGCTGAGGCCTAAGTCATGACTCTAGGGCAGACAGTGAAGAGAGTCAGGCAAAGGTCTGGGGCCCATGGCTGGGATAGAACCTGCAGCCTTGGGCTGCCCCTACTTGTTTATTTCCAGTCTGTGGTCCCTCGTAGGGAGGGCTGGATCAAGCCTAGTGATGGCTGCCTTAGCCTTGTGGTGGGAGAAGAGGGCAAGGAGGGAGACACAGAGTCATAAGGACTAGAGAACCAGACAGAAACTTGTCCTGCAGTTTGCCAGTTTGTCCACCTGAAGCAGAACTCTGCTTCCAGAGGAACTCCTCAGATCAGGCCTGCTGGGTGACCACCCAGGGCATGGGCAGGCCAGGTTGAACCTGGGGCCACAGCTTTGAAGAATGTTGGCAGGGGAGGACTGGTTGAGAATGGGGCATGAGGAGTGTTCAAGGTATGATCCTGCCAACAGGCCAACATACTGGCTCAGGGCAGGAGCACTGGAGCCTCCTTCTCTGGGGAGTGTGGTCCTGGGTCATCTCCTTGTTCACAAGCCCTAGTGTGGTCCCCTGCTTCAGGGATTTTGTCTACTATGAACCAGCTGCAACAAAATGTCCTTCTTGTTCTGATCAGCACAGAGCAGTTGGTACACAGTGTGGTCATCCAAGTCCCTCATGATGGTGTGGATCACCCATAGCATCAAAGTGATGCTTGTTCTTCTCATGATCATGTGAATAGACTTCACCTCTTGACAATGAGTTTGAGTTTCTGGTCTGGACAGATGGCAAACTTTTCTTTGCCCTGGTAGACTAGCAGCCAGATTGGGTGCTGAAACTCAATGATGTCTCCAGTCTTCACGTTTTCCAGGGACCGGGACATCTTCCAGTAGGAAAAATGGGATGGGTATCTTTGAAGTAAACCTTGATAACTGGGCCCATCAAGCCCCTTCATCATGCCTGGAAATGCTGTAGGGCTGAGTGATTAGGTTGTGGTGGATTTGAGCTGAAAATTAGATGTGATGACTTATGAGGGAGTCCAAGATGTGATGGGGATATAGCAGGTTGAAGTAGAACCACTGGTGTTACGGCTGATAATCTCATCAATAAGCCACAGTGAGTACTTGATATCTGGGATTTCAAATGGCTAGGGTGCAGTACTGGATAGAGGGGCTATAGAGCAACCAGACTAGGGAGAGAGGAACATGTGCTCAGGTGGGCCCTGTGATGATGGCTGCTGCCCCAGCTAAGAAAGCTGGGCCACCTCTTCTCACGATATCCTTTGGTGCACAAACATTTTCAATTTTGATGAAACCCAGTTTATCTATTTTTTTTTAATTGATCATGCTTTGGTGTCATATCTAAGAATCCATTGCTAAACCAAAAGTCACCAAATTTTACCCCTATGCTTTCTTCCAAGAGTTTCATTATTCCATTTTGAGTCAGTTTGCGTACATGATGTGAGAACAGCCTCCAACTTCATTCCTTTGCATCTAGAATCCTGCTGTGCCAGAACTGTTTGTTGAAGGGACTAATCTTTCCCCACTGAATGAATATAGTACTCTTGTGGAAAACCAATTCGCCATAGATGTATGGGTTTATTTTGGGACTATCAGTTCTGTTCCATTGGTCTATATGTCTATCCTTAAGCCAGTATTACACTGTTCAGATTACTGTAACTTTGCAGTAAGTTTTGAAATCAGGAGTTGTCAGTCCTCCAGTTTTGGAAATGGCAACCCACTCCAGTATCCTTGCCTGGAATCTCAAGGACAGAGGAGCCTGGTGGGCTGCAGTCCATGGGGTCGTAAAGAGTTGGGCACGACTGAGCAACTAACACTTACTTCTACTTACTTACAAAGATTGTATTGGCTATTTTGGGACCCTTGCAGTCCCATGTGAATCTGAGGATAGGGTTTTTTCATTTCTGAATAAAAAGGCTGTTGGAATGTTGATAGAGATTGTGTTGAATCTGTAAATCACTTTGGGTAGTAGTGCCATCTTAACAATTTAAATCTACGTTCCAATCCATTAACATGGATATAGTTCCATTTAGTTAGGTCTTTCTTAATTTGTTTCAGAGATGTTTTAGAGTTTTCAGTGTATATATCACCTCCTTGGTTAAATTTATTCTTAACTTTTTGATGCCATTTTAATATCAGTGGAATGTTTCCTTATTTCCTTTTTGAATTGTTCATTGCTAGTGTATTGAAACATGACTGATTTTTGTGTGTTGATCTTGTGACCTGCAACTTTGCTGAATTTTTTAAATTAGCTCTAGTAGCTTTCATGTGGACTCTTTGGAACTGTCTATATATAAAATCATGACATCTGTGAATAGAGATGGTTTTACTACTATCTCTTCAATTTGTTTGTCCTTTAGTTATTTTTCTTATCTGCTTGCTCTAGCTAGAACTTCCCATGTTGAATCTCAGTGATGCAAGTATGCATGCTTGTCTTGTTCCTGCTCTTAGGGGAAAAGTTTTCAGTTTTACTGTTATCATGTTAGCTGTGGGTTCTTCATAAATGCCCTTTATCTTGTTAGATAAGTTCCTTTTTATTCTTAGTTTTCTGAGTGTTTGTATTGTGAAAGGTGGTTGAAAGTGAAAGTCGCTAAGTGCCACCCCATGGACTATACAGTCCATGGAATTCTCCAGGCAAGAATACTGGAGTGGGTAGCCTTTCCCTTCTCCAGGGGATCTTCCTGATGCAGGGATCATACCCAGGTCTCCAGCATTGCAGGCAGATTCTTTAACCACTGAGCCACAAGGGAAGCCCACACTGAGATGATCATTTTTTATTACATTTGTTCTCTTAATGTAGTTTATTACATTGATTAATTTCTTTGTATTGAACCACTCTTGCATTCCTGAGATAAATCCCACCTGGTCATAGTAGATAATCCTTTTCATATGTCATTAGATCTGATTTGCTAGTATTTTATTTAGGATTTTTGCATCCAGAAAGGATTTTTTTTTTTCTTGTGATGTCTTTATCTGCCTTTGGTCTCAGTGTAATACTAGCCTTACAGAATGAGTCAGGAAGTGTTCCCTCTATCATGGTTAACTTCATCAGCTTTGGAGATAGATGGTGTCAGTTTTAAGCCTACTTTTGCTGCCAAATAGTTTGTAATAAGTTTTTTCATTGTTTACCTGTCTAGACATCAGTTTTCCATCTGTAAAATTGGTGTGTTGGGAGGATTAATTGGGATCATTCATTGTAAAACCTGTGGTGTACGGGTAAAAGTTTAAGAATCAGCTCTTAGAGGAAGTGGGAGTAGGAAACCCTATTTTTGTAGTGTGTGCCTGTTTCCATGGTGTAAATACTCCTGCCATGGTTGATTTTAAGATGCCATTGTGAAGTCATCTAAGGGGAGATGCAAGTATGCATCCTTGTCTTGTTCCTGCAAGAAGACATTGAGAAGAAATGCACATAGTATCCTTGAATGAGCCAGTGGAAACTGACTCCAGTATATCACTTAAAAAAAAAGGTATGAAGTACATAATAAATGATCAGTGATTAAATATTGGGCTTGCCAGATGGCACTGTTCAATTCCTGGGTTGAGAAGATCCCCTGGAGGAGGCATGGCAACCCACTCCAGTAGGCTTGCCTGGAGAATCACCTGGACAGAGCAGCCTGGCAGGCTGCAGTCCATAGGGTTGCAAGGAGTAAGACATGACTGAAGTGACTTAGCACAGTACACAAAGCACATTTAAATATTATTTCAGTTGCCTTTAGCAAAAAGAATTAAATTATTAGGCAGGCTGGTCGGCTTAATTAGGTGCATAACAGCGCCGGGGACCTGAGTTATGTTTCCTGTTTTCTTGAAGAACATTCCTTAACCAAATAAGGAAAAATTTCTATATGCGATAGCATAAGGAAGGCGTTGCATGAGCTCATTCTGCCTGTCCAATCAGGTATCACCAAGTACCCTGTAACTGAGACCAAGAGCTGACTGTATATAAACCGCCATACTGCTTTGTTCGGGGCTCTCCTCTGATTCTGCTGCTTCAGATGAGGCTTGAGCCCTAGCGCGCTAGAAATAAAGATTCCCTTCTTGCCTTTGCATTATCACGGTGGACTTGTCCTTGCCTCGGCTGGTTCGGAGATACGGGCTCGGTGCATAACATAAATAAAGTGAAAATAGAATGATTCCTGAAAAGTCAAGCTATAAATCTCCCTCTATATTGCCTTATGTTCTAAAATATTCTCCGTACTTTGAAATGTTATCTTCAGATGGTCTATTCTCTGTGGGAATCACTTTGCATATCTCCTTACTATCTCTAGATCTTACATCATTGTTTACAGTGAACATAATCACAGGGAGGACAGTGTGTGGATAAGTCTGTCTGCCCTCCTGGCAATTGACCACACCTGGTTTTTATCCTCCTCTTCTTTTTTTTTGTTTTTTAGATTTTTGGACCATTTTTAAAGTCTTTATTGAATTTGGTATTAATATAATGTTGCTTCTATTTTATGTTTTGCTTTTACGGCCATGAGGCATGTGGGATCTTAGCTCCCCAACTAGGGATCGAATCTACCTCCTGCATTGGAAGGCAGTCTTAACCATTGGACTGCCAGGGAAGTCCCCAGTTAACTACACCTGGAAAAAACTTCTTGCTCCTGATTGCTTAACATGTTAACCTTGAAGACTGCTGGAAAATTTAGAGACAGCATCCTGCCTTGGCTCCCTGGTTACTAAGGTGTTCTGCCTGATATTGACCCTGACAGCAGTCACCACCTGGTCATGCTTTCCCTAGAAGGCACACATAGATTGCCCAACTGCCTCATCAGGCAAATAGTTCTAAACAGTGTCTAGACTTCTGCTCAGATCCAGGCTTAGGACACTTTATGAAATAAAGACTATCTTGCTCTGTCCCCTAAATACCTTTCGGTAAATTTCAATTCTTTTACCAACTTATATGTTGTCCCATTTCCTTATCCATCCATCCATCCATCCACCATCCATCCAACCAAGACTTGCAGAGTGCCTAATGGCTACAAATACAAAGACGGTATATGGCTTCCACTACCTATAAACTCACAGCCTGAGATGGGGTCGGATAAAGGCTTCACCAATACGTGAACCGTGAACTTCCAGATGTTCAAGCTGGTTTTAGAAAAGGCAGAGGAACCAGAGATCAAATTGCCAACATCCTCTGGATCATCGAAAAAGCAAGAGAGTTCTAGAAAAACATCTATTTCTGCTTTATTGACTATGCCAAAGCCTTTGACTGTGTGGATCACAAGAAACTGTGGAAAATTCTGAAAGAGATGGGAATACCAGACCACCTGACCTGCCTCTTGAGAAACCGATATGCAGGTCAGGAAGCAACAGTTAGAACTGGACATGGAACAACGGACTGGTTCCAAATAGGAAAAGGGGTACGTCAAGGCTGTATATTGTCATCCTGCTTATTTAACTTATATGCAGAGTACATCATGAGAAACGCTGGGCTGGAAGAAGTACAAGCTGGAATCAAGACTGCCAGGAGAAATATCAATCACCTCAGATATGCAGATGACACCACCCTTATGGCAGAAAGTGAAGAGGAACTAAAAACCCTCCTGATGAAAGTGAAAGAGGAGAGTGAAAAAGTTGGCTTAAAGTTCAACATTCAGAAAACTAAGATCATGGCATCTGGTCCCTTCACTTCATGGGAAATAGATGGGGAAACAGTGGAAACAGTGTCAGACTTTGTTTTCTGGGCTCCAAAATCACTGCAGATGGTGATTGCAACCATGAAATTAAAAGACGCTTACTCCTTGGAAGGAAAGTTATGAACAACCTAGATAGCACATCCAAAAGTAGAGACATTACTTTGCCGACTAAGGTCTTTCTAGTCAAGGCTATGTTTTTTCCAGTGGTCATGTATGGATGTGAGAGTTGGACTGTGAAGAAAGCTGAGCACCAAAGAATGGATGCTTTTGAACTGTGGTGTTGGAGAAGACTCTTGAGAGTCCCTTGGACTGCAAGGAGATCTAACCAGTCCATCCTAAAGGAGATCCGTCCTGGGTGTTCATTGGAGGGACTGATGCTGAAGCTGAAACGCCAGTACTTTGGCTACTTCATGCAAAGAGCTGACTCATTGGAAAAGACTCTGATGCTAGGAGGGATTGGGGGCAGGAGGAGAAGGGGATGACAGAGGATTAGATGGTTGGATGGCATCACTGACTTGATGGACATGAATTTGGGTAAACTCCGGGAGTTGGTGATGGACAGGGAGGCCTGGCGTGCTGCGATTCATGGGGTCGCAAAGAGTCAGACACGACTGAACGACTGAACTGAACTGAAAGTGAAGATAGATATGCAAACAAATAATGAGAATATATTGTGATAAGGGAAAGTACAAAAGTATATGCAAAGTACTCTGGGAAACTAAAGGAGGAAGTCAGAGTGTCTTGGGGAGCTACAGAGATTTTTGCAGAGTGGGTAAAGCACTCTGGGTAAAGCTGAGCGTGGGGCCAGAATATGAGGTAGAACGTGTATGCCCAACTATGGTGTTGAACATGATTGTCTAGCAACAGGAAGCCTTTCTTTCCTCTCTTTTTTTTTTTAAATTGTCCTCCATCTTAGAACTTTAAGGCCATGGTCCCTGTTAATAATAAAAGAATAGCCAACTTTTTCATGGCTTATAATATGCCAGATACTGTACTAAGTGCTTTAAATTCATCATTTAACTTAATCTTCATAGCAACCTTAGAATACAGTTAACATTATCATCCCCATTTTACAGATGAGAAAACTGAAATTTAAACCTCAAAGTTACACAGCTAAGAATGGGCAGAGCTAAAACCCAGCTCTTATTCACTGTTGAGCCTGTACTCTTAGAAACACAAGCCAGCTGGACTTGGTATAGTTGAGGGACTGGAAGACTGGTCCCCTCTCCTGACACCAGCCCACCAAAACGTCATTCCATTTTATAGTGCTCATACATTAAACCCACTTACCTCCTACCTGGGCCGATAGCAATTATCTGACGGCGCCTGGTTTAGGAGGCAGTGGTAGTTAACGTGGAGAAGAACTTCGAAGGATGTTGACAGCAGTGCCAATTTACTTCCAAGAACTGTGGTTGCTGTTGGGTGATGTTAAGTTAATGATTAATATGCTCTTGTGTGATTCAGCTAACGCCCTTCCCAAATAATGTGTTAACCCAATTTAAAAACGTGTCCAAGTGAGCTGAATGTCAGACCTGTGTGTCAACTTGCACTTTACATCTGTAAAAGGAAAAGCAGTTCCACTTAACACTGCTGACCGGGTATTTTATGTATATAATTAATTATATT
The DNA here is from genome assembly GCF_023091745.1 of Budorcas taxicolor. NCBI lineage: Eukaryota > Metazoa > Chordata > Mammalia > Artiodactyla > Bovidae > Budorcas > Budorcas taxicolor. The sequence continues at coordinate 80,366,530 of NC_068912.1, forward strand.
ATTAATTCTATACTTATGTATAATTGTATGAAAGTGAAAAAGTGAAGTTGCTCAGTTGTGTCCAAGTCTTTGAGACCCTATGGACTGTAGCCTACCAGGTTCCACCATCCATGGGATTTTCCAGGCAAGAATACTGGAGTGGGTTGCCATTTACTTCTCCAGGAGATCTTCCCAACCCAGGGATTGAAGCCGGGTCACCTGCATTGTAGGCAGATGCTTTACCATCAGAGCCACCAGGGAAGTCTTACGTGTATATGTAATGTCATGTTGACATCAACTCTGTGAGATTGTATGTGTGTGCAAATAAGTAACCTGAAGCTCAGAAAGGTGAAGCCACTTGTTCAAGTTCATAGAGTCAACTACTTTCTACTACTCCAGGACCACAACTATTGGGGTGATCTTGTTTAATTTATATCATAGTGAATAACCGCTCTTCTTTTTGATAAAGAAGCATTATTTATTTTTAGAGATGTCTCCAAAGAAGCATAATTAGTTTAGAAATGTGGGATAGTGGAAAGACTGGGCACTTTGGAGCTAGGTATTCCTGGGTTAAAATTCTAATTCCTGCTCTGTAGTGCTGTGACCTTTGGCAAGTTCCCTAATCTCACCTCAAAAGATGATTGTGAGAATTGAAGCAGGTGGCTGGTCCCTAGGAATATACTTCAGTACTCATTAGTCCTTTTCAGCTGCTGGTCAGTGTAACATGAATGGGCATCTCCAGACATCTTAGGGAAATTGGTTAAATACGCAGTATATTCTTAGAGATACTTTCAGTTCAGTTCAGTTCAGTTCAGTTCAGTCTCTCAGTCGTGTCCAACTCTTTGCGACCCCATGAATCGCAGCACGCCAGGCCTCTCTGTTCATCACCAACTCCCGGAGTTCACTCAGACTCACGTCCATTGAGTCAATGATGCCATCCAGCCATCTCATCCTCTGGCGTCCCCTTCTCCTCCTGCCCCCAACCCCTCCCAGCATCAGAGTCTTCTCCAATTAGTCAACTCTTCGCATGAGGCGGCCAAAGTACTGGAGTTTCAGCTTTAGCATCATTCCTTCCAAAGAGTACCCGGGGCTGATCTCCTTCAGAATGGACTGGTTGGAACTCCTTGCAGTCCAAGGAACTCTCAAGAGTCTTCTCCCACACCACAGTTCAAAAGCATCAATTCTTCGGCGCTCAGCTTTCTTCACAGTCCAACTCTCACATCCATATGTGACCACTGGAAAAACCATAGCCTTGACTAGACGGACCTTTGTTGGCAAAGTAATGTCTCTGCTTTTGAATATGCTATCTAGGTTGGTCATAACTTTCCTTCCAAGGAGTAAGCGTCTTTTAATTTCATGGCTGCAGTCACTATCTGCAGTGATTTTGGAGCCCCCCAAAAATAAAGTCTGACACTGTTTCCACTGTTTCCCCATCTATTTCCCATGAAGTGATGGGACCAGATGCCATGATCTTCGTAATTTATTTTAATTAAAGAAAAGACTCCTGCTAGATGGCCTTTTGGTAGGGGGCTGGGCGGGGGGGGGGCGGGGTGGGAGGGGAATTTATGGATGGTATTTTGAAAGGCAAATCATACAGCTCCCGTAGGTTGAGATTCAACAGACTCACCAGTGAAGCCCATTATACCCATGAGAGTTCTGGGGAGGAATGGGAAAAACTGCTGTGTTGAAGCTGCAAAAAATCTAATCCAGGAGACAAAACACACGGACAGATGGAAAGAGAAATAACAATAGAAGGCAGCAGAGAACAAGAGTCCGAGCAGTGATGCAGGCAATCAATAGTGTGTAAATTTGGAAAAGACAGAGAGACTGTTTCAAAGGGGCCAAGAAACCTTTCCTGACCCGTCTCTGGCTCTCCCTCCTCCTTCTGTCCCTCCACAGCACTTTGGGTTTCTCTTAGAGTCACCAGTGCACTTAGCTCTTTGTAATGAGGTGGAGAAACTATCACACTCTTTCTTAATAGCTGGGGCCAGAATTCCTCAGGAGGATAGAAGCATCTAGGTTTGGAAAATTAGGTGTAATGGAATAGGTTGGAGAGCGCTGGAGGCAGAGTTGAGACTTGAGGACCTGGATGTTGGAGGAGGGGAAATTTACTGGTTTTAAGACTAAGAGAATTTGAGATTGGGGGTGGGGGTGCAATCTGGGATGGAGTGAGTGAGGAAACAAGAGGGAAGGAGGGAAGAGGGACCAGGGAGAAAACAGCTTGCAGCCCGCAGAGAGCTGTGATTCCTCCCCACAATTACCTACATCTCCAGTGACTGCTTCTAAACCCAGGCAGCTTTGTGTGAGTGCCTTTGATGAGAAAACCAGGAACAAGGCTGAGTTTCATTTCAGCATTGTGCAGAACAGATTAGATGTAAGGGGGTGAAGTTATCCAGTTCTTGAAAGGGCTCTATACTTTTCACGGTCCAGGTGAAGACTGAGGGTTCAAACCAAGTTTACCAAGATCGTTCAGAGGCAGACTTCCAAGTTATTTCTCCAATTCCTTTCTCTTTTTTGCCTAGTCCTTCTTTTCCAACTTACAGTACCTGACATATAGTAGGTACTCCATAAATATCTGTTGTACTGAATCAAATATAAATATGCTACATCATTTGTGCTGTCAGGGTACCTAAAATTGAGTGAAGACAACACAAATGCATTTCACACATAAAAGTAAATCTAATCCTAACAATTCTGAGAAGGCTATAAATATCCACTAATAGGCCTAACACGTCTCTTTGTTTTTCAGTATCCTTCAAGATTTTGCTCACATTTCATCCTCCAGAAGCCTACCTGGATTTTCAGTTATGTGTTCTGTCTCTGAAATCTTACGACATTTCCTACGTATATCAGCAAATTTGACACTTGATCACTTATTTTTCAATGGATGGCTTGACTTTTTCATTACATACTACAGTTCCTGAGGGCAGAAAGTGAGGCCACACTTGCTGAGGGCTGAGTACATACAGTACCTTATATACACAGCTAGCTCTTTAGTTGATTGTTACTGATAATATGTGTCCTACATCATGTTCTCAGAAACTTGAGAATTTAGTATGTGCTTGGCAAGTATTAGTACTGAATAACTATTTGCTGAATTGAGTTGAATTGTTGGGTAGTATAAACATCTGAAAATATAAAATTCTTAGATATCATTCTCATACCAAAAATCCCAGAAAATTAGGAAGGAATCAAATATAATTCTTGTTAAGCTATAATTTGTCTTCCTCTTGCTTTGGGGCATGTAATTTAGGCTTTCCGCTTTAAAAGCTATCCTGATTTCTTGGCCAAAAATTTTACATGGATACTTTGAGGTTAAGAATAAAGATACACGGCATTTTGCGGCTGGCAGGCACCATAAGATCACGTGCTCTAACCCAGGTGAAATGTGAGTTCAGAGGGCTGCACAGATTGCCTTATGCTTCTGGAGTCTGCTGCAGAGCTTACCTAGTTTCCACGTGTCCTGCTTTCAGGTTCAGTGGTCTTTCTGGGGCACTAAGTTTAGTTGTCAGAATAGCATTTCTTCTAAATGTATTTATTATTAATGCACTATACTAAGTCCCTGGGGTAGAATAAGCCTCATCATTATACCTAGTAACTCAGTCTGAAGCAATCTGATATTCCTGTAAAACTGAATAAATTTTGTCATAAAGTATCCTTGGGCTCACTGCCTTCTGAGATGGCATCATTTCATTTGCCCTATATTAAAAAAATATCCATAAATGAGCCCTTCTGTATGGACATTCATTATAACTTAGCTTTATTGATTCTTTTATAGTGCCGTTAATTACAGGAACCACAAAAGCCTTCAATTAGATTAAAGCCATAATAAATAAGATGAGTAATACTTATTCTGCTCTGTATATTGTTTTTGTGATAAACTGATGTTTATCTTTTCAGACATTGCTACATTAACATTTTATAAAATAATTATATCAAAATTTTGATTTTTAAAGCAAAAACATTTTAATATTTTCTAATAACTAATGGCCTCCCTGGTGGCTCAGATGGTAAAGAATATGCTTACAATGCAGGAGACTCGAGTTTGATCTTTGGGTTGGGAAGGTCCCCTGGAGAATAAAATGGCTACCCACTAGTGTTCTCTAGTGTTCTTGCCTAGAGAATTTCATGGACAGACGAGCCTAGCAGACTACAGTCCATGGGGTCACAAAGAGTCAGACACTACTGAGCAACTAACACTTACTAATGATATTAACAGCTCCAATACTTTGGCCACCTGATGTGAAGAGCCAGCTCATTGGAAAAGACCCTGATGCTGGGAAAAATGGAAAGCAAAAGGGGAAGAAGGCAGCAGAGAATGAGATGCTTAAATACCATCACTGACTTCAATGGACATGAACCTGAGCAAACTCCAGGAGAGAGTGAAGGACAGGGAAGCCTGGTGTGCTACAGTCTATGAGGTCACAAAGAATCGGACATGACTTAGCAACTGAACAACAACCAATCATTATTAATCCTCACGACAACCCTATGAAGTGTACATTAGGATCATCTTGATTTACAGGTAAGAAATCAAAGCTTAAAGAAATTCAGTGTCATGCTAAGATCCCACAAGAGGGAAAGCTGTGATTAAGTGAGGTAATATTAATGTACCTAGCACATGCTGAACAGATAGTGTATTGAATAAATGCAAGTGAAAAAGACAGTGTGAAGTAAAAATAAGTGAAAGAGAAGAGGAAGCTACTGTGAGGTTAGTATATAAAATATGTGTTATAAGTTTCAGTATATAATACACATATGACTGAAATTTGATTCTGGGCTTCCTAACAGTCAAAGGGAGAAATATAATCAGTTATATAAGTAATAAATAACCTGGCTTAAGAGAAGTATAATATCTGTAGAGCTGAGGGCCCTTTTTCAAGATGAAAGATTTAATTTAGCCTGGACCTTAGAGGATGAGACGAAGTCATTACTGGATGCTGTTAGAAGCCTTGGAGGAGTGATGGCCAAACCTGAGTGGAGTGGAGAAGCCTGCTGCTGCTACTGCTGCTGCTAAGTCGCTTCAGTCGTGTCCGACCCTGTGCGACCCCATAGATGGCAGCCCAGCAGGCTCACCTGTCCCTGGGATTCTCCAGGCAAGAACACTGGAGTGGGTTGCCATTTCTTTCTCCAGTGCATGAAAGTGAAAAATGAAAGTGAAGTCGCTCAGTCATGTCTGACTCTTTGCGATCCCATGGACTGCAGCCTACCAGGCTCCTCCATCCATGGGATTTTCCAGGCAAGAGTACTGGAGTAGGGTGCCATTGCCTTCTCTGGGAAAAGCCTGAGTTGCCCTGGAAGGAGGCAGAACAAGGATTAAGAAGTTGGAGAGGTGTGCTAGAAGGGAGATATTATGGAAGATGAAGCAGAGGATTATGTCCCATGGGAGGCCTGAAGGACACAACGTTCCCCTAAATCATTAAGAATGTACTACAAAGAGGGGTACCACTATCACCAACAAGTGCAGGCCACGGCTCAAAACATGTGAGCGGTCCCTAAATAGCCACAGGCATGATGGGGCTTCTCCCAAGTAATAGAGACCAACTGAGAGTGTTTACTGGTCGGGGCATAGACTTGGATTACTGTGATATTGAATGGTTTGCCTTGGAAACGAACAGAGATCATTCTGTTGTTTTTGAGATTGCATCCAAGTACTGCATTTTGGACTCTTTTGTTGACCATCATGGCTACTCCATCTCTTCTAAGGGATTCCTGCCTGCAGTAGTAGACAAAATGGTCATCTGAGTTAAATTCACCCATTCCAGTCCATTTTTTCGGTGATTCCTAGAATGTTGACTTTCACTCTTGCCATCTCCTGTTTGACCACTTCCAATTTGCCTTGATTCATGGACCTAACATTCCAGGTTCCTATGCAATATTGCTCTTTACATCATCGGACCTTGCTTCTATCATCAGTCACATCCACAACTGGGTATTGTTTTTGCTTTGGCTCCATCCCTTCATTCTTTCTGGAGTTATTTCTCCACTGATCTCCAGTAGCATATTGGGCACCTACTGACCTGGGGAGTTCCTCTTTCAGTATCCTATCATTTTGCCTTTTCATACTGTTCATGGGGTTCTCAAGGCAAGAATACTGAAGTGGTTTGCCATTCCCTTCTCCAGTGGACCACATTCTGTCAGAGAAACACCAGTTTCCAATCAAGAAACACCAGGAGTAACAGGCAAATATAGCCTTGGAATATGGAATGAAGCATGGCAAAGGCTAATAGAATTTGCCAAGAGAACGCACTGGTCATAGCAAACACCCTCTTCAAACAACACAAGAGAACACTCTACACATGGACATCACCAGATGGTCAGCACCGAAATCAGACTGATTATATTCTTTGCAGCCAAAGAAGGAGAAGCTCTATACAGTCAGCAAAAACAAGACCGGGAGCTGACTGTGGCTCAGATCATGAACTCCTTATTGCCAAATTCAGACTGAAATTGAAGAAAGTAGGGAAAACCACTAGACCATTCAGGTATGACCTAAATCAAATCCCTTATGATTATACAGTGGAAGTGAGAAATAGACTTAAGGGACTAGATCTGATAGAGTGCCTGATGAACTATGGAATGAGGTTCGTGACATTGTCCAGGAGACAGGGATCAAGACCATCCCCCTGGAAAAGAAATGCAAAGAAGCAAAATGGCTGTCTGAGGAGGCCTTACAAATAGCTGTGAAAAGAAGAGAAGTGAAAAGCAAACGAGAAAAGGAAAGATATAAGCATCTGAATGCAGAGTTCCAAAGAATAGCAAGAAGAGATAAGAAAGCCTTCCTCAGTGATCAATGCAAAGAAATAGAGGAAAACAACAGAATGGGAAAGACTAGAGATCTCTTCAAGAAAATGAGAGATACCAAGGGAACATTTCATGCAAAGATGGGCTCAATAAAGGACAGATGTGGTATGGACCCAACAGAAGCAGAAAATATTAAGAAGAGGTGGCAAGAATACACAGAAGAACTGTACAAAAAAGAGCTTCACGACCAAGATGATCATGATGGTGTGATCACTCACCTAGAGCCAGACATTCTGGAATGTGAAGTCAAGTGGGCCTTAGAAAGCATCACTATGAACAAAGCTAGTGGAGGTGATGGAATTCCAGTGGAGCTATTTCAAATCCTGAAAGATGATGCTGTGAAAGTGCTGCCCTCAATATGCTAGCAAATGTGGAAAACTCATCAGTGGCCACAGGACTGGAAAAGGTCAGTTTTCATTCCAATCCCAAAGAAAGGCAATGCCAAAGAATGCTCAAACTAATGCACAATTGCACTCATCTCACACACTAGTAAAATAATGCTCAAAATTCTCCAAGCCAGGCTTCAGCAATACGTGAACCGTGAACTTCCAGATGTTCAAGCTGGTTTTAGAAAAGGCAGAGGAACCAGAAATCAAATTGCCAACATCCACTGGATCATGGAAAAAGCAAGAGAGTTCCATAAAAACATCTATTTTTGCTTTATTGACTATGCCAAATCCTTTGACTGTATGGATCACAATAAACTGGAAAATTCTGAAAGAGATGGGAATACCAGACCACCTGACCTGCCTCTTGAGAAACCGATATGCAGGTCAGGAAGCAACAGTTAGAACTGGACATGGAACAACAGACTGGTTCCAAATAGGAAAAGGGGTACGTCAAGGCTGTATATTGTCACCCTGCTTATTTAACTTCTATGCAGAATACATCATGAGAAACGCTGGGCTGGAAGAAACACAAGCTGGAATCAAGATTGCTGGGAGAAATATCAATCACCTCAGATATGCAGATGACACCACCCTTATGGCAGAAAGTGAAGAAGAACTAAAAACCCTCCTGATGAAAGTGAAAGAGAGTGAAAAAGTTGGCTTAAAGCTCAGAAAACAAACATCACGGCATCTGGTCCCATCACTTCATGGGAAATAGATGGGGAAACAGTGGAAACAGTGTCAGATTTTATTTTGGGGGGCTCCAAAATCACTGCAGATGGTGACTGCAGCCATGAAATTAAAAGATGCTTACTCTTTGGAAGAAAAGTTATGACCAACCTAGATAGCATATTCAAAAGTAGAGACATTACTTTGCCGACTAAGGTCTGTTTAGTCAAGGCTATGATTTCTCCTGTGGTCATGTATGGATGTGAGAGTTGGACTGTGAAGAAAGCTGAGTGCCGAAGAATTGATGCTTTTGAACTGTGGTGTTGGAGAAGACTCTTGAGAGTCCCTTGGACTGCAAGGAGTTCCAACCAGTCTATTCTAAAGGCGATCAGCCTTTAGGTGTTCTTTGGAAGGAATGATGCTAATGCTGAAACTCCAGTACTTTGGCCACCTCATGTGAAGAGTTGACTCATTGGAGAAGACTCTGATGCTGGGAGGGATTGGGGGCAGGGGGAGAAGGGGATGACAGAGGATGAGATGGCTGGATGGCATCACTGACTCGATGGACGTGAGTCTGAGTGAACTCCGGGAGATGGTGATGGATACAGAGGCCTGGCGTGCTGCGATTCATGGGGTCGCAAAGAGTCGGACCGACTGAACGACTGAACTGAACTGAGAGTGTTTAACTACTAGGAGCCAAGAAACCACAATTACCTTGATTACCAGTAAGGTCAGAGGAGCCGCCCAAGGGGAATTCTGTAGGAACTGAGAGAGGATTATTATCTCCTGGCATCCTTAGGGCAAATATGTAGCCAGCAAAGATACTGCAAAAAAATCTAGAAAGGGTAGGCCATGCCCATGAGGTCCTGTGATTGTATACATCACACAAGAAGTCATCAGGGGCAGTTGACCTCACAGAGTGCTGGAAGGCCTTTAAAAGCACCCCTGAAGACAGATGAGTGGCAACCATCTGAAAGGCTAGGTTGTCAGTCCTGCAGGGTATGTGTTCAATCAGAAACCTCTGTATGGCACTGGGTCCACAATTAGAAGAATGAATAGATCAAGGAACAAAGGGGTCAGAGTAGAAGTGGTACTGCTTACCATCACTCCCAGTGACCCACTGCGGGGCTTTGTCTTTTTTGTCCCCGCATTCTGGATTCTTCAGTTGTTAGACTTCTTGGGCCCCAAATGAGGTATGCTCTTGCCCAGAGCTATAACAAAAGTCCTGTTGAACTATGATTTGTAGCTGGATTCCTGCCTCCAGGGACCAGCAGGGAAAAAGAGTCACCTCCTGGCAGGGGGATTCCATCTTCATCATCTGGAGGATGTGGCATTTCTTTTACACAGTGGGGTAGAGAGGAATGTGTGTAGGACCCAGGAGATTCTCCTGGACCTCTCCTGGGACTCTGTTGCCCCACTGAAACTATATCTGGATATGCATAGCACTACTGGCCTCAGACAGAGAAGGCAATGGCAACCCACTCCAGTACCCTTGCCTGGAGAATCCCATGGATGGAGCCGCCTGGTGAGCTGCCGTCTATGGGGTCTCACAGAGTGGGACATGACTGACGGCAACTTAGCAGTCGCAGCAACCTGGCCTCAGAAGCATGTGATTGCAAAGGGCTCAGTTGCCTCAGGAATGAAGAGTTGGGTCACTTCCCAAGGAAGTGATGATATCACTCCTGCCGAAATGATAGCCACAGGTCAGAGGAATTTAGAATAGACAGAAGAGGGAGAGAGGATGAGAACCAGCTGTGTCCTGGAGACCTAGCAGCAGTGACCTGGCTCTAGTTTGTCTCAGTAACCATCTTTTCTAAATTTTCCTGTAGGCGGAGAGGTTGGCAGACCCATGGAGGTCGTGCTCCCTGCAGCTGCATGTATACCTGAGCAGCATGTTGGGTAGAATACGGTTGCCTTGAGAGCGTTCTGTTCAGATCTCCTCCTCTGGGGAGGCTAACAGAGGGCTCCAGCCATTTCCTCTGTGCATCCACCACCATGTTCGCATGGAGACTGGGCTACCTGTGCCAAAGACAGAATGGCACACATGCCAAGGCAGGCCAGCTCCAGCGAGCAGTGGCCACTTTGGCTTTGGACTCCAGCTTGGTCTACCTGAGGCTTCCTGGGAACTGTTTTCTTTCTACCTTGTCCTCAATCTTTTCTCCTCTTCTCTCCCACAGATGTCGAGCTGCATTAGGGTCTGGAGGCTTTCCTCACCTTCTACTCCCTCCCCTCTTTATCTGTTATAGGCACTTCCTAATAAAACTCTTATACCTCTAATCGTGTCTTTTTTTTTCTGAGTTGAAGTTTAGTTGATTTACAGTGTTGTGCTAGTGTTGGTGTACAGCAAAATGATTCAGTATGTATATGAGGCTTCCCAGGTGGCTCAGTAGTGAAAGAATCTGCCTGCCAATTTAGAAGACACAGCAGGCACAGGTTCAATCCCTGGGTCAGGAAGATCTCTTCAAGGAAAAAACGGCAACCTACTCCAGTATTCTTGCCTGGGAAATCTCATGGACAGAGGAGCCTGGTGGGCTACAGTTTATGGGGTCACAAAGAGTCGGATACGACTGAGCATGCATGAATACCAGCTCGTATATGTATAGATCTATATTCTTTTTTTGATTCTTTTCCATTATAGGTTATTGTAAAATATTGAATATAGTTCTGTGTGCTATACAGTAAATCCTTGTTATTTATCTCTTTTATATATGGTAGTGTGCATCTGTTAATCCTATACTCCCAATGTATCCCTCCCCTTCTTCCTGTTTGGTAATAAGCATGTTTATTTTCTGTGTCTGTGAGTCTGTTTCAACACTGTTACGTAAGTAAGTTCCTTCGTACTATTTTTCAATTCTGCGTATAAGTAATATCACGTAATATGTGTTAGTCTCTGACATTTCACTTAGTATGATCATCTCTATGTCCATCCATGTTGCTGCAGATGTCATTATTCCATTCTTTTTATGGCTGAGTAATATTCCATTGATATACACACACACTGCATCTTCTTTATCCATTCAGCTGTTGATGGACACTGTCTTGTTTCTTGATGGACCTATATTAATGTATGCTCTTTAGCTAGTGACTAGCTAATCTAGTGTGATCCATGCATTGTAATAGAGCTGGAACAGTAAGTTTGTGTAGACCTTTTTACCTAATTGTCATGATCATTTATTGAGGTAATGAGTAGATAGTATTATTCCAATTTTATATGTGAGGAAGTGTCTTAGTTTCTCAGTCGTGTCTGACTCTTTGCAACCTCATGGACTGTAGCCCGCCAGGCTGTTCTGCCATGGAATTCTCCAGACAAGAATACTGGAGTGGGTAGTAGTTTTTTCTCCAGGCGATCTTCCTGACACAGGGATCAAACCCGGGTCTTTTACATTGCAGGCAGGTTCTTTACCATCTGAGCCACAAGGGAAGCCCTTGTGAGGAAACTAAGTATTAATTTAGGACTTGTCTGGGGTACTAAGCTAGAAGTGGCAAAGTTGAGCTGAAGTGCAAACTTAGGCCCCACGTGTAGTCCAAAGTCAAATTTACTACTAGGCCATGGGACATGGGCTGAGGGGAGAGTTAACATCTTACGAGAGCCGAAGTATCTGAGGAAGAAGGACCTTATATCTTATAGGAGTGAGCTGAGGCACTCAAATCAGGTTTCAAACCAGATCAAGGTTTATCTCAAGCAATAATTTGAGGGCAGAACCAATACTGTCTCAAGGGTGTGATGCCTCGCAGTATCAAAGTTCTATTCTGGACAGTATTCTCTCGGAAATTTTAGTCTGGAAAGATTTTTAAGTGTATACTCATAAGTATACATATATGATTCATTTGCTTTCATCTTTTTTCTTTGTTGAATTATACTTTTAGCAAATATCTATTGATCTTGTGCTATATGTCATGTATGATTCCTTCTAACCAAAATATTATATTTTACTTTTCCTTCTTGTTACATTTAATCAGACTCTTTTTCTTCCTTTCAATCTGTCCTTATGAATTCATGTTTTCAGTAGTCTTCTGTCTTCACAGTGCTAAGCAGTGGAAAAGGATCTTGTTCTTGTAAGTGTAATCATTTCCCCATCATAGATGGAGGCTAACTCAGTGCACCAGATATCACACGGAAGAAGATCAATCCAGTTACTGTTTTAGTTTTGAGGTAAAAGATTTAACATTTAATTTTACTTTTCCCTATTTTTTTTTTTTTTGGAGGGTGGGATGAGGGAGAGGGATTGTTAAGTGAAAGGCAAACATTTATGAATACTATATTTTCAACACAAATGTAGTCTTGACCGTAAAAAAAATAGCACTTTAGGCATCTCAAAGCATTGAAATTTTAAGTGGTTTGAATATTACACATTTAAAACATTTAGCTCTATATAGATAAAACTTAGAGTAATGTAGAATGAACACTTTTTCCATTTCCTCTCATTTTCTATCTCTTTCATCTCTTTAAAAAAAAATCAGCATGTATCACTATCTGGCATTGTCTTAAATTATTTATTCATTCATTTGTTTTCAACTATCCTCCCCAACTAGGAACCTCTTCTGTCTTATTTCACTGCTGTATTTGCAAAACAGAATAGTGCCTGGCACGTAGTGGTACTCACCAAATATTTGTTGTAATTCATTTATTTAAGCCAAAAAGGAGATGACTTCCTAAAGAATCACACATAAAATCACAATGTAAGCAAACAGACAACAAATCAAAAACCCACAGCTGTTCAACATACTTGACTGCGAGAAAACGGAAAACTTTAACAAGCGTAGTGTTTTAAAGAGCAAATAGTATGTTGGAAGAAAGTATGTCAGAAAAACTTTGCTATTTTTATTAAAGCTTTAAATAACTTTGCTATTTTTTATTACTACTACAAATTGATAGAAGATAGTATGACCCCAGAAAATAGTGGACAAAAAACAAAAAGGCAGTATTTCTCCTACTCACCCTTGGCAAACACATTGATACATTAAGAGAAACATGACAAACAAATACTAGTGAGAAAGCCCAGGGAAAATTATTTATCTCTTTAACAACCATGGAAATTCAAAATTAAAGCAACAGGGTCTATTTTTGAAACATTAAGGTTATAAACCGTTTAAGGGCTTCCCTGATAGCTCAGTTGGTAAAGAATCTGCCTGCAATGCAGGAGACCCCAATTTGATTCCTGGGTCAGGAAGATCCCCTGGAGAAGGGATAGGCTACCCACTCCAGAATTCTTGGGCTTCATTTGTGGCTCAGCTGGTAAAGAATTGCCTGCAATGTGGGAGACCTGGGTTCAATCCCAGGATTCCCAGATCCAAGGATTCTGACCTGGAGAATTCCAGGAACTGTATAGTCTATGGGGTCGCAAAGAGTCAGACACGACTGAGCGACTTTCACCTTGACTATTTTTTTTCACTATTTTTGAAATATTAAGGTTATAAACCATTTAAAAAGTTATGCCCATTGTTACAAAACTGAACATTGTATCTATTTAGGACAGTGTAAATCTGTGGAAATGTCTCCCATCCAGGTACTTACCCGGCCCAACCTGGTTAGCTTCCGGGATCAGAGGAGATTGGGCATGTTCAGGGTGGTATGGCCATAGCTTTGTGGAAACTTCTTGGAAAGTGACAGGCCAATATGAATCTATGAATCAAGAATCTAAAACTATGCAGTCCATTTGATTCAATAATCCCATTTCTGTGAATGTTTTCTAAGGTATTATCTGTTACAAATATTACATATTTAATTATTATTTAGGTTATGTACGTGAAGAAAATCATTGATTATGAAACTTCTGTAGTAAGCATTTAGGTAAAATGCTTATAAATTAAAATAAGTTTAAGGGAACATTTATAAAATTACATGTACACTATAATTATACTTGTATTAAAAATATCGCTAGTGAAAAAATAATTACAAGAAAATTAGAGGTGATTTTGCTTCTCTTTTCTATTTTCCAACTTCCTGTAACTGAACGTTAGGACTTGTACAATGGTATTTTAATTTAGTTTTGTTCAATATAACCTTTTAAAGGCAAACTTCACTGTTCGAATCTATTTTCCCATTGTAATCTAGATAACAGCTTTTGCAGAGAGATTGGTGAGCAAATGCTCTTTTGATGAAAATTCATGTGTGAAAACTATGTATGTATGATTGTTGGTTGGATGCTTTTTTAAAAAAGAGAATTTCCTAATAAGATACTTCTACTTCATTACATTTGATTTGGTTCAATTTAGATTAATATTTGGAGCAGATTGTAGGTTTCTTGTTACGTATCACCTAAGAAGGAAATATGTTTATTTTTCCTTTTACACTGTTCTCTTTCTCTCTCTTCCTATATATTCCATATAGAGTAACTTTTAAAAGCTTTTCTACTTTCAAACATAAAGTTAAATTCTTCACCCAATTTAGTTGGTGGCATCCTTGGTCAACTTGTCAACTAATTCAGAGAATTTGGGAATCACATGAAATTCCTTCCTCTGCCTCAACATCCAGATCTAATTAGTCATTCAGTTCAGTTCAGTTCAGTCGCTCAGTCATGTCGACTGAGTGACCCCATGAATTGCAGCATGCCAGGCCTCCCTGTCCATCACCAACTCCCAGAGTTCACTCAAACTCACGTCCATCAAGTCAGTGATGCCATCCAGTCATCTCATCCTCTGTCGTCCCCTTCTCCTGCCCCCAATCCCTCCCAGCATCAGAGTCTTTTCCAATGAGTCAACTCTTCACATGAGGTGGCCAAAGTACTGGAGCTTCAGCTTTAGCATTAGTCATTACCCACTGTCTATTCTATCTCCTCAGGTGTTTGACAACTTCCCATATCTCTTCCTGTTGCATTGTTGTAGATGTTGGTCTCATCACTTGCAGTTTGGAGCTTTGCAATGCTATATAATTAACCTCCTTGCCTTCTAGTCCATCTTCCACATTATCCCTAGATTAGCAGTTCTCAAAGGGAATGATTTTTGTCCCCCAAGGAATATTTGACAATGTCTAAAGATCATGGAAAATGCAAGAGAGTTCCAGAAAAACATCTATTTCTGCTTTATTGACTATGTTAAAGCCTTTAACTGTGGGGATCACAAGAAACAGTGGAAAATTCTGAAAGAGATGGGAATACCAGACCACCTAACCTGCTTCTTGAGAAACCGATATGCAGGTCAGGAAGCAACAGTTAGAACTGGACATGGAACAACAGACTGGTTCCAAATAGAAAAAGGAGTACGTCAAGGCTGTATATTGTCACCCTTTTTATTTAACTTCTATGCAGAATACATCATGAGAAACGCTGGGCTGGAAGAAGTACAAGCTGGAATCAAGATTGCTGGGAGAAATATCAATAACCTCAGATATGCAGATGACACCATCCTTATGGCAGAAAATGAAGAGGAACTAAAAAGCCTCTTGATGAAAGTGAAAGAGGAGAGTGAAAAAGTTGACTTAAAGCTCAATATTCAGAAAACAAAGATCACGGCATCTGGTCCCATCACTTCATGGGAAATAGATGGGGAAACAGTGGAAACAGTGTCAGACTTTATTTTTGGGGGGCTCCAAAATCACTGCAGATGGTGATTGCAGCCATGAAATTAAAAGACGCTTACTCCTTGGAAGGAAAGTTATGACCAACCTAGATAGCATATTGAAAAGCAGAGACATTACTTTGCCAACAAAGGTCTATCTAGTCAAGGGCATGGTTTTTCCAGTGGTCATGTATGGATGTGAAAGTTGGACTGTGAAGAAAGCTGAGCGCCGAAGAATTGATGCTTTTGAACTGTGGTGTTGGAGAAGACTCTTGAGAGTCCCTTGGACTGCAAGGAGATCCAACCAGTCCATTCTAAAGGCGATCAGCCCTGGGTGTTCTTTGGAAGGAATGATGCTAAAGCTGAAACTCCAGTACTTTGGCCACCTCATGCGAAGAGTTGACTCATTGTAAAAGACTCTGATGCTGGGAGGCATTGGGGGCAGGAGGAGAAGGGGACACCAGAGGATGAGATGGCTGGATGGCATCACCGACTCCATGGATGTGAGTCTGAGTGAACTCCGGGAGTTGGTGATGGACAGGGAGGCCTGGCGTGCTGCAATTCATGGGGTCGCAAAGAGTCAGACACAACTGAGCAACTGAACTGAACTGAAAGACATTTTTAGTTGTCATAACGATCAGGTGGGGACTAGGGAGCTGGCGGTGGGGAGAGAATGGAGGAGGCGCAAAGGGGGTTGCTACTGGCATCTGGTAGTTAGAGAACAGAGATGTTGCTAAACTCCTGCAGTGCAGATGACAGCACACCACCCCCTCCACCCCGCTGCCCAATGACAAAGAATGTTCTGGTCCAAAATATCAGTAGTGCTGAGGTTGAGAAACCCAGCCCTGAAGTGATTCTTGTCAAATAAAATCTGCTGACATACCTCAAAAACAACTATTTCGGGCAAACGTTTTTGCATAAGGCTCATCTTATTTCCCCAGTCACACAGAATATACTTACCACTGCCTATATGTACCACTTTCTCCCTGGTTCCTATGACTTAATTTGCTATTCGCAGCTTCTTCTTTTCTTTTTGATTCCTTCAGGCTGGGTTTCATGGTTCTTCCATTGATCACTTTTAGAAGAGCATGAATCATACTGAATTGTTGCTTATCTATCTCCTGCACTCCACTGTGAGCATCCAGAGGTTAGTGAAACTATGCCCCAAAGGGTCAACAGAAGCTGGTAACTAATCCAAATTCTTGAGCTTATCTTACAGCTTGCTAAAAAACCTCTTGCTTGTAGCCTGCCTTCACTGAGCAAGGCTTAATTATTTTGTTGCAAATTGCATATCCACCAAGCTTCATAGCTTAAACCACAAGATGCTTGCGTGACTTGTTTTCCGGGAACTCGGAGTCAGCTGGGTCTAGTCTGAATTCCAGCCTGCTAAGACTAGTTGAGACCACTGACCCTAAAACTGGGCATGCACAAGTGTTCCATAAATAACCTTTGGGCATCAGAGGGCCAAAAACTGTATCCCCAGATTATGGTAAGTGCCTCCGTTTTTGAATATGCATATCATGAAAGTCGCTCAGGTGTGTCTGACTCTTTGCAACCCCATGAACTATACAGTCCATGGAATTCTCCAGGCCAGAATACTGGAATGTGTAGCTGTTCCCTTCACCAGGGAATCTTCCCAACCCAGGGATCAAACTCGGGTCTCCCACATTGCAGAGGGACTCTTTACCAGCTGAGCCCCAGGGAAGCCCTACATACCATGAAGAAGCATGTAATTCAGATACTCCTGTTCAGAACCTGATCACTTCATCTTTTCCCTGCCCTCAGTCATCTTTCCCCACACCTGAGACTACACTGTTTCTTTATCTCTGAAATATCTCAAACTCCTCCCCTTGGAGAGGCAGATTTGAGATTTATTCTCCCATTTTCTTGCTTGGCTGCCTTGTGGATAACTCCTTTCTCTGCTGCACATCTTGGTGCCTCAACATTTGGCTTGCTGAGCTTTTAACGAATGAACCTGGTTCAGTAACATCAGGAACTAGGTCTTTTTTTGAATCCTCAGCACCTAGTGCAATGCTTGGTATGTAGGGGACGGGTCTGAATTCAACCAAGTTCCTCTTCTTATTTCATTTCATGAGTCCTGCAGAGCAACCAGATTTGTTCTCAAGCACAGTGAGTTCATTGCAGCTTTCCTGACTTTCCCTTCTCTGTACCCTTTGGCTTAACTGAAATTCGATTCTTTAATGTTTCTGTCTCCACTAATATCACTGCCACCTGTTCTTTAAGGCCTACCACATGTATGGGGCCTGGTGTTATCTTAGGTCACTTTCAGCATAATCTTTATGAAGAAGGTATTATCTGTATTTGATAGGTTAAAAAAATGATGCAAACAGTGTTGGGAAGCAGGTAAGGCAAGACATTCAAACACAAGGTACGCAGCTTGGCTGGACCTTCCTCACCTGATTCTCGTCTTTTCTGTTAGCTCTGCTATCTCCTTCCAGAAGGCACCCTGGAGATTGTTCAGTCTGCCCTTCAACTCTTATGAGTAGATTGTAAATTGTTTAGGGTAACACAGGTGGTTAATGGTGGGAGTCACACTTAGAACCCAGAACTCCAGATTCAAATGCAATTTTCATGCACCACATACCATACCCAAAACTTGCTCTGTATGAAGTAAGCCACAGTAACTCCTCAAGTCTCCAGGAATCCTGGAGGGTTAGTAGAGTCAGGACACATGGGGAAGCCTCAGGGAGCAGAGAGCTGAGTTGCAGAAGTCTAATTATGCACAGCCTAGGCAGGTTCTCATCCAAAGATTTCCTCTTTGGATGAGAAGATACTGGTATATTTTAAGTATGGGAATGAGTGGAACACTCACATGTGCATTTTAAAAAGCTCACTGTGTAGAACTGGAGACTGCATTGAATACAGAGTGACAACTTAAGATATATTTGTGTGGTCCTTCAGATGAGACGAGAGATGCTGGTAGCCAAGATCATGTTGTTGGAACACTTGGAGAAACAAATGGACTGGAGACATGCTTAGGAAGCAAAATCACCAGGATTTGGTCATAGACTGCCTGGGGGGTAGGAACCTTGGCTATAGGATGATCTTGGCTAAGATAATTAAGTCTTGATTTGTTTCCTCATGGATGAAAGGAAGATAAAACCTACTTCGAGGGATTATCAGTAAAAAATTAAAATCGCTGGCACACATTAGATATCAACAAATGTATTTATTACTATTTATACGTTTTTAAAAAAAACTTCTAAGACCTTTAAATACAGAATGGGTAGGATGTGAAGTAACCTGTCTATGTAGGAAGATTTATTTCTTAAGTTCCTGTTAGCCTCGTGCTTCACTAGCTCGCCTCTTGCTCAGTGGGAACAAGAGGCAAAGGACTGTGAGAAATGCACCGTAGTGCACAAAGATGTGGTGCAGTGCACTGCAAATCTGAGAGGGGTCTATCTACGGCCAAATCCTGACAATTTCACTTTCTGGCCGCAGACCTCTCATCCTGCATTGGTGTTTTAGACTACGTGGTAAAAAGAAGCGAGTGAGGGGCGGGGGCGTGAGCAAAGCAGGATGGGGGCGGGGCGGGAAGGCTGGAGGCGCTGGGTCCTGCGCGGTGGCGGTGCCACCGCCTCCGCCTGCACCGCGGTCCCCGCCCCCCTTTCCGGGGCAGCTGAGCGTGACGCCGCGAGGAGGCGGAACCTGCCGCGGGGTGGTAGGCGGGGCCAGTTGCGGGGCGGGGTGGGAGGCGGGTGCATCGCCCAGCGCAGGCCGCGGCGGCCGCGGAGTAGCTAGCCGCCGCAGACTTGCCCCGGGCCGCAGCCGAAAGGTGGTTGCCAGCCCTACGCCCACTCCTCAGCCCCCGGCGCGTCAACGCCGGGGCCCTGGGGGGTTAGCCGCTTAGGGAGCTGGCCGCCCGACCCTGACCCTCGCAGTGACCCGGAGCCCCACGGCCCAGGCGCACACGGAAGTGGTGAGTGTCACCGAGTGGAGGTAGGGAAGGCTGCGGCGGCCGTGGGCAGCGAGACGAGGGGCGCTCAGCCGGGCACTGGTGGGAGACGCGGCTGCCCCTCTCGGGCCTCGCGCGCCGCGCACCCTGGGTCGCTCCTCGCGCTGGACCTGGGGGCCGGGCCGGGCCGAGGTAGGGGCGGGCTGGGAAGGCGGGGGATTTCCAATAGAGCAGAGCCGGCTGGCGGCGGGGAGATCGGGGGCCGGGGCCCCCCAGCCCCGAAGGGGAAAGGTTAAGGCTCTCTGCCCCCTCCCCCAGAGTGCACACCAAGTTTTCATAAACAAGCCTGGGACGCGCTGACATCCTGTTTATACCACCCGGAGATACAGGCGCGGGGTTGAGGTTTGACGTCCCTCGCTCTTGCACCGAGAACTTGACCGCCAGCCCTTTGGCAGAATTGCTGGGGAGCGGGAGGAGGATTTTTCAGGCCTCAGGACGGATACTGAGGGTCTTAGCCTTTGACTTCTTTGCCATCTCAGCGAAGGAAAGTTTCTAGGATTTGGGGCCCTGTTTGGGGCAGAGGGGCGTCTGGGGACTCAGGAGACGCCCCCTCCCCTTTTAGGTTCTTTTGGGACTCGGGCCCCAGGCAACCGGCGAAAAGTGTGAATGACGCACCCTGTGCCGGAGGGCCAGGGAAGAGGAACAGTGGAAAGCCAGCCGTTCGGCGAATTATGAATCCTTCTGTAAAGGGTCTACTTAACCGAAAGTGGGGCTGGTCTCTGGCTCCTTGTCTAACTCCTCAGACTCCGTGCGCGCGGTCGTCAAACATCAAAAAAGAGACGTCGCTTTAGCAGGACTAGTAAACACCCCCTGGTAAGTCACTCCCCAAGGTTCCAGGGGATGTGGACGCCTTGGATATGTGTTTACCGAGGAACTTCTCTAGGAGAAAAAAGGATATGATTATTACCAGGTGTTCTGCACCTTTTTTTTTTTTTGTATGGCATGTTCTTTGTGAATTCCTTTGTGTCCATGGCAAGAGGACCCCGTCCCCCGTGCCACTTCGCTTAATACGTGGCTGTGAGCTGTTTTCTGTCCCTGGTTGGATACATGCTATTAACTTTTTTGTTTTAAGAGTCCAGGAGTTTTCTCTCTGTGGCAGTTTACATCTGTATAAAATTGTTATTACTTTTTTTCGGTGGATGAAAGCGTTAAAAACCTAACATAGTTAAGTGATGAGTATGATGCAGAAACAAATATGATCGTGGAGTGTTTGGTTGTTGGCTTTTTTTTTTTTTTTTAAGAAGGAGATTTGCGTTATGGGCATTTACAGACTGGAAAAAAAATATTTAAGATGAACATTTTATATTGATTAAATCTTTGTTCCTTCCTTTCCAAAACCCCATTTTGTGTTGTTTCTGGCTTTTGCTTTGGGTAACTGTTTTTCAAGACCAGGCAGTCGTTTTTATTGAAGGATCAATGTGTTCTTCTGTACTTTGTGGTGAAGGTTAATGGAGGCTACAAGGGTACCAGACACTTTGGGTACAATAGGCATTGTAATATGGAGAAAATGTCTCCTATGTATAGATCCAGATCACATTTAAAGACGAAAGTGCATCATACCTACAAGATTATGAACAGTGTGAATAGGAATAATCACAACCTCTTAACTCTCCGTGTTGTATTAGCTAAGCACTTATACTGTATCTTAGTGTCTCTAAATACCAAAATGTATTTTTTTAGTACTAGGATTGCAGTGTATTTAGTATTTAGTACTAGGATTGCAGACACTCCGTATTGAATAAAACTAGTTTAGTTTCCCCATTCCACAATATACTAATTGCTTATTATTATTGGGAAATGATGATAGAGGGTGAATAAATTATACATACATAGATAAAATAATTCAGACATTTCCCAAAATATAACTATGTTTCAACTTGTTGTAATTTAGTCAGTCTTAATATCAATTTGGCTAATGCTCTGTATGTGTTTATAATTATCTCTGATCAATTGGTATCTACCCTTTGCAGGTTTAAAGTGTTCAGGGGAATTAGCTTGCAAAATGTTTTCAATTCAGACATTTGCTAAAAAGCTGGTGAAAGTAAGGAATTTTGAGGGCAGAGTTGCTTTTTGCAGGAAAAGGGACTCTTTAAATGACATGAAGAAATGCTTCTAAATGGGATAATGAAATCTGCAAGTTTAGATTCTGGGTTCACAAACACTAATGGTTTCAACTGCAGACCAGAAATTCTAATAATGTTTTGAAGTTATCACTCAGTTTCTTCTGAATAGCTTGAAGTATATGTTTGGACAGAAACCCAGCTGAAGCAAGTGTTGAGAATGTGTAGGTTTATACCCATTTTAATAGAGGGGATACTAAGGTATAGCTGCATTCATAAAGTTTATTAACAAAGACGGAGGTCTGTTTTTTAAGTTTTTACCGTTTTAAACGCACATTATTTTATATATCTTTATTGTGTATATATTTATGTTTTAATGTGGTAATATGCTCTTAGAAGATATATCATCTGAGATGTGTTTGTACAAGGAAATTTTTCTTGTTTGTTTTCACATTAGAAACACTATTTTAAGTGGATAGAGAATTGGTTAATTAACTGAATCTTGCTGAGCAAGCAGCCTCTGACGGTCTGTGATTTATCATGACCCCGTGTTCTGTGGAGCCATATCACAGAATAGAGACACCAGGAAAAACCTTGTAGATTCTTTTGCACCAGTGTCCCTCAGCTGGGTATAATTGTGCGCGTAAGGAGGTATCTGCAGTTTCTGGAGGCATTGTTAGTTGTTAGAACTGTGGGGGTACGGTGGGAGTGGGAGGAGGCAGTGTTACTGGTGTCCAGTGGGCAGAGGTCAAGGATTCTGTTCAACATCCTACAATGCATGGTGCAGCCCCTTACAGCAAAGAATTCTTTGGCTCAAAATGTCAGTAGTGTTGGGCTTGAGAAATTGTGCTTTAGCCAAGTGGGTAACAAGATCCTGGCTTCTGTCATGGCAGGCTGCTTCACTCAGGCACCGATTTTCTTCATCTGTAAAATATCCACTTTGGCCATCACACAAAGCTGTTGGAAAAAATTACAAAAATAATGGATGGAAACCATGAAGTGCTGTGCACATTATGACTATTGTGAAGATGTGATTTTTTAAAAATTGAAATATAGTTGATTTATAATGTTGTACTGATCTCTGCTATACTGCAGTGACTCAGTAATACACACATAGACTTTTAAATATTCTTTTCCATTATGATTTATTAAAATATAGTTCCCTGTGCTATACAGTAGGACCTTGCTGTTTATCTATCCTACATATAATTGTTTGCATCTGCTAATCCCAAACTTCCCCATCCCTCTCCCTCTTGGCAATCACTTATAGAGAACCCCCTTGGTATATTTCTTTGTAAGATGTGATTTTTTAAAATAAGTGAATTGTTAGATATACTGGTTGTCGAGGAGGAAAGGGCGTGCAGTATGTTGAGTGCGAAGATTTGATGTTTTTAAATTCTTCATTTTATAGGGTAGAGGATTTACTTAATGTAGTTTTATTATTATTAGAACATAAAATTTTTATCTCTATTATTTCTTTAAATGTAAAGATTTTCTCATTTAACTCATTGTTAAAAAAATAACATTAGACCCGAAAGTAGAAAGTATAGGAGAAAAGTCAACCATGGCCCACTCCCTTACCCACTTAAGGACAAGTTCTTATCAGTTTTTTTTCTATTAGAGTCATTAACGCAGGAGAAGAGTTAACTATGGAAAAAGCAGCAGCTGGTGACCAGGGAAGGTGCTGTTTGCTTTTGTGCCCTTCATTTTTTCCCCTAATAATTATGTGCAGCCAGTTATGTTATAGAAGACATTAGAGGAATTGGTTCTTTGTTTTTGTACTTTGTCAACTACCCTTCACCCGCGTTCTTGTTTGGCATGCTGTTTCCTCTCTGCTTCTTGCTCTCCTCTCAGCTAGGTGTGCCACTGTAGCTTCCTGTCTTGAAAACCCTATGGTTACATGGGGTTTTAGCAGCTGCCATGTTGAAATGACCGTGTTTCAGGGCAGCAAACTACTTCCTGTGAGTATTCTTTCCTCTGAAGTGCACCAGCTTTCTTTTGGCAGTTTGAGGCAACAAGAAAGCATAAAAGTTTTTAAAGTTCATTTCCGTGGTATATTTACTTCTGCGGTTTTATGATCTGTGATTCTTAACAGCTGTCAGTGGGCACACAGTTTTTTCTTGGTGCTCTGAGTAAACTGCCGAATGCCGAGTCAAGACCTGCTTTAGAACAATGAAAATTTCTTTAAGTCTGCTCTAGACAGAAGACTGAGCTGGTCTTTGTTGGGAGTTTTTAAATCTGTGGTAACTGAATTTACTTACCATTAAAAGTCACACAGCACTCTGTTGCATTCATTTATTCATCTAGTAAATACTTTTTGAGCTCCTGTTATGAGCCTCAGGGAGGGAGTAAACAGAAAAAAACAGGCAAAAATTCTACTTTTATAGAGTTTGGTGGATGATCCTGTGTATGTTCAGAGTGTCTTCGTTGCAGGTTATGCACATACAAATAAGTAAATCCTACATTATAGAATGTTTCCTAGAAACCATCATGGCACTCCTTTAAAGTCAGAGCACCAAGTAGCTCCCCCCTTTTTATATTATAGATTCATTAACTCATTCTTTGTATATACAAACATCTCTTTGGTACAAAGTTCCTGGCAGATGGATAAGACAGTTCTTATGGAAACAAGCCTGCTATAAATATAACACAGTGTGGTTGATGTTATAGTAGAGGTCAGAGTTAAGAGCACTTTAGCCCCTGAAGAGAGCTGAATCCTGCTTGGAGCCCTTGTCTAATGCTTTTTTTTTTTTTTTTTTCTTTTCCTGGCTACTCTGAGCAGCATGGGCATGTGAGGTCTTTAGTGACCAGGGGCTATCCCCAAGCCTCCTGCAGAGGAAGCGAGAAGCCTTAACCACTGGACCACCAGGGAAGTCCCTCCAATGCTTTTTTTTTTTTTTTTTTGTAGAAAATCATCTGAGTTGGGCTTGAGGAGTGAGTAGGAGTTCTTTTCCTTAGGGGTGGATGGAAATTGAGGCAGAGATAGAGCATGAGCAAAGGCACAGAGGTGGGCATGTACATGTGGGTGACCAATTTGGAGGTGGCCACAGTGACCAGAGCAGGGTACTGAGAAGCACCAGAAAGAGGCTGGGCTTGGACATGCAGGATGGGGCCAGGCTCTGAAGACTGCTCAAGTCTCTGAGCATTGTGAGCTCAGAGACTGTGGCCTATGTTGAATGAATGAACTGGGAAGATGGGAAGCCATTCATAGTTTTTGAGCTTCAGAATAGCATCATTAGAAAATGGAAGTACTGACAGTTCTGTAAAGGATCAGCTTCATTTGACCATTGTGCAACTGTTCATCCTGTGCATCACAGAAAATGGTCCTTACTATACACTATTTATCAATTGTTCAGAAGACTGCTAGGAAATAGAAAATAACTTGGAATAGATGTCATGAAGTCCACGTATGCTTTCCTTATAGTAGAGTAAAATTTTATTTTGCTTTGGTTTTAATTTATAAAGGATTTGTAGACAATTAACCTAACTGATTCTCAAGGCAGTAGGAGATTAAATACCACAAATGCAAGAGATGGGAATTGTTAAGAGAGTGAATACAGGAAGGCACATTGTCTGAGGCAGGCAGTGTTAATTTTTATATTGGAAGTGAATGAGGAGACGTTTATGAAAAGCAGAACCTTAACTCAAAAAGTGAAGCACCCTGTGTGGGGCCATTTAGTGGAGAGGTAGATGCCATCATAAATACCGTAACATATTGAAGGCGTCATTCTCACAACACAGTACAGTAATTGGTATGGAAAACGAGCAAACCATTAAGAAGGGAAGAGGTCAAGTTGTGGAGCATAATGGAAATGAGGCCAGGTACTTCTGGTCTCTAGGAGAAAAGGGCAGCTATAGGGGTTGAGAGAGATGCAAGTGGTAGGCAGAGGTAGGGGTGGAGTAAGAAGCTGCTGTCACGATGGCAATGGGGCAGGCTTGAAGAAAGAGGTTTCTTCAGTGTGAAAACACGGTGAGGAATCTTTGCTCAGCAGGAGGAGCTTTCACTCTTCAGGGAAAGTGACTTGAGTGATCTACCTCTGGAAACCTAAGGAGGGGAGCTGTGGCTTTCTGTGGAGAAGGTGATGATAATTGCTGGAACCCACCAGTGAGGAGGGGGGAGAGACTAAATCAGGTCAACTTCATTACACCTCTAGATAGTACACAGACAGACTTACTGTCTTGTTTTTTTATGTAATCTGTGTTTTTGGAGGCTCTGGAGCTGGACTCTTTAGTTTGATCCTAGCTGTAAGAATGTGGGCAGGTTATACCTGTTTCCTTATCCATAAAAGGAAGTT
This sequence comes from Budorcas taxicolor, assembly GCF_023091745.1. Classification (NCBI taxonomy): domain Eukaryota; kingdom Metazoa; phylum Chordata; class Mammalia; order Artiodactyla; family Bovidae; genus Budorcas; species Budorcas taxicolor. Next base: position 80,392,199 of record NC_068912.1, read on the forward strand.
GAGGTAGTACCTTCCTCTAGGATTATTTGAATATTGAGTGACTGACTACACCTAAAGGTTTTGAAGTGGTGCCAGGCACATGTTATGGTGTTAAACATTTGTTGGCTCTCTCGCTCTCTTTTTTTTTTTCCCTTCTAATTGGTGAATATGCTTTGTGTTAAAAATGAAGAGTTCAAATTATATCCAGAATGCTGTAAGATGGTAGGGAAGTGGACCCACTAAATAGAAAACAAAGAGTAGCTGATTCGATATTAGCAAGGCTTCAGTTAGAAATGGATAAATAAAAAATGTTTAGGCACCTAAAGAAGACATTTTCTCAAATCTAGAAGAGTTCAGTATGTAGACAGCCCCAAGGTGGTAAATAAATTAAGTTTTGCCCCATTTTTAAGAAAAAATGAGAAACAAAGGTGCTTTTAATTTAACTTTAAATGCCATCCAAGGTATATAATTTAGTAGGAATGTATTAGGCTTTCTGGGAAAGTCAATATAAAAATACTGTGCTGCTGTCCCTGATTCAGTTTACTTAGCGAGTGGTGAGCTGTTGGCAGAGGGGCGCCAGCATACCTGTTTGTATAGTGGTGTCTTTAGAGTTGTGTAGAAGCTTAAAATCTTATAGATCAGGTAATGTCCTAGGGAATTTGCTGTTTAAGGAATTATAAATGTTTATGAGAACTCTTAAATAATGTTGTTTCCCCTGAATGCTGTTTTCATCAAGTTTCTTTTTCCATGTATGTGTTGCATTTTCCTAAAGCAGGACTTACCTAAACTATAAAATTGTACAAAAGTTGGCCCTTCTTCCTAATCACATTTTGAATATATCTATATTTCTTTCTCAGTAGTGTGTATGTTGCATTTATTCATATTCTCAAGAACAGTAGCTGTCATATGGTTGGAAAGGCACTCTTGATGATAGGCTCATTCCATGTGCTCTGATTAACAAAGAAGTTAGCTGTCTCTTCTCCTTGTCTTCTCATTTGACAAGGAAAGTGATAGTAAAACTCCCTAGTTTGTAGTGGGGAGGTGGTGCGTAAAGTAGGGAAGTCCAGCTCAAATGGTGAACAGGCTGACTGACCTATAGATATTAAAAAAAAATAAATTTAGGTCTGTTAATCCTAGGTACGTTGGGTAACTCAGACAAGTTGAATGTATAAAGCAGAAATAGATAAGAACACGTTGTAGTTAATGCAACTCTTGTTTTAAATGGTGTCTTAAAGGGCTTAAGGGTATTAGAACTGACAGCAATTTATTCAGTTAAGCACAATTTTATCTGCAGGCTTATTTGCACAGTTAATTTGCTCAGACTGTAGCAAGGCTGTAATTTATAGCAATTTTTTCAATTAGTAGAATTTAAAATAATCTTCTATGTTACAGTGGGAGAAAAGAGAGAAGAAAAAAAAAATCAAGGAGAAAACAATCTGCCAAATGTATATTTTCCCAGTGAAAATCTTATTATAAAACTAGCTGAATGGACCACACAACAGGGAGGCAGAGAGATGAGATTATATCATAGAGAGGCACTCTGGGTGTTTGGCCAAGTGCACCTGCAAATCCACTTCACGGCTAATTCACAAAATACAGATTTAAAAAGGAAGATGCTTTAATGCCTATATTTAATATTCTGAATGATTTTGTTCAGTTAAAGTCATCTGTAAAATTATGGGCAAGTCTGTTAATCACTGTATATCAGTTACCTCATTGGGAAGATCATCTGATATATGATGATATCTCAACTCCCCCCACCTTTTGTTTTTTAACATATTTAGAATGACCTTCACCTAGTTGGTCAGAAGTAGGAAGGGGAGATCAGAGGAGGCCAGACTGGCCTGAACATAAATTGTAAGCCTACCTGATGTGGGATTTGGGAAGTAATAAGCCACTTGTGATGCATAAACTGCTTGAGATAAAGTTGCTCTCGGTTTTTATGTTCATTCCATTACTTATCCATTATCTGTTGATTGTATATTATGTGAGAACATGGTGGACCTGATTCCTGCCCTCAGAAGCTGCCTGGCTAGTAGAAGACACAATACTTAAACAGTTAACACAACTGTTAACAAGAAGGCTGAGTACCTGGAGAGATGTTTTAGTTCGGTATAAAGCAGAGGTGGGGGACAGTAAGAAGACGGGGCCTTTGTGATTTTTTCTCTTTTTAATTGGAATATGAAGAGTGAAAGAGCTAGCCAGGCCAAGAGGCTCCGGAGGTTTTCCAGCCAGAGGAAACTGCGCAGGGATCTGAGGTGGAACCGACACTGCAGCTGGAGCCGAGGGGACAGAGGGGCAAACTGGCGAACTGGGGCCTCACCGTAGCACGGCAGGAGACACTGAAGGCTTTAAGACATGGGTTATAGGGTGGGACTGGAGCCACTGTATGCAATATAGAAGGATTCCCCACCCCACCCCTGGGAGCACCTCTGCCCACTCTGCTGCCAAATGCCTTGAAAGTCTTACCTCCCCCGATATGCTCGTTCTTTAACCCTTTGCTATCTGACTACGATCTCCACACTCTTAAGACTTGTTTGAGGTCGCCAGTGACCTTTTTGCTGTCACACTGAGGCCTTTTTAATGCACTTGTTATCTGAGACATTTTGATGCTGCTAAGCACTCCTTCCTGAAAGATGCCCCGCCCCACTGCTGTCTGGCTTCCGAGACACAATACTTCTTTCCTTTCTCTCCTTGTCTTTGTTGTCTTCTCAAGGTGTCTTCTCTTCCTCTCCTCTCTCTCCTGACCCCACCAAACACTTTCCTAAAGGTTCTGCGAACAGCAGATCTTCTGTGTGCCTAGAACTGTGCAGGTGACCTGCTCTCACCTGTGTTCCAATTGTCTCTTTTATTCATATGCCTTCCACCCCACTCCCTACTTGCCCAGATACTGACTGAGCAGCTTTAGGCAACTGTGCAGGGCACTGGGGAGGAAGAAGAGGTGGGGTCTTGTTCTTAACGAGCCAGCATTCTAAGATGTTAAACATGGTAATTAAGAAGAAAATTTCAGGTGAGGCTAAAGAAACAGTATGGTATGGGTAGAGAATGCTTAGGTAGGTGGGAGAGGGGCTACCTCTGAGGAAATGACATTTGGGCTCAGACTGTAGGAGCCAGGCCATGCCAGGACCTGGAGGAAGAATACCACGCAGAGAACAGCAGGTGCCTAGGCCCCATGGTGGGATGAGCTTTCCATTCCATGGTGGGCTTGCTTACCTGAATGTCTTGTTGATACCTCCCGTTTAACTGCTCCAGAGTTGACAGCATCTTTTTCTGACCCAGCCAACCAGTGGGTGATTTCTCTGTTCCTCTTAGTACTATGTCTATGCATAGCCCTCAAAACCAGTGGTCAGAAAACTTTTCCTATTGAGAGGAAGACAGTGAAGTTCTCACCTCTGAGGATCATGCCACTCTGTGACAACTCCACAGTTCAGCAGCTGTGTGACTAACTAAAGCAGACACAGACACAGACAACATGTAAAGCAACGGGTGTGCCTGTGTTCCAGGCGACTTTATGTGTGGACGCTGACATTTGAGTTTCCACTGTCACAAAATACTTTTTCCCCAGCCATTTAAAAATGTGAAAATCGGGGACTTCCGTGGTGGTCCAGTGGTTAAGACTCTGCACTCCGGGTGCAGGGTGAGAGTTCAGTTCCTGGTTGGGAAAGTTCCACATGCTGCGTGGTATGGCCAAAAAAAAAAAAAAGTAAACTTTGTGCACTTCTTTGTTGTGGAAAACAGGCGGGAGGCCAGACTCGGCATGTGGACCCAAGTGTGCTGACCCCGGCCTTATTTCATCTTGGTTTCTCTCCCTCCAGCCCCCAGTTCAGCAGTCTGCCTGGCACTCTCAGTGTCCCTCCCAGTGTGGGGCTCCTTTGTCTTCTCTGCTGTTCCTTGCCTCTGACCTAGCTTTCCTTTCATTACCTGGGTGATCACAGTAGTCTCCAGCCCAGTCCCCCTCCCTCCAACCTTCCCCTTCTGTCTGTCTTCCCCGCAGACATTGGAGAATCTTCTTGCAGTTGACTCATATCATAGAACTTCCCGGACTGTTGCCTTTATAAGCTCTATTGTCTGCAGAAAACAGTCCGAATTCCGCCTTTGTGTAGTATTCAAGGGTCCCTGTTGTAAGATCTCAATTTTCCAGCTTATTGTCCCATTTCTTTCATCCACACTGTGCCCAAATAGATCGTTCACTATTTTACATTTGTGCCTCAAACATTGCTCATGTTTTTTTCTCACCCTCTGTGGACTTTGCCCATGCCTCGTGCTCTCCATCTGTCACAATTCTGAAACTGTCGGGGTCCCTTTAAGTATCCCTTATGCCTCCGCCTCAAGCTCCCGCAGAAGGCGTGTGTTGTATATACTTAGCTCTCTGGCTGTGTGCAGTCCTCTTTTCCAGGCCATTGTGTTCTGCCCTGTGCTGCGCTTCCTCTGTAGACTTGCCTCCACTGTGCAGTTCCAGGGTTCTCGAGGACAGGGATGTATTCACTGTAATATTCCCTTTCACAAAAGGTACATGCTTGTTTATTCAGTAAATGCTAAATCCTGTGTAAACGATTTGTAGAGGCTCAAAGGGGGAACATTTTTACTAGGAATGTGACTACATTAAATCCTGACTCTTATATGAAGTAGTACAGTTTTGTGAAAGATCAAATATTTTGGAAGACTACTGTGATATTCTTGGTCCTGTCATACGTTTTAATGTTCCTCTTCAGGAATTGATATGTTTCCTTCTGTAAAAAAGAAGAAGAGAAAGACTGCCCAGTAAATCATGTTTCCTTTCCTGAAAACTCAAGGCCAAGTTATTTGCTTATTTTAGGCTGCTGTTCATTTTTCTCATAATAGTTTCCCTGCCTCAGTCTTCCATCAGATCACTTGTCACATGTATTAAGTACATTTAATGAACGGTGCTGGTGTGTGTGTGTGTGTTTATGTGTATGAGAAGCCCCAACTTTTGGTGAGAAATAGGAATTTAAATAAAAAATACTAGGCCCCTGTTTTCCGCAACCTGATGTGACTTAAAGATGGTGAATATCTTAGAAGAAGCAGGGGAACAGGCCCTGGGGCAATACGGGCATCCTGATGTGAGTTTGGTGGAAAATGAGCAGGCCACTTTCGGAGTGTCTTGTGCTCTTTTGGTGAACTTGTCCTCCAGGTAGCTCACGTCCCCCAGGTTTGTGGGGCTTGTAGCATATCTTGTCAATTGCTAAGGAGAGGGAGCAAGAGGATGAGACTCAAGATTAGTAAGTTTTTACTACGTGTCAGCTGTTTACGTGCTTTGCATTTGATATTTAATTTAATCTTTTAATAGCCAGAGAGTTGAATCTTAATGGCATCATTTTCCAGATGAGCAAACAAAGCTAATGGTGTAGCTGGAATTCAAATTTGCAGCACTCTCATTTAAAAAAAAAAAGCTTTCTACTTTTCCTCCCTCCCAAACGCTTTAACTCTTAAAAAGGCCTTCTTTCTATTGTCTTGTCACTCCCTCCCTTGTATTTCTGGCATTTATTTACATGAGGACCCAAGGAGTGTGGTGCTACCCTCCTTTCCAGCCTAATGCTTCTGAAGCAGTTTTAGGCTTTAGGAGAAGTGCTTCTAGCCACCTGTGTTGTGTTTGGTATTGTTAGATGCTAAGTAATAAAGAAGATCTGAAAGGATTGTTTTTTGTGGGGGATGAGGGGTGAGGTGAGATGGGCAGTTGGGTTAATTTAGCAGTCCTAAAGATAATTTATTATTTTCCTGTGAAATATTTTTGACATTTTAAAACCAAACTCGATTTTCTGTTACTTTATATTACTTGGTTATTGTATGACATGTCCCATGATTACCTGTTTAGATCTAAGTATTCTAGATGTGTTATGAAAAGCATTCTGGACTTGGAACCAGGAGCAGCTTGTCTTAGGCTTTCCTCTGACCCTGTGATTTTGGGCTCTCAATTGATCTTCACTTTCTCTCAACTGTGAAAGTGAAATTCGCTCAGTTGTCTGACTCTTTGCGACCCCGTGGCCTATACAGTCCATGAATTCTCCAGGCCATAATATTGGTATGGGTAGCCTTTCCCTTTTCCAGAGGATCTTTCCAACTCAGGGATCAAAACCAGGTCTCCCGCATTGCAGGCAGATTCTTTACCAGCTGAGCCACAAGGGAAGCCCAAGAATACTGAAGTGGGTAGCCTATCCCTTCTCCAGGGGATCTTCCCAACTCAGGAATCGAACTGGGGTCTCCTGCATTGCAAGTGGATTCTTTGCCACTGAGCTATCATGGAAGCTGTAAAGTGGATTTAATAGAACCTGTCACCATGGCTGTTTTGTGAAGGTTAGATAACTTAGTTGACCGTTTCAGACAGTACCTGGGATTCAGTACCATTTAATAAATGCTAGTTACCCACTCCCACCCCAGATACTGAACATTGTCAGAAAGTCTGTAAATGATTATGTAATGTTTACATATTTATAAGTGGGAACTTTATTATTCAAGCTCAGTTCACTTCAGTCGCTCAGTCGTGTCCGACTCTTTGCGACCCCATGAAATGCAGCACGCCAGGCTTCCCTGTCCATCACCAACTCCCGGAGTTCACCCAGATTCACGTCCATCGAGTCAGTGATGCTATAAACTTCTAATGCAGGAAACCCCATTATGTAAATAGCTGGGTTCCCACTAATATACAGAAGCATCGGTATAAGATAATGGTTTGGACTTCCCAAATCTGGAACCAGTGTCTGTGGGTTTGAATCCTACTTTATTTTACAAATTGAGTTTATTTTACTAGTTATTCAACCTCAGTTTTCCCTGCTTCAGAATAAGGATAGCATACCTACTTCATAGCATTGTAAGGATTAAATGAGCACATGTAATTGTATACCAACATCCTATAAGGTTTTACTACTGTTATTATTTGTTAACCTCTGTCTTCTCATTGTATAGACAGCCAATAAGTTAACTGGAAAGTTCCTGAGATTCCGTCTCATATCTTCTCTGATCAGAATCCTCCATACGTCGTAAACCTGTCTTTCTCCTCTGTCTTCAGGCTCTTCTTGTGTACTTCATTTCAGTTCATGCTACCCTTTTCTCATGTGCAGTGCACTTTCATCAATCCCCTTCTTTGTGCATTTCTTGCCTAGACACTAAAATCTCTTTGTTTTATGTGAAAACCCAAACATTTTCTAATAACGACTGATAATCCCAACTATGGGTACTTTTATTCTAAGGAGAATGAAAGGTGTGTAATCTCAAGCAAATGAAAAAAGTATACCAGATATTATTTATGAAATGCTTATTCTGTGCCTGTCATTCAGATTCGTACACTGAGGCTTAGAATGGTTGGATGACATGGTTCTCTTTGGCTGCAGTAATAGTTTCTGCTCATTTGGTAGGGCAGCTATATAGTGTTTGAGGTATTTTGTGTTCAATTAGTCTTTTGTGTGTTGGCTTGGAAACCTAACCACGTTTATAGTAGTGTGTACTGGGGGGGAAATGAGCTCCAAATTTCAAATAACCAACTGGGAATGAATTTTTATAAAGACCCAACTGTTTATAAACTTGAGACTACCAGTGTACTTGTTGGAATATATTACCTGCATTTCTAGACTTTAAAGGCTCATGTGCCTTGCTTAATAGTACACACATCATTGCACTAATTTGCTTAGTTGTCTGTCCTCATCCGTGGCTGACCTTTGTATCCCCAACCACTATCATTGTGTTTGCCTCATAGTAGGGACCCTGTGAGGAGACCTAGTTAGTCCTCTTTAAAAAAAATATCAATGATTTTTTATACTTCTCTGTAGCTAGGTATATTTCAATTAAAAAATGTCAGATAACATTGAAAGAGGAATATTGCCGTGCAGTTAACAATCAGAAGAAAATACTGCTTATGCTAGGCTGAACTGAGACATTTAAAGGTATTTGGGAGCCAGACACTTCGGAGAATATTGCTTTGATTATTGGGAGGCAAGGAAAGCTGTCAAACGAGTTCCTTCTTGGCTTGGAGTCTTGTTTACTTTTCTCAGGTTAGAACTGATAGCTCTAATGGTTTTAAGAGACCATGGAGACAGGTCTGCTATGAAAGGCCAGCATATTTAGTTCTAAGTTTATAGACATTTTCTAGCAATTGTTGTTGAATGGTTTGTAGCTACACTATGACCATAATATCTTACAATAATTTTAAGAGTTCAAAGAAAGCAAAGCCACCCAGGGGCACTTCCTTCCCCAGTTTTACAGCAGAGAATCAGAGCACTTAGTGACTCACCCAAGACGTCTGTGGGCCACCTCTTTAGTATTGTGCGCAGTTTGTGATTGAGTCGTAAATGACACAGAAGGTAGTCACATGGAGAGCTTGGGGAACTAAATACGTGCCCGTCTGTTCAAATAGTTCTGAGAAGTCTAGATGTGTTTGTGGATAGCAGATCTGGAGATTATCTGAGAGAAATTAGGATTATGTAGGGTTCAGCCCGTTACCCTGGCCATTATGAAGGGCAGTGTCTTGTTGGAGAAGATACACTAAACTCTTGTTTTGGGCCCTTGCCACACTGCGCCCTTGCAGAGGTCAGGGGCCAGGTTGATCTTACTTACACTTCTAGTCCTAGTCAGCCTCGTGCCTGCCAGTGAGCAAGCTGGTCAGTAATAGAGTTTTATTGATCACATGAATGCTGGTGATAGACTTGTGGAAAGCCTGTTTCGTTGTTTGACTGGCATTTCTTTTTTATGTTATTTCTTTTGTCAAGAGAAAAGCCACTTTACAAAGTACACCAAATCTAATTAGACCTTAATGGATGTAACAGTTGTATTAAGAACAGCAAAAACAAAGAGAAGTCATTACTGATAAAAAAAGTGCTGTCTTGTACAACTTTCATCTGAAACATTAAACAACTGAAATTCAGAGAGGCAAAGCGATTTTGAGTTAGCCCCATGCCCTTCCCCTACCCCCGCACCAGGTGGCTGCGCTGCTCTTACCGGTTCGAGGAGACAGCACAGTAATGCCTCCCCTCCGACGAGGCGGCTTGAGTCTAGCTGCTCACAGGCGCTTCTGCTGCCTGGTTCCACAGAACTTCCTGGAGGCCTGGTCTCAGGCCTGCCGCCTCTGCTCACTGTCAAGGCTCTGTCCACACACCTGAGTCAGAACTGCCTGTCCTTGTCTTGTTCTTGTAGGAGGGCCTGCTCTCGGCATATTCTCACTGTGGGATCGAAGACTGGGAAGAAATTCAGCCAAGGTGTGTATGGCTGAAACGGTGCTTCAGCGCAGTCTGCATAACCCGACTGGAGCCTCTGAGGAGAGAATAGTTTTCATTTTTTTTTTTCCTTTTACCTTTTTCTTTAGACATCAAAAAGCTTCATTCAGGCTGCGAATTGAAAACTGTAACTTTTAAATTTTATATAAGAAAGCTACGTATTTTATGGGATCTCCACCAATCTATATTTGGTTTTCTTTCTAGAGACAGTAGGCCTTTGCATTTTAGTTGCTTCTCTAAAGAGTTATGTTTGGATTAATTTTAGATAATTTATTTATCCTAATTTATTTATCCTATTTTTGTTTGAAAAGTAGTTACAGTTTCAAATAGAATACTGTTAACCATTCTTGCATTTACTTTTAGAGAAGTCAGGGCCTAACATTGGCTCTTTGTAGGCAGTCATTAGAAATTTACTATAGCTAATGCTGAATTCTTTAGAAATTTATTTAGCATTTTGAAGAAATTAAATAACATATTTGCATTTTATGAAAATTAGAAGTAAATGATAATTCTAAGATGTCACTCAGATAAACATTTTTGTTACTATCTCAGTGTTTATGGTTTCAGCCTTTGTTTTGTGTATGTATGAATCTATAAGTTAAAAAAAATTTCTAGGCGATAATAGATTGTAGTGTTACAGTCTGGTTTTTTCACCAAGTGACTTCTCACAATTTTACCCCTATGAGGTAATACATTTTGGTTAGGGCAACAACTTTTTATGGTATATGATAATGGTGAATGAATGAAAGTTTGTTTACCTAGCTCTAAAATATGTTGCATATGTATTGTTTGTTTTTCCTACCATAAGTAATCCTGTTATATATATCTTGTGCCTACATTTTTGGGGAATTTTCTGATTATTGGGAGACTATATGGTATTGTTGCATGAAAGTTGCCCAAATTTTAAAATTTGGGGTATTATTTATGCCATGATTTAGAAAGCACAGACAGTACTTTAACAGAAATATCCCACGTCTGCCCAGTTGGTTCTCTAAGACAGTAAGTTCTGCTGGTTTCTTGACAAATAAATTGTTCTGTGGGCTGTGGGATGCCTGAGCAGTGTTTCTAACAGTTAGATCTTCCCCAGAGCGCCGTAAACATTTTGGGCTGCCAGGTTCCAAGATTTGGTCTGGAGCTGTGAGATGAAGCCACCTAAAATAGCTGGAAAATAATCCTGTGGAAGAGACAAGCTTTGTCATTTTTATGTTTACTATGTGTGCTGCAGTGCACCTTTAACCCTTCCAAGTGAAGTAGGGTCATCTTTTCCTCTTATGATTAAAATGCTGGCTACTAATCTTTCATGATAAGAGAGAGGCTCAAGGCAGTTTCAGAAGTTGGATCATTTCCTGATTAGTGGTTATAAAGATTTCACATGGATAGTATTCCCAAAGTGTTGTGAAGTTATTTTATTGGTCAGATCTGCTTCAGTGAAATCAACAAGACTAGCTTATCTTTGCAAAGTCTTGTGATAACAAGTTCACAACTACACTCCTCAGGGAGCACAGTTTATTTGTAAAATTTTGCTTCAGGCATCTCTCTTGCAGTCTATGTTGTGAGCCTTTCACATTCCAGATATGAAACTGGTTTGACATTAGTTCCAAGCACGACAGCTTTTTAGATATCCCCTTTGTGTAAGTCAAAGTCTGCAGAGCTAGCACCATTTCTTCTCCTTTTATTTGCTTTTTCCATGTCTCCTGGTTTGCACAAGAGAGTCATTATACCTAGGCAGTCATAAACATTATTGATTAGCTTTATGTTTAATAAAATTAGAGATTGTCAGTTTTTAGTGAAAACCAAACCAAGGGAACCTGTAGGTACGGAGCATAGAGTTGAACAACAGGGAAAGGGCAAAGTTCTTCAAATAAGGCACAGATAAAAGATCTTATTTGTGTATTGTTCTTTGTCATCAGTATTAGAATGTTCCTCCAAAGCCTCAGTTTTCAGAGTAATGCTTAGATGTTCTCTTTTATTTTATACTTGAGGTAATTTAGAAACACTTATATTTATAAATCTATTTCTGTTTTATGCATTGTATATCTCTCATTCTCTATATAATCTAGGTAGATTTAGATTGTTTTTTCAATAATGGTATTTTGACCTAACATGTTGATGTATTTACCAACGGCAAAAATTGTGTTATATTTGGAATTATGCTTACTAAATGATGGAACTGTGTACTACTGTTCTAGTATGTGATACTGCAGATAAAATTTCCAAAGGAGCTTTGGAGAGAAAATTCTTGTTCAGGGTTGTATTGCTCAGTGAACTTGCTTTTCTTTTGGATGTCCCTGTTCTCTTTTGGTGTCTGAGGATGGGGGGAGGAGGTTTGCACAGGAAAGGTATTGGAATTTCTTGGCTCATGTAACTGGAGCTTCATCTATGAGCTCCATTGATGTCAAGGATGATCCTCTTCATTAGGAGCCCTCCTTGTTTCTGCTTTTCTTTCACTGGTCTCATTTCTTGCCACAGTGGGGTTTTTCTCCCAGCGGCTCAAGAGAACAATTGGCTGCCCCAACGTGGTGTTCTTCTGGCTTCCATTTGTAAATCTCTCCGAAGTACTCTTGCTTGGTCACCCTTTGGTCTCATAGGAGGACAGTGATTGGTCAGACCCGGGGCATCAGTGGGAGTCAGGGCAGGACACTGTGATCTGTAGAGCCGTTAGAACCACATGGGATGAGAAGTTTCTACACCGATAAAGACAACAAGTGTCTAACGTCTTGAATTGGCAGTTAAAATTTTTGTTGATTGTGGTAAAGTAGACGACATAAAATTGACCATTTATAAGTTACAGTTTGGTAGTGTTATGTGCCTGTCTCCAGAATGCTTTTCATCTTGTAAAACTGAAACTTTGTACCCACCAACAAACTCTCCACTCCAGCCTTCCCTCCCACCAGCCCCTGGCAACCCCCATTCTACTTCCTGTCTCTATGAATTTGACTAAGCCAGGTACCTCATTTAAGTGGAATCATACAATATTTATCCTTTTGTAATGAATGTATAATTTTCTCAAGGTTCATCCATGCTTCAAGAATTTCCTTGCTTTTAAAACCTGAATACTATTCTATTCAATGTGTGTATCGCATTCTGTTCATCCATTCATCCACTGGTGGACACTTAGGTCGCTTTCACCTTTTGACAATTATGAACAATGCTGCTGTGAACATAGATATACAAATATCTCTTTGAGACGCTGATTTCAGTTGTTCTGGGAACTGGCAGTTTTTTTTGTTTTTAACACAACTCTTCAACAGGTCTAGAACTAAGTTTATGTTTTTCCATAGAATATCTGCCCTGTATGTTAACCTCCTTGTCATATCACCTTCACTGGTCACTTAAGCCATAAGCCGGGGCTTATTTTGACTCATCTCTCCTGGATTATTAGTCACCAAGTTTGATAGATTTTTAACAATTGAATATCCTTTTAGTCCAATAGCTTCCCGTAAGTATGGTTTGTTCTCAAGGGGCTCTGTGAATAAAGAAATTTATGGTCAGATAAGTTTGAGAATTGCTTAATGTTGCTTAATTTTTACTTTTCTGGAAGAACAAAAATAAGAAACTGTTGAATGTTACTCAGTCAACTGTTTTTCAGATATGTGACCATGGAGATACCTTTTCACTTAATATTTACAAGAAGTTGAGAAAGAAACACATTTCTCATTGCTCCTTGCCTTTCACCCTCATTCCTTACTGCCTATTTGTTGGTTTTGTCTCTGGCTTGGACTGTAGCCCAAATATCTGAAATCAGGGGGTTTAACTTTTTTTTTGTCTTATCGATTCATCTGGCAGGCAATTGAAGCCTCCTTTTCTTGGAATAAAAACTTACATGATTAAATTTGTTTGTGAAGAGCTGGTCTCTGGTTCATTTTCAGTTGCTGCAGCCCGGAAATACTGAATGGTGGGGAGAAGTGTGTGCAGTGACATTTGGACAGTCTGTGTGGACAGGTTTTTGACTTTCTCTGTCAGTTTATTCATCTGTTAAATGAATATACTAGTAGTACTTCATAGGGTTTTATGAGAATTAGGTGAGTCCTTATGTTCAAAGCACTTAGAACAGTGACTGGTATATGTCAGTGTCCAATAAATGTTAGTTGCTATTTGTTTCCTCACTCCCTTCCTGATGTAGTAACATCATTTTTTATCATCTTATTGGAAAAGATGATTTATAGTTCCTGTGAAGTTCATCATTCAGAGATTGTGCATGCATTTCAATAGTTAATCCTCAGTGAAAGGGAAAAAAATCATCTGATAATGTTCCTCATAATTAACTTTTCTTGGAGCTCAGTAATTGGCAAATATAGACCATCCTTTTATTACTGTAGTGTTTGTTTTATTTAGCAAACATTTATTCACAAGACTTAGAAAACAGAATACTAGTGGAAACACTGAGGAAGGAAGCGTGGTTATGAGTGACTGACTGACTTAGAGCATTTTTATTTTTACTGAGACTTACATATTTTTCTTTTGAGAGTTTCAACAGGTAAGAGCAGGAGTTCCAGTCATAGATAACCCTGTGACTTTGGACATGTGAGCTAATGCCTTGCCATTTACTGTGTACGCCCTCTTGCTTATTTGCAGAAATGTGGCTAGTTTTACCTGCTTGGGTTAATTTGAGTATTAATGAGACAACATGTGCAGAAAACTTTCCTGTGGTGGGTGATCTGTACATGGTTTCACCATTTCTTCGTGCAGCAGAGGCAGAAGAGGCTCCTTGTGACACCTGTTGCTCAGCTCTGATGCTCCTCCCTCTGTGGTGGCACGTTTCCCTCTTCTCAAGGCTTTATTGGCAAGCATTTCCAACTTTTCATTATAATTATCGTTAGTGGTGGTGGTAGTGTTGATACTCTGTTTGACATGGGTGCTGAATTCACATGCTTCAGAAAGTAAACCAGTATAAGGGTATAGATCGGAAAGGCTTGCTTCTACTTTTGAAACTGGCAGTTTCCTTTCCTGCCCATTTAAGTAACTGCTTTGATTCATTTCTTGTGTCCAGATATGATTATACACAAGTGTATATTCTTCTCTACATGTTATACAAAAGGAAAGCATACTCTATATACTTTCTGTACTTTGCTTTTTTCATTTTACAGTATATGCTTCTCTTTTCTGTATTAGGACATAGACTAGACTGTTTATTCATGTGGACGTGTGTATACGTGTACGCATGTATGTATTAGAGCTCCAGTGTGTTCTGTACCATGGTTTACTTAACCAGTCTTCCTATTCATGGATACATTATTTGTTTCTATGCTTTTACTACTGCAAACAGTGCTTCTTTGTATAATCTCATATGTACGAGGTTGAATAAATTCTTAGGGTTGTTGGGTTAAAAGATAAGTGCATTTATAATTTCTTTAGAAATAATTTTTATCGATAGTAAATTGCTCACCATTGGATTCATACCATTTTGCATACATTGGCTTTAATTTATTAATTTTTTTTTGCATTACAGACAGCTCTTTCTCCACCCTTCACACCGTTTTTTGAGCTGCTGTCTTGTCATAGTAGAGGACAGAGGAGCTGGTGTGCTGCAGTCTTTGGGGTCGCAGAGTCTCACATGACTTCAAGACTGAACAACAGCTTGTCAGTGTGGAGGGAGTTGTACAAGTGAAGGAGATCTCATCTCCTATTTCCTAATTGGTGGTGGGCTGTTCAAGTCTAGTGTTTTTCAACGTGAGCAGTAGGACACAGTTACACTGTGGTATGAGCCTAGGCATTCTGGCCGTTCTGATCTACTCTTTTAAGTCTTGGGACTGAGGATGGAATGGCTGGTTGTATTGTGTGTCTGATTCACTAAGTAGATCTGCGGGGACAGTCAGTTGCTCTCTACATAGAATATTATTGGCTGCTGGCTCCCTTTCTTGGAAGTTACTTAGGTTTGAGAAGTGATAATTCTTTTTTTTTTTTTTTGCAAAAATTATTCCTATTTATTGAGGATTTAGAATACAGACAAAAGAATAAAAACCACTTGGAATCCCTTAACCATAATCAGTATTTTGGTGAGTATCCTCTCAATCTTATGTGCCCATGCCCCAAATAAATTGTGTTTATACACTGCATGATGTTTTATAACCTTGCCCCCTTTTATTAGCAAATTGTGAATATTGTCCCATCTTCCAATAGTTACACATGTATATGGGTTTCCCTGGTGACTCAGATGATAAAAAAATCCACCTGCAATGTGGGAGACCTGGATTCACTTCCTGGTTTAGGAAGATCCCCTGGAGGAGGGCATGACAATCCACTCCAGTATTCTTGCCTGGAGAATCCCCATGAACAGAGGACCGTGGCGGGTTACAGTCCTTGGGGTTGCATATGTACACTTATGATTATTATAGCTTGATGATTCTTCTAGCTAAATTTTGTATATCATTGTTACTTGTTTAGAATAAATTGCTAGAACTTTTAAGTCAAAGAGCATTTACAAATTGCTGTTCAGAACTCACATGTTTATATTTCTATTTTAAAAATAGTTATAACCTTTATCTAAAATAGTTTTTAATCTAGGAGAGCTCACTTTACATGAGTTTCCAACTAATTATTAGAGTCAAAAAAGCAAATAAAACCAGAGAAAATCTTCTGTAGAAAAAATACACCAGGAACATTTTTACATGTGAAAAAGAAGTAAGCAGTCTTAACAGCTGAACATCCAAGTCTTAGTCTCAAACCCATCTCTCCTAGTGAACACTGCTGTCAACCTTGAGAGCTTACTTGTTCTTGTGTTTCTTCACTGAGAAGATGAAATATGTTAAGATGTCTTTTTCATTCACTGCAACCAGCTATCTTGACAAGCTGTGCTTTGTTAAGTCCTGGACTGGCTGGGGGTGTGAAGTGTCTTTTTCATCTCCTAAGTGTATTCACCTGTAGTTGGTGTAAGCCAACCTCCGGAGTATCAACATCTTGAACAGGTGAATCTCCTCCATCATCATCATTCCCTTTTCTGTTTCGGATGCTCTGAATTAAGTTTTTATGAAAATCACAAATATAGAGATGTTTTGCCATCTTGTTGTGGCTTCTCCTTTGCCCTTGGATGTGGGGTATCTTTTTTTGGTATCCAGGGATCCAGCGTTCTCCTGCTGATGGTTGCTCAGCAGCTAGTTGTGATTCTGGTGTTCTCACAGGAACAGATGGGTGCACGTTGTCCTTCTACTCTGTCATCTTTAACACAGTCACATGATGTTTGTATTTCTAAATGAGAATACTTGTTTCATCATTTTGTGGATATTATAATTTAAAGCAAATTTCCAGTCTATTAGTAAAAAAAAATGATAAAATCTATAGATATTTGGTTATTGTTATATTAAAAATTTTTTTTTCGTGTTGAGAACTCATGTTTTCTTTATGGATTACCTTGTTAAGCCCTTTGTCCATTTTATTACTGGTGTGGTTGTGTTTTTCTTTATTTTTAAAATAAGCTATATATCAAGAATATTAATTTTTTGTGATACATGGTACAAATATTTTTCTTCTGGTTATTTGCTTATATACCTATGGCCTGTTGGTACAGAAATTTTCAATTTTTTGTACTCAAATCTATCAAATATTTCTTTATAAGATTTTTACTTTTGATGTCATGTTGGAGAGACCTTTTGACTTGCCTAATTGTAGGTGTTTATCTCTATTTAGACTTAGTGTTTGGTATATTTGAAATTTTTAAATAATCGAACACATATTTTAGTATAAGGTGTAAGATGAATGTTATTTTTCTTAATATTTTTTTCTAACTTACTATCCAGTTATCTCACTACAAAAAAATTATCATTCTTTGTACTGACTTGAAATCCATGTCTTCAAAAATTGTTCTGTTTTCTTAAACATATATACTAAAATCTATACCAAAGTTCTATAGAAAGGACTTCACAGCCCTGGACTGTTTTCAGGCCATTGGTGCCAGGGTGATATTAAGGAGGTAGCTTAACCCTCTCTTTGACTCAGTTTCTTCCGTGAAGTCATGTTTGATCTTCAACCAGAGTTGCTAAGGAGGATCTGATAAGAAAGTAGATATCAATCAGGAAGTTCCATTTAGAGAGTAAGTGTTTGTAATACTAATTAGGATGGGGCCAGGAATTCTGAGGCTGTATAGCAACGCTTAAACTAGTAACACAACATAATAAAAGGTTACATTTTGGTTTTGGGAGAATTAGAAAAACCAACCAAAGAGCTTCTCTGACTTTTGAGTAATTTCCCATTAGCCAAATAGAACTGAATCACTGAAATAAAAAAATTAAAAAAAAATCTATTTAAGGGATTAAATACAGGCATTTCTTTAATGATTAAACATAGAAAGCACATGTAATGCTACGTTTTCCACATTATGATATTCTTCATTTGGTCTTTTTCTTTTTTCAAAAATTAGGATAATGACTTTACTTTGAACAAGATAGTGGCATAAGCAACTGTTTGGGCTCCATAACATGTTCTTCTCCCATTCTGCTCCAACCCCAATGTGAAATTTTAGGATAAAACATGTATTATATTTAGCTAATTATGTTATCTACTGTTATTAGTTCTAAGGCAGTCATGGCATTGACTGATAATCTGGCTTTAAGTCTAAGAATCATATTCATGTCGAGCATGCTAAATAGTTGGATTTGGGAAATGAAACTTTCTTTTGGGTTACAGTTGAGTGTGTATGCTAATAAAGAGTTACTGAACCCCCTATTCTTGTTCAGTTAAAGAAGATGAATGTGATTTATCCACATTTTCACAATTCCTTCCATGTCAACACAAGTTTTGTTGTCCCTTTACCTGAAGAATATTCTGAAGAAATAATCTTGCAAAGGAAAGATCGCCTAGCTTTGAGTCTACAATGAAAGTGCAGAAAGTAAACAATAGTAGTTTTCTGCTCAGTTATGTTTAGAACTTTTTGTTGTTGTTCAGTTGCTAAGTTCTGTCTGACTCTTTGCCACCTCATGGACTGCAGTATGCTAGACTCCTCTGTCCTTCCAATGAATATTCTGGATTGATTTTCTTTAGGATTGACTGCTTTGATCTCCTTGCATGCGGTCCAAGGGACTCTCAAGAGTCTTCTCCAGCACAGCAATTTGAAAGCATCAATTCTTGGATGCTCAGCCTTCTTCAGGACTTCTACAAGTAGTGTATTAGTCTCTAGAGGACACCACTGTTCTGCCTGTGCCAAAAATTTCATGTATTCTCCTTGAACATCAAAATGGCCTACTCTGGTTCTCCAGCAGATAGCTGGAAGAAGGCAGCATAGTTCCTCTCATCCACTGTGAAGCAGCAGTAAATTCCTGCAGAACGTGTTAGCATGTTTTCTTTCCCCATGAAAATCTGGGTCTGCTGTCCTCTTTATCTCTTATAGCCAGAAAATCTGCTTCCATTTAAGGCATATCAAATTTTATTGTTCAGATGTTCTTCATAAAATACCTTAGTCTTTTCTTCTAATTTGGTAGTTTATTTGCATATAGGTATTCTTTGGAGGGTAATTTTTCTCTTTTTTGGATTTTTGTCTAATTCTGGATCATTTGCTTACTTGTTAGCAACCTGTCTCCAGTAAAAGACACCAAGCTGATACAGAGGGTCTAGGTAGGCTGACTGGACTTCAGCTTATCCAGCTTCTGCAGATCTCTACTCCACACCTCCTCTATCTTCCCTGCCTTGGCAGAAGAAGTGCCTGGAAATCTGTGTGTGTGTGTGCGTGTGTGTGAGCGTGTGTGTGCACGTGTGTGTGTTGGGGCACTGATGGGACATGGCTGACTCTTCATTTGGTCTTTAGATCCAGACATTGCCAGTAACCTTACTGAGTCAGGTACCTGATTTCATGTTGGAGATCTGATAGTTACTGACTTTGAGACCATAGTCATTTCGTACCTAAGTCATTTCATACTTCTGGGCTTTGGTTTCTTCATCTATAAAATGAAGCTCCTTTGTAAGAATTTGGATGTAATATCTCATTTCAGCCCCGATTTCTTGGTCAGGAGGAGCAGAGGACTCTGAAAGGAGGCCAGTTTTTTTTTCATTCCAACCAAGGGCATTTTGAAATAACTTTACCTTTTATGTCTGATTTTACCTTTCATGTCTTATTATTAAGACAGTAAAAAGCAGTTAAACCTCAATAAAAGTCCCAGTGAAAGAATTTCCGGTAATGTCTTTGTGTTCTGTATTTAAAAATGTTTCCATAGAGTTAAGGTATAATTTTTTTTTTTCGAATATGGATACAAGTTACAGTAAATTCTTAGCTCTTTTGAACCCTTAGGGGTGAATCATTTTGGGACAAACAAGTTTTCTAGATGAGTGAGAATTTAGTTATAATGACCATATGTTAAAAACATAACTTTGAAAAAGTTTGAAAATATTTGCTGTATGCCTTTGCATTGAGGTAACTGAATACAATTTATTTTTCTTTATTAGTCAGGTTCAGTTATGAACATAAGTTATGGTAAGCCCTGTGCTCATAGCATGGATTTGAAATAGAAAGACCTGGGTTTAAATTTAATTTTTATCAGTTATTGACTCTGTTGCCTTGGAACAGAAAATCTCTCTTCACTTTTTGTAATTTTTTAAGAAACTGAGATTGAAAAACTTGATAAAAAATAGATCTTCCCTAAATTATGGCTCTTATGATTGTTGTCATAGGAATATCTTCCAGGGTCTATTGAGTTGTATATGTACACAACACAGTGTGTTTGTTTCATTCTAACTAGATTTGGACTAGAATTCTTGTCCTTTCTATAGTTTTTGTCACCTTCCCTGTTTTCTTATAGGGTTTGCAGACTTCTTGGCATCGAGTCATTTTATACTTAGTGTTAAGTGAAAAGACATGGAAACCGGTAATGTTAATGATTATTTGTGTGAAATTTCTGCAACATTCCTTTTTGTTGAACTCATATTTTATGTGTGTTCCAAAACAATGCAGCTTAGCACCATTAAAACATAAAGAGTATCCTTGCACGCTGGTGTTCATTTAGAAAGGAATACTATTGAGCCACCCAGTAGTGAGACACATAGTCTGCGTTGTTTTTCTTTTATTTCCTGTCCCCCTTTTATTGACTTGTATGACACACATACACTTGTGGTATAATACATCGGAGTTTCAAAGTACAGACTGAAACCATGTGGTTTTCTGTGAGGTTTTTTTGTTGTTGTTGTTGTTGATTTTTGTTTTAAACTTGGTGTGGGGATTATATCCCTGACGACCTTGATCTTACAGATTACACATCTACTATGTGCCCAATCCTTGTGTGTTAGATGGAATTATTCCCAGTTAAAGATGAGGAAACCAAGATTTGGAGTAATTAAGTATGTTTTTCAGCTTATATATGAGTAACTCTTTGACTGCAGGAACTCATGCTTTTACCCTTAAACCGTGTTGTATGTTAGCTCTGAACTACTATAGTGACTCCAAACTTCTGCAGAGTGTTCGTATCAGGTGGCCAAAGTATTGGAGCTTCAGTCCTTCCAATGAATATTCAAGGTTGATTTCCTTTAGGATTGTCTGGTTTGATCTCCTTGCTATCCAAGGAACTCTTAAGAGTCTTCTCCAGTACCAGAGTTAGAAAGCATAAAGTTCTTTACTAAAGGGCCATTTTGGTGTCATAATTGAACTTAATTTTTTAAAAAAATTTTGAAATAACTATGGAGTGACAGGAAGTTGCAAATTTAGTACCAGGAGAGCTTGTGTTGTTTAGTTGAATATTAGCATAAGTGATGTGCTTTTCTCTTTAATTTTTTTTTAAGGTTTTAGACTTATGGAAAAACTTTCTAAGATGAAAGATGCTCAGTGTTGGATCTCTGAAACCTTGGAACTAGTTTTGTGAATAGCCTCAGGTACAACTAGAATGATGGCTGAAATCCAGATGGCGCTGGTCAGGACTGTGTCTTTGTCAGAAACATGAAGTGGTTCCCTGGAAGCCAGAAGCACCCTTAGAAGGAGAAATATGCCGTGGAGTTCTCTGGACTTCACTTGAGCCTCTTGAGCCTTTGAGCTTCCTGTGGGTGCTTGGGGTTTTGCAGATAGTACTAGTGGTCTTGGAATGCAGTTGTCAAAGTAGCAGGCAATGGCTGGGAGCCAGCTTGGCAGTCAGCTCCCCAATAGCTCAACCTTCATAAGGTCCTGCAGACCAAACTGGGTGAGGAGGATCACCTCACCCAGGTATTTTATCACTCCCACTCCTCACCCCGCACTTTTTTTTTTTTCTTTTCTTTTAACACAGTTATTTGAAGGATTTTCTGTAAAAGGCCTGAACTTTTCCAGGCACTCAGGGTAAGTTAAAAATGCACGGGTTTGTGTTCTTATTCATACCTATTTGATTTAACCATGGCCATTCTTGTAGGTTAAAAAAGCAGTTTAAGGTTGGAGATCATGTCAGCCTTTTATGCTGTCACACTGAAAATTCTTCTCGTGGAATAACATGTGTTTAGGGAAACGCTGGCTCTGCCTCCTTATTTATGGAGGAGATATAGCACTTAACTGTTTGTAAGGAGATAAACTGACTTAATCCTCTTAACAATCATGAGGTTGGTCCTAGTATTGTCCCTCTTTTTAAGATCACTGCTGGTGAGTGATGGAGCTGGATTCATACCCAGGCAGTCTAGTCATGAAGCTATACTGCTTCTTAGCACTTTTGTTTGGCCCCGCCTCCCCAGACATGCTTTGAAAGTCCTGGGTGTCTGGACAGCTGACGGGCAAGTACCTAGGTGCCTCTTTCTTATTTCATGGGAACAGGAACTTAATTTTCCTGTTCTTCTACAATACAAGAGTTTTTGAAACTTAACAAGGATACTCTTACAGCCTTTCGGCCTCTGGAGTTGAGGGAGTGAGGGTAGAGGCTTGCTGGCTCTAATAAGGAAAGTTATTATCTTGAGAGAGGAGGGTGAATGTTTGCTTAGTAGCCTCCATTCCAGGCTTGAAGTCCTGTGGTTCTCTAATAAATCCCTACCTCTCCTCTGTGTTGCTTAATGTCTTTGATCTTAGACTTGGAAGTAAAAGAAGTGACTCAGCCCAAAAGGGAGTTTAACTTAGGAATTGCCTCTTTGTTTGGCATTAATTTAGGCATTGGTCTCTTGCTTGCTATGTCTGTATTGATATTGGTGGGGTAAGGCTGGGGGTGAGGCGATTAGGCCCCAGGGGAGCTGTGTGAGGAGGGGAGGGGAGTGTCCTTGGACCTTCTTTTTCTGGGGCAGCTGACCTAGGTGTTCAGACACACACCTATTATTCTATCATATCTGTTCTAGGGTGGTCCTGCTGGATCCTGTCAAGTCACACTGCAGCCTTCTCTGATTGATTTGTCCACCTGGTATGGCTCTGACATCTGTTGAACAAAATGATAAAGGCCCATGCAGTGGTTTTCCAGGGACTTTCCCTCTTTTTCTCCCTTAGCTTCAGAGATGAGCCATCATGGTTGTAGGTGATTCTGTCATCAGCGTCTCAGGTGTTTTGTCACAGCAGGAAAGGCTGGGCAAAGAGCCGGAGATCCAGATGACTTCCCGTTCAGGCTGAGTAGGAGGGGGAGACCAGCTGTTGGAGACTTGGTTTAAAATGGACTAAGATCAGTCTTAAGTGTTTCATTCTCTAATAAGCAGAGGAAGAAAAAGATTAGAAATCTGTTTTGTAAGTATTTTAAAACTATATTTTAGTTTGGTCACAGTGGTTATGAGATTGAAAATTAGTTTAATTTGGTGTCCTCTTGGTGTCCTCTCCCAAGATGTCAGCTGCACGTGCATTCTCACTCCCATTTCTAGAGGGCAGTCAAGAGAGAAGCTCCCTTGGTCCTGTTTTAGAGGAGTTAGGAAGGGAGAGGTTGCACATCCCCATGGTTGGGATCTGATTGGTTTTCAAGTTGCTTCTCTTAAGTTGATCCTGACTCTTCTTGCCAACTGTTATGGCCCTGGGGACTTTTGGATGGTCATGCTTGTGACATTCATTTGTTTATGGAGGGCCTAGTATGTTCTCAATACTAACTGTGAGAAATAAGAATGAATAAAACACAGTTTCAGCCCCTAGTATAGTGTGGTGGGTGATACATGCAAAAAGCAAGTTACGGTTGTAATTAACATGTTTAACAAAATACTGTGGGAGCATAGAGAAGAGGGTGACTGCTGAGGACTTCACAAAGAAGAGGGGGGCATTTGAGCTGGACTTTGAGAATTAGCCAGAATTCTTCAGGTCCAGTTGATGGGAAAGCTATCAGAAAAATCTCCAGAGGACAGAGCCTTAGAAACTTCAGGGTTGAGGAGGCACTCGTGGGGATCCGTGGCCCGAGACCCCTGCACCTCTTGTTTTGTGACTGAAATGCCAGGCTCTTCCTTTACTGGTTTTTCTTTGTTGTCTATGAGTTCACCTTGATGAGTTCCTGCAGCTTCTTTTTGCAGTGACACCAGGTACTGCCAGTGAGAAAACCAGCTCTTTACTGCCTCATTCCCTTGCTTGTGGCTGCCCCCACCCTTTGCCCTCCCTTTCTCTAAACAGCAGCATATGTTGTGCCTTTGTGTCATTTATTGAGCAGGGACCCGTCTTCAGGCATTTGAGTGATGCCGCTTCAGCTCCCACTGAAGCCCTTCCGCACTGATCTCAGTTCGTGACCGGGCACAGAGGCTGCTTTTGGTCCTTTCCTGGTTCTCCATGTGTTTTCTGGCTTCCTAAGATGCTCTGTCCTTCCTGGGTTGCGGTCAGTGTTTCCCTTTCCTCCTGTTTAGGCGTCCTAATAGCGTCTCGGTTGTTTTCTGCCAGCTGCCTAGTTTCAGAGGTAGACCTGTGTTAGGCCCTTGGCTGTGTCTTGTTGGTGTGTTTGTATCCATGGAGAGTATGGGCTTCCCTGGTACCTCAGCTGGTAAGGAAGTCACCCACAATGCAGGAGACCCCAGTTCTATTCCTGGGTCGGGGAGATCCCCTGGAGAAGGGATAGGATACCCACTCCAGTATTCTTGGGCTTCCCTGGTGGTTCAGATGGCAAAGAATTTATATAGTAATTGTGTGGTCTGTATTGCCTGAAAATCCTAAAGACCAGATTTGAATGATTCAAAGTTAGTCACTTCAGTTTGAAACAATGCGAGTCTGAAGGGAAACCAAGGATTCTTCGAAAGCAAAAGCTTTAACTTAGAGCAGCATGTTTGTGAAGCAAATAGTTGGGTGGTGTGGTGCCAGAACTACACTATTCTCTTCTGGTGCTCTCCACCTACCGGCTTGTGAGAAACGTGATGCTTTGAAGTGAATTCCGTTGCCATAGTCTTGTGGCGAGTCACTGTGGTAGAGCAGCGTGAGAAGCAAGAGTGCCCAGTGTGTCCTTTGAATTTCTGTTGAAGAAAGTGAAATTCCGTAAAGAGTCTGACACGATTGAATTTCTGTTGAAGAGTGAGCCCGAGTGGAGGGTGCAGGTGGGAGGTGGGTGATGACCCAGGTCATCATGAAAACACATGCGAAAGGCCCTCCAGAATCCTGCTGTTAGGCTGTGTTGTGCAAGTCCTTCAAAAGTTTCTTTACTTTGCCTTGAAACATGTGTAAGAGAGGGATACATCATTCTTTACAAAGATTACTCAGGGACTGACAAATGTACTTGCCAGTAGTTTTGCTGAGCTAGAGATTGGTCAGATTTGATGTCTGGAGGATGGCCATTGAATTCAGACATTCAAAGCAGAGGGTGGGAGGGAGCCCTACATTCTTATCTTCCCAGGCAAGGGAAGTATTATCAATGCCTGTTGAACTCTCTGTAAAATTAAACTTCTTTGCACCTTGGTTATAAAGTGGGAATAATAATGTTACCCCCTATGACAAACCTAGAGAGCATATTAAAAAACAGAGACATTAGTTTGCCAACAAAGGTTCTTCTAGTGAAAGCTATGTTTTTTTCCAGTAGTCATGTATGGGTGTGAGAGTTGGACTATAAAGAAAGCTGAGTGCCGAAGAATTGATGCTTTTGAAATGCGGTGTTGGAAAAGACTCTTGAGAGTCCCTTAGACAGCAAGGAGATCCAACCAGTCCATCCTAAAGGAAATCAGTCCTGAATATTCATTGGAAGGACTGATGTTGAAGCTGAAACTCCAATACTTGGGCTACCTGATACGAAGAACTGACTCATTGGAAAAGACCCTGATGCTGGGCAAGATTGAAGGCGGGAGGAGAAGGGGACAACAGAGGATGAGATGGCTGGATGGCATCACCGACTCAATGGACATGAGTCTGAGCGAGCTCCAGGAGTTGGTGATGGACAGGGAACCCTGGCATGCTGCAGTCCATGGGGTGGCAAAGAGTTGGACACGACTGAGCAACTGAACTGAACTTTATGGGATGGTTCAGGATTCAGTTCAGTTCAGTTGCTCAGTCGTGTCTGACTCTCTGTGACCCCGTGAATCGCAGCATGCCAGGCCGCACTGTCCATCACCATCTCCTGGAGTTCACTCAAACTCATGTCCATGGAGTTGGTGATGCCATCCAGCCATCTCATCCTCTGTCGTCCCCTTCTCCTCCTGCCCCCAGTCCCTCCCAGCATCAGAGTCTTTTCCAGTGAGTCAACTCTTCACATGCGGTTCAGGATTAAATGAGTATAAATAAATGAGAAATAATATAGGTAAAAGGCTTGACATGGTTCCTGATACAGTGTTTGCTTATATTTATTTTCCTCATTAATATTCTTTGTTATTTGAGATTTCCCAGAGATTCTGTACTCATTTAAAAACAACCCTTTTTATGGCTTTAGGCTCATCTGTAGTGACTTAAGAATTCTTACTAGGGGGAAGAAACTTTTGTTTGGATGGGTTTTTTTCTGAATTCCATTCCCTTGCCTTTGGTGAGTGGAGTGCCAGGGAGAGTGCAGTACAGAGTCGAAAGTCAGAGGGGTAACAGAGATGTGTAGGCACAGGCACCAGCGGAGTTACTCACTGCCTGGCACATGGTTGGGTCCTTGGGATTATTTGATGACAGAATCAATGATTATTCCCTTGGGTCAATTTAAACAATGCCACAGTGTTAGCATTAGCAAAAGTTGAACAAAGATACATGAGAACTCTGTACTGTCCTTGCAGGTCTTCTGTAAATCTCAAATTATTTCAGTATAAAAGTTTTTAAAAATAGGGGGAAATAGAGAGTTCAATGGTTACAGAGTTTCAGTCATGCAAGGTGAAAACAGTAATAAACATGTACTTAACAGTTCTGTAATGTACACTTTAATAACTAAGAGGGTAAATTTTATGTGTTTTTAAAAAGAAAATGAAGGGACTTCCCTGTGGTCCAGTGGTTAAGACTCCTAACTCCCAATGCAAGGGGCCTGGATTCAATTCTGATCAGGGAACCAGATCCCACATGCTGCAGCTAAGACCCAGAGCAGTCCAATAAATAAATAAAGCTTTTTTTGAATTTAAGAAAAAGAAAAGGCAAAAAAAAAGTTGAAGAAAGAGTACCAGCAACCAAACTGGCACATAGCACCATGCCTGGCACGCAGTAGATGCTTGATACATGTTTGTTGGTAGTCCTAATAGTCTGTTGTTTGGATGTCCCTGTTTTTGTGTGTGTGGTTTTTTTTAAAACCATTATACAGGTTTTTTTTTTAATCTTAAAGTTGCTTTCAATGTTTTGCTTTTATAAACAACACCTTGATTTAGCCTCACAGCTAAACTTCTGTGTGCATACATTATGTTTTCTTAGGATGTATTTCGGAGAAGGCGATGGCACCCCACTCCAGTACCCTTGCCTGGAGAATCCATGGGTGGAGGAGCCTGGTGGGCTGCAGTCCATGGGGTCACTAAGAGTTGGACATGACTGAGCGACTTCACTTTCACTTTTCACTTTCATGCATTGGAGAAGGAAATGGCAACCCACTCCAGTGTTCTTGCCTGGAGAATCCCAGGGACGGGGGAGCCTGGTGGGCTGCCATCTATGGGGTCACACAGAGTCGGACACGACTGAAGCAACTTAGCAGCAGCAGCAGCAGCTGGGAGTCACATGATTCCTATTATTTTAGGTCTTTTCATTCCATTACCAGATTGCCATTCCCCACAGCAGTGCAGAGAACAGATTTTTGACAGGCAGAAATGGGAGATTGGGGTGTCGGGAGTAATCCCTCTACAAAAGAGGTGCCATTTTCACACTAAAGTTTGAGCCCCCTCTGAGTTCCCAGAATGTGATTCCCCAGGACACAAGAAGTCAGCCTTGGGCCATATAGCTAGTGCCCCACTGCTGTGGTTCGGGGGGGCTGTTGCTTTTATCCCCTGGTTTGGGGATGGGGACTGAGGTGACTGACAGCCAAGGTGGACTGCTGATAGCCGCCCTCAGGGTGCTGAACCTTACTGTTGACAGATTAGGGGAACAGAAAGGCGGTACTTTCGCTTAGGGCCTCCTTCCCCTGGGAGCTGCATTCTGCTGGAGTGGGGAAGAACAGGGTGGGTAGATAACACAGACCTAATTAGAAATTGCCTTCCTCTCTTGGGAGTAGGAAATGGCAACTTGCTCCAGTATTCTTGCCTGGAAAATTACACGGACAGAGGAGCCTGGCGGGCTATAGTCAGCCGGGCTGCAGCGAGTTGGACATGACTGAGCACAACATACATGATTGTTAGAGCTTGACAAAGACTTTGAGAGTATCTGGTACAGTGGATTTTGACTCCTTGGAAATCAGGGTACCCTATTTCAAATCCAATCCCACATGGAACCTCAGTGTACTAAAAAGATTTAAATTCAGACTTACAAACATCGTTAACATTGACTTATGATAAAGGCTAGAAAACATGGAAGCTGACTTCGTGAGCACCCAATTTCGAGTTGGGTTCAGAGTGGCAGTCTCCATCATCTGCCAGTTTCACTACCTTGCCAATTTCTGGATTTAGTTTTGGTTGAAGTATGTAAAAATCTGATTTGCTTGTGTAAATAATTGCAGGTAGTTAATCAGTAACTTACCTTGTAGTTTCAGGATACTCTTCAGCTAAATTGACCCAGAAGCCTGAAAGAAGAATAGAGGGAACTTTTATCACAAGGTAGACTCACAGTATTTTACCACTGGTTTCATTCTTTATGACATGGAGCAGGACAGAAGATGAGGTGTGCACCCTTTTTATTCCAGTGCAGCTAGTTAAGAGATTCATTTGTTGCTGTATAACTGACTATTCCCTTATAATAAAAGTATGGTCCCAGCAGATATACTTGAGGTTTGCCTGGCATGTTAATTAAGCGTGCTGTAGGTGTGCCTAGTAGTATACTTGCTTGAGCAGTTTTAAAATGGCAGACAAGAATAGGCCTGAATTTGAAAGATAGAATTCCAGCTTCCTTCAGAATCAGTGACATATTTATAAAATGTCCAAATATAAGCTGAAAATTGATGAGAAAAGCTTTATTCTGAGGTCTGCAGAAAGAAAATGTGAATTTATTGGTAGTCTTCAGTGGGTTAAAATTTGCTATAAAATTTGAATTTGTGGGGGTTTATTATGATGTAAAAAATTGTTCAAATATATCTTTAAAATGAAATCTGAATTCATTTTTTCCTCAGTAATATATAGCACTCAAAACCTTTCAGTTTCTTAGAACATAACTTGAAAATCCTTGTCTGTTATGTATTACAGCCTCACTCATTTTGTAAGTGATGAAATTGAGTCCTTCCTGGAGCGAGGTGGTGACTCTTCAGAGGTCACTCCACAAGTCCCTGGGAAAGCTGAGAGAGGAGTACTTGGGTCTCTGTTTCTTTCTCTATCCTGTTTTGTGTTTTGCTGAACAAAGGACTCCCCAAGGGGTCAGAAGCAGAGAAATGTAAGTGGCCGCCGCCTCTGGTTTTGTGTATGCGTGTGTGTAGGCACGTGAGTGCACTACTGTGCACGGACTCACACCAGACACCCTGAGTGGTGGTAGCTTCAGGGGAGAGGTGAAGTGTATGCAGTTTGGGGTCCACAGACCAGGCTTGCAGTTCCTGGCTGTACTCCTTGTTCTGACTCTCACTACCGTTTGCTGCGTGAAAACACAATCTTCTCAGAACTCAACTTTGAGGCTGCTCTGCTCTGACAAGTAATAGTAGCTAATCTGATAAAGTAGTCTGAATGAAAGGTGAGAGTGCGCTGACTAGCTCCCTGTTTTTTATGAGATCATAAGCATCTCATGGAATAGAATGCTTTCACCGCAGGTCACTGTTTCAGGGACACAGGAATATGGGTGGGTGTTCTTGATAGTATCTTTTGTGCCCTTAAAAACCCCGTGGTATAGAGACCCAGCCTTGAGAAATAAGATTGCGTTTCCTCTGGGCTGCTACTGATCTGCATGTTGCCTTTGTGAGAATGAGAAATCAGTGGCTTGTCTGGGTGGGGCAGTCCTGCACTGGGGAGCGTGGACTGGCGAGCAGAAGGCAGGCTGGGTTTCAGCTGTCACTCCCTCACTCAGTTGGATACTCTTGGAGATGCACAACCTGCCCACCCGTACCCTCTAATCCTGATCCTGCTGAACTGGAATTCAGGCTCTGTTACCCACTTTTGACCTTGGTCAAAAGCTCAGGCCTTGTGTTTGGGCCTCATTTAGCTTCCTGTGAGGTGAAGCTTTATGAACAGACGCTTTACTGTCTGAGCCACCGGGGAAGCTCATTTTGTTGTGCAGGGGTCAGATAAGCATTTAGCACTGTGTGCCTGTGGTACATAGTAGATGTCCAGATGATAGTAGTGGGAGTTACTAGATGCGAGGTGGAAGGCTCTCGATACCCACAGGAAGGCTGTTTGAGCCTACTAATTGCCTTCTCCCATATTTCTGAGGTTAGGAAGCCTAAGCAGTTGGCAGGACTCACTGGAGCCGTGTTGGGATGGATTTTAAAGCCACTCCCAGGCTCCATGGGACATCGTGCCGTGATGTGTCTTTGCTGTCTGAGTCTTCAACTGTCGTCATGGGCAGGAGCAATGGCATCCTTTAAAGTGCTTCTAATTGTGAGCGAAACGTTTCCATTCCAGTTCAGTAGATGCCATCTTCCTATTGACTTAAAACAGTAACTGCTTTTCTGCTGTCTAAGAAGGAATAGAGATGTCTTAGAAGAACTACCACTCAGTTCCTCAGACTTCTTAAGCACCTCCTCAGGAGCTAAGCATAGTTCTCAGGTTAGTATATGAAACACAGAGACACTAAGACTCTACTTGGCCTCACAGCAGGGCACAGATGGCTAGTGATTTCTGTGGGGCTTTGCTGGTTGGTGGTGGGGTGGGCACCTTTGGTACTTACGGGCGTGGCCCGGAGTTCTAAGAATCCTACCCTGTGCACAGGGACTGTGCAAAAAGGAATTTTTCTGTAGCCTGAGTGACTTTTAAATATGTTTTTAGCTTACATGAGTTTTAAACTTTTCTATCCAGATATTCTCAAAAGGTGGAAAACCTGTTTATAACTTTATGAGCTTAGAACCCAATTTCATTTTACATAGAGTATCTTATGCATCATTTTGGTATATTCTGAGTTTTCCAGGAGTGCAGCTACCATATAAATTGATATACTACACTATATAAATAGTATACTATTTAATTTTGTTTGGAACTTTATCAGCAGCTATTCACCATTTTTTAAAATTATGTTACCAGTGTGCTTATATTTGTGTCAACAAGAACACTCAGTTTCTGCATTTGTAGTTTTGACATTTGTGGTTCTCTGCTGCTTCAAGTATTAGACTACTTCATTTTATCTGCTAGTGTACTTAAGACAGAGCAATTACTTATTGAAAAACAGATTCTTATAAATTTCTTTAAATGTGCCTTTGTGTATAATTTGGATATTATATTGATTACTATGAAATTTTGCATGTAAATAGTTTATATATGTTCATTTTAAGGTGGTAAGGGGAGCAATATAAAATATATGTTTTAAAAAAGGGGGAGGAGAATGTTGAGCATCTTCGGTCTAGTGCACTGGTTTCACGTTAATTGAATTTGGTGTAGAGAGAGGTGTACACTCTAAGTTGTGGTATGTGTAGCCTTGATTCTTGCATGACTTGCAGGATCTCTGCTCCCCCATCAGGGATTGAACTTCGACTGGCCGTTGAAGCCTAGAATCCTAACCGCTAGGCCACCAGGGAACTCCTGTGTAGCCATGATTCTAAACTCGTTTGAATAAAGAGTTGTTTTTAGCTGTTGGTTTGAAGTTCTAGAAAATGGGTGTATCTGAAATGGATGTGAAGTGGTTACAGTGGTTTAGTCCGCAGCACCCTGAGCCTGAGAATCTTAGCCCAAGGGACTGTAATTCTTGTCAATAGTCACCACAGCCAGCCAGTGGGAGTGTCCCCATGTGATCTGAACCAAAGTGGTTTCAGAGCAAAGAGTATCGCAATGTTCTTTTAAAATATTAAAGTTATCTGTTACTGCTCAAGAGTGAGTTTTGCATTTTCAAACTTCTGCAATTTAATTAAACACTGTTGCATAATCGCTTGTGGTCTCAGTGTAGTTTATAATCAGCGCCAGAGTAATGAAAGGGTAATGAGACTGGAAGTTAGAGAAGCAGAACTCTTCCCTGAAGGGCTTAAACAGATAAATGTTAGGGCCAGCTGAGTACTGATCCTGAAAACATATAATAAAGTGCTAACTATATTATGCATCAATCCTTATAGACTGAAGTTGATGGAGACAGGTGGTGGAGGAGGAGGTTAGATTGGTGTGAACCTTGAGGGGAGGAGAATAGAATATAAAAAAGCTGTAACTATTTCTTACCCTGATATTCCTTGCTGTTATTACCCAAGCAGTCACCTTGACTTGTAGTTTGAATTTACTTTCATAGTAATTAATAAATTCCTTTTCTTTTCTACCTTATGTATGGTTTCCTCTGTGCTTGGTGACACATGAAAGGGAATTGGTATTACAGATGCAGAAACTTGAGCTCAGAAATTCAAGTCCCCAGGGCCACACAGCTCGTAAGTGGTAGGGCCAGGATTTGAGAGATGCCAAAACCACTCCTTAATGCCTTTCCATATCTTCATTCTGGAGATGGTGATCATGATTAAATTGTTTACTCACCATCTTTTTACCCAGATTATAAAGCAGATCTCCATTGGCGCAGGACTTAGAGATTTGTTATAAGTTTTTGACATATAGTCTGTGATTGTATTTAAATGAGGTATGGTTAGAAGGTTCCAGCCCAGTAGTAATTTAGCAACTTAAAGTGTTTGACAAGCATGGTTAACCAAAAACCTAAATCATACTAAATGTTTGAAGTGGTGAAGGGTCTGGGAGATTTTTATATTGTTACTAGTCTGTTTTTAAAATGTGTTTGTAAACTGAGAAACCTAGGTGAATGTATTTTTACTACTGATGTTAGTCTGGCTTTGGAAATTCCCTCATTGTGACTTCTTGTAAGCTTGGCTGAATAAACTGACAGGGGATTCCAGCCCTTATTGTGTAATTAAAGGTGAGGATATAGAGTGAATTTGTACACCCCCATATGGCTATTGTGAAGTTAGTTGCAGCTGCCAATGAAACTGGTCAATGAAAAAAATCTTATTTTTAAAACGGGTGGTCTGACTAGCTGTTGTCAAGTAGCTACCTGAAGAGGACATTTAATAGTATTTTTTCTTTTTTCCTTCTTAAAAATAATCAAATAAGGAACCCAACAGCACCTTTGAATGCTGAGGGAATTTTTGTACTGAAGGGACTATTGAAATCTCTGTTTCTCAGAAAGGCTTACCAAACGTCTAAATGTTAATGTGTAGAGAGGATCGTAGGTCCCAGGCTGCACCATGTTATGTGTGCAGCTCTGTGATTTGAGGCCAGTTTCTTCATCTCTTTGTCTCTATTGACTCCAGCCATGTGAGAACTAGCAATTTCTGTTCTGAGGGCGCATTTCAGCAGTTGTGTCTTTTAGTCGGGAATGGCAGAGGGAGCACATTTGGGGTCAAGCCCAAATGGGTAGGCAGTCTCAGTTCCCGTCCCTCTGGTCCTTCCCCCCACCCCTGGAATTCCTGCTCGGTCCTTGTCTTGCCCTGTCTGTCCAGGCTTCCTGACCCCCTTTGTGAGGGAGAGGAGAGAAAGGTGAGGAGACCAGATTGGATTGGATGTAGCCAAAGAACTGTCTCTGGGCCTGGTTCTAATTTTGGTTCCATGATGACTTGTTCTTTTTGGAAATAGAAGTATCCGCTCGTTGGTGATGTTGAGGATAGAGATAAGTGACCGGTAATAAAGCTTTTATTTTCATATACTGTTTTTCTTTAGCTGTCACTTTCATAGGCAAAAGTGATAACCCTGGCAATCCACAGTGCAATGGGGATAAATAAGATAGGGAGAAGGAAGTTTAAGAATCATTTTTCTCATCCACAGTGTTTACAAGAGATTGAAATAGTCTTATGAGTAAAACCGCAAGAGTGTCCAAAAGATTTTATTTGATTTGCTTATTTTCTTATCCCCAGATCACACAGCAGTTTGGTGAGAAGAGCCCAGGTTTGCTACCTACTAGCTGGATATTCTTGGGCAAGTCAGTTAAATTATCTGAAACCTTATTTCTTCATCTATGAAATGGGTACAGTGATGTCTGCCCTAAATATTTTAGTGGCTCACTGGGAATCAGCTAAATTAACAGATGTGAAAATGCTTTGTAAGCTTCAAAGGGCTGTATAAGTCAGAAGGATAATTGTTGTTATGGTTCCAGGTATCAAAAGTCTAGGTGGCTGTACGTGGACAGGTGAGAGAATCGTATTTTGGGGCTACTGACTGGATGTTCTGTATTCCAAAGCCCAGAAATCCTCACTGGGTTTTCTCCTAGTGCTCCTGCTCTGAGTTTTGGAGTGTGGCCGGAAACACATGCTATACTTGATAAAGGGCTTTGGCACTCCGTAATGTGGGGCTGCTGGCACCAGAAGATGAAATGATAAAGGAACATCTCATTATACTCAGATGTGTGAATCATGCACATTTATGAGTTACTTTAAAAAATGGAATCATAATAGAAATGGGCATGGATTCAACTTATTTTTCTCTGCTTTAGCAGTTTTCAGGTTAAAAGTCATTGTATTTGTCTTAAAGCATAGCATTTATAAAAGGCTTTTAAAACTTAAGCCCTGTGTGAAACACCTGAATTTGAAACTGTCTTTTAATTTTCCTACCAGCAGATGAGAGGCAGTTTTGCACTGGCTGTGTCCCCGTGTACTGCTGTGACTCTTACTCAGTGAATCAGAAAGGAGGCATGGATCCCTACAACCTTGTTGACCTTCAGTGAGCCTCCCAGTCATTTATTCTGCCCACTTGTTTTACAGTGGGGGAAAACTGAGGTCAGGAGCTAGATTAGGGCAGAGGCAGGATCAGAACTCACCCAGTCTGTCACAGTGCTGACAGGGAGATAGACTCCACTGGGATTTAGTCACTGCCTTGACTAAGAGGCTAAGAGGGCCCCCTCCACTACCACCAATTCATTCCATTTAAAATCACAGCTCGTTTAGTTTAAGCCACTGCCTCTGGTTTAGTCCTTTTCAGACTTGGAAAGAATTTTCAAGGATTAGCCTTAAAACCACACCACCTCTTTATGCTTAAAAATTGTGCTTGATTTCATTTAACTAGGTATGATCATAAGGAGTTCTCCTTTTTTGTATGGGGCTACTTTTTTATTAATCAGTTTAGCCATATTTGTCACTCTTCTTGGAACTTATTTCTTTTGATTTAATTTACTGTTTCTTAGCAAACATTTGGGTTCTTAATCTGTGCCAGGCCCTGTGCTAGGCAGGTACTGGGATAGGGAGGCATTCAGTGATGGAAGGGCCTTGTATGAAAACTTGGCTTTCTGTTGAGAGAATCTTAAGTACCACTCAGGCCCCACTGCACCCCTGTTTGTGTTTATAGTAGATAATGGATGGCCAAAAGAAGGGAACAATCATTAGGAAAAGTAATGATTTTTTTTTTTCTAAATATCTGTTCTTAGTCTAGCTAAGGAGACAAAATTACCAGTAAATAATAACACAAACCGGCAAATTAAAGTCAAGGAGATTATTGTATAGTCAAGGTTTTAGAATGTTGCTACCATGTGAGATGATCTTTAGAGAAGCACAGGAATCAAATAACTGGAGAGAATAAGGTAATTGACAATTAATGAATATCTAAAAAGAACTTCTCATGTATCAGAGGCTTTAATATATTAGGTCACTTAACCTTTTTGGGAGGGAACTTTTTAAATTGAAAAATGTATCAAACACATGGAAGAGTACATAAACCGTGTGTGTAGTTTGAGAAAAATACCCAGGTGGTCACCATTCAAGTTAAGAAATAGAACATGACCGCGGTTTTAGAAGTCACCTGGTTCCCCTCCCCACTGAGCTTCCTCAGAGGTAATAACCATTCTGACTCTTGCTTTAATTATTCCCTTCCTTCCAGTGTCTTAATAGACGCCCCTAAAGCAAGCGCAAGCCTGGTTATATAAGGAAAGGGAAGTGTTCCCCTCCTTCTTCTCAGGAGAAAGGGCTCTATGGTCCTGGTTTGAATTCAGTACTCCTGGATTGGAATAGAAGCTCTGGATCAAGTCTGGATTTGAAGTTGAGAGGCTGTGGGACCCTTTTGGGGAAGTCAGTGGAAAAGGTCATGAGAAAGTTCTGGGAAATGGGGCTCTTCGCAGTTGGAGTATCTGGAAGACTAGTGGGTCCAGCTGCTGGGAGCCTGAAGTATGATCAAGGGGAGTGGCTGCTCTGTATTTGATTTTCTCAGCCTTGCTTATGTTAATCCCTCAGGTGTAGGCTGCAGCAGAATATGAACTTTGTGGGGTGAAATGGTCTTTTACTGATTCAGGCATCAGGATACGGGCTGAAAAGAAGGAACTTCATCAGCGTATGATTAAGAGAAGCCAGATTCAGTTAAGAATCTGGCATTCTGCCCCTTGATGAGGTTTGTGGGGGTCTTGTTGATGATACCACCTCTCTTTTTGAGTCTTAGGCCCCACTGTGGACTGTTCATTTCCTAAGTGGCTGCAACTCTCATCCTGTGATCTCTGTTCTGTCCCCTAGAAATTCCCTTTGTCTTGTCTCTGTTTAATCTTTATTTCTTGAGTTGGAGCTCTCCTCTACTAGCTTCTTGAAGGTACGTTGTTGTTCAGTTGCTCAGTCATGTCTGATTCTTTGCAACCCCATGGACTGCAGCACACCAGGCTTCCCTGTCCTTCACTGTTTTCTGGAACTTGCTCAAACTCATGTCCATTCAGTCAGATACCATCCAGCCATCTCATTCTCTGTCGTCTTCTTTTCCACTTGCCTTCAGTCTTTCCCAGCCTCAGGCTCTTTTCCAATGAGTGGGTTTTTTGATCAGGTGGCCAAAGTATTGGAGCTTCAGCATCATTCCTCCAGTGAATATTCAGGACTGCTTTCCTTTAGGATTGATTGGTTTGATCTCCTTGCTGTCCAAGGGGCTCTCAAGAATTCCTCTAGCACCACAATTCAAAAGCATCAATTTTTTGGCACTCAGCCTTCTTTATGGTCCAACTCTCACATCCATACATGACTCCTGGAAAATCCATAGCTTTGACTATATGGACCTTTGTTGGCAAAGTGATATGCTATACATAGCAGGTATATATATATATATATATATATATATATATATATATATATATATATATATATTTTTTAAGATCTTGAATGTCTAAATATGCCTTTATTCCTTCTTCACACTTTATTCATAATTTGGCTGGTTAAAGGCTTCTAGGTTAGAAATTGTTTCCCTTCAGAATTTTGAAGGCATTGATTGTTTCCTTGCTTCATGCAACTGTTAGAAAGACTCTCAGTTTTGGAAGAAAGCCAGCCAGCCAGCACAAAACACTCTGTTTGTGATCTTTTGAAGGTGGCGTCTTTTATTCTCATTTCAAAGCTTTTTAGATTTTTCTCTCTTGTTTCCAGTGGTCCCTGTAATATCCAGAGCAGATCTTTTCATCCTTTCTATTTTGGGGCCTTTCCAGTCTGGCATGTTGTGGCTCTAGGTTCTGGAAAATCTTTTTAAAATGATTTAGCTGATGATTTTTTTTTTTCCTCTCCATCCTCTCTTTCTTTTCTGTAGTAACTCCTGTTACTTAAATGTGTGACTTTCTGACCTTAATTTTTTTATGTTTTCTCTCTTATTTTTAAACTACTCTTGGCTGAACAATTTCCCAAATTTTATCCCCAGACCCTTCCTTCTATTGAAAATTTTAAAATAAAGGTATAATTTTCATACAGTAAAGTGAACAAATCCTCTTTTTTTCAGTTAGTTTTTTTTAATGTTTGTTTTTGGCTGCGCTGTCTCTGTTGCTACACGCAGGCTTTCTCTAGTTGCAGAGGCCAGCAGGCCGCCTTCAGTTGTGGTGCTCAGGCTTCTCATCGCAGTGACTTCTCTTGCTGTGGAGCAGGGGCTCTAGGCATGTGGTCTAAGCAGCCGTGGCTCTCAGACTCCAGAGCGCTGGCTCAGTAGTTGTGCAGAGGCTTGGTTGCCCCATGGCATGTGGGATCTTCCCAGAGCAGGGGTCAAACTGGTGTCCCCTGCATTGCAAGGCAGATTCTTAACCACTGGACCACCAGGAAAGTCCTGTTTCACTTAGTTTTGACAATTGTATACACTCATGCAACCACCACCCAAGCAAAATATAGGACATTTCTATCAACCTAGAAAATTTCATAGGACTCTTTTCCAGTCCTGTGTTTCTTTTCTGCTGTCATCTTTATAATATTCAAGAGTGCCTTCTTCTCTGAAATTTTACTCAAAAGATATGTTATTCTGGCTTCATAGGTAAAATATGGTCCTTTATCTCTTAGAAGACGTGACGTTTTTTTCTCTATGTGTAAAGTAGCTTGGTTTATTCTGAGTCCAAAAGACTGTTTTATACATCTCTGTCTCTTGCTGTCTCGCATATAAGGTCATCGTTAACCATCTTTCTAAATTCCATATATATGCGTTAGTATACTGTATTGGTGTTTTTCTTTCTCAGCCTTCCGTGTGTGCGTGTGTGCAGGTACAGTCCCCCCGTGCACCATGGTGTCTCCATTGCCTGGCATCTGTAATCCCATGTCTTATCCTTTCCAGAAAATACGCCTCTAGGCCTGTACTGTTCTAAAATGCAATAGCCACTAGCTGCATGTAGCCGTTTAAACTAAATTAACAAACATTGAATAAAATTAAGACATGACTTCCCCATTTGCGCTAGTCACATTTCAAGCTGTCAGTAGCCGCATGTGACTAGTGGCAGAGCAGATAGACAATATTTTTGTTATTGCAGATAGTAGTAGTTTAGACTTGTGCTATGGTGAAGGAGTGGGAAAAGAATTCTGTTCCCCAGACACCTCTCCCCAGTCTTCCTCTTTTACCCCATTTGCATGGTACTGGGATATACATTTATTTGGTCCTCAGCTCTTGCCACTGTCAGCTTGGGATTCAGTTTTCATGGGTCATGAAAGTCGTTTTTCTATACATCTTAATTGTCAGTTTCTAAAAGTTGCAGTTTTCTTCTCTCATTTTGTAGTTTCAACCTTAAAACAAAAATACCTTACTATATTTATTACTTTATATACACATACACATATTTTAGTGAAGTTTCAAGAGGGAAAGAAATTGAACACCTGTGTTCAGTCTGCTGTTTCAACCAAGAATCCAGATTCATTTACTCTTCACAATTCTGAGGTGTAATTTATAAGTGTGGTTATTTTCCTTTTAGAGTGAAGAGAGGCAGATAAAATACTTGGCTTAAGGTAAGTGGGATTTGAACTTGAGTCAGGCTTAAAAATCTGACATCTATTTATAGATGAATAGTATTGTGCATCACCTTGTACTCAGGAAAAAAGTTGCAATGCTTTAATTCTAGTTATATTTTTAAATTTATCAGCCCAGATACTTCTCAGTTAAACACACTTAAGAGGTCAACCTTGAACAATTGTCTCAGAAAGGTTTTTTTCTTCCCAGCTGTTCATTTCTACTTTGTTGAAGGACTTCATGGCTTCTGAAGTTTGTGTTAGCATTCCCTTCAGCAGTTCTTGAAGGGTTGAGGGTTAAAAACTGTCTGTTGTTTCAGCCTTTTATTCAAACTGCTGTGGTCATTCTCTTATATGAAAATTGTCCCTGTACCTTACTCTTCACTTGGATCCCACTTTCTATAAGGCAGTGAGTAGTCCTGTTTATCTTTGATCCCCTAGTACCCAGGCCCTTGTCTGGGGTCAGGATTTGTGTTTGTCATACTTTGGTTGGATATAATTTTTTTTTCTTTGGTTCATTGCCTTGCTTCCTAGCTGCTAGTTTCTCTCCCTTCTATCTCTTGCTTGCCCAAGATGACCAGTACAGACTGGTCCTTCTCAAATGCAGCGTTCATTGGCCTCCTCTAACCTTTACTCTAAACTGGCTCCTTAGCCGGGCCTAGAAGGCTGACCATGGCTGCCTTTCCTCTCCACTTGAGTCCCATCTTTGGCCACCCACTGGCACATGTAGCGCACAACCTTACATGTAGAAAGGTCTCTACGTGCTCTTGAATCTGTGCCCTTTACACATGCTTCTATTTCCGTGTAAAATGTGCTGTCTTCATTCTCACTTGTTTTTCCCAATTCAGTATCTACAATTTTTCATAAATCTCAGCCCCAGGATATTCTTCCCTGTGAAACCTTGCCTGATCCACCCTGATAGAGGGTTAGAGGATTCCGCTTTCTGTTCCCACAGCATTGCATTTCAGTATTCTTCATCCACCCCCACCCATCCATCTAAATCAGATTCTGCCATACATGTTATTCTGCAGTTGGCTTTTTCAACTCAGTGAGTCCATGGCAATTTTTCCTTTGTTGTCTTTGAATTCTGTTGAATATAGTATAACCATATATTCCACTTATTTCTATTTTCCCAGCATAATTATGAAAGGTACCCCATTGCCACCTTTTAAAGTCTCCCAGTTTGGACAATAAACTATTTGGCCAGCTACCAATCAAACACATCCAGGTGAAGGCCAAGTTTTCTTTATCCAGTGGAGCAACTAAAGAGGAAGAAATACTTGGGGTATGAAATTGCATTTGAAATATCGAATCCTGTTTGTCTCCAACCAGTGAGAGAGGAAAGTCCCAAACTGTACTTAGTCATCTTTGATGCACCTTCAAAGTCTGAAAGTTTCATTTTCCAGAAGGACTGATGATTTTTTCCAGAAGTACTTTTGTAAGGAGCAGTTTATATTTCAGAAATACATCTTTGTTTTCCTTTTCTGATGCTAACATAAATCCGTTTCAGTATAATAGAAAACGCAAAACCTTCTTGGATTCTTTCTCCATGGAAACTCCATGGGGTCCTGTACTGTGTCCTGCAGCTTGAAGGCAAAAGGAAGAAGAGCTTACCTCTTCCATAATGTGAAATGGAGATGAGAATAGTTCCCTCCTCAGGGTTAGTGGGGGATTGAGGTCAGGCATGCAAAGCGGTTAGCACAGCCAGAGGCACAGGAGTAAGTGCTTGGCAAATAACAGCGTCTATTGCTGTTATTATTACCATGACACATCATATTTTGATGTAGGCTCATTCAGAAGGTGTTTATGAGGGTGTTGGGGGAAGAGTGAATAGGGTCTACTGCACAGCTTTCTGACTGCAATGTGCAAGTCCTCAGCTGCCCTTCATCACTGCATTGCAGAGTGGGAAAAAAAGAAAGTAGAAAAAAATCATATGCGTTGTAGAGGAGAGAGTAGGATGATGTAACGGTGGTCGATGGGGGGTGTCTAGTGTTACCTGCATCTACCTTGAAAGTCTTGAGTTGGCCAAATTTGGATTGGAATTAGAGGGCTGGACCTTAGAACCACCTGAAGAATTTAAAAAATACTCTTCTCTGAGTTCCTGATTCAGTAGGTCCAAGGTATAGTATGGAATAATGTACTAAAAAAATAGTATATTTTTTCAGAGTTCCCAGGTGATCCTGATGTACAACTAGGTGTGAGAATTACTAGATTAAGTGACTGTTATGCAGTAATTCTACAAAATGTTTTCTAATAATTTGCTGCTTAATGTAGGACAGGTGATGGCATAGTAATACTCATTTTAGGGTCAGAAAACAGAGACAGGTTATTGTTAATGTACTAAAATGGAGAGCTCAAAATTAACTGAGGTAAGCTGAATTAAATTTTATGAAAGTTTTGAATTTAAGCCTGTCATGCATCATGTTATTTTTATCCAGGATCCTTGGAAGGGAGCGGGAAGCAGGAGGGCACATGCAAGAAGCAGCCGTCTGCCACATTGCCACAGCTCATGAACAAGGAATTAAGGATAGAAACAGTCAAGAAACAGGATTTGGCCCTAGATAGCTGAGGTCCATACGGAAGGAATGAATTCAGTGAGCCCAGAGGCTTGCATCTTCCCATTCACAGAAGAACACTAAATTCCATAGCTTGATATCTGGCTTCCTTAATTAACAGTAATCTTTGATGTTCAGATTGTCTGCCCACTTTGTTGCAAACTTGTATATAGCCTGACTCCCTCACCTACCTCTTCAGAGCAATTTTCTCAGAGCTACTGAGATGCTGTCTCCCAGGCTCAGGGTCCTAAACATAAACATGCCCATCAAATAAAATAACTCTCCAGTTTCAGACTGTGACGAATTTTTTTAGTCGTCAGAAATGAAGTAACAAAACTGTGAAATCAGCAACAGTAAAAAAAATCCTGTTATAAATGTAAAATACTCGATACATAATAAACCGAGGTTTGCATTTAAAACGTGGTGGCTTAGTCGCTAAGTCGTGTCCAACTCTTGCAACCCCATGGACTGTAGCCCACCAGGCTCCTCTGTCCATGGGATTTTCCAGGCAAGAATACTGGAGTGGGTTGCCATTTCCTTCTCCAGGGGACCTTTCCAGCCCAGGGACTGAACCCATGACTCCTGCACTGTAGGCAGATTCTTTACCGACTGAGCTACGAGGGAAGTTTTCTCCCTATATGTGAAAATGTCTTCAGGTTTTATTGCTTTTATTGAGCAAGAGAAGAACTTATGTAGGTCCACATCTATAACATCTAGCTGATTAGGGTCATGACTTAGATTATTTAGTGGAAAGGTATTGGGTTAGGAGTTGATAGACCTGGGTAGAGCCTCTGCTCTGATATTTCTCTTTGCAAACTTTAGTTATTTAATCTCTTTGGCATGTGTTTTGTTGTCTATAAAATGGAGTAATATTATTGGCCTTCTCTATCCTACATGAAGTTGTTGGGGATATAATGAAGTAGTATATTTGATAGGAATGTAAAGTCATGATGAGCTCAGAGTGTGCCTGTTTGACTGGGAAGGCCCTGGTCTACCCAACAGCAACACCTGTTGTTGGGTATCATTATTAGTAGCAACCTCTTAAACTTGGGCTTCCCTGGTGGCTCATCTGGTAAAGAATCTGCCTGCAATGCGGGAGACGTGAGTTTGATCCCTAGGTTGGGCAGATCCCCTGGAGAAGGGAAAGGCTACCCACTCCAGTATTCTGGCCTGGAGAATTCCATGGACTGCACAGGGTCGCAAAGAGTCGGACACGACTGAGCGACTTTCACTCACTCTTAAACTTTCAGGTGTCCCAGTTTGGGTGATAAATTATTTGGTCATACTGTATGGGTAACACCCATCCATTGTTTACTGTTGCAGTAGGAATTCTTGCAGTCTCAAACCCCAAATAATTTACTGTTTTGTTTTTTTTTTTACATGGTTTCTAGTAATTTTCTTCAATCTTACGTCAGTCTTATCCCTCTCGATTGATCAGTGGTTAAGAATTGTTTTGTTTGCTTAACTCTCCACTCCTGAATAATTTTCTAGATTTGTCATGGTTTTAGCATTTTATACACTTTAATTGCTCGTTTTGACTGATGTGTCCTAAGGAAGTATTAATACATTCTAAGTGTCAAGGAGAAGACACGATTCATAGAGGGGGGAAGTGGCTTTGTGGGAAAATACTTTTAAAAAAAGAGAGAAATTAAGTTTTTAGGCTGTGGCTTGACTTGTTTTCTTGGACTATACATCCCTATGTTGATATTCTCAAGTGCAATAGAAATCTCTTAAGTAATTAGGATAGCTACAGAAGCTTCAGGAGATCAAATTTCAAATGCTACTTCCCACCTCAGGAGAAATTTGTTTTAGAAATAACACAGAAAAAATATTCTATTTCTTAAATAACTGGCGCATTTTCTTTGTGCCCTTTGACAATGAAAATAATGTATTATTTCTCTTTTCTTTTGGACACCTAGGAAGCAGAGTTCCTCATCTATTTGGAAAGCTGTAGCTTGCAAATAATTTTCCCTTTGTCTTGACTTCTTGTCCTCTGGTATAATTTTCTTGGTTCTGAATCTTGTTTTTAGTCTTCATATATTTCTGTTTTATTAAATATATCCTTATAAACTGCCTTAAAATCTTGTGTGTTAACTCAGAGTAAATAAGTAACAAATATTTTTATTCTTAGTATTTTTCTGTTTTATTAAACATATTCTTATAAACTGCCTTAAAATCTTACGGATTAAATCAGAGTAAATAAGTAACAAATGTAAAGGTAGTGTTATAGTTTTGACATTATTTTCATGGAACTGTTTGGAGTTTAAAAGGCAAAAGCTTTTGTGGCAAAGATATCTCTATATTACCTGAAAATACTAATGAGTATACGTTGATGTACCAACCCATTGAAGAAGTCACCTTCCCATAAGAATAAGGGCTAACTAAAACAAATTAGCTCACCGTGTTGGCTGTTAAAGCTCTTGGACAAAGAGTCAATAAAATTGGTTGTGTTGAAACAGTAACATGAAGATAAGGATTGAAAGTTCAAAAATTCAGCCTGGATTAGAACATCCACTTTCTTTTCTCCGAGTGCTTCTCATGGTACTGCCTCTCCTTGTCTCTTCATCATGACTTTTTCTCTCTGTTTTCTCAGCTTCACTGTTCCTGTCTACCTTTTCTTCCTAATCTTATCCTTTCCTTCCCTTCCAGCCTAAAAGCTGTGTATTTGATGACCAGCCAATTTCCTTTCCATATCATCTTCTAACCTGTATTAATATTAAACACCGCTTCACCCCTACCTGATTTCAACCTCTTCTTCCCTTAACCCTCTCTTCCTAGTCACCTCAGACCATGTGCCAGCTTGCTTGTCAGCAGCTCCTGTGTGAAGCAACCCATGCTAACCAGCTGTCCTCGAACTAGGAAAAGAAATACATCATTAAATAAAAAACTATAATTTTGGGAAAAACACATCAGATTTGATGAGAATGCCTTAGACTACATTCTAATAATTGGTTAATGGTGGGCTTCCCGGGTGGCCCAGTGGGTAAA
Organism: Budorcas taxicolor; assembly: GCF_023091745.1. Lineage (NCBI taxonomy): Eukaryota > Metazoa > Chordata > Mammalia > Artiodactyla > Bovidae > Budorcas > Budorcas taxicolor. The sequence goes on from NC_068912.1 coordinate 80,436,500, forward strand.
GAATCTGCCTGCAGTGCAGGAGACCTGGGTTCGGTCCCTAGGTTGGGAAGATCCCCTGGAGAAAGGTGTGGCAACCTACTCCAGTTCTTGCGTAGAAAATCCCCATGGACAGAGGAGCCTAAGTGGGCTGCAGTCCATGGGATCACAGAGACGGACACTACTGAGCAACTAAGCACAGCACAATGGTAGGAATGAAAGATGAAGACATGGCAGCAGCTAGCATGTTAGCCAGCAGTAATGGTAGCAGCTAAGTTCTTGTATTCTTTGTTCATTCATTCATTCATTTATTCACTGACTCAGCAGTCACTTATTGGGTGTTTATGTTGCCACTAATGTTTCTGTGGTCTGGGCTTTTGATGACTGGAGCTTGATGAAGCCTGTGGCCTTGCCTCAGAATTTAATGCGTGATTTTAGAGTTGGAGAAAGGCTACCTCTAATGACACAACTTCACCTATGCATAGGGGTTTGTCTTACTCCACTGGGACTGCTGTAAGAAAGTATCAGAGACTGGGTAGCTTTATAAACAACAGAAATTTACTTTTCACAGTTCTGGAGGCAGGAAGTCCAAGATCAGAGTGCCGGCATGGAAAGGGCCTTCTTCTGGGTACAGACTTCTTGTTGTAACCTCACATTGTAGAAGGGGCTGGAGAGCTCTGGGGGTCTCTTATAAGAGCATTAATACTACTCACGAGGGCTCCACTCTCTCGGTTTAATTACCTCCCAAGGGTTTCACCTCATGACACCATCGCAGTGGATATTAAGATTCCAATATGTGAATTTAGGGAGATACAAAATTCAGACCTAGCAAGGTTATATTTACAAACACGGTGAACACTGAAGGTGTGTCTGTGTGTGCCGTGAACATACAATATATATTTTTTAAAAACTGTGGGCATGTTTCCATTTTAGCAAGCTTGAAATGAAATACAGCAATTTGAATATCTTATTAGGATTATTCAGATGGCATTTTGCTAGTAAAAGGAGAAAAACATGAAGACTGGAAAAGATAGGAGCCTTAGCCATCTGCTTCTGCTCTGGGGTCTTTGGGACCTTCTCCCAGATGCATTAATTCAAGCAAAACATAATTTTAAAAATCTGCATGCTGAAATTTTTTACTAATTGGAACCATTTAGTAAAACAAAGACTTGCTTGAGAGCTTGAACAGTGAAACACATAAAAAGAAATAAGGAATACCTGGAAATGGTAGCTCAGTAGAAGGACCTCTATCAGGTTACAATTAATAGGGATACAGCTCAATATGTATGTCATTTTGAGAGGATCACCACTATGAGAATAAGGACCAAAAAGCTAGCCTTATATGGCTTAATATGATTTTAGGTTTTATGTTTAAGGATTTGATTAAAAATTATTTGTGATTACAGTGCATAATATTTAACCTGAGCAGTGCTGACTTGACTTCACTTTCCATCAACAGTTCTGCTTAGAGATAAATGGACATTTTTAAAGTGTCTGAAATGTTCAGTAGTATCCTTTACTTTGTCATTTTGTTTCTTAATAGTTTTGTTTTGGACAGATGGGAAAATGCTGAACATTTTTGAATATGTCTCAAGCTCCAAACTGGAGAGATCTGATTTGTAAAGATTTTGGCTTAATGAGACTAGTAGAGTAAAGGTTTTCGTTTGATTACAATCAGTGAGTAGTTTTGGTGAGAGTGGAGTCCTCCTCGTCTTTTTTGTTTTCACTCCCTGGGAGTAAAGGAACATGTGTGCATTTCACACTTGCCCTCGGAGGTAGCTCCTGTACTTCTCAGGGGCCCTATTCCTTAAAATTAGGGGAATCATGGTATATCAGGGCTGAGCACACACTGGTAACACATCTTATTTGTATGTTTCCATTGTACCTAAGAACTTGAGGCTGGGAAAGGTAGAGATGTATCGTGGCAGACTCTGGGCCTGGCATACTGAGTAAATTCTACCTTGCTGCAGGTCTGGGAAAGGCCCAGAGAGGTTTATTATGCTAGAAAAGTGTTCTTCTTTCCTTTAGAATCCAGCCTTTTCATTTTCTACTAGTTATTCTTTAAGGACACTGGTAGGAATGTGTAAGTGCTCTTAGATAAAATGTGAACATGTATTGCATTAGTTCATGAAGCACCCCCACACCCAGCCCTGTGTATATCTTCAGTTCAGAATTGGCATTAGGCTGTGGAAGTATCTGAACTGGTTCCCTCCCCCATCATCCTTATTATCCTTTAAAACATTTTATACTATTTTACGGAAACAGACCAAAGGTATTACTGAAAGTTTGACTGTATTTTGGATCCATAAACATTTCTGTCCTTTGTATGCATTTCCTTCCCGCTTAGAGTAGAGGTTTATTGGAAGAGAAGTTTTGAGCATGTGCATTTGAGAGAGAAGAGTAAAAGGAAAAAATAAAACCTTAAATTCAAAGCTGAAAGAAGTAGTATTTAGCCCCCCTCTCCCTTTTCCTTTAAAGCTTCAAAAGCTCATACGGAAGAGTGGGAACAGTCCTTCCCTATATATGTGGAGATTGGAGTTCAAGATGTGGCTTTTGTCATTACCTTACTCTTGGTCCTGTCACCTCTTTGAACCAGGTATTCATTTATTTGTTCCCTATTTACTGAGCATTTATTGTGTGTCAGATATTGCAGATACTATAGAGAGTAAAACTGACACAGCCCTACCTTCTTGGTGCTTACATTAAGGAGAAAATGGTGACTGAGAATGAGGTGGTGAGAAATTGTTGACTGTGTGACTTTTTGAAGCTATACTGGTAGAATTGGTGATGGTTTGGATGTGAGATGTGAGAAAAAAAAAGAGATGTCAAGACTGACCTTGGAATTTTTTGCTGAAACAACATAGTTGATAGTGGTGACATTTACTGAGATGTTGAACTCAGAGGAGGGGGAGGTGGTGTGTGGTGGTGTTGCAAGAATCTAGTGTTGTTTTTTATATTGACTTTAGACACTTGTTATCCCCCAAGTGGAGTTCCTCCACCCACACTCATTCCCAAAGCAATCAGATCCAGTTGAACGACTAAAATGACATTTTTTTTTTTTTTTAATATAGTGCCCTGTCAGTCATGCAACTGAATTTGGTTGCTTTGAGAGTGAGTATGGATAGAGGAAAGGTGAAGATCCAGGCTGGAGTCCAGGGCTCACCAACATTTGGAGATTGGGAAGTGGAGGAGCCCTAGCCTCTGAAAAGGAGTATGCTAGATAGAACCTGCCCCCCCACCCCACCCCACCGCCTCCAGTTGTTACAGGAGTCATGTAAGCTATTTATTACACATCAACACACACTGAAAATTATTAAGTGCATAACTGCATGAATAAATATAGAAGTAGGGGAAGTTATTTAAGGAAATCATTTTCCCACTTGATTTTTCTTCTGAAAATCTGTTTGTAGGGAATTGTTCGTAGGGAGTTGAATGAGGTGTGTGGATTTGGTATGTAGCAAAGGTTCCCAGTGTGTAGGTTCTATAACTGGGGGGAGAGGCTAGGGGTGGGGAGGATGTGGGAAATTTTCCAAGAGGTCTATCACATGATGTATGCTTTAAATATACTTTTATTTCTGTTGTTTTAAAAATCAATCCAAGAAAATATACAGGAGAGGGATCATGAGCTGTTAGTATTAACAGAGCTCTCATATTAAAATTTAACACTGATGTTTGACATACCTAGAGAGGTATACATTTATGAAAAGTAACTGTACTAAGTATGAATTGGATACAGTTGGCATCTGTTTTTGTGGACAGATATCTGTTTGAGTTCCCCAGTCCGGTTTGAACTTGCTGTATCGCTCAATCTCTGCCACCTCTCCTCTCTGTCTTCCCTTCGCTGGGAATGAGGCAGGGTTTCCTGAAAAGTGGGCTCTCTTCTGGGAAGACTCCCTGGCTAGCTGCCAGCATGTCATATAACTAAAAGAGAAGACTGGCAAAAAGATCGGGGATGAAAGCAGGAAAATCAAGTGGGCTGAAGGGGAGAGAAGGAAGAAGTCAGAGGCCGATAAAGGCAGAGGATCCTCTGGGATGGAGTTGGGGCAGGGTGTCTCCATTCTGTCCCAGGTGACTGCTTCCCTTTCTCTCTTTGGGTCTTCTTTGTGCCCAGCTGCTATTCTCAGAATTTCAAAGACTTTCCCCAGGGGTTTGGGTTATTGGGTCATAGGAAATAAATGTAACTTTTCCAGGCATTACCTTCCAGAGCACCTGCTTTAGGTGACATTATAAAAATACTCTGTTCTCACCATTTCTTTTATGCGTATCTTTTAAGTTTGAGCTGATTTAATTGACATTTTGGATTTTATTCCAGTGTTGATGTCTGTCTAATTCAAGGGCATGTGTACCTGTGAGGAGGAGAGAGAGAGACAATGTGAATGTGATTGAATGAGTGGGTGAATGAATAATGAATATCTTTTCTGAAGAATTTGATATATTAAAATATCTGTCCAAGAATGAGCTTTCTGAGATTGATACTCTTAAGTAAATTCATAGAAGTTGAGATGTGAAAGAGAACATAGAGATCATCTGACTTTGGACTTTTCCAAATATACGTTCCATTAAAAAGAAGTCCCTAAGTCAAATAATTTTGCAAAAGTCGGAGACGCACTGCACTTACTACCAAATTAAAGGCTGAGCATCATTCAAATTAGTGGTTACCAGAGGGAAGAGGGAAAAGGCAATATAAGGGTAGGGGATGAAGAAGTATATAAACTATTAGGCATTAAATAAGCTGCAAGGAGATCAAACCAGTCAGTCCTAAAGGAAATCAACTGTGAATATTCATTGGAAGTACTGAAGCTCCAATACTTTGACCACCTGATGCGAAGAGCTGACTCATTGGAAAAGACCCTGATGCTGAGAAAGATTGAAGCCAAAAGGAGGAGGGGGTGACAGGGGATGAGATGATTAGATAGCATTACTGACAAAATGGACATGAATTTGAGCAAACTCTGGGAGACAGTGAAGGACAGGGAAACCTGGCATGCTGCAGTCCATGGGGTCGCAAGAGGTGGACACAACTTAGTGGCTGAACAACAGAGCAAAGAGCTGCAAGGATATATTGAACAAAATGGAGAATATAAGCAGTATTTTATGGAGCATGCTGCTGCTGCTGCTGCTGCTGCTGCTAAGTCGCTTCAGTTGTGTCCGACTCTGTGCGACCCCATAGACGGCAGCCCACCAGGCTCCCCCATCCCTGGGATTCTCCAGGCAAGAACACTGGAGTGGGTTGCCATTTCCTTCTCCAGTGCATCAAAGTGAAAAGGGAAAGTGAAGTCGCTCAGTCGTGTCCGACTCTTAGCGACCCCACGGACTGCAGCCTACCAGGCTCCTCTGTCCATGGGATTTTCCAGGCAAAAGTACTGGAGTGGAGTGCCATTGCCTTCTCCGTTTATGGAGCATAACCTTTCAGAATTGTCAGTCACTATACTGTACACACTTATAGCTTAAATGGACTTCCCAGGTGACACTAGAGATAAAGAACCCACCTGCTAATGCAGGAGACATAAGAGACGCGAGTTCAGTCCCTGGGTGGGAAAGATCCCCTGGAGGTAGGACATGGCAACCCGCTCCAGTATTCTTGCCTGGAGAATCTGGTGGACAGAGGAGCCTGGTGGCTTATAATCCATGGGACTGCGGAGTTGGGCACAACTGAAGCGACTTACGTGAACCGTGAACTCCCTGATGTTCAAGCTGGTTTTAGAAAAGGCAGAGGAACCAGAGATCAAATTGCCGACATCCGCTGGATCATCAAAAAAGCAAGAGAGTTCCAGAAAAACATCTATTTCTGCTTTATTGACTATGCCAAAGCCTTTCACTGTGTGGATCACAAGAAACTGTGGAAAATTCTGAAAGAGATGCGAATACCAGACCACCTGACCTGCCTCTTGAGAAACCAATATGCAGGTCAGGAAGCAACAGTTAGAACTGGACATGGAACAACAGACTGGTTCCAAATAGAAAAGGCGTACGTCAAGGCTGTATATTGTCACCCTGCTTATTTAACTTAAATGTACATCATGAGAAACGCTGGGCTGGAAGAAGCACAAGCTGGAATCAAGATTGCTGGGAGAAATCTCAATCACCTCAGATATGCAGATGACACCACCCTTATGGCAGAAAGTGAAGAGGAATTAAAAAGCCTCTTGATGAAAGTGAAAGAGGAGAATGAAAAAGTTGACTTAAAGTGCAACATTCAGAAAACGAAGATCATGGCATCTAGTCCCGTCACTTCATGGGAAATGGGGAAACAGTGTCAGACTTTATTTTTTTGGGCTCCAAAATCACTGCAGATGGTGACTGCAGCCATGATATTAAAAGACGCTTACTTCTTGGAAGGAAAGTTATGACCAACCTAGATAGCATGTTGAAAAGCAGAGACATTACTTCGCCAACAAAGGTCCATCTAGTCAAAGGTATGGTTTTTCCAATGGTCACGTATGGTTGTGAGAGTTGAACTGTGAAGAAAGCTGAGCACCGAAGAATTGATGCTTTTGAACTGTGGTGTTGGAGAAGACTCTTGAGAGTCCCTTGGACTGCAAGGAGATCCAACCAGTCCATTCTAAAGGAGATCAGTCCTGGGTGTTCTTTGGAAGGACTGATGCTAAATCTGAAACTCCAGTACTTTGGCCACCTCATGTGAAGAGTTGACTCACTGGAAAAGACCCTGATGCTGGGAGGGATTGGGGGCAGGAGGAGAAGGGGACGACAGAGAATGAGATGGCTGGATGGCATCACCGACTCAATGGACGTGAATCTGAGTGAACTCCGGGAGTTGGTGATGGACAGGGAGGCCTGGCGTGCTGTAATTCATGGGGTCACAAAGAGTCAGACACGACTGAGTGACTGAACTGAACTGAACTGAACTGAACTGACTTAGCATGCACATAGCTTAAGTAATAGTGTACAGCAACTGTACTTCAATAAAACATTTTTTAAGGCTGAGTATTCTTGTTTAAAATGCTGTTTAATGTTTCCCCAGTTTTTTATTTAACTACATACCTCCTTTGTCCTTATCTCTGTTTTCTGAGATATATGTGTATAGAACAGTTATTGCACAGCAATGCAAAGTTCCAGAAAACATGGTTTGGAAATACTGATTTAATGTAATCAAAAATATTTATTTTGATTTTGCCACTGCTCTTGGTCTTTGTCCACATTTATAATGAGTAGATTGAATGATTTAAACACTAATGTCATTCCTGGCTGTGACATTTTCTGGTTCAGATGTATTGACGTAACCAATATTTGAAAAGTTGTGTCTGTTTCTGTATTAAGGAATCTTGTCTTTTTTGTTTCTCATTAAAACCACAGTGCCTAGTACAGTGCCTGGCACATAGTAGCATCTCAGTGTTACTGCACAGATATGTACCTATTAATTTCAGAGCACTGTGCCAACTATGCCTTGAAGCTGTAAGAAGAGAAGATCTTGTTCTTGCCCTGTAAAAGTTTGTAATCAAGTTGGTGACTTTCCCAGGGATATATGCTAGGGAGAAAACCCAAGTTAGATTTTGATTGTAATAATCTGTAGGAAAGTGATGTATTGGGCATGATCTCTGACCCTGAGTCAGATGTCTGGACTAGAACACGAGTGGGTCATGTCATCATAACGTTCATTCTTTCTTTATTTTTAATTTTTTGGCTGCACTGCACAGAATGGGGGATCTTTGTTCCCTGACGAGGGATCAAACTGATGCCCCCTGCAGTGGATGTGTGGAGTCTTAACCTCTGTACCACTAGGAAATTTTCCACCATAACTTTCATGAGAAAAGGTGCCATTTAGAGGTATGGTCAAGATAGCAACCACTTTGTTCTCTTATCCCTGGCAAGGACTTTATATTACCAGCAGCTGTATTAGTTCCATTTTTTTTTTTTTTAAATTCATGCTAACTTTTATTCTTTTTTTCACATTTAAAAAATACATTTCTGGTATGTTGTTTACTTTAGACCTTCTAGTTTCAGTCCGGTCAATAGATCATTCATTAATGATGATCGGAGTTTGATCCCTGGGTTGGGAAGATCCCCTGGACGAGGGCATGGCAACCCACTCCAGTATTCTTGCCTGGAGAATCTCCATGGACAGAGGAGCCTGGCGAGGTGCAGTCTATGGGGTCAGACAAGACTGAGCAAATAGGCACACATTATAGTAGGTGTACAACGCAGTATAATGTATGTTTATACTTTGAAATGATTTCCACAGTAAATTTAATGTCCATCACTAGGCAGGTAAAGTTTTTTTCTTACAGTGAGAACTTTTAAGATGTTCTCCTTAGTAACTTACAGATACACAACACGGCATCGTTCACTGTAGCCACTATGCTGTGCATTACATTCTCAGGACTCACGTATCTTAAAACAGGGAGTTTGTGCCTTTTGACCCCCTTCACTTGTTTCACCCACTCCTCTACCCTCCACTTCTGCCAGCCACCAATTTATTCTTGGTGTCTGAGTTTTTCTTTGTTTCTTTTTTTTTTTTTAAGATTCTACATGTAAGTGAGATCATACAGTTAGGTCTTGCTCTATCTGACTTATTTCACTTAGTGTACTGCCTGCAAGGTCCATCCTTGTTGTCATAAATGGCAGAATTTCCTTCTTTTTTGTGGCATCTCATTGTGTGTGTACATATATGTTTTCTTCATCATTCATTCCTTGATAGACACTTTGGTTGCTTCCATGTCTTGGCTATTGTAAATAATGCTGCAGTTAAACATAGGGGATGAAAATATCTTTTCCAGTTAGTGTTTTCATTTTCCTTCAGATAAATACCTGAATTATATGTTAGTAGTTCTTTTTTTTTGAGGAACCTCCACTGTTTTCCATAGTGGCTGCACCAACTTACATTCCCATCAGCAATGCACAAGAGTTTTCTTTTCTCCATGTCCTCACCAACACTTGTTTTTTTTTTTTTTTGATAATAGCCATTCTAACAGATGTCGAGTGATATTTCATTGTGGTTTTGATTTGCATTTCTCTGATTAGTTATGTTGAATGCTTTTTAATGTATATGTTAGCCATCTGTCTTCTTTGGCAAAATGTCCATTTAGATTCTCTGACCAGTTTTCAGTTGGATTGTTTATGGAATTTTGTTTTGTTTTTGCTATTGAGTTACAAGTTCCTCATATTTTTTGATATTAAACCCTTACAGATATAGTCTTTGCTTTTAGTGTCAAATTTAAAAAATCGTCACCAGTCGTCAAGACATCAAGGAACTTCCTTTTCTTCTGGGAGTCTGATGGTTTCAGGTCTTATGTTTAAGACTGTAATCGTTTTGAGTTGATTTTTGAATATGATGTAAGTTTCATTCTTTTGCATGTGGCTGTCCAGTTTTCCCAGCACCATTTGTTGAAACCCATTTTATAAAGGAATTGAAACTCATAGATCTAGGAAAATGAATGAACCTTGACATATTAGGTGCAATAAGTTGGAAACAAAAGGCCACATAATGTGTGATTCTGTTTATATTAAATGTCCACAGTAGGCAAATAGATTAATGACTGTCAGGGGATGTAGTAGGGGAGAATGGAGAATGACTGCTAATGGGCATGAACATGAAAATGTTCCAGAATTAGATAGTGGTAAGGGTTGTACAACTTTACAAATATACCAAAAGTCACTGAATTGTACACTTTGATGTATGAAACCAACAAGTATTACTGTAAAGCAAGTATCCTCCAATTAAAATTTTTCTTAAAAGAAAAAAAAAATTCAGTGCTTTCACAGGGCAATATTGTAACGGAATATTATAAAACTGTGCCTGTAGAACTGGTTCACAATTTATCATTGATTTTTCTATAACAAATCATTTGGGTGATATTTATTATAAACTTGAGTTTTATTTTACTTCGTGGTCCAATTGAATTGATTTGATATGCTGTGTTGAAACTTTCTTCTTCCTTTCACCTAGGCAACTCCCAACAAATTGTGAAATCTTAGGTGGGGGAAGATACCAAAAAAAAAAAAAATACTAAGTTACATGATTTTGTGCAATTCAGTTAGGCCTATAACTATACATTTAATGTATTTATAAAACAGCTTCTTAAATGCAAGCTGGTAAATGCCATTGACCTGGATTGGATGAGTACTGCTAGAGGAAAGTGGGAGTGGTCGTGAAGGCATGCTGGGAAAGGAAATGGTTCAACTTCTGTTCCTTCCACAAGCATTTATTGAATATCTGCTGTACCTTAAGCCCTGTTGGGTGCTGCGCATAGCCAGGTAATAGCTAGAGTCCCTGCCCTCATGAGGCTCAGAGACAGTGAAGACATAATTCTGTAGACAGTCCTGAGCAGGCTTATAAGCGCTGCTGTGAAAGTACGCATAGGATACTCTCAGTGCCTCTATGTAGCAGGTGGGTCAAGTCAGGGAAGCCTGGATGACAGATACGATTTCTGAGCTGTGAACTGAAGAATGAGTGGAGTAGCAAAGGCTTTGAAGACAAGGGTGTAGTGGATTCCAGGAACTGCAAATAGTACACCAGAGTTTAGGGTACAAATGGCAGTAAGCTGTGGGAGGCTTTGAAGGCCATCTTTCTTAAGAGAGCAGAAAATAAAGGAGTTTAAGAGAAGGCGTAAGATTTTCAGATTTGCAGTTTAGAAATAGGCTGCATTGTGGAGACTGGAATAGAGGCAGATGAAAAGGAAAGCGGGAACTTTTTAGGAAACCGTTGCCTTAATTTGAGGGAGAAATCATGGCATGATGGGGACAGAGGAGTTAGGATGATTGGGACTTATTTACCCTTTGGAGGGGTGAGCACTCTGTGACTCCCAAGCTCTCTCTCCAGTCCACCATCACCTCTTCAATCTCAGTGGGACCCCAGTTTGCCTCCTTGGTCCTGTTTCCTGCTTTTCTTCATTAATTTGCTTGTCTGCTTACTGTCCACCAGATAGACGTACCGGTTTTCTTCCTGATGCCTTTGATCACACCTTCATCTTCATTGGAGATAGAGCTCGACCCTGCTCTTTACCTGTCTGAATTTCTGACTTCTGACACCTTTGGAATCATTCTGTGGACCAGTGACCTCTTTCTCCTCTGAAGTCATAGCACTTAATGTCTCTATCACTCGTTAACAAATAATTATCTTTTGCCTTGTCACATCTTAATTGCTTTGGAGTGTTAGTAACTGTTGAACTCTTCAAATTACAGCAGGTAGAGTGGCTTAAACAGTTGACTAGGAATCATGTCTCCTGAACCTCTGATCCCAGCCCTAACTCCTTGTATAACTTGGGCAAATTACTTTTCCTGTTGATTAGAATAACACGTAGTTGTGGTAGAATACTTTAAAAAATCTTTAAAAGTGTGCAAAATGAAGTAATCATGAATCCCAGAGGCACCTGTTAAACTGGTACTCTTTCCAGCAGTGTCCTCCCCACCTTCCATCTTTTTTCTCTCTCTAGGGTAGTGTGTGTGTGTGTGTGTGTGTGTGTGTGTGTGTGTGTGTGTGTGTGTGTGTGTGTGTGTGTACGTGTACGTGTACAGCATAGGTTATCCTCTGCAGGCTGCTTTATAACTTGCTTTTCTCATTAACATGTCATGGCATTGCTGAATCAAGATGTGAGGATTTTTAGTCCAAAGTGATATGAAGCCAGACTGTCCTCAAGAAAGTTTGCGTAGGGACTTCCCTGCTGGTCCAGTGACCAAGACTCTACACAACTAGCGGAGGGGGCCCCAGGTTCAATCCCTGGTCAGGAAACTAGATCCTACATTCTGCAACTAGGAGTTCATATGTTACAACTAAAGATCCTGCAGGCCACAGTGAAGATCGACTTGGCCCAGCCAAATAAAATAAGATATTTTTTAAAAAGGATGCACAAAAAAACTGAATAGTAATTATCCCCGGCAAATAAGGAGAGGAACTTTTGCTTTTCAGTGATATGTTTCTACATTGTTGAATGTATATTTTTATTACCATGAGTCTAAATAACTTTTATAACTTGAAGATAACAATAGTTTATAACTAATCCAGGATGGTATCTACATTTAAAAACAACTTCACTGCAGTGACTGATTAGATAAAAAAATAGCATCCTGTTATTTTAATTTGTTTGTGAAACTTGACATTTTCACCATGATCATTTGTCATTTTTTTCTTTAGTTGTTTCCAATTCCTTTGCCTCCTGATGACTTGGTTAATAAATACATATGACCTTTTACAAGGCACTTAGTATCTCTAGGCCTAGTTTGCTTATTATTAAAATAAGAGGAATGATACTTAAAATTATTGTGAGGATTAATGGAGATCATGTATTGAAAGTGCTTTGTAAGCTGTAAAAAGTATATAATTGTGTTCATTGACTTTGCGTTTATTGATCTTGATTAGTTAATGGTTTTGTGTAGTTATGCCAGCTTTGCTTTTTTGTATTCATTTGGAGAAAGGCTAAAAAGGCAGAGTGTCCTTCATTAATATTCATTGTAGTGCAGCATGGAATACTTGAGACGTGGCGTCCAAGGACCTCGTTTGTGCTGCATCTCTGTGCTCTGTGGCGGTGAGTACAGGTGTGATGCGCTGGACAGCCAGTTCTTTAGGCCAAGACAGAAATGTTCAGGGAACACCTGGCTGGACAAGAGAGAGCTCCATGGGCTGATAAAATGTTTATGTAAACTCATGGAGGCTGTTTAGATGAATGATCATGTGAGGAAACTTGTTCATGCAAATTCTATTAATTGGATTCCCCTTCCCTTCCACTTCCACCTCTTAATGGCTCTATGAAACGCAAATTGGTCAAAATCATGATTTTAAGGTCTAAGAAGGTCTGATACGGTCTTCTGAATCATCAAAGGTAGAGAAATTTGCATTGAACACGATTTTTGTGAATTCTGCCATATTTAGATCCCTGGAAACATGCCTATTGATTATCTAGAACATTGACTCTGGATATGAGGGAAACAAGGCTGTGTAAACAACTCTACTGAGTCATAGATGATTTTCTGACCTCCTATTTCTGACTCTGTGTTCCCTTTTATCCAAGGACAAGATGTTACAAAAATAATTCAGAGTGACTCCCAAGGGTAGCCCCATGAACTCCTCTGTGATGAGGCTGCTCTACAGAGGATGATGAATCAACATGTTCACTCCCCCAGAGCTCTTAGTAAATGTCCCAGACAGGCTGCCTCTTCAGCTGTGAGGACAAAAGCTTTGGGAAAATTTTTGACTCATTCACAGTGTAATTCACAGAAGAAAACCTCTAGCATCTCATTTTATTTATTTATTTTAAAGTTCTTTGTGGGAGTTATGTGTACATAGTAAGGCGGGGTTAAAGTATGGATCCCTCGTGGATATTCAAATTAGTTCTTACCAGTGGCACTATTGGGGGCTGTTCACTCAGTTAACTTCTTGTCTTGGGATGTTCACACCAGGGGAAGGGGGAGGTGGGGGATCTTAGTGTACAATCTTATATTTATGAAGGACTAGTTGACTCACTTAAAATATTTTAAAAGAAGGATATTACTGTCCACAGATGAAGTTAAAGTGTCCCCATGCCTTTCCCCAGCATCTCCTGGGTCTGAAGTGCCCGCCACCCCCACGTGGCACGTTTTCACATGCTGGGAGACTTGCTCGTTTCTGAGGAATTCATGTGAGCCTGGGGATTTGAGTTTTTCTCTGGGGTTCTCTCTTCAAAAGAAAGTCCATACTCCTGAGTTGGGCAATTATGATCTGCTGTAAACTGGTGTCAGCTTTCTCCCTTTCCCCATTTCTTTCTGTTCTGCACGGACCTTCTGTCCCCAAAGGGTTTTACCCTTCCCCCTTTCCTTCTTTTGCTGTTTTTTCAGGTTTCTATTATTTGGAATGTTCCCCTCAGTCAGCTACTGTTCTCTTCCTATTTGTATCTTCCCCATTCCTAAAGGCACTGTTCAAATCCCACCTGCTCCATAATGGTCATACTATTATATGCCTACTGTGAGCCAGGTATTCTGCTAGATGGATATATATTTTTTTCTCTCAAGAGTTGAAACCAATCCTGTCAAAGAATTGCTGTTATCCTTATTTGCCAAAGAGTAAACAGTCAGAGAAAGTTAAAAAATAACTTGATCCCAGGCAGCTGAGTGACAAGGCCAGTGTTCTCCCTCACATCTTTTTGACTAGAATGTTTAACTCCATTGTGCTGTTTTTTTTTTTTTTTTTTCTGAATTCTCTGGATTGGATTAACTACCTCAGCTCCCCACTCACACCTTCTCTTTTGAACAGTTATTTTGCTTTGATTGGGTGTGTCTTGTGTTTGGCAACCAATCATGTATTATTATTTTGTCACATTCTTGGATGACTAACTCTCCTTTGATATATCTTTTCTTGCTTTCTTTTATTCCCACTAAACTCTGCTTCACAGGTTTTTCAGGATGAGCATTTGTTTGATTGGTTATTTGACCTGATGAATGATGTCCAGGAGCAAGGGAGTTACTCCTTCTAGTTATACTTACGTTTATGTTTTTCTTTTTAGTCTAATTTGTCTTTAACATCCTACCATAATATTTATCTTTGAAGCGCTTTTAGCAAATTATCCTCCCCTTCTCTCTTTCTACATTTTTATTCCCTTTAAAGGAGAGACCAAAGAAGCTCCGCAGCTGGAATCTGTGCCATTCCCATCCTTCCCCCAAAAATACTGAAAGGAAAATTCAATGGAATGAATGAAGACCAGACATTGCCACTGAATATTTTGGCACAATAAAATGGATGCCTGTTTAGCTAAATTCAAGTGTTGTCAAGTTTTGGCTAAATTCAAGTATAATTCAAATAGACAGAGGCTCTTTGATAAAAGAATTATGGATGTAGTCATGCTCTGGACCTACTTAGTACCTTGCTTTAAGGGTACACAAAAGTGTCTCATTGAGGTTCTGCCTTCTTATGAACAGAGGATAAAGTGAATATCTTGAGAGAGAATAGCTGTATTTCCTTACCTTTTTTCAGGTTACTGGTAGAAAAACATAAAGTTGCTACAGAAGATCCCTCACCAATTCATCATATATCCATGTACTGTTTAAATCTTCAGGGCTTGGGAAGCTATCCCTCTGCCTAGCAATACCCATTGGTGGCGATATACTGAATTCTTCTCTCCATTCACAATGTTTGTTTCCATAAAAATACATTGAAAATTTTGCACAGATGCAAAGCAAACAGAATGGACTTTGAATTTCTTAGTTCACTGTAAAATATCACTAGGAGATGTGATTCTAAAATTAGAAACTGGGGACTGTGGGAATAAATCATGGGTAATGGCAGAATTTAAAAGCTGAATCTTCCATGCTCTGCAGGTATTGTTTCTACATTTCTTGGTCTCTGGCAACATTATGTGGATTTAGGAGGTAACCAACCAGCCGAAGAGCTTTCTTTGAGAAGGAACTGTATTGTGAAATGAAGACAATGAGTGTGGCAGTGTACAGTGGATCTCAGAGCAGCTGCTTGTCTTCAAACATCGTAGACTGCACTGTGTGGGAAGAGGAATGACCTGCTGATAGTCGAAGGGATTCCAGATGAAATACATTTCATTGCTTTATATTCAGCTGACTATAAACAGTGATTATAAAGTAAATTCTATTTTGGTAATCTCGTTCAATCCTTTAGATCAGAGTTTCTCAAATGGTGGTTTATTACTCATTAGTGGACTCTGATTTTGTGGATCTTGTTTAGCGTTTAAACTCTATTATTATTAAAGAACAAAATAGTATAGAATAGAAAATAGTGAATTGCATGTAATAAGAATATTTTTCTATGAAACTCATTTTTTTATCATATATGCACATGTACTGTACGTTTCATTTCTTACTGTAGACCATGGTTTAAAAAAAGTAAAGCATGGCTGTTAGCAACGGTTCCTAGGATGTCAGATAATGGTGCATAACTGTTACTGGCCTCTCAGCTGGTGCCAGACAACTTAGACAGATGGGGAGGAAAGCGAGGAGCCACGCTCTGGAGGGAGGAGCCTATTGACCCCACGATCAAGTCTGCTCCTTTGGAGAAGACCAAGTGGATTAGTCACTGCGCAAACACGGTTCACAGAGGAGCTTTGCCTGAGTGCAGCGCTGGAGACTGTTGGCAGGCTATTTCAAGTCTAAACATAAAACCTGATGACAGTTTCTTGGTTGAGGAGAGGTGCAGGGGCCCATATAGGGAAACACTTTTCTTGAGATTTCCCTTTATTTTTCTCCCCGGTGTCACTTATCTTTTGAGTCACTAGCTGAGCTCCTTTAGGGTATAGACTGGGGTGGACGTTGCCATTGATAGCAGTTAACATGTAGTGACGTTCCAGCATCTGAACACCCTTCATTTCTGAAGTGATCGTCCATTTTGCTATGAAAGTTGAAGGAGGTATGGAAACATAATGGGAGGTGAACCAAGCCCAGCCTCTTGGATTTCTCTGTCTCAAGACCTTGCATCTGGAGTGTATGTGTGCCAAGTCGCTTCAGCTGTGTCCAACTCTGTGTGACTCTATGGACTGTAGCCCACCAGGTTCCTCTGTCCATGGGATTCTCTGTACTGGATTCAACAATACTGGATCGGGTTGCCGTGTCCTTCTCCCGGAGATCTTCTCGACGCAGGGATTGAATCCATGTCTCTTAAGTCTCCTGCGCTGGCAGCAGATTCTTTACCACTAGTGCCACCTGCATCTGGAGGGAAGGGTGCAAATATACAGGCGTGGCTTTGGGTCACTGTGGAAACAGCAGAGTCGGGAGTCAGCTGTGGTGACGGCTGGTAACCAGTGGTAGCCATGCTAGGATGATGTTGCTATCAGACTGTCTCTGTGCTCCTAAATCTCTCCCTTGATTTATTTTTATCCTAAGGTAAACAGAGCTGGTGTCTGTTGTTTGTATCCAGGAACCCTAAGTGGTTAAAAAATTACAGGGAACATGTTAGATGGATTTCTATCTCCAAAGAGCTTAGTACATAATAGAGGGAGGAGGTGAATATGCAGCAGACACACAAATAAATTAGTAAAAGTTGGCCAAGGGTGGAGGGGATTCAGGGTTATTTCCTGTATATTCCTATGAGTTATAGTTACCTAAACGTTTCACCAGATGGCATATCTGCAAGAGGTTCTGTGTCTTTGCATTGTGACACTTTGGAAATACAAGTTGATGAAGACCTAGTTGTGTTAGGGTGCAGCACGATATGATTTCAAACATTTGTACGATAAGGGTTTATTTGCTTTGTGATGTCTGTTTTTGTTTTTTTTTTTTTTAATCTAAACATTTTCAAAAGCCTTGACTATATTCACAGAAAATGGATTAATGAACTGTGAGCTTTTTGAGTGTGAGCCAGGAAAAACTTACTGTAGAAGAAAAGGTTTGGAGAAATCTAGAATCTTCACAACAGCCCTGTAAAGTAGATACTTTATTAATCCCAGAGGAAGCAGAAACTTAAGGAGGTTGGAAAACTTGGCTAAGGTCAGACAGACAGTCGAGCTGGGGTCTGAACCCAGGTTGGGGTGACTCCAGGCCTAGGCTTCTAACTGTTTCTGTTCTGTGAAGAACTGTAGAGGTTGTATAACACTTATTACACAGGATTTGAACTCAGAGAGCTTTAGAGGCTTTTTCAATACCAGGCAGTTTCTCTTATTGTCTACAACATACACACACACACTCTTCTTGTTGTCTACAACACATGTACTCTTCTTACTGTCTACAACACACACACACACACACATTGTCTGCAACAACACACACACATTCCTCAGTCTGACTCTGCTTCACCTTTTCACTGTGTCTCCCTCTTTCCTGCTGGAACCCTCCTGGTCTGCCTAGCCCTTCTGTGCCTCCATCCTCTCAATTTTCCTCCCTCTAGCCCTTTTCCAGGACAGCCGCACCTTCATTTCTTTTTAGACTATTGAAGGCTGGAAACAGAGTCCGCTCTCCCTGGTCACTTCACAGCCCTCTCTCTCCTTGACTCCTGTAGTTCTTAACTCTTGTTTCTCAGCATCCCCTCTGCATCTGATTTCTTGAGGTTCCCCATGTACATGTTCATCTTGCCAGCTCTCAATGGACTGGCAGGCTTAGGTGGATTTAGATTTTTAGCATCTACTTCTTTCAGTTCAGTTCAGTCGCTCAGTCATGTCCAACTCTTTGCGACCCCATGAACCGCAGCACGCCAGGCCTCCCTGTCCATCACCAGCTCCCTGAGTTTACCCAAACTCATGTCCATGGAGTCGGTGATGCCATCCAACCATCTCATCCTCTGTTGTCCCTGTCTCCTGCCCTCGTTCTTTCCCATCATCAGGATCTTTTCCAATGAGTCAGCTCTTCGCATCAGGTGGCCAAAGTATTGGAGTTTCAGCTTCAACATCAGTCCTTCCAATGAACACCCAGGACTGATTTCTTTTAGGATGGACTGGTTGGATCTCCTTGCAGTCCACGGGACTCTCAAGAGTCTTCTCCAACAACATACTTCAAAAACATCAATTCTTCTGTGCTCAGCTTTCTTTATAGTCCAACTCTCACATCCATACATGACCACTGGAAAAACCATAGCCTTGACTAGATGGACCTTTGTTGGCCAAGTAGTGTCTCTGCTTTTTAATATGCTGTCTAGGTTGGTCATAACTTTCCTTCCAAGGAGCAAGCGTCTTTTAATTTCATGGCTGCAGCCACCATCTGCAGTGATTTTGGAGCCCCCTAAAATAAAGTCAGCCACTGTTTCCCCATCTGTCTGCCAGATTCCCCCAAAGCCTGCACATTGCTCAAGGAGTGTGGCAAACTGAAAGGGCAGTGAAGCTGGAGGCTGAGAAATGTCTAAGCCCGGTCTTGACACTCACTGGTCGCTTGACCGTGGGAATGTCTGAAGCTGAGTCTTCTCATCTATAAGGAGTTGTGAGACTTGAATGTGGTTATAGATGTGAAAGCCCTTTTTAAGCTATAAAGTACCAGGCAACTGCAAGGTTTTATTGTGAAGGTACAGGTGTTTTATAAGTATTTCAGCAATGAATGGTGGAAAGCACAGAAGGTGAAGACAAGCCCCCCCCCACCCCCCACTTTCATCTTTGGGGAACCCACTTCTGTCACCGTATTTAGACCTCTATATTCTGCGCTATTTAGTAAAACTATAGATGCATTAGTGGTGAAAGGAGAAAAAAGGGGGATAGCAAAGCATTTTGATACAGTGTGGCTTTTAGGTAAACACGTATATAATATATTTACTTTGATCAGAAGCAGTCTCTCAGGGAAACCAGGCTCACGGGGAGCAGTGCAGAGAGCCCCGGCCCATCGAGCTGGCATTGATTGTTTGATCATCTCTAGAAGTTTCTTGTAAATGAAGCAGCACTTACGGTTCTGGAGTATTCCTGGAATTGCTGCTATAGTTAGAAGTGAGTTATTCTGTGTGGCAGGAGTGGCATATAGAAAAGCCATAATTCTGACTTGCTGACAGGAAAAAAAAAAAGCAGATTTTGTATTTATGTCATGTTTTTGGCTGGAATCCACCAGCTTTGCATAGCATCTTGTGATGCCTTCATCAGAACAGTTTTCTGGGACTCGGCAAAGCAGGGGGCACTGGGTGCAACAGACACAGTCATTGCCAAGGCTCTGGTGGGTGCAAAGCCCTCAGTGATGAGATTGAGAGGGAAGAAAGACGCTTTCCCATTGTTTGTATGTGTGTTGGGTCTCTAGGAGGTTTCGTGCTCACTGGGTGGGCCTGTTTCAGGCCCATCAGAACTTCCTCCCCACACCTTCCACCCCTACCCTCGTGCCAGAGCAGTGCAGTTAGTTATGGGCTGGAATGCAGGCAGGGCCTGGGGCCCTTCAGTGGTAGTGATTTTTTTTTTTTTTGAACAAAAGATCTTTTTATTTTTTTCTTTGAATTTTGTATTGGGGTATAGACGATTAACAAACAGTATTGGGACAGTTTCAGGTGAACAGCAAAGGCACCCCACATACATACATGTGTAACCATGGTCTCCCCACAAACTCCCCTCCCATCCAGGCCACTGCATAACATGGAGCGGAGTTCCCTGTGCCATACCCTGTCGGTTATCCATTTTAAACACAGCAGTGTGTACGTGTCCATTCCAAATTCCCCAACTATCCCTTACCCCGGCACCCATAAGTTAGAATGACAGTGTTTTCAGTGTCTGGAGGAAGTGGCCTGGGGTGAGATCAGTCTCTCAGGTGAATGTTAGACTATGTAAAGTGCTAAGAAGCCAGAGAAGACAGTGGTGTTGGTGATGGGAGGGCACTTAAAAGCAGTTTCTGTGCCCTGTGGAAAGAACTGGGTCTTCGGCATCCGTCACATGTTTGACATCTGGCACCTCCACTGACTGGCCTAAAACTTGTGCTTTTTATGAGCACGAAGTACACGCGCCTGCTTCCTGCATGAGATGTTGCAGATGCTTGGTATATACTGGAGTTCCTCTCCTTGACTGGAACCGCGTTCACCGAGCTGAAATTGCAAGCGAAGTGGGAATGCTTACTGCCTGCTGCACTCTGTGTTAGGTGCTTTATATGCATTAACTAAGTTAACTCTTAACAGCTTTAGGAGATAAATGCTCTTTTGTTGTTTATCCTTCCAGTTACAGCTGAAAACACTGAGGTTTGAGATGTTAAGTAACTTGCCTAAGATCATAATAGCTAGTCAGTGGGGAAGGCAGGATTCAAACCGGGGTCCTTAGGACTCCAACTCAGACTTTTAACTGCTCTTCTGTGTCATCTGAGACTTATGAAATGGGGCTTTGGTTTGTGACCAGGCTTTTGCTCAGAATCCATATTTATTTATTCTTTGTTCTTCTAAGCAACTTGACAGGCCACTTCAGTCCTCTGCCTTAAAGCCTGCATTGTATCACTTTAGCACTAACATCTTTCTGTAGCCTCATTTGACAAAGGCATTGTAGGAGCTTCAGAGAAGGCAGTGGCACCCCACTCCAGTACTCTTGCCTGGAAAATCCCACGGACGGAGGAGCCTGGTGGGCTGCAGTCCATGGGGTCGCTAAGAGTCAGGCACGACTGAGCGACTTCACTTTCACTTTTCTCTTTCATGCATTGGAGAAGGAAATGGCAACCCACTCCAGTATTCTTGCCTAGAGAATCCCAGGGACGGGGGAGCCTGGTGGGCTGCCGTCTCTGGGGTCGCACAGAGTCGGACACGACTGAAGTGACTTAGCAGCAGCAGCAGCAGCAGGAGCTTCAGAAAGATTTTTTTGAAAGACCTTTCTGATCTGTCAGACAAGATGCTTCTTCTCAGGTTCATGGATGGCTCAGATTAAAATGACTTCTCAAGGTCCACTTGCTAGATGCACATAGAGGCAATAAAACCACACCCTGAATTACAGTGATATTTCCATTGGGTAGTGTTGCTTGCTTTGTTACTTGCATCTTTCGTTTAACCATTTAGCTTCTTCTTGATTACCTAAAACTGTAAAGCACAGAACAAAAGGGACAAAAGCCGCGGCCCTCTTGGAGCTTGTACTGTCGCATCAGACTTCCCCACCAGCCTTAATACTGGTACCTGCTGAGATAGTTAACGTTTAAGATCTTCAGTTTTAACATTTCTTAATATATTAAGCAGCTAATTTCAGGTCATTTTCTAAATTGTAAATTTTCCTTTTCAATTTTCCTGGGTTTATATCTTAATTTATCAACATTTTATTTTCTACTTCAGAAATCAAAAGCTTTGTTTACTTTAAGGCATCCATAAAGTAACTCACTGTAGATGTGTTGGTTTCTCTAGTAAAAATCAAAATATTTTGAGTTGTATCATTGATTTTTTCAAAAAATTTATATTTTACTTTCATTTATTCCTTGTTTTAATTGTTTAAAAAAATTTCATATTGGAGTATATTTGATTAACAGTGTGATTCAGTTGTACAGCAGAGTGATTCACTTATACATATACATTTGTCATCGATTTTAACCACCATCCAGTCTATTTATCATATGAACCTGGCCATGGCCTTTGGCCCAAGGCAGTCATATTCTTACCATCGTATTTGTGAATATTAATATGATCTGTATTTATGTCTGTCATCTCCACTGTTCAAAATTTAGTTTTATGTTCTTCTCTAATAGATACTTATAGTTCAAAAGATGTCCTTGAAAATTTAACAGACTTTCTGTATCTTCAGACACTGATTTCTGGAATTTTGCGTCTTAAAAAATAGTTGTACTATCCCACTTACTGTAGGTAGTCCTGTTCAGACTCACAGAATCGAATTTTGTTTCTGTTACTTTCCCCTCATTCACAAAGTATTAGATATTTATGTCTCTTGCAAAAGACTGTTGTAAAAAAAAAGGAAATTGAGAATTTACAAAAGTTGCCTGTTTTTTTTTTTTTTTATGTACCAGTAGCATCTGCAAGATTGAACCACTAAAGTAATCCTTTATCATTGGAAGAAAGGCGTTTTCTTTCAAATATTTGAAAATTTGTAAGTAGATTAGGGTGGAAGAATTCACTGATATCATCAAAGAGCTTTTGTTTACTCACTTTTATCCTTCCTATTTTCTGAGCTTCTTTGTATTCATTTGAGTTAAGAATGGAATCCAGTGGATCATGTTATTTTTAAAGGGTATTGAGTGATTCCTACTGGTCAGTTTTTCTAGCATTAAAGATTTACTTCTTGTATCTTGTAGCAAGAAACTTGAATTGATTTCTTGGAATTATCCAAAGTATTTATAATTGATCTTGCTCTTTTCTTGCTTGTTCTAAGAGTTAAGTAGCTAGAGCATATTGGTTAGTTTATTTGGAAGGGAATGTTAGTTGAATGAAGCCATTGGTCAAATGCTATAGCACCAAAAGACACTTGTTATTCTAAATGAGTCATCATTTCATATGGGTCACCAGTCTTAGGTTTAAGTGCTTAGCATGCCTTTAAGGAGCTATATGGGTGTGTTTTAAGTTTTTATCTTTTGTTCTTACTGAATCAGCCTATAAAATCATCATAGTAAATACATATTGTCAAGAAATTCTGTCACTGATCTTGATTTCTCAAGAGTTTAAACTCTAGGCTAAGCATCACAAATCGATACCATTTTATTATCCTGTCCAGTTGATTTCAATATAGTGTTGCTTGTAGTAGAGAAAGAATAAGGGAAAAACAAAACCCTTTCTGATTATAGGTTTTGATAGAATCTTGGTGATTTAGTCTGATCCTCAATCTTCTATGAGGCCCAGGGCAACCTCATGACTCCTGTGTTCAAATAACATGTCACCAGATGTGCATATTAAAATGCTTTGTGAGTTTTAAAAAGATTTTCATGTTAGCCCTTCTGAAAGAGCCTGTGCCTGGTGGAACTTCAGGTCCCTTCCTGGTCTAAAAGGTTCTGAGTATGTGTCCATTTTCTGGTTTGGGGCCAGCTTCTTATTGCTTTAAAGCATGGAGCCCATCTTGTTGATTTCTGTTCATCTTTGGGAGCATGCTACAAGAAACGGGTAGCAAGGCCTCAGACATGCTCTGCTCTGAGCAGGTATGAATGGGTTAGTGCTGTTCTTTACTCACACACAAAAGGCATTTTGGAGGGTTTTCTCTATTTATGCAGCTGGGGAGGCAGACTGGCTCCCTCCCTCTGTTGGGTCTTTGCACATGCTCTACCTTTACCCAAACCGGTTTCTCCCGACCTCGCATGACAGCTGTTCCATCTCAGCTCAATGTTACTTCCCTCTTGAGTTCCATACTGGATCACATTCATCATTATATGCTCTTTTTCCTTCATAGCATTTTTAAGTTCTGTATAATTACGTCTTTCTGTGCATCTTTCTTTGATTCTGTTAGTCCTGTGGACTGTAAGTGCCACATGAGCAGTGACCATATTGCTCTTCTTCATTGCACCCTCTTTGATGCAGCTCAGCTTCTGGCATGAAGAACTGCTCAAAAATAATTGTTGAATGAGTCTCCTAAATATGGGATTTGAATCCCTGCTTCTGAGCCAAAGCAGGGTATTAGCATGTAGCTCATTTCAGGTTTCTGTTTTGCTGCAGGGCAGCGTATCTATTTATCTAGTTAAGTCAATTGGTTATATAAAAATTTGAAGCTGAAAGTATAGTGTTTTGTTGTTTGAATTTTAAAAAAATTGTTCATGACAAAATAGCCAAGTCAAAGTCATCACATCAAAATTTGTATCGTATCCTTTGCCTGGCCTCCTGTCATTAGTTTTGCCTCATACACTGCAGAAAGAGGGCTTCCTAGGTGCTACAGTGGTAGCGAGTCTACCTGCCAATGCAGGAGACACAAGAGACTCGAGTGTGATCTCTGGGTTGGGAAAATCCCCTGGAGTAGGAAATGGCAACCCACTCCAGGGTTCTTGTCTGAAAATTTTCATGGACAGAGGAGCCTGGCAAGCTGCAGTCCATGGGATCACAAAGAGTCCATGGGGTTGCAAAGACACAACTGAGCGATGGAGCCTGCACACACACTGCACCAAGCCTTCCCAGAGAAGCCCTGTCCAGTATCAGTCACCGAATTAGCAATGGTCATAAAGGTGACATCATGCCACACCCACTGTTCTGATTTTAGGTTGCTTTTGCGTGTTCATTTGTGTTGTCTCCCACCTCGACTGTAAGGTCCTGTGCGAATGCTGGCCTTGCAGCCTCAGAGGTAACTCATCTTCCTGTCCCCAGGCACCCCTCCACTTCTGCCATGTAATGTATGGGACTGCACTCTTCCTAAAGCTAGATTCTGGTAAAATGTGTGGAATGACCAACAGAAAACTGAGACAATAATCCCTATTAATTTGGCAGCCATTTTCAAATCATTAAGAGTGGTTGCTCCTTACTTGCAAGCACAGTTTAGTCTTACTCTTAAAAAAGAGTTTGTGAGAAGCACCAAGGATATTTGTTAAAACAATACAGAGCTGTGTGTGGTGGTGGTTTTGGTGGTTAGTGGTAAGAATGGGACCAGGCACTTTAATTCTACAGAACCAAGATAGTATTCTTGTTCAGTGTGATTAAGGCTTTGAGGTGAGGTTAGGAAGTTGGGAGGGCCTTTATTTGCTGCCTAAGTTTTCAAATAAAAATGACTCAAAATTTTTTTTCTTGAATTGAAAGCATCATTGGTCAGATGTGTTCTCAGGCCCTCCTCCTATCACCATACCATCTGCTGTTCACCATTAAAATGAAGCCATGGGTAAACTGGATTGGGAGGAGGGTAATTCTAAAGGAAGTGGAAATGGGAAAAAAAGTTCACATCTTTGGGTATCCTAAACTGTTGTTCACAGCCTCAGGGGAGAGAGAGGTTGTTGACAGAAAAGATACATGGTCCTCATTCACATGGACAGGGCACTCTGTGCCACAAAGCAAAAGTCCCTGGCTTCTTTCTTGAAGCAGTGAAAATAATGTCTTGTTTGATTTTTATGCTCTAAGATGCCTCTCTATTCTCTGTGTCCTCATCAGTGTTTTCCCTCCCCCCGCTTCTTCCTCTGAAATGCTTTTTCCTGCCTGCTTTTGGTTTAGGCTGCTTCCTTCATGAAAGTGTCCTCTTATTTTCTGATGCAGTTACCTCTGCAGCTGATTTATTTATTTATCTTTGTTTTTAGCTCAGCTCTGAATGGGTTTTGGAAAGTAGAGAAGAAAATACAGTCTACGTTTTAGGGGATATTGGACAGCCGGATAAATGCAGGTATGTACATTTGCATATTTAAAAGAAAGACAAAACAGAAAATAGTCTCTGTAAAGAATAATGAAACTGATCTTAAACTTGTAGTACTACCTTACTGTAGCCATTTATTTTTCTATATTGTTAATTTTTCTTCATTCCAAATGTTGCATGTGCTACTTTGGAGATTTTTTTTTTAACTACAGAAGAATGGGAAGTGTAAAGTCAAACTTCCCTCATAATTCCTCCTAGATGTTCACCACTGTTAGCAATTTATTGTCTGTTTTTCCAGATTGTAGATATGCAATACCAGAAGGGTCATAATGTACATGCTATCCTTTTTCATTTTGCAGTGTGTCACAGACATCTTTCAGCCATTGGTTCAGATAGGTTTATGTCACCTGAACAGCCTCTTTTGAGGGAGGTCACCATTATCTTCACTACCTCCACCATAGTTTGACCCCAGGGAAATAGCAGGGAGGGAATACAGTTCCACCCATCAACAGAAAATTAGATTAAAGTTTATTGAACATGGTCCTGCCCATCAGAACAAGACCCAGTTTCCCCCTCAGTCTCTCCCATCAGGAAGCTTACATAAGCCTCTTATCCTTCTCCATCAGAGGGCAGACAGAATGAAAACCACAATCACAGAAAACTAACCCACCTAATCACATTGACCACAGCCTTGTCTAACTTAATGAAACTATGAGCCATGCCGTGTAGGGCCACCCAAGACGGACAGGTCGTGGTGGAGAGTTGTGACAAAATGTGGTTCACTGGAGAAGGGAACAGCAGACCACTTCAGTGTTCTTGCCTTGAGAACCCCATGAACAGTATGAAAAGACAAAAAGAGAGGACACTGAAAGGTGAACTTCCCAGGTCAGTAGGTGCCCAATATGCTACTGGAGATCAGTGGAGAAACAACTCCAGAAAGAATGAAGAGACAGAGCCAAAGCAAAAACAACACCCAGTTCTGGATATGACTGGTGATGGAAGCAAGGTCCAGTGCTGTAAAGAGCAATATTGCATAGGAACCTGGAATGTTAGGTCCATGAATCAAGGCAAATTGGAAGTGGTCAAACAGGAGACGGCAAGAATGAATGTTGACATTTTAGGAATCAGCAAGCTAAAATGGACTGGAATGGGTGAATTTAACTCAGATGACTATTTATCTCAATACCATCTACTACTGTGGGCAAGAATCCCTTAGAAGAAATGGAGTAGCCATCATAGTCAGCAAAAGAGTCTGAAATGCAGTACTTGGATGCAATCTCAAAAACAACAGAATGATCTCTATTAATTTCCAAGGCAAACCATTCAATATCACAATAATCCAAGTCTATGCCCTGACCAGTAATGCTGAAGAAGCTGAAGTTGAATGGTTCTATGAAGATCTACAAGACCTTCTAGAATTAACACTCAAAAAACATGTCCTTTTCATTATAGGGGACTGGAATGCAAAAGTAGGAAGTCAAGAAACACCTAGAGTAACAGGCAGATTTGGCCTTGGAGTATGGAATGAATCAGGGCAAAGGCTAACAGTTTTGCCAAGAGAACGCACTGGTCATAGCAAACACCCTCTTCCAACAACACAAGAGATGACTGTACACATGGACATCACCAGATGGTCAACACCAAAATCAGATTGATTATATTCTTTGCAGCCAAAGATGGAGAAGCTCTATACAGTCAGCAAAAACAAGACCAGGAGCTGACTGTGGCTCAGATCATGAACTCCTTATTGCCAAATTCAGACTTAAATTGAGGAAAGTAGGGAAAACCATAGACCATTCAGGTATGACCTAAATCAAATCCCTTATGATTATACAGTGGAAGTGAGAAATAGACTTAAGGGACTAGATCTGATAGAGTGCCTGATGAACTATGGAATGAGGTTCATGACATTGTACAGGAGACAGGGAGCAAGACCATCCCCAAGAAAAATAAATTCAAAAAAGCAAAACAGCTGTCTGAGGAGGCCTTGCAAATAGCAATGAAAAGAAGAGAAGCAAAAAGCAAAGGAGAAAAGGAAAGATATACCCATCTGAATGCAGAGTTCCAAAGAATAGTAAGGATAAATAAGGAAGCCTTTCTCAGTGACCGGTTGAAAGAAATAGAGGAAAACAATAGAATGGGAAAGACTAGAGATCTGTTCAAGAAAATTAGAGATGCCAAGGGAACATTTCATGCAAAGATGGGCTCAATAAAAGACAGAAATAGTATGGACCTAACAGAAGCAGAAATATTAAGAGGTGGCAAGAATACACAGAAGAACTGTACAAAAAAAGATCTTCATGACCCAGTTAATCACAATGGTGTGATCACTCCCCTAGAGCCAGACATCCTGAAATGTGAAATCAAGTGGGCTTAAGGATGCATCTACTACGAACAAAGCTAGTGGAGGTGATGGAATGCCAGCTGAGCTTTTTCAAATCCTAAAAGATGATGCACTCGATATGTCAGCAAATTTGAAAAACTCATCAGTGGCCACAGGACTGGAAAAGGTCAGTTTTCATTCCAATCCCAAAGAAAGGCAATGCCAAAGAATGCTCAAACTACTGCACAATTGCGTTCATCTCACATGCTAGTAAAGTAATTTTCAAAATTCTCCAAGCCAGGCTTCAGCAATACGTGAACCATGAACTTCCAGATGTTCAAGCTGGTTTTAGAAAAGGCAGAGGAACCAGAGATCAAATTGCCAATATTGGCTGGATCATGGAAAAAGCAAGAGAGTTCCAGAAAAACATCTATTTCTGCTTAATTGACCATGCCAAACCCTTTGACTGTGTGGATCACAACAAACTGTGGAAAATTCCAAAAGAGATGGGAATACCAGACCACCTGACCTGCTCTTGAGAAATCTATATGCAGGTCAGGAAGCAACAGTTAGAACTGGACATGGAAAAACAGACTGGTTCCAAATAGGAAAAGGAGTACGTCAAGGCTGTATATTGTCACCCTGTTTATTTAACATAAACGCAGAGTACATCATGAGAAACGCTGGGATGGAGGAAGCACAAGGTAGAATCAAGATTGCAGGGAGAAATATCAATAACCTCAGATATGCAAATGACACCACCCTTAAGGCAGAAAGTGAAGAAGAGCTAAAGAGCCTCTTGATGAAAGAGGAGAGTGAAAAGTTGGCCTAAAGCTCAACATTCAGAAAACTAAGATCATGGCATCCGGTCCTATCACTTCATGGCAAATAAATGGAGAAACAGTGGAAACAGTGGCTGACTTTATTTTTAGGGGGGCTCCAAAATCTTTGCAGATGGTGACTGCAGCCATGAAATTAAAAGACGCTTAACTCCTTGGGAGGAGTTATGATCAACCTAGACAGCATATTAAAAGCAGAGACATTACTTTGCCAACAAAGGTCCAGCTAGTTAAGGCTGTGGTTTTTCCAGTAGTCGTGTATGGATGTGAGAGTTGGACTATAAAGAAAGCTGAGCGCCGAAGAATTGATGCTTTTGAACAGTGGTGTTGGAGGAGACTCTTGCAAGTCCCTTGGACTGCAAGGAGATCCAACCAGTCCATCCTAAGGGAGATCAGTCCTGAATATGCATTGGAAGGACTGATGTTGAAGCTGAATCTGCAATACTTTGGCCACCTGATGCGAAGAGCTGACTCATTTGAAACGACCTTGATGCTGGGAAAGATTGAAGGCAGGAGGAGAGGGGATGACAGATGATGAGATGGTTGGATGGCATCACCGACTCAATGGACGAAATTTGAGTAAATTCCAGGAGTTGGTGATGAACAGGGAGGCCTGCCGTGCTGCAGTCCATGGGGTCAAAAGAGTCAGACATGACTGAATGACTGAACTGACCTGAACTGAACAGCCTCATAGTATTCCTTTGTGTTGATATTCTTAATTTTGTTTACCGAGCCCTCTCCTGTTGGACATTGTATATTCTTTTTCTATTTCAGATGGTCCCACATCTTCTACATATATAATTATGAATACTTGCCTGATTATATTTTTACAGTAAAAGGATATAACACCATCTTTGAATTCTTCCCCTGCTTTGTTTGTTCAGAGTCTTAAAGAGAAATTTTTTCTTATGTTATGAAGCAGACTTGAGCTACTGTTTTTTCATCTCTTATTTTTCATTGGAGGGTAGAGTTGGAAGCCCAGTGCTGGGTTTTAAAGCTTTCTTGTTTGATAGTTGATCTGAACCTTAAGATGAGTTACGAGCTAATCTTTCTGCCTAGTCTTTGAAAACATTTGATCTTCAGATTTACTTTGGTGATTAAACAAGCAAAACCAAACGCCTCTTAGTTTGTGGCATTGAGGAGTACCTGGTTTGTGTCCTTCCTGTAAGTATCTCTTCACCAGGGCAGCTAATAGACTAAGCACAGGGATTTGATGAAGAGAATTGACAGTGGCCCTCCTTTGGTAACTTGTTTAGGGTCATTCTGCAAGCTCTGTACTAGGCACTGGTGATACAGAGATGGGCAACATAGTCCTTGTCCTTCAGGACCTCATAGCATGTGGGAATGAGAGAGGGACAGACATGTGAATAAGAGGATCGTAATTCAGTGTGCTCAGTGCAGTGTGGTGAGTTTGAGAGAGGGCATCTAACTCAGGAGATGGGGAGGTGGGATGGAGGTTCAGTGGAGGCTTCCTGCAGGAGGTAATATCCAAGTTGAGTTCTAAAGAAAATTGAAGTTTGCCATGAAAGGGATAAGGTGCGAAGGTACTCCTGGTGGAGGATCAGCCTGAGCAAAGGCAGGAAAATGAGAAAAATTACATTGGTGGTGGGTGGACTAGGGGGTAGGTAATAGGAAGATGGCAGCTTTGTGGATTTCAAGCCTGAAGTAAGAGACTGAGGGTGATGTGAGATGAGTCCCGTGAAGCTAGCTGGCCAGGTGAGGGAAGGCCTCTATTAGGAGCTTAGAGTTGGTCTCTAGATTAATGGGGAGTCTTTAGAGGGTGTGATGTGTGCTTTGGGGGCTAAGTGAAGGTTGGCTTGGTAGGCAGGAGGAAAGTAGGAACCTGGGGTCAGAGAAGTTAGTTTGAGGCCTTTGGTGTTGGGGTGAGGGAAGAAAGAACACATAAGGCTTTCTCTAGTTTTCCCCTCTTTTCTCTCTGCACCCAAGATTAAGTTTGCTGAGGTTGGCTCTTTGATTCTAGTTGCTGTCCCCACTAAGGGGGCTCAGGTGAGTAACTTAGTTGCAAACTTCTCACTCTTGGGTTCTGACCTTCGAAAGCAAGGCTTCTCACTCACATTCTGGTGCCACAGAGTGCTGCCCGTTGACCTCCCCATCTGTGGGGTCAAGGGGCCTGGCTGCACTCATTAATTCTCGTGAACTGTCCATGTAGTTTATGAACACGAGTCCGTAGTCCTTTTGTGTGTACTGTCTCAGAGTCAGCCCCGAGTTAGATTCTAGGGGTGTGAAGATAAGTAAGGATAGTTAATGCCCTCACTGAGCTTGTCATTTACTGGGAGATAGATATAAAATTAAAAGGCAGTATAATTTGTGCCAGTAGATCTAGTGGTAGCAGGAATATTATAACATTAACATCAGTGGTTCCAGAATGAGACACATTTTTCAGCTACAACTTATGTGGAAATAGAGAATATAAATTCAGGTCATGTCTAAATCACTCTGATTTTTGAGAATATGGTATTACAATAATTTATTCATTAGAGTGCATAATTGATAACCTTCCATGGTTGCTCCTGCTGTAAGCTCCCATGCATTTGATTTTCAGGGAGGGAAGGAGCAGGAGGGAGGTCCTTATCTAATACCATATCTTTCTACTTGCTTCCCTTCAAAACACTCTTTGACCAACTTTTAGCACCTAGAGTGACTGTGTAATCTCATTTTCCTTCCACTCCAGTATCTAAACATAAAAGAGGACTGCAGTGCCATGGCTTTCTGTGCTAAAATGAGGAGCTCCAAGAAGGCGGAGATGAATCTGGAGGCCCCTGAGCCGGGGGTGGAGGTGCTCTTCTACCTGTCGGATAGGGAGCCTCTCCGGCTGGGCGGCGGAGAGTACACAGCGGAGGAGCTGTGCATCCGGGCGGCGCAGGAGTGCTGTGAGTACCAGCAGCTGCCCAGGGCCCTAGCAGCGCCTGGCCTCTGCCCCTGGCAGCTCCACCGGGGGGAAAGAGGGGTGGGCTCTGGCATTCAACCTTAGGCCGGTGATTTTAATTCTGAGAATTTCACTTTTTACTGTCTTCATTGCAAGGTGACTTATTCCTTCTCTGTCACTAATGGGGTCTGAGAAAATGATGCTTAGTTTTCTAATTTCCCCTGTATCTATGAAATTGGAATAATGTCAGCACTAAATGAATAAAACACAAAGTTACAAGCTCAGTAAGTACCATCTCTCAGTATGTTAATAGTTTAAAACTTCTGAAAAATGTGATCTGTCCTTATGCTGCCATGGCCTTCCTCTTTTGTGCCTGACACCCTCCTCCCTGCCCCAGCAATATCATGATGCTAATTGAAGTGAGAAGTTAAGTGTCACTTTGTGGCTTGGTCAGCTTGCCAAGCTGTGAAAAGGAAGGACAGTGAAGCTGTGAACAACACAATCCTTTTGCTCTCAGAAGGTGGGAAACCAATCTAACAAAATAAAGCCCCTTTCATTATCCTTTAAACTGGGGGTCATTGGCAGTTTTTGCCTACCTGCTTTTAAATGACAGGTAAAGTTAAATGATAGAAACTGAAAGGTCTAATCCACTTGGAGCTTGGTGATGATTGTACAGCTTTGTAAGTATATGAAAATTCATTGAATTATACACTTAAAATGGGTGAACTTTTTGGTATGCAAATTTCAGTGAAGCTGTTTTTAAAAAATCAACTCATTTCATCATGGTGGATTCACTAGCTATGATGGCAGGTAGCCTGATCTGTGCTTTACTTACATCATCTTTATTCCTCAGAGCAACCCTGAGGATTATTACAATGGGGGTGGCGGGGGGATTGTGTGGCTGTTGCCAGAATAAGCTACCTTGTCTCAGAGCCAGCCCCGAGTTAGGTTCGTCTAGAAAACCCATTTTCTTTCTGATCTGTCTTTCTGCTTAAAATTCTTTAAATACCAGAGTTCAAATAAAAGGGGAGAGGTTGGTATGACAGCAGCTTTAAAAGTATTTGTAATTATTAATAGCCAAACAACTAGATGTAAATTGGTGGTTCTAAGACATTTTTAAAAAACATTTTTTCCCCTTTCTCTTAAGATTTGGTTTATGGTGTTTATTCTCTTAGTCAAGTGTTTTGCCATTAGCATAGCAGGTATAAACCTTAGTTTGTTAGCAAGGATCATTTGTGCAGAATTGTCAGGCTGCAGTTAGTGAGAGGTTGAGGAACTGCTGTTACAAGAAGTGAGAGGGAGAGCCTGTGAATCTGAAGACAGATTCAGCCCCTGTATCCTGTTACTTTGAGCTCAGGGTCAGTGTGGGGCATCAGTTTTTAAGCCCAGTCAGTAGATGATGATTATTAGCTTTTGTAACCAACTCAGGGGATTGTTGCAGAAATTAATATATGAATATGAAATACCACAGATTCTTGTAGCTATTATTATTATGGTGCATGATGTTTTGGGGGCAGTATTCTCATTTTTTACCAATATGCTGCTGCTGCTAAGTCACTTTAGTTGTGTCCAACTCTATGCAACCCCATAGACAGCAGCCCACCAGGCTCCGCCGTCCCTGGGATTCTCCAGGCAGGAACGCTGGAGTGGGTTGCCATTTCCTTCTCCAGTGCATGAAAGTGAGAAGTGAAAGGGAAGTTGCTCAGTCGTGCCTGACTCTTAGCGACCCCGTGGACTGCAGCCCACCAGGCTCCTCTGTCCATGGGATTTTCCAGGCAAGAGTACTGGAGTGGGGTGCCACTGCCTTCTCCATTTTACCAATATAGATAGGATAGATTTTTGTTCTTTTCTCTCTCATTATTTTACCTCCCTTGGTAGCTCTATCTGGGTTTGAATGCCAGTCTTGCATTTTACTAGTTGGACAACCTTGAATCAGACTAAATCTCAGTTTCTTTGTAAAATGGCAGAAATAATACTTAACCACAAGAGGTATTAGGAGAATTAAAAGGTAATAGATGTAGAGTGTGTTAGCCTGATGCCTGATACTAAGTCCTCAGTAAATGTTGGTACTGCGTAGGTATCTTTGATCTTCTTTTTTTAAGTAGTGATATTGTCTGAATCAGACCTGGGATAGAATTGTAGACTTATCTGTTTGATTACAGATAAATTATGCTTCAAATACATGTTTCATATTCAAATATGGATATCTATAAAGAAAAGCTAGGTTTCCAGACCAGTCCACAGAAGCCAGTTTATGAATGAAAATCCGTTGTTTACCTGAAATATAGTCCTAGTAATACTGGATCCAAAAGCCATTCACCATAGTTTCCAGGGGAAAATGCTCTTTGAAGTTTAGCTCCATCTTCTCTGCTACGTGGAGTAGTGTAACTCTGAAGAAGTAACTCCCAAATAATTTGAGAAACAGAAGTTGAGGTATTCAGCAGAAGCATGAAGAAGCCAAGAAACCTGTAACTTCTTAGTGTAGGCATAGGAGAGAGTCCCTGCCTAGGTGGCCAGGGTCAGTGGGGGCCCCAGTCAGTCTCTCTCCATGTATCTGAGCTGAGAATCAAGTGCCAGCTACCTCATGTCCCCCCCGCCCTCCTGTTTTTGGTTTGCCATACAAGTTCATTGTATCTTTGTTGGAGGCCTGACCACACATGAAAATATCAACAATAATTGATTATTTGTAATCATTCTCCTACCTTCTCCCACACTTTTAGATTACAGGTGTGTGTAATTTTAATCATGGGCTCAGAAGTTGAGTGAAAAGGTGCTATCCTGGCTTCATCATCTCCCTAATCGCTTCCAACATCCTTGCGTCAAAGGAGGTAGTTAGTTGAATAGGGAGGCAAGGGAGCATTTGTAGGGAGGCAAGGCCACCTGTTGTCAACAGTTATGCTCTTGCTAGTTGGCTACTAGTAAAAAATACTTCAATAACTGTACAGAGTACTTTCAAAGTGTATTTACCATTAATGGTAATAGATTTTAATCACTTCGGTTACTTATTCCAACACACATTTCACATGCTACTGCCAGGAGCATATTTGCATGTTTAATGTGTAATCAGAGTATGTTAGAACTGTTTAAACACTCTGTAAGAGACAGATCAAGGATTTCTCAAATTCTAAGAGTGCTTCTCACTGTGATTAGCAAGGTGAAAAACAGGTGGAGTCTGGGACTCTCTCAGATGGCCTTTTTTTCTTTGAAGCAGAATTTGGTAAGTCTACCACATACACTGTAGTGAGAAATATTATTAGACTTTTATTTTTAAATGGTTTTTTACCTGGTTTGCCAGGTGCTATAGTCCATATTCCTGGGGAGCCATAATTTTTTATTATTATGTTTAAAACTGCCTGATTGTGCATGGTTCAAGTTGTATTTAGCTCCAAGAGGATGCAAATATGACCTGGATTCTTTTTGAATGAGAGAATTGCTGGTCTTTACGTATGTGGTGCTTTGAAAAAAGATGGCCAGATCTACTGTCTTTAATATTCTGATCCATTCTTTACTTTTCCCTAGGTATCTCTCCTCTGTGTCACAACCTCTTTGCCCTGTATGATGAGAACACCAGGCTCTGGTATGCTCCGAATCGCACCATCAGCGTCGATGACAAAACATCACTCCGGCTCCACTACCGGATGAGGTATGGGTGCCTTCCAGTCTGTCTCGTGCAGTGACGCCCGACGGTTAGCCTGGAGGCCCAAGTCACTTAGCAAGAGGCAGTGTAGTCATTTTTGTAATCTGTAAGTTTTGTATTTGTTTGCTATGAGAAAAGACTTCTTCAGTATTTGGAAAATAATTAAAGATGAGTTGGATCGCCTTCCTCTGTTGCGTTTTAGAAAAGAAATCATTAAAAGCAGAGGGTATTTTGAATAGAATTAGTACCTTACAGCAGAGTTTTTCATTCAGCGGATTATGGTTATGAGTTTAATTTAGAGAGTTATGACCAGAAATTTTTTTAGAAAGAGAGATGGATGAGAATAGATAATAACAGCATATGTACATACCCTAAGAATATTATTTTTAGATCTGTAGTTTGAGATTAATCTGTATGTTCTAGGTCTTGGTATAATAAAATGTCTCTTAATGCATGGTCTGTATGTTTTAGCTCATTGTATAGTAAGATATTTCTTCTTAGATAGCTTGAAAAACACTGCCTGAAGTGGAAACCTAGAAATCCTAGCTTGGTCTTGTTCTAAAGCGGTGGGTGTTTCAGTCTGCTGCCTGAGGACTTTGGTCTAGTGGGGCTGTAGTTTTTCTTCTAGTGAATATTTTATCTTTCCTCCCATATTGTAGACTTTGTTAAGTGTCACATAGTCTCCTAAAGTGGCATAGTCAGTACTTCATCACTATAATCTCTTGAGTTTATAAACATGTTTGATCTGTATGTTGAATTAGAAGTGTGTTTATGAGATACTAGTTAGCCACAAGCTTCCCTTTAGCTCAGTTGGTAAAGAATCTGCCTGCAATACAGGAGACCTGGATTTGATTCCTGGGTTGGGAAGATTGTCTGGAGAAGGAAATGGCAACCCACTCCAGTATTCTTGCTTGGAGAATCCCATGGACAAAGGAACCTGGAGGGCTATAGTCCATGGGGTCACAAGAATCAGACACGACTTAGCAACTAAACCACCTACCACCAGTTAACCACAGGTTCACACGTGTATTTAGCAGAGAAGCTGATAAATAGGGTGAATTCTTTTTGAAAAGAATCTTAACGTACCTAGAGGGGGTTAAGTCAGTGAGTTGGCTCAGGTGCTACTGGAATGCAGGGTCGTGTAGAACAGCCTGGGGATCTCAGAGGCTCTCCACAGTACCTTAACTGCTATTTCCATTGAAGGGTCAGTAGAGTTATTACCATTCTGCAGTGGCTGGGTGTTTTTCTCAGTGGAAGCTGAACCAGATGTACATTCTTTGATAATCATCCTGGGCTGATTTTCTCCTCCCTCCTTACTCACCTTTGGTCTCACCTTGAGAGGTGTGTGTCATGAGAGATTTCATACCTCAGGTTTAGGGAAACGTTCATCCCACCCAGATGAGCCTTCTGGCTAACTTTGGATTTATTTTTCAGAGTGTAATCCTGTTTCTGTGGCCTGGGGGTTGGCTCTGCAACCCAACATTGAAACATGTATTTGTCTGGGAAGGAGGCTTGTCACTCAGTTCTAGTTCTTTCCCTCTAGGTTTTTAGACTCAGATTCTAGAATGGTAGAATATGGGACTTGGAAGGGACCTGAGTTTGCCTGATTTGGCTCTTCCTATTTTTTAGGGGGAAACTGATGTCCAAAAAAGACAAGTGAGTTACTCAAAGTTACATACATAGTGACTCGTCTTGTTAGCACTAGAATCCTCTTGGTTGGTCATGTGAATGCCTTGATGAAAAGCTGTCTTTGACAGCTCCCCATTTCTGTTGGGAATTCCCAGGTGGTGCTGGTGGTAAAGACACCCACCCCAACCCCCCATCACCAGTGCAGGCAATGTGAGAGACCCAAGTTTGATCCCTGGCTTGAGAAGATCCCCTGGAGAATGAAATGGCAACCCGCTCCAGTATTCGTGCCTGGAGAATCCCATGGACAGAGGAACCTGGTGGGCAACAGATCATGGGGTCTCACAGAGTTGGATACACACACACACGTTCCCGTTAGCTGCCAGGAAGTTCATGGCTGCCTCATTTTCGGCACCTTGACTTTGTACCTGACATTGCGCTTCAACAGGATATTGCCTTGTTACCACAAACTCTTTGAACTTGGACAGATCCCACCCTAAGCTAAAACATTTGCATTACAACAAACTATATAATTTTGAAACCTCATCATCTCACCACTAAAGAAGGTGTAATATGAAAATAGATATTGCTGACTATTTCAGGGGAATCCTAGCTCTATTTGGGGCAGTAGTTTTGTACTTTAATTATAGTTTTCTGCTTTTAGATAATTTTTTAGCTATTGTTTTATGATTTATCTTAATATAAGGCAAATATATTCTTTATTCCTTATAAGAAACTCTAAATGAATTCCACTATCCATTAGTCAGGTTCTATAGAAACCTAAAGAGAATTTGTTGTATATAATATCTGTACATTAGCTTAGACTATGTAATCATCTGTAGTATAATTTTCTCAGAAACTTACAAGGAAGGCATATCTCTCATTGGTGGGTCTGTCTGTCTGATGATCCCTTCCTCCCTCCTTCCTTCCTGCAGTATTCTTCCACATCATTCTGCAAAGGAATATATTCCATTATCATATTACATTTATTTAGGTCATCCTTAATTTTTTTCCATTAGCATGTTGTAATATCAGGAATTGGTGGCCCAGGTTTGATAATTAATTTTGAAAGGAGTGTACAATTTCTGTCTTGAGGGTGCTTACTGGTTTAGTCTTATTAGCGATTAGGTAGGTGTTGATTTTTTTTTTTCTTGAAACATTTCCATTGTTACACTAATTTATATATTTTTCTTGAAGTATAGTTTGTAATTTGTTTCATATGTATAGCATAATGATTCAGTATGTTTTTTAACAGATTTACTACTTTACTTTTTGGTTGTGGGGGGTCTGCATCGCTGCATGCAGGCTTTCTCTAGCGGTGAGCGGGGGCTGCTCTTTGTGGTGGTGTGCGGGCTTCACTGGGGGGTCTGCGTCTCGCTGCATGCAGGCTTTCTGTAGCAGTGAGCGGGGGCTGCTCTTTGTGGTGGTGTGCGAGCTTCACACTGCAGCAGCTTCTCTTGTGCAGTGTTGGCTCTAGTCGCTCGGGCTTCAGCAGTTGCGGCCTGAGCACTCAGTGGTTGAGGCTCCTGGGCTCTTAGAGTAAAGGCCCAGTACTTGTGGCCCACAGGCTTAGTTGCTCCATGGCATGTAGGATCTTCCCAGACCAGGGATCAAACTGGTGTCCCTTGCATTGCAAGGTGGAGTCTTAACCATTGGACTACTGGGGAAGCCCTGAGATTCAGTATTTTTTATTTAAAGTTATTACAAAATAATGGCTGTATTGCCCTGTGCCATACAATATATCCTTGTTGCTTATGGAAGATGTTGATTTCGGCAGTCACTTATCTAAAGGTTTTTTTCATTTTAGTGTCTTATTATATAGAGAGCTATCAGTCTCTAACTATAGGCAATTTCCAGAGATCCAGCCTTGTTTTAGGCTCCCTTCAGCCTTTCTGTAGTGAAGACGTTGTACATTGCCTTATCTTGTTGAACATCTTACCAAAAGGCTTCCAAGGCAAGGCTGGTTTCACAGCACTCAAAGACGGCAGCCTTGGGAAATGTCCTTGTCCAGTCCCAAGGCGGTATGCTGGGTGCGTGGCTCTTTATCATAGAGACTCAGCGGGGATGTGGGAAATCCATGGTTCTTGCTGGTTCAGGGAAAAGTGAAGTCGCTTAGTCGTGTCCAACTCTTTGCGACCCTATGGACTGTAACCTACCGGGCTCCTCCGTCCATGGGATTTTCCAGGCAAGAATACTGGAGTGGGTTGCCATTTCCTTCTCCAGGGGATCTTCCGGACCCAGGGATTGAACCTGGGTCTCCTGCCTTGCAGGCAAACGCTTTAACCTCTGAGCCACCAGGGAAGCCCAGCTGTCATCAATTTTGCTCTTTCAGACAGCTTCCTCCACCCTTGACATCCCTTTACCTCATTATCCCAGGTAATCGTCCATGCGTGCTGCATGCTAAGTCTCTTCAAAGAGTCATGTCCGACTCTTTGCTACCCCATGGACTGGGGCCCGCCAGGCTCCACGTGAGAATGCTGGAGTTGGTTGCTATGTCCTCCTCCAGGGGATCTTCCTGACACAGGAATTGAACCCTCATCTCTTAATGTCTCCTGCATTGGCAGGCAGGTTCGTTACCACTAGCGCCAACTGGGAAGCCCAGAAGTGAAAATGTTAGTTGTTCAGTTGTGTCCAACTCTTTCCGACCCTGTGGACTATAGCCTGCCAGGATCCTCCTTCCATGGGAGTTTGCAGGCGAGAATACTAGAGTGGGTTGCCATTTCCTTTTCCAGGGGATCTTCCTGACCCAGGGCTTACACCCGCATCTCCTGCACTGGCAGGTGGATTCTTGCCCACTGCACTACCTGGGAATCGTATCTCTTTGTGAGAGGCCTGCTTTGAGCCTTTGTGTATGGAGTGCTTGGCACATAATTAGCACTTGGAAGCTCTTAAGTTACTCTCTTCATCATCCCATTTAGACCTCTCACCTGTCTCCTCCCAGGCAGGACCCCCCAGAACTTATAATAGATCACTAGTTTATTGTATGAATGATGGGAATGCTCCATTTTGGTTTTCCCTCAGTGGTCCGAGGAGTCTGCCATGGCCTTGTCCCTCTTTTTCTGCCCCAGCTTCAGATTCCCTGCTTAGCTGCTGGAGCTGGTTCACCTATTACTTTCTGTCTGCCCAGGGCAGCCAATCCTAGAGGAGTCCTCCTGGCCTGTGCTCTGTTCTGCCCTTGAAGAGCAGGCTTCTCAGCCTGGGGGCAGCATGAATGCCAGCCTCTCGGGCAGCTGAGAGCTACAGGCTTCTACTTTCACGTAGGAGGGTATAGACGGGGACAGTCCTGTAGCTGCAGTTTATGCTACATGTGGACTCTGTAGATATATGGCTTTTTTCTGCCTGAGAGAGAGATGCCAAAGGCCACAGTCAAGTTATTAGTCAAAAGATGGGTTATATAGAATCACTGGAAAGTTGTAAAATGTTGATTTTACCTTTAAAGTAACTTCTTACCCATCCCTCCCATTTTAATGACTACTTCTTGAATTCGGTCATTCACTTGCTGTTCATACATCCAAGAAACGTGTATTAAGCACCTGTTCTGTGCCAGGCACTGTGGATTTAGTGATGAGCAGGACAGCTGAGGCCTCTGCCCCACGAAGCTCACGGCGTTGCCCAGGTGGTTGCCGCAGGAACCTGTTGTCTCTTGGCCTCTCTCATTTCAGTCCATCTTCCAGGGGGATCCTACCTCACGTCAGTTTGGCTCTCGTGGTTTTCCTCTGCCTTCTGTGCCTGGTCCAGACTCCATAGCCTGCCTGGTGTTTATTTATTCTAGTCCCAACTCCCTTCCCAACCCTTTACCCTTCCCTGCCACTGCCCCGGCAGTGGGGGCAGCTTCTCCGTCCTTGGACCTCCATTGTACCTTACCTGAGACTCTCATGTTTAAGAAAAACTTAGCTATGAGGCACAGGGCCTAGGGTTCACAGTGTTGTTAGATCCCCACAGAAGTGTTTTAATTTTGTTTTAGTTACGAAAAAAAGTAACCCAGCCTGGATTATATTCATCTTTATACCACCACAGTTGTTACATTTATATTTACCTTTAATAAGGTACTGCTACTTCGACATTACTGTTGCATTTGACTGATTGCCTCTAGGAAGGGGATTCACAGCAGGCAGGGGCTGTGCCTGAGAACCCCTTGCCTTCCAGAGCCTGGCCGGGTCCTGCATGCCCCAGGTTCTGCCAGGACAGCTCTCTGACGGGTGCCTGGGT
This sequence comes from Budorcas taxicolor, assembly GCF_023091745.1. Classification (NCBI taxonomy): domain Eukaryota; kingdom Metazoa; phylum Chordata; class Mammalia; order Artiodactyla; family Bovidae; genus Budorcas; species Budorcas taxicolor. The sequence goes on from NC_068912.1 coordinate 80,477,484, forward strand.
TTAATGGCAGCTCCTTTTGAGGAGGAGATTTTATTTGTTCCTTCCTTATGCTGTCATGGTTTTTCCTCAGCACGTGGGCCTGTCAAGGGAGAGAGACCCAGGGACCTGCTGAGTCTGTAACCGAAAGCTGTCCTGGATCAGTTTGGCTTATTCACCTTCATACCTTCCAGAATTCCTGGTGTTTCTGTTACAGTGGCAGAGAAAAGAAGTAGTGGAGAAAACAGGCTCTTGGTCTTAGGTCACCTCCTCTCTTGGAACCTCAGTTTCCTCCTCTATAGAATGGAAGCGGCGAAACATAACTTATACAGTTACTGTGAACATGAAGTAGCCTATATGAAGTGTTCATTAGGCCAGGGCACTGCAGCTGATGCTTGAAATAGTGTGCATGTATTTCTTCTGTTTTAAAACTTCGTTCACTGTAAGATAAAGTATCAGTAACAGCAATCTGAGAAATAGGAAACACTGCTATATTAACTGTATGACTTAACTGTGTGATAAAGCTAGATTTCAGAAATATTAAACTGAATGAAGTAGGTCTTAGATTCAAGGTAGGCTGGCATCACTAAAGGTGGAGCAAGTGGCTGGGCTAACATCTAGTTCTAGTCAGCAGTGTTTAGGAAGACATAGTGGAAGGTCAAAGGTGCTATCTCCATGATCTTAAGGAAGTCACCTTATCTCCTTGAGTCATAGGCGAGGTTCTGGCAGGACGCTCTTCACAGAGTGCTAGTAAGAATGAAAGAAAAGGACCTTATAAACAATGAAGTGCTTACCCAGATGAAAGGTCTATCTGTTTGCTTACTTCTCAGGGAAGTTTAGCCTGCGGCACTGATCACCCTGGGTAGAACCAGGACACCGCTCGCATGCACACCAAGGTCCTCTTTCCCATGATTAACCTTCATCTTCCTGCCTTTCAGGTTCTATTTCACCAACTGGCATGGGACCAATGACAACGAACAGTCAGTATGGCGACATTCTCCAAAGAAGCAGAAAAATGGCTATGAGAAAAAAAAAGTTCCAGATGCAACACCTCTCCTTGACGCCAGCTCACTGGAGTATCTGTTTGCTCAGGTAAGACGTTTGGGCCCAGGGGAGCCTGGAGTTTGTGGAGTGGGTGAGACATGGCAGGGGTCAGATTCCCTGGCACAGCTGACCATGGTGGCCGCTTAGATGCTTTATGACCTGTTCTGTGGGTTGTTCTCGTCAGCCCTGGACTTACTCCCAGTGAGAGGAAGGGAAGGCAGTTCAGCATCCAGTGGGGGCTGGTTATCCCACTTGTGGGCCTTTCCCCATCCCTTTTCCCCCCAACCCCATTCACTTCCTCTCTGTGGTGCCTCCTGCGCCAAGAGCAGAGGGGAGCTCTAAGTGAGGGAAGGTGTCATTGAGCAGGGTTGGTCATGAAGGTGCTTCTCAGCAGTCACAGAGGGCAAGGAGGTAGCTGCTCTGAGTCATAGCGGTGGTGAGTGGAATGGTTAGACACTAGAGAAAAGCCAGGAAGTGAAGTTCAAGTCACCCGAATTATATTAACCTGAGATAACTAGCATTTTTGTTTGTGTGCTTCCTGATTTTATCATACAGATATGTACCATGCACTTGAGGTATCTGAAAATATCTTATTCTGAGTGTCTGTGTACTTTTGGCTAAGCTACTGTCTTGTGGTGAGCAAAACAGACATAGTCTCTGCAAGCCCCAGATATTTAATTGAGTTGGACAAGCGAAACAAGCAGATAAAATGATACATAGATAATACACAAGGAATTGTGAAAAGTTCTATGAACGAAAAAGCTTTTGTCGTAAGGAATATGGGGAGGGAGGTTTGAATGGGGAGAGCTCATTTAAATAGTATAATCAGAGGTCTCTCCAAAGAGGTGGCATTTGTACTGAACCTTGAAGAATAAAAAAGTGTCTGCATTTCTCAGGGAGGGGTGGGGAAAGCATTTCTTTGGAGAGGAGCAGTTTTTCAAAAGCAGCACTGCTGACACTTTGGGCTGGATAATTCTTTGCTGTAAGGCACTGGGCACTGTGGAATATTTATGCACACCCTGGCCTCCCCGCTCCTTGGGTGCCAAGTAGCATCAGTGTTGTGGCAGTTGAGGTGGACGGAAATGGACGGATCTGCGATTAATTTTGGAGATAGACTTGATATGATTTGCTGTGAAGTTGGATGTGGAAGGTTGAGGGTATTGGAAGCATCGAAGATGATTTTGAGATTTCTGTTTTGGGCAGTGTCTGACAGATATTGGAGTGATTCCCTGCATAGGAAAGAGTAGACACAGCAGATTGGAGAAGGGGGGATGGAAACCAGGAGCTCTCTTTCAGAGATACCTATGAGATATGTAAGTGGAGATTCCTGGTAGGAAGTTGAGTATGATACTGGAATCCAGAGGAAAAGCCAGCCTTCATTTAACTAGTCATTGGTTCTAAACCTTTTTCTTTTCGTTTTTCCCTGTTACACTATCACTGTTACAAAACAGCCTCAAACATATTTCTGAATATGTGTTCTCTGTATTATTTCCTTAGGATATAGTTTTTCACATTTGGGTTTTGTGTCACAGTCGTCATCTGCTCTACAGCTTTAGTTATTGATTGCACTTTGCATACCATATCTGAGGAGTGGCCTCAGAGACTGCAGAGAAGTGAAACAGCACAGCCCTGGGCAGACACTGTGTGGAAAAAGTAAAGTGAACTGGCCATTTTCACACTGGCCTTTTTGAATCCAGCCTCCCAGTTTTACACATATTCGTGTCTGAGATTAATTCTTTTACCTTTTTGGAAGAGAAAGTGTAAAGAAAGAGTGCCCCATACTTCAGGAGTGAGTATGAGATTAGAATCTGACATTTCAGAGCTTCAGGAATGAATTACTTGAGGTAGTTGTACAGTGATGTTTACAGAAAATCACAGCCAGACAAAACAGTTTCGAATTTTGTTCTCGTTCACATACACTGCTGGCAGAGATGATTGTTGTTGGTCCTCAGTAATTTATAGAAGTGGTCAGTGTCCTGTTCTCGCTGACAGAAACCAGAAGTCCTGGCTTGAAAAAAGGAGAGCGGCCGTGGTGAGAACCCTTCATCCAAAACCCATTAAAGTTGCTTCAGGGAAAGCGAGTGTCTTCCTGATGTAGGACCACCACCCCAGACTTCGTGTCTGCCTCTTTCCAAGCTGGAGAAAGGCTAACAGTCCCTTCCTGAGAGCTTGGTCCGCTTGCAGTCGGTGAGCAGAGAACCGCGTGTGACGGTGGCTCCGTGGTGCAGAGCCGCAGCCCTGTAGTCACATCTGGTCTGATACCCACTGCCCTCCACCTCTCACCACATGCGCACACTCAGGAGGTCCCTGGCGCCCACAGGGCTGTTATACTTGTCTTTGGTTTTGGTAACTACTTGAGGTTATGTATTTCCATTTGTTCTTCTTTCTCTTCTGGAGTCTCCATGAGATCAGGGATGTGGTTTGGTCTGCTGCTAGCACCTTGAATAATATCTGGCCCATAATTAGTTCTTGTTAGTCAATAATTACCAACAGAGTGAGTGATGTTATTTACCCTTTGGGTGCCTTAGATTCCTCATCTGTTAGGCAGAGTTGGTGATGTTAGCATCCCCCTCATAGGGCTGTTGTAAAGAGTAAATGAAATAGTGAACGAGGAACCGCACGCAGTGCCTAGCACTCAGGGCAGGGCTTAATAAAGGGGACTGAGCAGCAACGGTGGCATCATTACTCTGTACAAGACAGGTAGGTATTGGCCACTGCTTTTTAGTTTTCATTTTTGTTTTCTGAAGCCCTCATGGACTCTTGGAATGTGTGGCATACCTCCATGAGTGAAGGGTTGTATTTTGAGGATACATTTCACTATTAGGAACTTTAACAGCAGAGGTTGAAAAAACTCACGTGTGGTCATAACCCAGTGTAGAATCTGGATTCCTTCTCCTTTCTGTCAATCTACATCAGGAGGGAGGTGGGTGCTCAGTTCATTGTGGAGCTAACAAATGATCAAACCCCAGCCAGCTGTCACCTCCCATGCCCTGGTGCAGTCCAAGCCTAGTACATGCTACTTTTTACCATCACTTCCGTGGGAAGCCCTGTGGAGGGGCTTATTGACTTTTAAAGGAATGAATTAGCCTGGGGAGAACATTTCCCAGGCCCTTTCATGCCCAACTATTGAGAAAAGAGGTGCCAGGGAAACTCTAAATCTCATTAGTCTCATTGCTGTACTGTATTTTGGGAGCGCTTCCTGTGTGGGGAGCCTTCCTCCTAAGATCAGAAATGTGGGTGGATGCTTAAAACTTAAGTGGTGATTCATTTCTTCTCATCTTTGCTCCAAAGGGACAGTATGATTTGGTCAAATGCCTGGCTCCCATTCGAGACCCCAAGACGGAGCAGGATGGGCATGACATTGAGAACGAGTGTCTGGGGATGGCCGTGCTGGCCATCTCCCACTATGCCATGATGAAGAAGGTGCAATTGCCAGAACTCCCCAAGGACATCAGGTAAACCTTCCTGCTGGCTGAAAAACTGATTGTGGGGATGGTGTTATTTTTATACATTCTCATACACCTCAGTTGTTGGCTGACTACTGCTTTCTGCAGAACCCAACTTTTTTAAAGAATATTTATGATAAAATGTAGTACAATCATAATTGTGTCCTGAATTTGAATGTTGGCTGATGACCTCAGAAATTTGTATTAGGGTGAAAGTTCTGGGCTGGGTCGCCAGTCAAATGAGTGGCCCACATGCCCGTCCCCTTGCTCTCTGCCCATGCTGGGCATTGGCATCTGTCCCTGCACTTTTTCCTTTTGTGCTGGATCTGTCCTAAAATCTTTGATGTAGCTCTAATGCAGCTGCTATCATTTCCAGCCTGTACTGGTTCACTGGAGAGCTGTTAATTCCAATGTGAAGCATGATCAACTGTTACCTTAAGAAAATTGTATTTACTTAAAATTATCATTTGCAAGCAGGTCCTTCTGAAGGAATATTCAATCTGTATAACTTCCACCTATCTATGAAATACTAATATAATTTTTATTTTATTCTTTTGGCCACCCACCCATCATGGGGGACATCTTAGTTCCCCAGCCAGGGATCAAACTGATGCTGTCTGCAATGTAAACACAGTCGTAACCATTGGACCACCAGGGAAGTCTGGAAATATAATTTTTAAATCAATGCGCTATTGTGTTTGTCCCAAGACAGTCATTTTAAGAGGGGATTATTTCTAGCCGTGTTATCTGTGATAGGTGGCATGCACCTTCTCGTAAGGTTATATCTCGTATCTTCCTGCCCTTGACCAGAGTCTGGAGCAGATCAGGAGGTGCTCCTCAGAAATGCAGGGACTGGTGAGACACACGCTACACTGCTTTCTCCTGTTTCTGTGGCCTTTGCTCTGGGCACCTCCTCTTTATTTTTGCATGAGGCTAAAGTTAAAAATAGCTCTCCTCTGACCTTCCCCTCTGTTACATTAACCTAAAAAAGAAGTTACAGTATTTGTTGGGGACGAATTTCAAGCTCCACAGTTTTCCGCTGTTGTGAAACTATCAGTGCGGCAGGGATTCCCCTGTGCTGGGTGCTTTCTCAGGCTGAGTCTCCCCACTCGTTTGACCGCCAGCGGACTTGCTCTCTTTTTTCTCGGATGTTCATACCCTTCTTGAAGCTGGGTCTTGTTCTCACAGTGCATCCACTTGCTTGATTCTTAGTCATAGATATGCTCTCATTAGCACCTGGATGGTTACCTAATCTTTCACTCTATCTGTTGATCCATTTAATGTATCTGGGACATCTGCCCACAGCAAACACTAGGTCTTTTGTATTTGATTAGCTTTTATGTGTGTTTCCTATTTCTTATAAAGGCAGCCTGTGATCTTTATAGAAAAACTGTCAAACAAATGTGCGAGTAGAATGTGTGGAGCATCTGTCGTCACGCTTGACGCCTTCCAGGTGACTTTCTAACTGCTGAGGTTCTGGCTGAACCTTAGCAACAGTGTGTTCACGTGAACACCAGTGTACGTGGGAAGGGACAGTGACATTAGCAAACAAAAACAGAAAGCTGCCATTTTGCTGCCTGCCTTTGTGACCCGGAAAATCTGATGATTCCTTGTAGGAATTTCCATTTCAGTAAAATCTATGGAACAGGTACTTGTCTCTTTTCTTTCAGTCCCTGTTCACCTCCATCTCCCTATGATTATCATCCTGAGTTTTACTTCAAGACCTCTGGGAGTAGAACCTTTCTCATTTGGCAACAGAGAGAAGGAAGAGTTACAGGCTTACATTTGTTTCCGAGCTATTCTGCTAACCTATACATAAAAAAGAGACTTTTTTCTTTTAAACTTTCTTTTAGCTACAAGCGATATATTCCAGAAACATTGAATAAGTCCATCAGACAGAGGAACCTTCTCACCAGGATGCGGATAAATAATGTTTTCAAGGATTTCCTAAAGGAGTTTAACAACAAGACCATTTGCGACAGCAGCGTGTCCACGCACGACCTGAAGGTGAAATACCTGGCTACCTTGGAAACTTTGACAAAACATTATGGTGCTGAAATATTTGAGACTTCCATGCTACTGATTTCATCAGAAAATGAGATGAATTGGTTCCATCCAAATGATAGTGGAAATGTTCTCTGCTATGAAGTGATGGTGACTGGAAACCTGGGAATCCAGTGGAGACAGAAACCACATGTAAGTGCCGATAGGGGCTGGTTGGAGCATCCTGTGTCACATGGTGTGCTGTCTGCACTCTGTTGGTATTATCTCTGTGCATGTTCATCATCCCTGTCGGCTGAGTTTGTTTCATGGGCTAGAGACAGTGTGTCATTCACCTTTTATTGTGTCCATGTAGCAGTAGACCTAAATAAATATTTATTGAGTTCTGTAGGGAAATAGAGAAATGTAGCATATACAGTATGTAATAGTATATAGTAATAGCAGACATTTGGAGAATCCCATGGATTGAGGAGCCTGGTGGGCTGCAGTCCACAGGGTCGCAGAGTCGGACACGACTGAGTGACTTCACACACACTTCACACAGCAGACATTTACCAAGTGTTTACCATGTACCAAGTACTTTTCTAAGCAATTTACATGGATTAACTCATTTATTCCTTAAATCTATGAACGATACTACCGTTTTCCCTACTTTATAGTTGAGCAGAAAGAGGTACAGAAATTTGCCCAAGGTCATAACTAACTAACTAACTTTTAACTAATAAGTGATTGTGCCAAGAATTGATTTTAGGTAATTGGCTCCTATGTCAGGGTAATTTTTCTTGCAGTTTGGCACTTCTTTTTGAAGTGTTTATTGAATTAGGCAATAGACCAGATTGGTTTAAAAGCATGGGTTTTAAAGCTAAATAGACCTGGTTCGCATCCTAGCTCCACTGTTTATATTTACATGGCCTTGGGAGGGTTACTTCATATATATCAGCCACATATTCATTATTCATCTATAAAAAGGTAACACTTACTGTACTACCTCATAGTGTTGTTGAGAAAACTGTCATTTAGCATAGAGCTTATATAATAATAAATGGTGTATAATAAATGTTCAATAAATAATTATAGCTGCTATCATCATTATTTGGGCTTCCCTGGTGGCTCAGATGGTAAAGCATCTGCCTACAATGTGGGAGACCCAGGTTTGATCCCTGGGTCGGAAAGATCCCCTGGAGAAGGAAATGGCAACCCACTCCAGTACTCTTGCCTGGAAAATTCCATGGACAGAGGAGCCTTATAGGCTACAGTCCATGGGGTCGCAAAGAGTCGGACATGACTGAGCGGCTTCACTTCTTCTTCTACTACTACTGACATAAAGGTGAAATTTACTTTCTACTCCTGTTTTATTCTCATGCTAAAATAATGCCAAACACTTACCAAGGGCTTTCTGTGTAGTGTGGGTACTGTGTTATTAAGAACCTACCCTCTGCTCTAAGAAGCCTGTGAAGACATAAGATCTCTGTTTTATGGATGGGTAAATGGAGGCTCAAAAAGATGACCTAACTAGTTAAGTAACTGGCAGAGTCAGGATCTTATCCAGATCTCTAGTCTCCAAGACTCTGCTACACAAAATATGTAAGCTTGTGCAGACACGTATGGACTCCCCAAGTTATCCACGCATGGGATTCATACCTGCCCTTGAAAATTCCAACTTGATTATGGCTGTCTAGTCAAGACAGTCAGTGGTAGATTCTAAAAGGAGAAAGCCCATGCTCCTGGGGGGACCTGATTGTAGATGTACGCCTAGTGGGCAGTTATTTCCGCTCCTGAATTTGCTTGTACATTATAGATTATGTAAAGAGTTTAGTCAGTGTGTCCTTTAAGGTCTTTTCCAGGGGTAGGGTCCTAAGAATCCTTGGTGGGACCTGAATAAGCCCCTGGGTGCTGACTCTCCCAGCTCCTCCATCAGTCCAGGCACTCTGGCTTTCTATTGCTTGGCTGCAAGGCCCTATGTTGTTTTGCCAGGAGTAAATGAGAAATGCCAATAGAAAATGAGAAAGCTGGCTTCACTCTGTCGCTTATGCATTTTATCAGATTGTTCCTGTTGAAAAGGAAAAAAACAAACTGAAACGGAAAAAACTGGAAAATAAACACAAGAAGGATGAGGAAAAAAACAAAATCCGAGAAGAGTGGAACAATTTTTCTTACTTCCCTGAGATCACTCACATTGTAATCAAGGAGTCTGTGGTCAGCATTAATAAGCAGGACAACAAAAAAATGGTAAGTTTCCTCCAGAAGTGATTCGGCCTGGGTTTGGTGCTGGGAGGGGACTTTGCTGAGGACAGTTATGCAGCACGTGCTCTGCAAGGTTCCTGTCCCCGAGAGAAAATCTTGTGATCATCTTATTTAAGCCAAAAAGTCCCTGTTGCTGACGTTGACATTATCAGTGTCTGTGTTTAAGTTACCTGGGTACATTCTAGTGCCTTTCTTTGTTCTTCAAATGAAAACAGAATTTGTTCTCTCCCAAAGATATTTCAGCATCAATATTCAGTTCACAAAAATTAGTGGGTTTGAAAAAAAATTTGGTGAGTGAGGGTTAGCATTTTCTCCCAAGGGCTCCTGCACGGCCCCTCTGCTGAGTTGGGTGGGTCACCTGGGATGAGGTCGGTGGGAAGCCCCGCTTTGCACTTGAGCAGACTGTTGGGCCGGTGGCTGTGGCCACAGTGACAGTCCTCGTCATGGTGTCAGGCACACCCAAGTGACTCTCGGACAGAGGAAGGAGTATTCAACTTCACTTCCTCTTTTCTGGTATCACTTGAGGACGTGATCTAGACAGGCAGGCCAGTTTGGCAGGGGAAGTGGGAGCCCAGCCAAAACAAACATGTTTGTGTCAGGGAAGTCATGGCCGACTGCTCGTGGAAAGGACAGGATGGGGAGACACAGTGCTCCACGCAGTGGAGGTAGTCACCTAGGGAAGTACCATGTTATGCCTAAAATTGGCAGATTTTCCTGGGTCAAAATCCTAACACTCAGTGCTGGGAAAGAATCTGGTGATGCAGTTTAGGATAAGTGGCCATCCTTTTATATCTAGAGTAATTAGTCTTTTGGGTATACCTTTTGGGAAAGCAGTTTGATTTGTTACTGTTAGTCGCTTAGTCACCTCCAGCTCTTCGCAGCCCCGTGGACTGCAGCACATCATGCTTCTCTGTTGTTCACTATCTCCCAGGGTTTGCTCAGACTCATGTCCATTGAGTCGATGCCATCCAACCATCTCATCAACCTTCTCCTCCTGCCCTCAGTCTTTTCCCAGCATCAGAGTCTTTTCCAGTGAGTAAGCTCTTCTCATCAGGTGGCCAAAGTATTGGAGCTTCAGCCTCAGTCCTTCCAGTGAATATTCAGGGTTGATTTCCTTTAGCATTGACTAGTTTGATCTCCTCACTGTCCAAGATAACATGTGTTAAAAGGCTTGAAAACATCTACATATTCCTCCATTCAGGAAATGAGGATCTGTCTTTTAGAAACTGAGATGCAGGCAGTGGTCGATGAATGAGAATGTTTATCCCAGCAGTATTTACAGTGTCAAAAGTGCTGAAACTAACCTGGATATGATTATAGGAAAACGAGGAAATAAAATACAACTCATCTGAGAAGTAGAATATTATGTAAACAAATTGCTGAATTTTTAAAAATCTGGAAGAATGCCACATAAATGGAAAACAACAGAATATGAAACTTAATGGAACCGATTATGTTTTAAAAAGTTTAAAGCATGCACATGCTCTTAGGAAAATAATCAAATATTAACAACTATTTGTTTATGATGGTATTATGAGTGATTTTAACTTCTAATTCTCCCTATCCTCCCTTTTTAAAAATAAATATACATTGATTGCCTAAGAAAACTGTAGTAAAAATGTGATGGAAGACATAGAAGAGCCCAGATAGATGTTAGTGGAGACATGGAAAATGGCAAGAGGGAGAAAACAGAAATAAATGCTATTTATTCAGTATATTTGGAGAAGGAAATGGCAACCCACTCCAGTATTATTGCCTGGAGAATCCTGAGGACAGAGGGGCCTGGTGGGCTGCTGTCCATAGGGTCGCAGAGAGTCAGACATGACTGAAGTGACTTAGCAGTAGCATCAGCAGCATTCAGCATGTTATAGATGTAAAATCATATTGTCAGGATTTTGGCTCCACTTCCAGTGGGGAATCTGAGACTTCAGGAGAGCTGTAGAAACTTGCACAGGGTTAGCTCCAGCCTGTACTGATTTGGGTTCCAAGGTGTCCTCTCCCTCTGGGACTCTGTAGTGAGGGAGAGCTTGGCACATCTGTGGTCTGGCTGTTCAACATGGGCAAACCCTGGAGACATGGCTGAGAAGAAGGAACAGCAGCCAGTGGATGCAGGCTTTGAGAGCCTTCCCTGTCCTGTCCTAGCTGACAGAGTCAAGGGCAGCACCCAGATGGTGCACCTGTCGTCTAGGCCAGGGCTCACCCTGGCCACCTGGGCTGGCGGCTTTGTGCCAAGCTACAGTGCTTGTGGGGCTGGGGGAGGCGAGAAAAAACCCATACTCCTTGTTACTTTTTCTTTTACAAATACGAGGCCTGCTGTGCGCCAGGTACTTCCTGTTGTAAAGGTGTTGCAAATACCAACTCTTTTCATTTTCTTACTGACCGTATGAGGTGGGTATTTCATTATTCCCATTTTATGAAGGAGGAATCTGAGGCACAAAAAAGCTAAATAACTCAGCCAAAGTCATACAACTGTGACATTAAATCATTTGAAATTGCCAATATTTGATAATTTTTGACAAAAAATGATAATTACATATGGTTAAATATACATAGAGACACTGAGACCTGGGTTTGATCCCTGGGTCGGGAAGATCCCCTGGAGAAGGAAATGGCAATCTACTCCGGTACTCTTGCCTGGAAAATCCCATGGACAGAGGAGCCTGGTAGGCTACAGTCCATGGGGTCGCAAAGAGTCGGACACGACTGAGCGACTTCACTTCACTTCACTTCACTGAGATTTGAGCCCAGATAAACTGGCTCCTGAAGCTGGTGGGTTGACCCTGTGTAGTGCTCTTTCTCATTTATCTCGTCCCCCCTCCCTTCCCAGCCGTGGGATTTCCAAGCTGTATTTTGGTTGCCGTTTTCAGGAAAGCATGATGCGACCATGTTATCAGGGCATATCTTGATTTATCTCTTCTGTCTGCATCTTCTTGACATCTCCCCTTTCTATTCAGACTTCTGCTTTCAGAAAACTTAAGCACTTACATGGTTTCATTTGTATATAATGGGGTGAAGGGCTACCCAAGCCAGACTGCCTTGCCTTTGCTCTTTGGGGCTCTGCAGGGAGATGTTGGGTCACACCTGAAAGGAAGCACACTTAGCACAGAACCTCTTTCCTGGATCACCGTCCCGATAGTAGTTCCTGCCCTCTCTTGGCCTCCTTGGCTCACAACACCATAACACCTTTCCTTTGGCATCATAGCTAATTCTCATTGTAAGCCATTTACCTCCATTCTGCTGGTTGCTTATATCCCTCTCCCCCCACCCCTTCATTGGTCTTGTCTCTGCTTTTCTCTGCCACCAGCCTTTTCTTTCTCCATTGTTATGGAAAGAGTGTTATACTCCAGTGTCATTTTGCCCTTCTCTTAAGGCTCCAGTGTGTGTTAATGTTAGTATTTTTGTGAACCAAAGCTGTAAATCATGGCTTTACATACCTTCATCAGATGTTCCTGGTTGACCCCACAGTTCCACTCAAATAAATGGGGTTATATGATTAAGACAAAAACCTCACCTGTCTTTACCTCGGAGCATTTTTCTTCCTTCCATGAAAACTCCCTCCCTCCTCCTCTTCTCTTTTGCCTTTGCCCTTCCTGCTGTGAGTAATACTGCACCTCCTCCAGACCCTCAGAGTTCCCTGGATTTAATCTCACAACCTCATCGTTGTGTCTGGGACCATTCCTGAATTAAAATCCAGAGTTTCACCTTCTGAGCCAGCTCTGGATGGGATGAAGCACCTGTGCCTCTTTCTTTTTCTGTAAGCAGGAATAATGTGTAGTGCCAGGACCAGGGTACCACCTGCACATTCTCTGCTCTTCCTGCCTCCACTCTTTTATGTTGTTGCCGCCTTGAATCAGCCTTCCTCTTCCATCTGGTCCCAGGGGCAGCTTCTCCATGGTCTCATGTCTCCCACACAGCTGCTCCCCCAACATACACAGTTCCTCATGCGAAAAAGGTTTGAGTTAATAGATGAAAGAGTGTGGTGAACAGTCAGAATCGTTTATAAATGCAAGGGTGCAGTTACTGTCAACAGAAGGAGCTTCCTGTGGGGTCATGCATCTTCCATTGTGTTGAACAGGAATATCTTCTCACTGTGTACCTGCCCAGAGAGTCAGCTGCTGCTTGAGATGGCAGGCGTGTGATGTAACCTCGGGCATTTCTGCTCTCTTGCAGGAGCTGAAGCTCTCTTCCCACGAGGAGGCCTTGTCCTTTGTGTCCCTGGTGGACGGCTACTTCCGGCTCACGGCAGATGCCCATCACTACCTCTGCACTGACGTGGCTCCCCCATTGATCGTCCACAACATACAGAATGGCTGTCATGGCCCAATCTGGTTGGTTCGATAGCTTTTCCAGTTATCTTCGGTGTGAAAAGAGCAAAGGGATGGGAGGGAGTGTGGCCTTCTCAGGCATGAGTGTCGCTGAGCATTAGGCTGAGCACTTCTTTGGTGCCCTTGACTGTCCCTGCCATCCTGGCCAGGCCTTCCCGTCACCTCTTCTCCCTTATGTGGGTGTCCTCATAGTTGAACTCCTCACCTCTCCATAGCTGACCCAGAAGCACTACATCCCTGGATCCACCAGGGTCCCTACACATCCTAACTCCTTGCTGTGCCAAACGCTCTGGGTGATTCGAGAAAGAGAGCACACAGATCTCAACAGCAGATGGTGTAGTGAGAAACAGAATCCTGAGTGGGCTTGTCCTCCAGTGCCAGATGCACTGTGAGGGTGACCAAGCCTTAGTGCTGGAAGGGGCTTTGCTGGGTATCTCATCCCACCTGCATCTCAGACACCTGTGGCGACGGTGTCCCTAGTACTTCACAAGGCAGCGAGAAGCTTGGAGCTCTGCAGACTTGCTCACCTTTCTGATAGGGAGTTGAAGTCTGCCTCCCTGTAAGTTCTGTCTACTCATCTGAGTTCTGCCATTTTGAGCGGTAGGAATTCAACTTCCTCTTATCCGTGACCGTCCTTCGGGCAAAGGAACAGAGCTGCTGGGTTTCCTCTGAGTCTCTTCCAGACCACAGTGTATCTGCGGAAGCACCTCTTCAGCCACCTTTTGCATGAAGTGGTCCCCACCTTCTTCCTGATCCCGGGTGCCTTGTGGACTGAAAGTTTGTCAGTGGTGTGGTCCCGGCGTGGAGAGGCTCACACACACACACACAGAATTGCAGAGCAAGGGCTGAGCTTTATGATAAAGCATGGCCCCTCAGATATCCCAGCTATAGTTAAGCGTCAGAGCTGTGGCACCTGCTTCTCCCCTTAGACTGGAAAGCCCTCCCTCCCGAGTCCATACAGCCACCACTTCCTTCAGGGTCACTCACATGTCACCTTATTGGTGAAGTCTCCCCTGACCACCTTATATAAAGTAATGACCCCCTTCCCCCTCTGTACCCCATGCTCCCTGACTCCTTCACTCTGCTTTATCTGTTTCCAGTGGTGTTTATTGCCTCCTGCCACGTTCAGTTTATGTACTTTGATTCTGTCTGCCTGTGCTTATCACCCAGTGACTGGAGCCCTTGGTGCCTTTCTACCACATGTTGACCACACAGCCCCCTTATTGGCCCTCAGTGAGCAGAGCTCACTGGATGTAGTAACCTCACATGTGGATTTATTTAGCAGCTGTTTGTTCACTGCCTCCTGTGTGCGAGACTCTTCCGTCCTGGGGACACAAGAGTGTCGGACAGGCATGTTTTCTACTCACAGCTTTTCAGTTCTCGTTGATTCCTTTATTCAGTGTTTATTTCTCAGTTATTCACTTATCTATTGATAAGTGATATGATAAGCTGCTGTGAGCCAGGCATGCTCTGGTCATTGTGGATACAGCAATGAACAGAACAGACCCAAATTCCTGCTATCCTGAGGCTCATGTTCCAGTTGTGCAGCCTGGGATGGTGGTGGAGGGACCTCTACCACAGCATCAAGGCAGCTCCACGTCCCAGCCTTGGGGGAGCTCTTCTGGCTAGAGTGGAGACGGTGTGTGTGGGGAAGTCAGGGATGGGTGGGCTCAGGGCCTGGTGCAGTGGGCTGAGCCCCCTTCTCGACCTTGGAGACCTGGTCTATTTTGAGGCTTCTCAGCACCTCAGCCTGCCTCATGTCTTACATGGGAGAGGACGTTAGGACCCAGGCCAGGTAATACGAGGGGACGGCAGGCTTGAGGCCGCTGAGGGGCGTGGGCGTCCCTGGGGCTTGGCATGCTTCTGTTTGGTGTGAGCTCCCTCTCTGCCTCTCTCTCCTTCTAGCACGGAGTATGCCATCAATAAGCTGCGGCAGGAGGGGAGCGAGGAGGGGATGTACGTGCTGCGGTGGAGCTGCACCGACTTCGACAACATCCTCATGACCGTCACCTGCTTTGAAAAGTCTGAGGTGAGGGGCGGGAGTCGAGAGGCCTGGGCCCCTGAGGAGGCCCCGCAGTTCTGACGCGGGCCGCCTGCACTCCCGGCGGAGCCCACTTGCAGGCAGCCGACCCTTCGGTCCTCAAGACCCTTTGTTTCTTCCTTCAGGGGACCCGCGGCAGGGTTCTCTGTGCTCTGGAAGGTGGAATCTGGCCAGAAAATGAGCTCACACAAAACACCCGGGGGCTTAAAGCGGTTTATTTTATACTCAGCTCCATCACAGACCCGAGCTCTGTCTGTCTGTGGCATTCACTGGTACAAACCAGCGCCAGTAAGACCTATTGGAAACCTGACCTAACAGTTTTCCCCAGATGGTAGTTGCAGGCATTTTACCAGACAAATTGCAGTCTTGGCATTTTAACAGGATTTCTGTTAATGACTCAGGTGTGGTTGGAAGCTGGGAATGATGTGAGAGAAATCCTAATGTTTTGGCTCAGGTAGAAGCCGAATTCCTGACTTGGCCTCACTAAACCACAGTGCTTTGTGATTCATGTAATTTTTAAAAAAATACAAGGAATGGACTACTTTAAAAGAGAGAGTTTTATAGAATTAGTCCAGATAAATACACTAGTGTTGACTGGGTTTACCATGAGCTGGGAGAACTGAGATGGGTGAGGGGCCGGCAAGGTGAGAGTCAGCATATGAGTGTACTGCAGGCCTCGGGCATGGGAGGAAAAGGAAAGGACAGTCCCTGGGGCTGGACTCAGTCAGGAGTGGAAGGGGAAGTGGTGGAAGGAACCCAGTGCTGCCAGACTCCTGGGCGAAGTCTCGAGGGGCCACTGCTCGCCTGGGGTGCTCCTGGACACCGTGGCCTTGGGGCTGATACAGGTGCAGTGGCTCAGCACCTGGCTGGCCGGTTGCTTGGCAGGATTCCTTTCTTCTGCATTCAATCCCTGGAGGTGGAATTGACCTGGGCTGTACCGAGAATGTCAGTGATTCAGTCCCATCGTCTACCTGGTCTCAGGTTACCTGAGGAAAACAGGAATCAGAGATGCGGTCACTCCTAGTGTTCGCTTCAGCTCAGCTGACATTGTGCTGAGCACTTTACCTGTTTATTCCCATTTAAGCCTTACTATAGCCCTTTAAGATAAGTTGCATTATCCCCATTGTACAGATGAAGAAACTGAGGCATCAAGATGTTAAATATCTTGTCTTAGTTTACACCATAAGCAGATCTTTCTGGCCCTCATTCAAACCACTAAAATAGTATTCTTTGTACAAAAGTTCTCATGAAGGAAAGCTTCTGCTGTACTTCCTCTCTGGGGCACCATGCAACCCAGAAACGAGACCAGACAGCTGTCTCCCACGTCCCCACAGGTTCTTAGAAGAGCTCAGTTTGAGGGAGTTCCTGGATACATTTTGCTGTAATACTTACTTCATATGTAATAATATTTGCCAACCTCTTTGAAGTGCTTGCTGTGCTATGCTTAGTCGTGTCGGACTCTTTGTGATCCCATAGACTGTAGCCAGCCATGCTCCTCTTGTCCATGGGGATTCTCCAGGCAAGAATACTTGAGTCAATTGCCATGCCTTCCTCCAGAGGATCTTCCCAACCCAGGTCTCCCACATTGCAGGTGGATTCTTCACCTCTGAGCCACCAAGAAAGCCCCTATAAAGTGCTTGCTTTTTCACATGCACCTTGCCTCATAACTATAGCCATGGTGCTGAGGTCAGTGTTTTCATGGAGTTCATTCTGAGTGCCAAAATGAAGTGATGCTCTTGTGGAAGTCACTGCTGTGTGAGACTGTTTCCCTGGTGTTATTAGTAACTCCCATTTGTCAGCACCTTCTCCTGGATCTCCCTTATTAGATATTATTTCTGATATTTCTAATATTATTATTATTAGATAATATTATATATTATTAGATAATATTTACCTTTATTAGATGTTATTTCATTTATATATAATAAGCTTTTCATTTCTAAATAAATAGATTTACAGAAATGTTATGGAGATAATATGGAGCTTCTGTTTGCCCTCCACCTGGCTTCTCCTATTGTTAACATCATACATACCCAGGAGAGGTTTGCCTGACCCCTTTTAAAACAAATTCTTTCTGATCATTTTCCTAAATGGCAGGTGCTGGGTATCCAGAAACAGTTCAAGAACTTTCAGATTGAGGTGCAGAAGGGCCGCTACAGCCTGCATGGCTCGGACCGCAGCTTCCCAAGCCTTGGGGACCTCATGAGCCACCTAAAGAAGCAGATCCTGCGCACGGACAACATCAGCTTTGTGCTGAAGCGCTGCTGCCAGCCCAAGCCCCGAGGTCAGTCTCTCCGAGCCAGAGGCAGGCTGCATCCCCTCGCCATGCTCCGAGACCTAGGCCAACCGAAAGGTGCTGGGCGCTTTGAAGAAAATGGTCCTTCCGCCACTTCTAGGTGTTTTTCATTGAGTTTTGTTACATGTCTGTCCCTGGTTCAGATCCTATTCCTCGGGTGTCAGCATTTTCTGTAGAAAAGACATACACCTTTTCTCAGTGTCTCAGTTAAGCTGCAGAAAGAGGCATGTTTAGGATTAGTAAGCAAGAATTTTTTTTCTTCCTTTCAATAAAATATCCTGAGAGTTCCCCTGTCAGTGGTTTATCTGTCAGTCTGAGAAACTGTCCTGGCACATCTTCTGTGGGCCAAGGATTATGTTAGAGGCACAGAGAAATGCACACAACTCAATCCCTGTGCCCCAAGGGACTCCAGTGTAATACAAACAAATGTTACAGGTAAATGAGGCCGCTGTAGCATATGATCATCAGCGTAATACACACACACATATTAGGCCCTGGGGTTTCAGAGGAGAGGACCGTCAAGATCCCTGAGTCACATGGTGTGGATGGCTACACAGAGGAGGTGGATCTTGAGCCAAGTGTTGGATAGTGAACAGTGTTGCTGGTTAGCTAAAGGAATTCCCAGCACACATGTGCAGGGCAAAGCAGAAAGCAGATGTAGACACTTCAGAAAAGCAGTAGAGGGCTAATGTGTTCGTGACATTGTACAGGAGACAGGGATCAAGACCATCTCAAAGAAAAAGAAATGCAAAAAAGCAAAATGGCTGTCTGAGGAGGACTTACAAATAGCTGTGAAAAGAAGAGAAGCAAAAAGCAAACGAGAAAAGGAAAGATATACCCATTTGAATTCAGAGTTCCAGAGAATAGCAAGGAGAGATAAGAAAGCCTTTCTCAGTGATCAGTTGAAAGAAATAGAGGAAAACAATAGAATGGGAAAGACTAGAGATCTGTTCAAGAAAATTAGAGATACCAAGGGAACATTTCATGCAAAGATGGGCTCAATAAAGGACAGAAATGGTATGGACCTAACAGAAGCAGAAGATATTAAGAAGAGGTGGCAAGAATACACAGATGAACTGTACAAAAAAGATCTTCATGACCCAGATAATCACTATGGTGTGATCACTCATCTAGAGCCAGACATCCTGGAATGTGAAGTCAAGTGGGCCTTAGAAAGCATCACTACGAACAAAGCTAGTGGAGGTGATAGAATCCCAGGTGAGCTATTTCAAATCCTAAAAGATGATGCTGTGAAAGTGCTGCACTCAGTTTGCCAGCAAATTTGGAAAACTCCAAATTTGGAGTGGCCACTTTTTCAGTGGCCACAGGATTGGAAAAGGTCAGTTTTCATTCCAATCCCAAAGAAAGGCAATGCCAAAGAATGTTCAAACTATCGCACAATTGTACGCATTTCATGTGCTAGTAAAGTAATGCTCAAAATTCTCCAAGCCAGGCTTCAGCAATACATGAACCATGAACTTCCACATATTCAAGCTGGATTTAGAAAAGGTTGAGGAACCAGAGATCAAATTGCCAACATCTGCTGGATCATGGAAAAAGCAAGAGAGTTCCAGAAAAACATCTATTTCTGCTTTATTGACTATGCCAAAACCTTTGACTGTGTGGATCACAATAAACTGGAAAATTCTGAAAGAGATGGGAATACCAGACCATCTGACCTGCCTCTTGAGAAACCTGTATGCAGGTCAGGAAGCAACACTTAGAACTGGACATGGAAAAACAGACTGGTTCCAAATAAGAAAAGGAGTACGTCAAGGCTGTATATTGTCACCCTGCTTATTTAACTTCTATGCAGAGTACATCATGAGAAACGCAAGGCTAGAAGAAGCACAAGCTGGAATCAAGATTGCTGGGAGAAATATCAATAACCTCAGATATGCAGATGACACATCCTTAAGGCAGAAAGTGAAGAACAACTAAAGAGCCTCTTGATGAAAGTGAAAGAGGAGAGTGAAAAAGTTGACTTAAAGCTCAACATTCAGAAAACGAAGATCATGGCATCTGGTCCCATCACTTCATGGCAAATAGATGGGGAAACAGTGGTTGACGTTATTTTGGGGGCTCCAGAATCACTGCAGATGGTGACTGCAGCCATGAAATTAAAAGATGCTTACTCCTTGGAAGGAAAGTTATGACCAACCTAGATAGCATATTCAAAAGCAGAGACATTACTTTGTCAGCAAAGGTCCGTCTAGTCAAGGCTATAGTTTTTCCTGTGGTCGTGTATGGATGTGAGAGTTGGACTGTAAGAAAGCTGAGCACCAAAAAATTGATGCTTTTGAACTGTGGTGTTGGAGAAGACTCTTGAGAGTCCCTTGGACTGCAAGGAGATCCAGCCAGTCCATCTTAAAGATCAGTCCTGGGTGTTCATTGGAAGAACTAATGTTGAAGCTGAAACTCCAATAATTTGGCCACCTGATGCGAAGAGTTGACTCATTTGAAAAGACCTTGATGCTGGGAAAGATTGAGGGCAGGAGGAGAAGGGGACGACAGAGGATGAGATGGTTGGATGGCATCACCGACTCAGTGGACACCAGTTTGGGTAGGCTTCGGGAGTTGGTGATGGACAGGGAGGCTTGGTGTGCTGTGGTTTGTGGGGTTGCAAAGAGTCAGACTCGAATGAGCAACTGAACTGAACTGAACTAAATGTGTTCAGTGCACTTTGAAAGAAGGAAGGAGGAGGCGACTAGTGCAGACTCAGGGTCATCGGAGTCTTTGTTTGCCACTCCGTGGAACTGGGACTTTATTGTGCAGGCAGTGAGGAGTCATGGGTAGATCACGGAGTGAAATGGATAGAAGAGGCGAGGAACTTGGCCACTTTTATTATTAATTTTTGTTGTAAATTTGCTTTACAATGCTGTATTAGCCTCTGCATTGCAAAATGGACCAGTCATACATATACATATATCCCCTTGCTCTTTTTTTGAAATTGAATTACAGTGTTATATTTCTGATGTACAGCAAAGTGATTCACATATCTGTATATTTTTTCAGATTCTTTTCCATTATAGTTTAGTACAAGATGCTTAATATAGTGCCATGTGGTATACAGTAGGACTTTGTTTACCTATTTTTATATATAGCAGTTTGTATCTGCTAATTTCAATTCCTAATGTATCCTGACGTGCACTCCATTTCATTTTTGGTAACGATAAGTTTGTTTTCTGTGTTTGTGAGTCTGTTTCTGTTTTAGGAATAAGTTCGTTCCATATGTAAGTGATCGTATGGTTTTTTTCTTCTCTGTCTGACTTACTTCACTTGGTCTGATCATCGCTATGTCCATCCATGTTGCTGCAAATGGCGTTACTTCGTACTTTTTATGACTGAATAATGTTTCATTGTGTATGTGTGTATCAGACATACATTGTATGTGTGTGTATATTTATATATGTTTCTCTGTATTGCACATCTTCTTTATCCATTCATCTGTCAGTGGACGTTTAGGTTGTTTCCATGCTTTACTGAGATATGTTCCCTCTCTGTCCGTTTTGAATGGATGTTGAATTTTATCAAATGCTTTTTCTGCATCTATTAAGATGATCATGCGGTTTTTGTCTTGGTTATCTGGGTCATGAAGATCTTTTTTTGTATAGTTCTCCTGTGTATTCTTGCCACCTCTTCTTAATATCTTCTGCGTCTGCTTATTCCATACCATTTCTGTCCTTTATGGTGCTCATCTTTGCATGAAATGTTCCTTTGGTATCTCTGATTTTCTTGAAGAGCTCTCTAGTCTGTGTTTTAATGGAGTGTGTCTGTGAGTCTTTACGTTCGTGATGGGCAGAGGAAGCAATACCAACACAAAAAGGGGCCTGGGTGCTTGATGTTTGAATCGCTTTTTGGTCTCCTAGCAAGGCAGTGTCATTGAACTTGGTGAAAGAGGAAGGACTTGGGTGCTTGTTGATCAGATAGGGTTTCCTGCCAGCCTGAGGGTGTAACTTGCAGCCTTTGTTTTTGTGCTTGAAGATACCCTGCAAAGGTAAAAACACATCTGCCACTTGACTGTGAGACCTCAGGGTGAACTCTAACCTTAGAGCCCAGCAACCCTATTCACTCGCATAATCTCTCCTTCTAGATATGAGAGGCCGTTTTCGCTTTCCTCGGGATTAGTGGGTGCAGGCCGAGGCTGAGGAAATGGAGAGCCGCAGGCCCGGGAGGCAGGGTGGCGGCACGGGCTGGAGACGGGGATGTGGTTTCTCTGCTGGAATTTGCTGGGAGGCCGCTGGTGCAACTGCCACCCTTGCTGGAGACTGGCGGCTGCGGCAGGAGAGGCACAGGAACAGGCCTGAACCCTCCTCTCGGCTTCTGCTGGGGCTTCTGGAGCACTGCGCTGAATGTGATGTTCAGTGTTTGTCTCTCCACTTGATTATAAACGCTTAAGGCAGGATCTGGGTCCCAGCATGATGATGCATGGGAGAGGCAGCCCCCAGCACAGAATGGGCGCTCCCTCATGTCTGTCGAGTGAATCGTTACAGTGGTAGCTACCACGTTGGTGTGTACCTACTAATCCCAAGCAGTTTATCTGCATCTTTAAGTTAGCTCTTTGTAGCTATTATAAATATGAGGAAATTGAGAATCAGAGATGTTCACTGGCTTGTTCAAAATCACACAACTGGTCTCTGAGAGTAGCAGGGAATAATAATGGTGATGATAATGGCTGCTGCCATCTATTATCACGTGAGTAATTCTGAAGTTTGCCAGGCACCGTTTGAGGTTCTTTCATGGTTTAAGTTGTTTAATCTTCATAATAATCCATAGTATATTGTTATCCATTATACTTAACCCAAGATTGCTTAGGTAGTTAGAGGAGGCATGGGAATTTGAACTCATGTTTTCTGACTCCAACCGCAGTGATCTTTCCCCTGTATCACACCCTCTGCAGAGTTACAAGTGCAGTTACCAGCCCAAGACTCTGGGGTGAGAGTCAGTTCTCCTGACCTTGGGGATGGGTGCTGTGGGGGGTAGAGTGAGACTCTGCGGTATGTGGGTGGCTTTTCCACGTAGGCCCTCAGAAGCCTCTGTCTTTCCTCTGCCACCTGCAAATTAGGGAAGTGGCGCAATTGTGAAAACTGAAGAGAGTGTCATTTGGTGTTTCTCAGCGCCTCAGCCCTTCTGAGCCCTGGCTTCCGATGGCCAGACCCCAGCCTAGGTTTCACACTGAAAGGCACCCAAGAAACTTCATGGAATAAATAAAATCAGGCGGCCCCTCAGAATGAGTGTGATAGTCAAGAAAGTCTACCTCTCGTGCCTTGCCCAGTGCTGCTGCCCCTCTCCAAGTCTGAGGGTGACCGTGTTAAGAGACGGGGAACTGTTGACCAGTCACCACCGATTCTCCCATGTTCTCATCCGTGCAGTCAAATCTTGGAGCTTGATTTCTGCCTGGTTCAGCTCTGACACTGAGGACTTAGCAGATCATTGCCAAAGCTGCAGGAACCAGGTGGTACAGCACAGATGAAGGTGCTGACAGGTGTGACGCCGTTCATCGTCACAGGGGCTGCCAGTTATGGGGCAGTCACCTCCCACCAGGCATTGACCTCCACGAGCATCATCTCGTTTATCCCTCACAGCACCCCAGTGAGGAGCATAGCTGTGTGCCCCATTTTGTAGTGAGGAAACAGGTTCTTGGATGTTTAACAGCTTTCCCCACTCTTGATCCTAGTTCCATGTTCTCTGAAGTGGCCATGCTAATAATCAGCCCACAAACGGCCCCTGTTCCCATTCTCTTCTCTGATTTCCTCAACGGCTCCACTGCCTAAACCTTTCCCTTGGGCACCATTCAGGTGGCCCTTTATTCATGTCTTTTCTCCAGAGTTGTCTGCTTGAACCTGATTTTTCCCAGGTAGTGGGGATTAGAGTCAGGATAACAGAATGGAGGAGAGGAGACTCTGAAAACGGGGGAACTCAAGGTATGATAACGGAGGAGCCTGTATCTGAACCAGCTTTTGGCTCCCAGATTTGTACCCCCTTCCACTAGGGCCAGGCATGCTGTGGAAGCAAGAGTCTGGAGCCAGTCCTGAAAGCAGCATGAATCCAGAGCCTGACCTTGGGCAAATGATTTAATAGCTCTGAATCTGTTTTCTGATCTATAAAGGGATAAGAATACTATGTATCTCATAGGATTGTCATAAGGACAGGAGCTAATGTGTATAAAACTCTTTAGGACAGTGGCTGGCACAGAGAAGGTAGTCAGAAAGTGTGAGCTGAAAAAAAACACAAATCCTGCCTGGCAGGATAGAGGATTTGAATCACTTGGCCCATTGCTCACGGACAGTGGATGAATACTCTCACGACTGGTCCGATCTGGAAGGTGCTTTCTTCCCTCACGATAACCTTGGAATTTAGAGTGGCTCCACGGTGGGATGGTGACTTGCATGGATTATAAATTCCCAGTTAGCCACCTGTGCTGACCCTGAGTTAGCAGATTTTATAAGGGGTCTAGTTTGTTATTGGAATCAGTAGAATCTGGGGAATGGTCTGCTTGAAATCTGAACATTCAGCCAGCAGTTCACTAAATGACTCCTTGTTGTTGGGCACTGCTGGGAACTAGAAAGCCTCTGGCACAGCCTTCTTTTTTGGGTCACCCACCCTGTTCTTCACGGAACTTAGGTTTTTAACCCTTCTATTTTGGTTCCTGTCACTCCTGATGTGCTTCCTCAATCCTCAGTTCTCATCCTTCAGCCTACTCCCTGTTCTTCATTCATACGTTTAACAACTGTTTACTGAGTGCCTACTGTGTACCAGGCTGTGAAGGCAGAGCAGGAAATAATATAGACACAGGCCCTACCTTATAGAGTTTCTGTTCTCAGCTTCTAACATTTCATTTCCTCCCCTGACTTATCTTACCAGTACAGATCCTGCTGTATCAACCCCGGAGTGCCTGCCCTTTAAGAGTAGCGGCACAGGTTTTGATTGATTATTTGATTCACATTGGCTCTATTATTAGCCTTGCTGATGAGCTCCTGGAGGGCAGGAATCGAGTACTTAGTAAATATTTGTTGAGTGACAGAACCAACAAATGCACATGTATGTGTTGAGCAAGCCCATGGCCGAGAAGATGTTGGCAACTGGGACCTTAGACCTTCCCTGCTCCCCTCAGACTTCTCTCTCTTTCTTCCATAGAAATCTCCAATCTGCTGGTGGCCACCAAGAAAGCCCAGGAGTGGCAGCCTGTCTACCCCATGAGCCAGCTGAGTTTCGATCGAATCCTCAAGAAAGATATTACACAAGTGAGTCATTGCTGCCATACCTGGGTCCATTCCTGGCCCTGCCTCCTCACAGTGGAGAAGCCTGGGGAGAAGAAAGTCATGTTTGCAGAGACCCTGATGAACACGGGGACTTCCCTTTCATAGGTGAAGCTGGTCAACGAGCAGGCGCCCTGCTGTCCACCCGGCCTTGCTGATACACCCTAGACTTTCTCCTTGAAAGAGATGGCTTAGTCAGTTTTTGAATGGTTATCTAGGGCTACAAAGACCTTCCATTCCCGGTTCCTATAGTTGTAGGGACTAACCCTAGAAGTAGTTGGAGAATTTGGTGGGAATGTTGACAGATCTCCATAGGGGATTATCTCCACAGGGGCCATGATGACTCTCATGGCCCCAAAACATGCTTTGTGACAAGGTGCTTCTGAATTTCAGTCCTGGGCTTTCTGATGACATTTCCAGATGGAACAAAGCTGAGGGCACTTAGAGCACAATGAGGGAGCAGGAGACACACAGTTCAGAGCTGAAGGAGAGAGCTGTGCCAAGAAACTGATCCCTCAGACCAGTGTTCCAGCCTCCAGAGGGCTGTGGCCCAGCGTCTGCAGCCTTGGGCAGGCCCAGTTTCCCTCATAGCTGCCCTTGGGCCTTGTAGGGTATGAGGTCCGGGGAACTCCCACTTTCTGTTCTGCACCCCCCTCCTAATCCCACTGACACAGGGGGAGACTAAGCCAGCGTGCCAGCAGCCTGGGAGGGAAGGAAATCTATGCAGGCCGCTTACTGCCCCAGAGAGGCTACCCCACCTTGGAGGTGCTGGAGGGCAAGTCATGGGCTCACTCGTTGAGGACCAGGCAAAGGGTGGCAGGCCTGAGGCTGGGTTGTTCATCTGCTTTTTGAAATCAGTTCGTGAAATTATTGAGAAGGTCTTGAGGGAGTGGAAGTCCACAGTGGCAAATGCCCTGCTTCACTATGTAAATGCTTTCCTGAGGGCAGATCTCACTGTTCTGTCCCTCGGGGTATCAGAGCTGTGTCCAGAGATGGGCAGCACCCCAACCTCTTTTCTTCCTGGAACTTGACGTGTACCCAGGGTCTTCCTTCTCTCCTTCCCCTTGGGCCTCTGGGCCATTCTCTGTGTCTCCAGTGTTTATTTAGCCAAGAGTGACTGAGCACTTCCCTCTGCCAGGCATGACCGCCACCCTCAGCAGGCACACAGTCCGGTGGGGGAGGCAGATTCTTATCTATCTTGAGTAGATAATTAAACTACCAGGAGACAAGTCCCAAGTAGAGAGGTACGGCAGGATGTGGGACCGTCAGACAACCATGCTGCCTGGTCTTGGGATAGCAGTGGCATCCTGGAGGAAGTGGCATCAAAGCAGAGCCCCAGAGGATGGACAAGCAGTCAGCAAAGATAGAGGGTGCAGCGTGGGGGGAGGCGCTGTGGAATCCTTACCACATAGTGCTGTGACTTGGCCCCCAGAATAAGCAATGCTTCTGGGGGAACAGTAATTATTCTGAAAGCATATGGCTTTTACAGGATGTTCTGGGAACACAACTTGCCATAACCTTAATGAATCGCTTCATGACAGATGCAGCTTTAATGAATAGTCACAGGGCCTTGCCAGGATACAGTAGACAGGGCAGATGTACCACCATTCTGCTGTGACAGATGACAAATGGTGGCATTTGTGCAAATTAATATACCAAATTAACGATTGTGTACATTCTTAAGAGAGACAGAAATCAGCCTAGGGAGTCAGCCACAAAGCCTTTTCTGCATTTAGAGGAGATCCTAGGATAATATATATCAGTAGAATGATAGAACTCCCAGTTACACACGTTTTGTGGGGTAAATATCATTAGCTTGACAATGCCTGAGTTTTGTGACTCACGTTTCGATTCATTCCAAATAGTAAGAGTATTTAATTCAGAATTATTAAAACTTAAGCTCTGTGTGTGTGTGTTAGTCGCTCAGCCATATCTGACTCTGCGACCTCATGGACTGCAGCCCGCCAGGCTCCTCTGTCCATGGAATTCTCTAGGCGAGAATACTGGAGTGGTTTGCCATTTCCTTCTCCAGGGGATCTTCCTGACCCAGTGATCGAACCTGGGTCTCCCACATTG
Source organism: Budorcas taxicolor (assembly GCF_023091745.1). Taxonomy (NCBI): domain Eukaryota; kingdom Metazoa; phylum Chordata; class Mammalia; order Artiodactyla; family Bovidae; genus Budorcas; species Budorcas taxicolor. The sequence goes on from NC_068912.1 coordinate 80,504,192, forward strand.
CAGGTAGAGTCTAAGCTTAAGCTAAAAGGGCCTTAAAGACAGATCATTGTTCGTTGTATGTTCAGGGCCTTGGGCAGATGATCTCATTTAGTTCTCATGCTGCTCATTTGGTTTTAGTACCTTTTCATATGTGGGGAAACTGAGGCCTGTCCCTCCTGGGTCTGCCTCTGCATATCAGTAACCTTCCTCTAGGGAGAGCTAGGGCATGTGTGTGTGCAAATTGTATCGCTAATTTGAAAGCGGCACACCTGTACCTGTGTATCAGATGGGTAGAAAATGAATAGGTGTGAGGGGGCGATTAGACAAAACACATTGGCCAACAGATTGACTTCTACTCACTGTGTGCCAGGAACTTTTCTACCTAATTCTTCGTTTGATAATTAACACCAACCCTAGGAGACAGGTATACTGTTAACCCATTTACAGAAAATGGGTGCAGACTGAGTGTGATGAAAGAAAGTCTCCCAAAGGCCAGTAAGCAGTGGGGCCAGGACTCACAGGCCTGTTCTCCTATTCCCCAGCCTGTGGGTGGAGGAACCTCCTGCCAAGTCCTGCTCTGGAGGCCCAGGGTGGGGACAACGTTGGTGGCTATTAATGGTTGGAAGTTGTGCGAAAGGTCGCGGTTTTGGCCCCAGGCTGTTCCTGGAGGGAGACACAGCAGGTTGCTGTTCAGAGAATGAGAGGATTGTCTCCTGGGGCCCAGGAAGTGCCTCCGCTGTGTTGGGACAAGTAGCTCTTTGTTTCCTCTGGAGGCCTGACAGGCCCAGGCCCCGAGAGGTGTGAGCTGCGGGGGCCCCTTTGCTGTTGTCCCACCCGAGCAGTGTGTGTGTCCACCCCCCAACCCCAGAGGACTCAGACCCGCATCACTGCAGCCCCGGGGAGGGTCACACTAACCACCCGCTCCCTCCTTCAGGGCGAGCACCTTGGGAGAGGCACGCGGACACACATCTACTCTGGGACCCTCACGGATTACAAGGATGACGAAGGGACTTCTGAAGAGAAGAGAATAAAAGTCATCCTGAAGGTCTTAGACCCCAGCCACAGGGACATTTCTCTGGCAAGTGTCACCCTCATCACCCTCCCCCATCTCTGCAGCCAGTAGAGCATAGTGGGCCGAGAGGAACCTTTGCCCATTCTGGCCTGTTTTCCAGTCAAGATTCCTTTCTTCAAATAGAATCTTAGGTTAACAAGCGAGGGAGTACAGATACGGTGGAGCGAGCAGTCCCCCGACCTTGGCCTGTCCCTCCCTGTCTGTCCCATTCTCTCCCGTGTCCTTCCTAGAGGTCCACATGGCGGCTGTGGGGCCTTGGACACTAGCTGAGTGGTCTCAAAAGCCCTGATGCAGCCCAGGCTGTCACTCAGAGTTTGGAAAAGTAAAGCCCAGAGGAGTGAAATGACTGACCCACGATCCCACATCCTGTTAGAGACAAAGCCGAGTCTTGCAGACGTCTGCTGCCTTGGTTTTCCTTTTATTCTAATATAGTGTCAAACGCTGTTGCTTCCCAACCTTTGAATGTCCAGTGAGGAGGTTGCCGCCAGCCTAGCCCACCAGCCCAGCACTGTGTCCTGTGGGGTTTTCTACCTGAGTCCTATGTCCCAGCCAGGTGACCCTCACAGTAGAGGCTTGGCAGTGCCTCCAGGCAGTTGAGGCCAGGCCTTGGGATGAGGACAGTGGTGAGCTTCCCTGGGATCCACTGCCTTCCGTCTCAGCTGAGCCACTTTAGGGTCAGGCCAGTGGAGGCCTGCCCTTGACATGTCTTTGTCCTGTTTCCCCACAGGCCTTCTTTGAGGCAGCCAGCATGATGAGGCAGGTCTCCCATAAACACATCGTGTACCTCTATGGGGTCTGTGTCCGAGACGTGGAGAGTAAGTGTGTCTCTTTGGAAGGGGAGCGTGGCTGCTGAGAAGATGACTGGGAGCTGACATCCGCTTCATGTTGCCCAGGCTTCTTGCTTTTCTTTCTGTAATCAAGGAATGCAAAGCGCTGAGCAGGTCACTTGCTTAAGCCAGTAGTGGAGCTGGAACTAAGTCTCATCCGTTTTTCACTGATTTCTTGAATGTTTCCTTCTGGCCAGCTCTGGGTCCCACACTGGAAGTGGGGAGTGGGTGGGCTGAGCTCATTGCTCAGAGAGTCAGAATAGAAGGAGCCCAGAATAGGTCTGAGCCCAAGCCTGTCCGACTCTGAGGCGCTGTGCCACTTGCACTGTCAAGCTGAGTACCAGTCACTCAACTGGGCTCTCTTGAGGGAATCAGGGAGGGTGCTGTCCCAGATGGACGTCAGGTTGCAGATGTGGCTGTTTTTGTGTTTGTAGATATCATGGTGGAAGAGTTTGTGGAGGGGGGACCCCTGGATCTCTTCATGCATCGGAAAAGTGACGTCCTCACCACACCCTGGAAGTTTAAAGTTGCCAAACAGCTGGCCAGCGCCCTGAGTTACTTGGTAAGTATGTTCTGATGTCTGTGGTCTCAACCAAGAACCAGAATGTCCTAGTAGGGGCGGCAGGAAGGAGGTACTAACCAAGCAGACTGGAGGGCCCGGGCTCTGTGCCTTTATACAGGTGTGCCTGTATAAAGTGAAAACCACTATCTTGGGCTGTTCTGTGTGCTTACGTATGGATCCTGCTTAGAGGGAAATTTTATCCCTTCAGAAGACTGACTTGGGTACTGCATTGTATGGTGAGAATAGAAATATTACAATACTTGCTGAATGAGTGAATGAATCTGTTGGGATCAACAGTAGCTCACATTTATTGAATGCTTATGATGCTTCAGCCGTGCATGTGTTTTTAGGCTCTCAACACTTTAATTCTCACAAAAGCCTATGAAGCCTGCCCACCTGCCCCCCACTCCTCGCCCCCCCAGTCATCCCTGTTTCCTTGGTGAGGGAAATAGAGCAGAGGGATGTTATAGAACGTGCCCAAGTCACGCGGATCATCCGTCGGAGCTCTTGGCTGCCCAGTCTGGCTGGGGCTGGGGGAATGTGGGTTATGGCCTGAGGGCTGGAAACAGGAGGGGCTTGGGAAGGAGGGCAGCAGCACTGCCATTTCTGCCGAGTCAGCGTTTGTGCTCCGCAGGAGGATAAAGACCTGGTCCATGGAAATGTGTGCACCAAAAACCTCCTTCTGGCCCGTGAGGGCATCGACAGTGAGTGCGGCCCCTTCATCAAGCTCAGTGACCCTGGCATCCCCATCACTGTGCTCTCCAGGCAAGGTGCGTTCCCCCTCTGTCCCCGCCTCCGCCCCCCTGCAGGCAGGTCCAGGCCACTGGGGGAGGGGGCTCGGCTGGGGTTCTCTCTCCTTTTAGAAAGCATACTTCTGCAAAAGGTGTCTGTTGATCCTGCCCAGCCCTTGGTGGCGGAGGAGATGCTGTGCGAGGGAGGGTTGGTCTGTGATCTCAAGGAGCTGTCAGTGCAGTAGAAGAAACCACTTGGCCAAGACATATCTGGTCCTTGTGATGAAGGAGCTTGTTTCAGGTGCTGGGGTGGCACCTTGCTCAGAGGGAGGCTGTGGGTCCTGGGTGGTCAGATGGGTGTCAGGAGAAACGGGCCCTGGGTCCTCCCTGTGTTCCTTTTGAAATCCCCTGTAGTGAGTGAGCAGTTTGGGGAGGTGCCTTAGCATTGCTGAGGCATCTTGTCTTTGAGTCATCCTGAGCCGACGACTCCAGAGGAGTGGGCAGACCCGGCAGCTGAAGCGCTACGCAGCGCCGTGCTGTGTCTCTAGGCCACACGTGGGGTCCCAGAGCACCCCTGGGCCTGGTGCCCCCAACTTGCCATGGCCTGTGATCTTCAGCACTCAGAGTTTTGCCCAGTCATTCTGTCAAGGAATAGACTGAGTTTGGAAGGAAACCAGGATGAAGAACAGGCCTCACAAATAAGACCCAAATCATCCATTCTTTGGAAGGCGAGCAGGGAGCATCCTTCGGTACCTTTTGACACTTGCTGTCTGGCCATCGTCCAGCAGTCCTGAGATGGACCCAGCCCTGAACCTGTCGGGGGTCCTATTCTCAGCAAGGGTCTGAGACACAGACACTGGTGACTCTAGAACAAGTAGAGAAGCCTGGGGATGCCGCGAGAGGGGCCAATAAAATGCGTGAACATTCAGAGGAGAGAGACGACATCCAGGGGCCCCAGAGAGTGATTCAGCAAGGAGGTGGGTTTCATCTGGGCCTTATAGGCCAGTGAGGTGAGCCAGCAGCAAGGTGATGGTAGGTACATGGTCCTAGGGCCGGCCTGCACTTGTCTGTCAGGAGGAAGGACGTGAAAAGGTGGGAAGAAGGGCCAGCAGGCCTGAGCATCACTGCCCAGCTCAGGAGTGGCTTCTTGCCTGTTTGTATCAGGGGCTGAGAGGCTGCTCCAGGAGGCCACTGAGCTTGTTGAGGGCCATTTCTGTCAACGTGGCAGGCGGTCCAAACAGCTCACTGGTCTTGGTCAGCAGCTGGGTGCAAGAGATGTGTGACTTCTTTTGTTCTTTCTCAAATGAAAGAAAACCCACGTTAAAGAAGTGTGACACTGGATGGTGCAGAGTGTGGGGGGACGGGGAGGTTAGCCTGTGCCCACTCTGCGTGTGTCAGCCTCTTCTCCCTGGCCTTCCCTTTCTCAACCCTTTGTCCATGTGACCTCCTCCACTCGGGGGTGCCGTGCTGTTTTTGAAGCCAAAGCTTCAGAAGATGGGCTCCCACACCCTCTTGGGGAGTCTGTGTTAAACAGGCACATCTGCAGGTCCTGTCTCAGATAGGTGCATCAGAAGGGCCAGGGCTGAGGGGCCTGGAGAACTGCCACTTTAACAAGCTTTCCACAGGCTCAGTGCAGCCACGGCCCACGTTTGGAGAACACTGCTTGAAGGCGTTTCTTTGTTAACTTCCAGTTCTTGCTGCAGTGGCGGTGATACACTCTCCAGGTATTGCAGACACTGATCTGTGAACGCCTCTTGGCTTTTCCAGAGTGCATAGAACGAATCCCTTGGATCGCTCCCGAGTGTGTTGAAGACTCCAAGAACCTGAGTGTGGCTGCTGACAAGTGGAGCTTTGGAACCACACTCTGGGAAATCTGCTACAATGGCGAGATCCCCTTGAAAGACAAGACGCTGATTGAGGTAAGCAGCTGCTTTCCAGTTGGGAGCTGAGTGAGGGCCCCTTGAACACTCAGGGGCATCTCAGGAATTATCAAGAAACCTCACACTGTGGGAGGAGACGGTCACAGGTTTGACTCTCCTCCGCAGGCTTACTGGCTGTGTAACCTCACACATGTTAGTTTCCTTGGGCCTGGATTCATCATCTATGAAATGGAGATAAAGAATACCTACTTTGCAGGGTTGTTATGACAATTAAGCAAATGCACGTAGGGTGCCAGGTATACAACATGAGCTCAGGAACTGATTCTAGCATCTCAAGATTAACACACAGGTATTTATTGAGTCCCTCCTGGGTACCAGGCATTATCCTAAGTTGAAGCTAGGGGTTCACAATGAAAGAGACACAGGCCTTACCTGTCCTTAGTGACCTTAGGGTCTAGAAGGAGAGCTGGGCTAAAATAGCGGTAAGGATCTGAAACCGTCACCCAAAGAGCCATGCGTGTTGGGTAGGGTAGTGTCATTACCCTTGTTTTACAGGTCAGGTAACCGAGATGCAGGTGGCTCATGGCCTGGGTTATTTCAGCTAGGATGCACAACTTTAAGGCTAACTCTTGCTTGTTCACTTGCAGAAAGCTAGTAGAGCTTTCTGACTCTAAAGGGATACTGCAGTAGCAGTTACAGTGAAGGACCACTGATCCCGACTCGCTGATTGGCTTTCTGGAATGTGCCTTGTGTGTTTAGCGGGGCAGGCATCACTTGTAGCTGGGAGGGAATGATCGAAGTCCAGGGGAAGGTGGCATTTCAGTCGTCTGCAGGAAGCAGTAAGTGGTTCCATTTGCCTGGAGTGTGGAGAGGAATGACAGGTGAACAGGTGGGAAGGGTTGTGTGAGGTCAGGTTTTGTAGAGGCCCTGAATGCCAGGGGTGATGTGGGACAGTGAAGGGTTTGGAGGCCGGCCCTGGCATGGTGCACTTGGATGGTAGTCGGATGGACAGGCTGAGGAGAGGGCAGGGCACGGAGTCCCCTGCAGTGCTCAGTGGTGAGAGCCAGGAAGTGGCAGTGGGGATTCTGCATGGAGGGTGCGCTTGGGGGAGATACCAAAGAGGCTGAAGACCCTCTACCCAGTTAATCTTCTGACAGATGAACGTGGTGCAGGACTTGGGCAAGAGGAGTTAAGCTAAAACCCATGGAGAAATCAGCACCTCTTTAGATCTGCTATTTGGAATTTTCAGCCAGAAGTTTTGGGAGTAATTTTAACTTCCTTGGAAACAAAACAGCATACCATTTGCTGTCAGTATTTTTTGAGCACCTTGTGTTTACCCAGGGCTGAGTAGAATATGGAGATAGGATAAGCAAAGGTCTGCACTGGAGCCTAGAAGAGAGAGAGACTCCAAGGCAGGGGCAGCCCTCAGCTCCTTAATTCTCTCCTTAATTCTCTTCCTTTTCCTCCTCTCCTCTGGGGCCTAACTCCCCACCCCATACCAGGACCCACAGGGACCACAAGAGAAACCAGTACCCTTGAGATTCAGCTACAGACCAGAATCTGGAGTGTAGTAAATTCACTGAATTTTTAAAATGATTTAAATAAATCAATCATTTGTTTCAAAATTTTAAAGTAGTAACCACTTGATGAGAATTTGGAAAACAGAGAAAACTGTTTTTAAAAAAGAAAATATTAATCATTATATTCCAGTCACCCTTGACTAATATTTAACACTTTGGCAAATTGTCTTCCAGTCTGTTTGTATCAATTTTTTAAACAAAATTGGGACCATGCTAAATCGTTATTTTTTCATTTAATGTTGTAATTTCCTATATGATTAAATTGATGTAAGAGTTCATTGTTTCATTAAATTCTAATTTATTTAACTAAAATTAGATACTTGGTATTGAGATTGTTTTCGTATTTGTAATGTCCTATTTAATTCTGCAGGGAATATCTTTAAACATAAATCTTTGTTTATATCTGACTTATTTGTGAGTCATTCAGTACTTGCAATTAATGAGTCAAAGAGTTTGAAAAATCTGAAGATTTCTACACATGTTGCCAAGTCATATTCCAGAAGGTTGCATGACTTTGTTGCAGGAATACAGCTTATTTGGGACTGGGTGGTATATACTGCCTATTTTCCTTGAATTCAGACTATTTTTGTATCAGGACTAAGATTTTCCACAGCTGTAAAAAAAGGCAACAGTAGCACTCACATTTATGAAGTCTACCTTTAAAAAGCAGAGCTGTTGGGAATTAAATTAGGGATTATTAGGTAACTCTTTCTGACCTGGGGTTAAAAGGTTTGTGGGTGGTCACTCCTTTGGTTTCTTCAACGTGGTCCTCTTCTTTGCAGAAAGAGAGATTCTACGAAAGCCGGTGCAGGCCAGTGACTCCGTCTTGTAAGGAGCTAGCTGACTTGATGACCCGCTGCATGAACTACGACCCCAACCAGAGACCCTTCTTCCGAGCCATCATGAGAGACATCAACAAGCTGGAGGAGCAGAGTAAGGCTGCCTCACGTTGTTTAAACGAGACCAGCCAGGGCCCGGGGAGGGGGTGGCAGCTTGGAGCCGCGAGGGGCAGTCACTCCTTTTTAACACGCTTTCTCTCTTCTGTTAGATCCAGACATTGTATCAGAAAAAAAGCCAACAACTGAAGTGGATCCCACACATTTTGAAAAGCGGTTCTTAAAGAGGATCCGTGACTTGGGAGAGGCAAGTTACACTCCTGACCGTTCCCCTCTCTGGACATCTAGAGCCATTCTCCATTATCTCTCATTTCAGGTCAAAGTTTATAAGAGAAAGCATCTTCCAGTGTTTTCTCGGGGACAGTGTGTTTCTGCATTTGACAAAGAGTGGCAGCATGCACACGCCTGCCTGTTCGTGCACCCAGGACGCTGGTCAGCTGCTGCAGGAGCTGCCTCTGTCCCTTTTTTTAAAAATAAGGGACAGAGAATATAAAGGGAGAGGCCTGGGGCATGGGCATAGATATGGTGGAAATAGAACAATCGCTGCCTCTGACTTTTTTGGGAATATGTATCCCGTGAGACTGCTTAAACGAATGGTGGATTTACTTCACAGAACACTGAAATAGAATGCTAGCTTTTCTTCTGGACCTTGAATGGCAGTTCCCTAACAGTAAATGTGACTAGAGAAGCTACTGGATTTGCATCTTCATACAGATTTCCTGTCGTTTATAAAGACTGTCCCATCTCGGGTACCCGCCCTGTGCCAAGGCCGGGTGCTGGCCCTCTGCAGGCACAGTGGTCCCGCTTCCTCACAGCATCCCTGGGTTTATTGCCAGTGTGCACACTGAGCACCTCTGGAGCCAGCTGGGAAGACTGGGTGACCACCTCACTAGTAGGTGGCTTAGCTGGGATCTAATCCCCATCTTCTGAAGACTCATGCCTTGCCTTTTGTGGCCACATTGGGATGCCTCCTGTAGCGTGGACCCAGGGCTGTCAAAGCATGCCATGGTTGTGCCACCTGACACTTCCATTTCCTTGTGAGTTAGACTTTCATGGAAACTAGGATTGATGTGTTGGTTCACCAGTCACCGGAGCCTTTGCTTGTCTTAGTGCAATAATAGAAGAAGGGATGGCATGTCAGCCAAGTGGGGAAGGGCGCAGGGAGTAGGAAGAGACAAGGTGGGAGTTCAGGGTCAGGCTCCTCCCCGGCCTTCAGAGGAGCAAGCCTCATCTTTGAGTGTGTCCTGCTGACCCAGGCTGGCGCCTCTGTGATCAAGCATGTGCATCTTTCCCTCCAGGGCCACTTTGGGAAGGTCGAGCTCTGCAGGTATGACCCTGAGGGGGACAATACAGGGGAGCAGGTGGCTGTCAAATCCCTGAAGCCCGAGAGTGGAGGGAACCACATTGCTGATCTGAAGAAGGAGATTGAAATCTTAAGAAATCTTTATCATGAGAACATCGTGAAGTATAAAGGCATCTGCACAGAAGACGGTATGTTATGCAAAGTGTGGTTTGTTTAAAGACTAAGTGGCTGTCTGGGGTCACATAAAGGCTAGAGCTGAGCAGGCCACACCCTCAGCCTCATCTGGGCTGCCTGAATGCTAGCTGATAACCGCCAGAGCTCTAGGACTTCCAAGCCATACACAGTCAGATCCCTCAGCACCTGCAGAGCTTCCGAGACTACCCAGCCTCCCTCCTAGGCAGGGATGTTTCCAGCATTGTTTCTTTAGGTGGCTACTACACCCACACTGGGGATTAGATTTCCTGTTCCAATACTTAGCACATTAGGCCAGATGAAACTGACACCCACTGCTCTCTTTTACCTGCTTTTCTGACCCAACCTTAGGCAGGGCATTTAGTTTTCTGGTTGTCTAAATCAAAGTGGCAAAATAGTAGTGTTTACTATTAAATGTATCTTTTGTACAAGCCACTACAGCACTCATGTTAGTGTACTTTAAAATTTGTAGTGAAAACGATGTGGCTCATGATTTTTAAAAATCATTTGCCGAGTGCTTTGCAGAACACTGTGTTGTCTGAGTGAGTGGTGACGACCCTGGGGTAGGTACCCTGGTCACTCCTGAGGATCCCGAGTCTCTGGAACCTCTGGGGTTAAGCAGCTTGCCTATGGTTTCAGGGTCGATGCTGAAGTCAGTTCAGGCCCTCTGTCTCCAAATCCTGTGCCCTTTACTCTTCTTTCATTGGACTGCCTTGTACTGATGGGTTAGATTGAGGGCAGGAGAAGAGGACGACAGAGGGTGAGATGGTTGGATGGCAGCACTGATTCAATGGACATGAACTTGGACAAACTCTGGGAGATAGTGAGGGGCAGGGAAGCCTGACGCGCTGCAGTCCATGGGGTTGTGAAGAGTTGGACACGACTTGGCGACCGAACAACAACTGATGGATTTTTTTTCCCCCCTAAACAGGTGGAAATGGTATTAAGCTCATCATGGAGTTTCTGCCTTCAGGGAGCCTTAAGGAATATCTTCCAAAGAATAAGAACAAAATTAACCTCAAACAGCAATTAAAATATGCTGTTCAGATTTGTAAGGTAAAAAGGGAAAAAAAAAACCTGGTAAAAATTTAAAAATCAGGCATTCTGTCCTGAGTAATTGGTTTGTAATTAGGCTACAAGTGGGAAACTTCCTGATAATTATACTGAGTTTATTTTGTTCTGCTTGATGTGGATTGAAATTAGCCTCTACTAAACTAAGTGATGGTTTCTTTAAATATGTATTTCTTTGAATCAGGTTGGTCTTACTATTTTTGCATAAAAGTAAAAACAAAAAAAGTGATATGTGAATGAAATGACATTTGTATCTTTGTGTGTGTTACAAAGTGGCAAAGACAAAATCCGGTCTGATTTCACGTCAGCAGCACACTCTGCCTTTGCTTCTCTCCCTCAGGGGATGGACTATTTGGGTTCTCGGCAATACGTTCACCGGGACTTAGCAGCAAGAAACGTCCTTGTTGAGAGTGAACACCAAGTGAAAATTGGGGACTTTGGTCTAACCAAAGCCATCGAAACTGATAAGGAGTACTACACAGTCAAGGATGACCGGGACAGCCCTGTGTTTTGGTAACTGAATCAAACAGATTTCCTCAGTGCTTCAGAGGGCTTCCACTGTTCTGCTAGGTCCTGTTTAGATATGTTAAATTCTCTTATTGGTCCAGACTAGAAAAGACTTAGATCATTTGGAATTGACTAATTTTTGCCTTCAAGAAACAGCTCTTAAGCTGTTTCACTGAAAGCCACATACATGGCAATGTCTGAGCTTCATAGGCAACATCTTCCAATGAAGAAATCTAACAGCAGTCAGCATCTCTGTCTTCCCTTGGGAAGGCATTCCTCTGACACAGTTCTTAAAACTGTTAGCGGCCAGAGTAGTCACAGCTATGCAGAGGAAGCTTGGAGTGCAAGTGTGAGGTGACGAGGTGGCTTTGGCAGATTCAGGGAGAATGCAAGAGCAGAGGAAAATCCATGGGCGGTTTGGCTGTCTTGTCATGAATCGCCGGTGTCCTGGTTGGAAGGCCGCACCCCGACTTCAGCCCCTCTTGGTCTGGCACACTGTCCAAGGGGGAAGCTGCTGAGTCTGCACTCTGCCCTGTCCTGTAGAACTCAGCAGCACTGCGGTGCATCCTACATGGGCAGAGGTGGGTCTTTCCCACCCAAGGAGCCCAAACCTCCATTTACTCATTGCATAGTCAATGGATAAATGAATTCATTTATTCGAAGGAATACCTATGACGCCCCTGCTTTATGCCAGGTACTAGAGATTCGAGGGTAAATAAGATGAGCGAGTTTAGAATTTAATGGGTGAGGCAGCTAGTTTCATGGTGCCATAACCATAGAAGCGTTCGGGCTTGGTTTTCTGGAAGTTCTGTTAGGCTAAGTCCTTAAAAGATTCCTGGAGGGTTGTAAAGATGGGTAGAAGAAGGCATGTGTGTGATGGCAAGAGCGAGACAGAGCAGTGGCTGTCCCAGGAACTGGAATCAGCTCGATGTGTCTGGATGGTGAAAGGTCTCTGCAGTTGCGACGGCAATGCCCTAGACACTTGAGCTGGGGTTTTGGGGTGCTGTTGGAAGGATTAAGCATGGGGGCTTCTGTTTAAAAAGATCACTGTGGGGAGGAGAAGAGCAAGATTGGAGCCAGGGAGTCTGATTTGGAGAGGGGCATTGATGGCATGAACTAGGGCTGTGATTTGGACAGTGATGGTGGGGTTTAGGAGCAGTGAGTAGGTTTGAGAAGTATTTCTGAGACCGGTTATGCCTCAATTTCTAGCTCAGGCAATGGATAACATTCACCAAAACAACAGATACTGTAAGAGGACTGGGCAGTTAGGTCACTACTCACTCACTGTGAGCTTGCAGGCAGATAAAATCTGGGCCTGTGGTCATCGCCTCCTCCCACACCCCTCCCCAGGGAGAGCCTGTGCTGTGTGAACTGAGGGCCCACAGGGATACTGTTCACATCAGGTGTGCACCGGGGCAGCATGTGTGTCTTTGAATGTTATATTCTAAGAAGTCAGCTCTCTGGGCTGAGTTACTCTGATGTTTTTTGGTATGTCCTTCCCAGGAAATGAAGTTTCATGTTCTGCTCTTTCAGGTATGCTCCAGAATGTTTAATTCAGTGTAAGTTTTATATCGCCTCTGATGTCTGGTCTTTCGGAGTAACTCTGCATGAGCTGCTTACTTACTGTGATTCAGATTCCAGTCCCATGGCCGTAAGTCACACTTGTCCTTTGTTTGAATCTGGCCCCCAATGAAAATGTGTCCATCCCTTTGCTTTGTAAGTTTAGTTCATAAAGAATCAGTCAGTGTGTTGTAATGGAAAGGAAAAGCGTCTTGGACTTTCACTTTGAGTTACTAAGGAGAAAAGCCTGTTTGTTTTCATTTCCAGTTCTAGAAATTCTACCTTAACCTCTCTGGAGTTTATATAAATATGTGCAAAAAGTAAAATATTTCATTTGATTTTATTTTTCATAGTTGTTCCTGAAAATGATAGGCCCAACTCATGGTCAGATGACGGTAACAAGACTCGTGAATACATTAAAAGAAGGAAAACGCTTGCCATGTCCACCTAACTGTCCAGATGAGGTATTTATGGGCCATTTCACAGTAATAAAACTGTTTTCACTGCTTGCATTTTAAAATAGATTTCTGATGCTGAATTTCGGCTATCTGAGAAAACCATCTTTGGGGCAAATGACAACCACATATTGTGTTCAAAGGAAGGAATTCCCTTCAATAGTAGGCTTACCTCAGTGAGCACCCGAAAGGAGTATATTTTGATGTTGCCTTATTGTGACAATCAGTTTTCTGTATTTCTAACTGAACTGCTTCAAGACTAACTCTTTAGAATCTCTAAGTACACTGAATGGTATGTCTGAGCCAAAGAATGGAGCAGCCAGCGTGTAGACTTGTAGTTTAAACTGAGCTATAACGTCATCCTTAAATTGGCTTAGAGTAATTTGTAACCTGGATTTTTTGCAAGGTCAGTTAAGCCATGAACTTCTCAAATATTAAAATACTTATAATATTAAATATTAATATTTAATACTTACAGATGTGCCATATTTTCTATATTTTAAGTTATTCAGATACTCTTGTTTTATGGTAGGACTTAAGGAAACTCATTCACATTTTCAAAATTATGTTCTTCCTCTTGATGTTTATATACTTAAAAAAAAAAAGCTCCTAAACATTTTTACTGTTTTTTTTTTTTAAATAGGTTTATCAACATATGCGAAAGTGTTGGGAATTTCAACCATCTAATCGGACAACCTTTCAGAACCTTATCGAAGGATTTGAAGCACTTCTAAGAAGCATGAGTAATAACAGTTAAATTCTATTGTGTATCAAGTCCTCCTACCCCCAACCAGTACCCAAGCCATTTAAAAAAATGTGTTACTGGAAAAAGTTTGTATTCTGTCTAAAAAGATACCAGGGTACGTATCCATGTATAAAGCACACTATGGTGCTTAAGATGTGTTAAGTACTTCCTTTTTAAATTTGATACCAGTGACATAGTGAAAACCAAAATATTAGAAAGCACTTAAGCACTCCTCCTTTTGGAAAGAATATATCACTGTTTGGTTAGTTTACCATCACAGTTGAGTACCAGAATGGGATTTCTCAAAACAAGAGGAGCTGACCAAAGTAGAGTCTCAAGATGATTGCTTTTTCTTAGCTGCCAGTTGATATGAAATATTTTTCTGGCACATAAAGATAAGGATTAATGAATTTAGCCAATACTCTTAATATGCCCTCAAATTTCAATATCTATACCATGATAGATGAAACATTCTTGAAATATAGATACTGTTAGTATACTATTGTCTCTATACAAAGGTGAGTGGATTCCTGTCAATAGTAGGACATAAACTTTGAGTTGTTTTGCAGTGGCTTAGCTCCTGTCCCCTTGGGTGACCAGTGGTACCCATTTTTGAGAAGACTGGTCATACATACCCAGAGGGGCAGCTGTGGAATAGATACTTTGCTGCATGATGTTAATTCTTGAGAACTAAACCTGTGCCAGTGCTTCCCTAAACAGTATACCTTTAATCAGAACTGAGGCCAAGAACCTGGATTCATGCTTTTCAGAAATGTCAATGTATATCCTTTTGTAACTCTACCACTTTGGGGCAAGCTGTTCCAGCATTGGTTCTGGATGCTGACTGCATATATACCATGTACATTGCACTGTTCTTAGAGTGTTTCAGGACTTACTTACCATCCACCTACAAGAGTCGATCACTATTTTGACCATCACCCTATCATGCAAAACTTGAAAGACCCACCCATACGACTGCGGAGTTCAGGACCCACTAGGCGGTTCTCAGTTTTCCTGGAGACTGCTGAGTCATCAAAATGTCAAATCTGATTCAATGTGAACTGTAGATCTTTTTTGACCAAAAGTCTGCAAAACTTTTTGTTGATGCTATTATTTGTTTGATATCATTATTTTTCCCCCTTAAGCCTGAAAAGAGAGTTGTGTATTGAGTCAGTGGCAACAATAAACTTGCCGTTTAAATCTGTTCAATAACCTGGCATCACAAATGTCTCTGTCTGTGTCAAACCTGTGGCCACTCTCTATGCACTTTGTTTACTCTTTATACAAATAAATATATGGAGCCTTCACATGCATATGCCTTTTAATATTAAGAGTTCATTTTCAAAGCATTACAAACAATTTGTTTACATAGAAAAATAACAGTATGGACTGGTGGGGAGAGCATGGGTAATGGTCCTTATACTAACACCACTTGAGTCATGTCATATCTCTTATGTCCCAATGGGGCACAGGCCAGTATGGATGGCAGACCCACATCTATTAACTCAAAGTACCTTTTAGTTCTTTCAGCCTCTTTCTGCTTATAGTTCTAAAATTTCCATCTTTGCTTTCTTCTACTGTCATAGAGTTATGACAAAGCACTGAAGAGACTTAATGCAACAGGAAAACAAGAAGTGCAGAGCATGGAGAACCCATTTTTCATCTGCTGAGTCAGAACTGAATGATGCCCATCCTGATTTGATTATTTATAGGTAGTATACTTACTGGAAATTATCTTAGTTTAACTTTCTAGCTGTCATTGGCCAGTAGAAGTTAATAGAAGCAATACATTACAAATCATATATACCAGTTTTAAACTTCTAAAATAGGAGTGATAACCCTCTATTATAAAGTCCCCCAAATACAAGATACTTAAAGATCTGATTTCAAAGAGACTAGGATCACTGAGACCCCTCAATTCCACATCATCAATTAGTGTCTCATAACAAAGAAAAACTTAGACATTCTGGATAGCAAAAGGGTTTCTCATGCATTTTGAATACCAAGGTCTTCAGGAAATGGTGATGTCAAAAGTTATGTGCAATAAACACAGTTCTTTCGAAAGGAAGCTGGATAAAACTGGGTTAAACACCTGGATAATTTTTCAGCCTAACACACTGCAACTGAGTAAGAAACAAAGCAGAGAGTGAGGTATAGCTTATTATCTAAGAATGGTTATAAATACTGTTACCTCATAAGCTCCCTTTAGAAATGGCAGAATTGACTGCTTTACTGTGGAAATAGGGCATTTGATGACCAAAACGTGTAAATTAATCATCACTGTTCTACGAAACAAGACTTAGAAACCTATGTTTCTTGCCACTTACTTACAAATCCATTGCAAAATTTAAGTCTTTTTGTAGGTGTAAAATATAAAAGGATTAGGGAATTAAAGGTATTAGATCAGGAGTCTGTGAACTTTATAAAGGGCCAGATAGTAAATATTTTAGGCTTTGCAGCTACTCAGCTCTGCCACTGTAGCACAAAATTAGCCATAGATGATATGTAAGTGAATAAGCATGGTTGTGTTTGAATAAAATTTTATGTATGGACACTGAAATATGAATTTCAAGTCATACTTTTTTTTCCTCCAAACATTTAAAAATGTAAACATCATTCTTAGCTTGCAGGCAGTACAAAAACAGGTGGAGGACTGAATTTGACCACAGGGAGTAGTTGGCCAACCCCTGAAATTATTACTAGATCACCAAAGCTACTTAAAAAAATACCTTTTTCCCCCACAAGAGGTATTAGTGGTAAATAATATATTAAGCGTAAAGCATCTGTAGTGGTATATACCTTGGATGTCACCTCTGTGTTTGAGTTTTACAATGCATGACTGGTATCAGGGGGGGTGAAAATGAAGTTTGCATGTAGAGTATAACATTACCAGTCACTGCATTTTGTACTTGCACTCTGATTCTAGGAAAAGGTCTAAAAATTTGTGAATGAGATTACTTCTAGATAAAGTAAATTGAAATGCACATTGGCTTATCAGAAATTTATTCTAAGGCTTGGGAAACCAAGAATGTTTCCCATTTTATTGCTTCACACTTCTATATATGGTGTCAAAATTATTCCCAGTCCTAAACAAGGAATATTGGAATATATGTTAATTTCTCCAATGGACTAAGTTAATAGCACATTGATTAAGATGTGTCTAATTCTAGTGGAATATGTCCTCAATTGATGTCTCTTATTGCTACTTACTTTTTTTACTTGGCAATTCTGCCTGCTGCACAACACAGTTCGTTCTGGGAAGTTATAAACCCGTAATTTAAAGGATATGGCTAGTCTGAATGTAGTTAAGGCAGCGATGAACAGCAGAGATACTGCAAAGAACCTTATCAGTTTATAAGGAGAGAACTTAACTCAGTACACTCTCTTCTTTTTTAAGTAGGTTTCCATGTAATATGCTCCTGTGCCCTGAGAATGCTGGTCAACAAATTCCACTGAACCACCTTCTGGGGCAGAGACGAGATATGATGAGCCTCGCTTTTCATTTCTTAAAGATGACACCTATTAGAAAAAGAAACCATAACTAATGCTAAAATCTAAATTAAAATTGATTGATTTGTTAAAGATATTTATAAGAAAAGCAATTCTACTTGTGATTTGGTATAAAAACAGAATAGCAGGATAAATAACAAAGTTGTAAAAAAACTATACAAAAGTTTCTACATCAGAGTCACGTGAGGAACTTTTAAAGAATACAAACCAGCTTCTTAATGCCCTCCTTCCCCAACTCCCCACAGTTTCGGGAAAGAAAAAGTGACAGTGTAGTTGCTTCTGCTGTTCGTATGTAGAATCAGAATGCCAGTATCCCTCTGAGGAAGGAGCATGGCTAAGGAATTGAACTGCATGTCAAATTAGATGTGAAGTTCATCTAGTAGTAAAAGGCGTGGCAAGAGAATAAACTAGTAGGGGCAAAAACTAGCAAATGATGTCCACAAAATAGCATAGTGAAACATTCCAGAGAACAACTTTAGTCTACAAAATAAGCGCCTGGAAAGCTTGTTAAAATGCAAATTTCTGAGTTCTATCTCAGATATTCTAATCCAGAAGTGTCATGATAAGAAGGGCCAAAATGTTCCTCACAAGCAGTCACAGTAATCAATATGATAAATCCGATTATGTCTCACAACTCATGACCACCTAATTCCTCCCAGTTGTAGCTTTGATATTCTTTAGTAAGTTTGTCACACATAGTATTTAATATTCAAGAATGTGGAAATCAGTATGGTGCTGGCACAAAAACAAATACAGACCAATGGAACAAGAAGTCCAGAGGTAAACCTACACACCTATGGGTACCTTATCGTTGATAAAGGAAGCTTGAATAAACAGTGGAGAAAAGACAGTCTCTACAGTAACTGATGGTAGGAAAACTGGACAACTGGGTGTAAAAAGAATAAAATTAGAACACTTCCTAACACCATACACAAAGATAAACTCAAAATGGATCAAAGACCTAAATGTCAGTCCAGAAACTATACAGCTCCTAAAGGAAAACATACGCAGAACACTCTGATATAAATCACAGCGAGATCCTCTAGAGTAATGGAAATAAATAAATGGGACCCAATTAAACTTTAAAGCTTTTGCACAGCAAAGGAAACAATAAACAAGGTGAAAAGACAACCCTCAGAATGGGATAAAAGAATTGCAAATGAAACTGACAAAGGATTGATCACAAGCAGCTCATGCAGCTCAATACCAGAAAACAAACAACCCAATTAAAAAGTAGGCAGAAGGCCTAAATAGGCATTTCTCCAAAGAAGACATGGGGATGGCCAACCAACAGGAAAAGATGCTCAACACTGCTCTTTATTAGAGAAATGCAAGTCAAAGCCACATGAGGGATCACCTCAAACTGCTCAGAACGGCCATCATCAAAAAAGCTACAAACAATAAATGCTGGAGAGGGTGTGGAGAAAAGGGAACCCTCCTACAGTGTTGGTGGAAATGTAAATTGGAACAGCCACCATGGAGAACAGTACAGAGATTCCTTAGAAAACTAAGAATAAAATTACCATATGACCCAACAGTCCCACTACTAGGCATATATCCTGAGGAAACCATAATTGAAAAAGACACAAGCACCCCGATGTTCACTGCACCACTATTTACAATAGCCAGGACACAGAAGCAACCTTGATGTCCATCGACAGATGAATGGATGAAGAAGTCGTGGTACATACATACAATGGAATATTAGCCACGAAAAGGAACACATCTGAGTCCGTTCTAATGAGACCGGATGAACCTAGAGCCTATTACACAGAGTGAAGTCAGGCAGAAAGAGAAAATATTGTATACTAACGCATACATATGGAATCTAGATAGATGGTACTGATGAACCTATCTGCAGGGCAGTAATGGAGACACAGACAGAACAGACTTGTGGACACAGCGGGGGAAGGAGACGGACGAGTTGAGAGAGTAGCATTACTGAATGTAAAATAGAGCCAGTGGAGATTTGCTGTGTGACACAAGGGGCTCCCTGGTGGTGCAGAGGTTAAAAGCGTCTGCCTGCAATGTGGGAGACCTGGGTTCGATCCCTGGGTTGGGAAGATCCCCTGGAGAAGGAAATGGCTACCCACTCCAGTGTTCTTGCTTGGAGAATCCCATGGATGGAGGAGCTTGGTGGGTTACAGTCCACGGGTCGCAAAGAGTCGGACACGACTGAGCGACTTCACTTCCAGTTCACTTTCAGAAGGAGCTCAACCCAGTGCTCTGTGACAGCCTAGAAGGGTGGGATGCGGGGGGGATGTGGGGGAGGTTCAAGAGAGGGGGGACATACGTATACCTATGGCTGATTCATGCTGTATGGTAGAAGCCAACACAATATTGTAAAGCAATTATTCTCCAATTAAAAACAAATTTAAAAAAGAATGTAGAAATGAGTGCAGAAGAGCCTTCTCACATTACAATTAAAGTTAACAATAATGGCCACAATCTTTAAAACCAGATTCAACTTCAAAGGGGACAGACAAGGAGTCTGTCTACCCTTGTAGATAAAGCCATTCTCAATCACCCATGGTAATTCACCCAAGGTAAAGATGACCAAGGAGGCTCTACAGCGCCTCTCCTCCTCCCATGGATATGCCAGATGTTCACACATGTAGAGCAGTTCCCTCTAAAAAAGATCCAGAAGCTAGCTGAGCAGCTCTTACATATTAAACAAACAAGAAAATACCAAAATAGTAGGAAAGGCTGAGATACACTCTCACCATACATCTCAACCCAGGCACAGCACTGCATCAGCAGAGAACTCCCAGTTCTTAGGTTCTCCCTGAGCACTGAAGCATTCAGACTCCACCTGTAGTACTCTTAACTTTGAATACTTCCACTTGAGGTATGGGTTCCCAAATCCTTAGCCCTGAAAGCCAACAGGGCATGTGTTTATGAGATCCACAAAGCTATAGAAAATAAACATTCTTGATGGTCACAGCTCACTTTGAGTAGCCCCTCAGGGCCAGGTGCAGAGGGAGCAGGTAGAATAGTCCATCTCCCTGTCTTCCCCTGAAAAAGGCTTATCCACATGCTTTAAAAGCTGCTGCCTGAGACCCAGCTCCTAATCTAGCAGGTGCTAGGGGCAGCTGCAGTCTTCCCCAGAGACTGGGGAAGCTGAAGGACACCTCTCCCATCTTCCAGCCCACTCCAATCACTAGTATCTCCCTGGAAGGAGTTTTTATATACTGTGCCCCAACTTTTATGTCTGATACCCAAGGAGTAGTCCCTGGGTCATCTGGCTCTGACAGCCAGTGGGGCTTGCATTCATGAATGCTACAGGATTACAGCAAACAAAAATACAATTCTTAATGGATGCAGGTACCACCATCCCTACCCCCCAGTGACTGTACATCTGTGCTCAGCACAAAGGAAAAGGTGAAAAAAAAACAAAAACAAATGCCCATTTCCTTTTCTCCCTGCACAGGGCTTAACTACATACTCTCACCTGCAGCTTCAGGGTCCAGGGTCTAATCAGCCTGCATCTAGGTGCTAACTGTAGTCCCCACCTTTGGATATACAAGTCTTAGCATATCCTCTAAATAAGCCACTAAAAGCAAAGAAGTAGCCTCAAAGAAAATAGTCACAAAAGTTTGAAAGCCAATTAAGAGCTCAGGCTGGGCTGAGCAACAGGATTCATCTCCTACAAGAGACCATTCAGTCAAGACTGGAAGAGGTGGCTGCTTTGTATAATGCATAGTGACAATAAAAAAGAAACAAAGGTAATGTTCCAGATGTGCCATGATAAATATCCAGAACAGATCTAATGAACTAAGTGACTTACCTGAGAGTTCAAAATAATGGCTGTAAAAATGCTCACTGAGGTCAAAAGATCAATGCATGAACAAAGAATCGCAACAAAGATAGGAAACATTAAAAATTGCCAAATAGAAATCACAAAATTTATGAATATAACAAATGCAAAATGAAAATGAGACATCACCTCACACCTGTTAGAACAGTTATCAAAAAGTCTATAAATAATGTGTCAGAGAGTATGCAGAAAAAAGGGAATCCTTGTACACTGTTGGGGGGAATGTAAGCTGGTGTAGCCCCCAGGGAGAACAGTATGGCAGTTCCTCAAAACTAAAAAAGAACTACCAGGTGACCCATCAATTCCACTCCCTGTGTTGGGAATAAACAAAAACACAAATTTAAAAAGTTATATACACCCCAATGTTCATATTAGCATTACTAAACAAGAGTGCCAAAGAATGCTCAAACTACCACACAACTGCACTCATGTCACATGGTAGCAAAGTCATGCTCAAAATTCTCCAAGCCAGGCTTCAGCAATACGTGAACCATGAACTTCCAGATGTTCAAGCTGGTTTTAGGAAAGGCAGAAGAACCAGAGATCAAATTGACAACATCCGTTGGATCATCGAAAAAGCAAGAGAAAAAAATACTGCCATTTGCAGCGACGTGAATGGACCTAGGAAATATTATGGATAGTGAAATAAGTCAGAGAAAGACAAATACTACACTATATAATATCACTTATAAGTAGAATCTAAAAAAATAACACGAATGTATATGCAAAATAGAAATAGACTCACAGACACAGCAAATAAACTATGGTTACCAAAGGGGAGATGGACAGGAAGAGGGACAAATTAGGGGTATGAGATTAACAAACTAATATACACAAAACAGATAAGCAACAAGGATATAATGTATAGCACAGGGAATTATAGTGATTATCTTATAATAATCTGTAAGAGTATAATCTGCAAAAATACTGAATCACAATGTGATACATATGAAGCTAAATATTGTAAATCAACTATTCTTCAATAAACACTTTTAAACTTTAAATGTAAATGGATTAAACTGTCTGATCAAAAGACAAAGTGCCTGAATGGATAAAAATCAAAGCCAAACTATATGTTGACTAAGAGTCTCACCTAGCTTAAAGGACACACACAGACTGAAAAGGGAAGGGATGCAAAAACATATTCTTGGCAAATTAAAACCAAAAGAAAACAAAGGTAGCTGTAATTACATTAAACAAAATAAACTTCAACCTGAAAAATTTAACGAGACAAAAAGGTCATTATAAAAGATAAGCCAATCAATCAAAAGGAAGTAACAGTTGTAAATATGAGCCCAAAACAAGAACAGCCAAATTCAGCCTTACATTGAAGAAAGCAGGGAAGACCACTAGACCACTCAGGTATGACCTAAATCGAATCCCTTATGATTATACAGTGGAAGTGAGAAATAGATTTAAGGGCCTAGACCTGATAGAGTGCCTGATGAACTGTAGAATGAGGTTCGTGACACTGTTCAGGAGACAGGGATCAAGACCATCCCCCTGGAAAAGAAATGCAAAAAAGAAAAATGGCTGTCTGGGGAGGCCTTACAAATAGCTGTGAAAAGAAGAGAAGCGAAAAGCAAAGGAGAAAAGGAAAGATAAAAGCATCTGAATGCAGATTTCCAAAGAATAGCAAGAAGAGATAAGAAAGCCTTCTTCAGCGATCAATGCAAAGAAATAGAGGAAAACAACAGAATGGGAAAGACTAGAGATCTCTTCATGAAAATTAAGAGATACCAAGGGAACATTTCATGCAAAGATGGGCTCAATAAAGGACAGACATGGTATGGACCCAACAGAAGCAGAAGACATTAAAAGAGCTGGCAAGAATACATAGAAGAACTGTACAAAAAAGATCACGACCAAGATAATCGCGATGGTGTGATCACTCATCTAGAGCCAGACATCCTGGAATGTGAAGTCAAGTGGGCCTTAGAAAGCATCACTACAAAGAAAGTTAGTGGAGGTGATAGAATTCCAGTGGAGCTATTTCAAAACCTGAAAGATGATGCTGTGAAAGTGCTGCACTCAATATGCCAGCACATTTGGAAAACTCAGCAGTGGCCACAGGACTGGAAAAGGTCAGTTTTCATTCCAATCCCAAAGAAAGCCAATGCCAAAGAATGCTCAAACTACCACACAATTGCACTCATCTCACATGCTAGTAAAGTAATGCTCAAAATTCTCCAAGCCAGGCTTCAGCAATACATGAACCGTGAACTTCCAGATGTTCAAGCTGGTTTTAGAAAGGCAGAGGAACCAGAGATCAAATTGCCAACATCGCTGGATCATCAAAACAGCAACAGAGTTCCAGAAAAACATCTATTTCTGCTTTATTGACTATGCCAAAGCCTTTGACTGTGTGGATCACAATAACCTGTGGAAAATTCTGAAAGAGATGGGAATACCAGACCAGACCACCTGACCTGCCTCTTGAGCAACCTGTATGCAGGTCAGAAAGCAACAGTTAGAACTGGACATGGAACAACAGAATGGTTCCAAATAGGAAAAGGAGTACTTCAAGGCTGTATATTGTCACCCTGCTTATTTAACTTACATACAGAGTACATCATGAGAAACGCTGGACTGGAAGAAACACAAGCTGGAATCAAGATTGCCGGGAGAAATATCAATCACCTCAGATATGCAGATGACACCACCCTTATGGCAGAAAGTGAAGAGGAGCTAAAAAGCCTCTTGATGAAAGTGAAAGTGGAGAGTGAAAAAGTTGGCTTAAAGCTCAACATTCAGAAAACAAAGATCATGGCATCCAGCCCCATCACTTCATGGGAAATAGATGGGGAAACAGTGTCAGACTTTATTTTTGGGGGCTCCAAAATCACTGCAGATGGTGACTGCAGCCATGAAATGAAAAGACGCTTACTCCTTGGAAGAAAAGTTATGACCAATCTAGATAGCATATTCAAAAGCAGAGACATTACTTTGCCGACTAAGGTCTTTCTAGTCAAGGCTATGGTTTTTCCTGTGGTCATGTATGGATGTGAGAGTTGGACTGTGAAGAAGGCTGAGTGCTGAAGAATTGATGCTTTTGAACTGTGGTGTTGGAGAAGACTCCTGAGAGTCCCTTGGACTGCAAGGAGATCCAAACAGTCCATTCTGAAGATCATCCCTGGGATTTCTTTGGAAGGAATGATGCTAAAGCTGAAACTCCAGTACTTTGGCCACCTCATGCAAAGAGTTGACTCATTGGAAAAGACTCTGATGCTGGGAGGGATTGGGGACAGGAGGAGAAGGGGACGACAGAGGATGAGATGGCTGGATGGCATCACGGACTTGATGGACGTTGAGTCTGAGTGAACTCCAGGAGTTGGTGATGGACAGGGAGGCCTGGCGTGCTGGGATTCATGGGGTCGCAAAGAGTCAGACACGACTGAGCGACTGAACTGAACTGAACTGAAAGCAAATAATGATTGTGTAGGGAGAAAAAGAGCAGTGTAATATCAGGGAACTTAAATACTCCACTCAAAAACAGATGGTTTAGCCAGAAAAATCAGCAAGAAGATATTGGGCTTACACTACACGTTAGACAAGATGAACCTGAAAGCCATGACGTAACTTTCCATCTGAACAAGGATCAAATGCACATTTTTCTCAAGCTCACATAGAATATTCTTCAGGATAGACCATATGTTAGGCCACATGTCTTAATAAATTTAAAGTGATTGAAATCCTATCTGGCATCTTTTTCAAATGTGATTGTATGAAACTAGAAATCAATTATAAGAAAACTGGAGAGTTCACAAACATGTTGACATTAAACAACATACTCCTGAACAACCACTGAATCAAAGAAGAAATAAAAAAATACTTTGAGCAAATGAAAATGGAAACAAAACATAGCAAAACTTACAAGATACAGCAAAAGCAGTTCTAAAAGGGAAGTTTATAGTGATAAACACTTACATGAAGAAAGAACATCTTGAACAACTGTCGTTATATCTTGAGGACTTAGGAACAAACTAAGTTCCACTGGAGGAGGAAATGGCAACCCACTCCAGTATTCTTGCCTGAAAAATAACAGGACAGAAGAGCCTGGCAGGCTATAGTCCATAGGGTCACAGAGAGTGGACTGAGCACAGTCCCACCAAAGTAACTCCAGGCTAGGCAAGAGGAAGGAAGTAACAGGAGTGGAAATAAATGAAATAGAGATTTAAAAGACAACAGAAAAGATTAATGAAACTAACAGCTTCTTTTCAAAAAAGATTGGAGAAGGCAATGGCAACCCACTCCAGTACTCTTGCCTGGAAAATCCCATGGATGAAGGAGCCTGGTCGGCTGCAGTCCATGGGGTTGCTAAGAGTCGGACAGGACTGAGTGACTTCACTTTCACTTTTCACTTTCATGCATTAGAGAAGGGCATGGCAACCCACTCTAGTGTTCTTGCCTGGAGAATCCCAGGGACGGCGGAGCCTGGTGCGCTGCCATCTATGGGATCGCACAGAGTCGGACATGACTGAAGCGACTTAGCAGCAGCAGCAGACAAACTTTTAATCAGACTTACTAAGAAAAAGAGAACTTACATCAAGACATAAATGAAAAAGGAGATATTACAACTGATACCACAAAAATACAAAAGATCATAAAGACCACTACGCATTTCTTATATGCCAGCAAGTTGGATAACTTAGAAGAAATGGACTAATTCCTAGAAACAACTTACCAAGACTGGATCATGAGGAAACAGGAAAACTGAATAAATTACTAGTAACGAAACTGAACCAGTAATAGGAAATCTCCCAGCAAAAAGTTCAGGGACAGACAGTTTCACTGGTGAATTCCACAAAACATTTAAAGACTAATTAATACCAATCCGTCTCAATCTCTTCCAAAAACAGAAAAGGAAATTACACTTTCACATTATTTTTACAAGGTTAGCTTTACTTTATCAAAGGCAGACAAAGAGTGTACAAAGAAAAAAACTACAGGCCTATATTCCTGATGAACAGTTACAAAAATCCTCATAAAGTATTAGCAAATTGAATTCAACAATAGATTAAAAGGATCAAATTGGATTTATTCCAGTAGTACATGGATGGTTCATGTCAATAAAATAAAACGTGACATACACCACATTCACAAAATAAAGGATAAAGATCATATGGTCATCTCAATAGATGCAGAAAGAGCATTTGACAAAATTCAACATCCATTCGTGATTTAAAAAGTCAACAAACTGGGTATTGAGGGACTGCATGTCAACATAATAAAGGCCATATATGTCAAACCCACAGATAACAACCTATGCAATGGTGAAATGCTGAAAGCTTTCCTCTAAGTTTAAGAACAAGACAAGGATACCACTGTCACCAATTTTATTCAACATAGTACTGGAAGCCCTAGTCAGAGCAATTAGACAAGAAATAGAAATAAAAGGCATTCAAATTACAAATGAAGAAGTAAAACTATCATGGTTAGCAGATGATATATTGTATTTAGAAAACCCTAAAGAATCTACTAAAAAACTGTTAGAAATATTGGGTTGGCCAAAAAGTTTGTTGTTTAACATCTTATGGAAAACCCTAGTGAACTTTTTTGATCAGCCCAACAATAAACAGAGTTCCAAAGAATAGCACAGAGAGAGAAAAAAGCCTTCCTCAGTGATCAGTTGAAAGAAATAGAGAAAAAATTAGAATGGGAAAGACTAGAGATCTCTTCAAGAAAATTTGTGATACAAAGGGAGCATTTCATGCAAAGATGGGCTCAATAAAGGACAGAAATGGTATGGACCTAAGAGAAGCAGAAGATACTAAGAGGAGGTGGCAAGAATACACAGAAGAACTGTACAAAAAAGATCGTCATTACCCAGATAAGCATGATGGTGTGATCACTCACATAGAGCCAGACATCCTGGAGTGCGAAGTCAAGTGGGCCTTACAAAGCATCACTACAAGCAAAGCTAGTGGAGGTGATGGAATTCCAGCTGAGCTATTTCAAATGCTGAAAGATGATGCTGTGAAAGTGCTGCACTCAATATGCCAGCAAATTTGGAAAACTCAGCAGTGGCCACAGGACTGGAAAAGGTCAGTTTTCATTCCAATCCCAAAGAAAGGCAATGCCAAAGAATGTACAAACTACTGCACAACTGCACTCATCTCACACGCTAGCAAAGTAATGCTCAAAATTCTCCAAGACAGGCTTCAGCAGTACATGAAATGTGAACTTCCAGATATTCAAGCTGGTTTTAGAAAAGGCAGAGGAACTAGAGATCAAATTGCCAACATCCACTGGATCATCGAAAAAGCAAGAGAGTTCCTGAAAAACATTTACTTCTGCTTTATTGACTTTGCCAAAGCCTTTGACTGTGTGGATAATAAGAAACTGGAAAATTCTTCAAGAGATGGGAATACTAGACCACCTTACCTGCCTCCTGAGAAATCTGTATGCAGGTCAAGAAGCAACAGTTAGAACTGGACATGGAACAACAGAATGGTTCCAAATAGGAAAAGGAGTATGTCAAGGCTGTATATTGTCACCCTGCTTATTTAACTTTATTAGAGTACATCATGAGAAACGTTGGGCTGGAAGAAGCACAAGCTGGAATCAAGATTGCCGGGAGAAATATCAATAACCTCAGATACGCAGATGACACCACCCTTATGGCAGAAAGTGAAGAACAACTAAAGAGCCCCTTGATGAAAGAGGAGAGTGAAAAAGTTCATTCAGAAAACTAAGATCATGGCATCTGGTCTCATCACTTCATGGCAAATAGATGGGGAAACAATGGAAACAGTGACAGACTATTTTTGGGGGCTCCAAAATCACTGCAGATGGTGACTGCAGCCATGAAATTAAAAGACGCTTGCTCCTTGGAAGAAAAGTTATGACCAACCTAGACAGCATATTCAAAAGCAGAGACATTACTTTGCCAACAAAGGTCTGTCTAGTCAAAGCTATGGTTTTTCCAGTAGTCATGTGTGGATGTGAGAGTTGGACTATAAAGAAAGCTGAGTGCCAAAGAATTGGTGCTTTTGAACAGTGGTATTGGAGAAGACTCTTGAGAGTCCCTTGGACTGCATGGAGGTCTAACCAGTCCATCCTAAAGGAGATCAGTTCTGAATATTCTTTGGAAGGACTGACGGTGAAGTTGAAACTCCAATACTTTGGCTATGTGATGCAAAGAACTGACTCATTGGACAAGACCCTCATGCTGAGAAAGATTGAAGCTGGGAAGAAAAGGGGACAACCGAGGATGAGATGGTTGGATGGCGTCACTGACTTGATGCACATGAGTTTAAGCAAGCTTCAGGAGTTCATGATGAACAGGGAAGCCTGGCGTGCTACAGACCACGGGGTCACAAGAGTCAGACATGACTAAACGACTGAGCTGAATAATAAACAATTTCAATAAAGTGGTAGAGTACAAAATCAATATAAAAAATCAATTTCTTCTCTATACATTAACAGTGAATTACCCAAAAAACAAATTAAGACAACCTAGGAATAACTTTTACCAAGGTGAGAAATTGTACACTGAAAATGTAGGAAAGATGACACAAATAAATGGAAAGATATTCTGTGTTCATGGACTGGAGGTATTATTATTATTAAAATGTCCATACTGACCGACCTAGACAGCATATTAAAAAGCAGAGACATTACTTTGTCAACAAAGGTCCCTCTAGTCAAGGATATGGTTTTTCCAGTAGTCATATATGGATGTGAGAGTTGGACTATAAAGAAAGCTGAGCGCCGAAGAATTGATGCTTTTGAACTGTGGTGTTGGAGAAGACTCTTGGGAGTCCCTTGGACTGCAAGGAGATCCAGTCAGTCCATCCTAAAGGAGATCAGTCCTGGGTGTTCATTGGAAGGACTGATGTTGAAGCTGAAACTCCAATACTTTGGCCACCTGATGCGAAGAGCTGACTCATTGGAAAAGACCCTGATGTTGGGAAAGATTGAGGACAGGAGGAGAAGGGGACAACAGAAGATGAGATAGTCAGATGGCATCACCGACTCAATGGACATGGGTTTGGGTAGACTCCGGGAGTTGGTGATGGACAGAGAGGCCTGGTGTGCTGCACTTCATAGGGTCACAAAGAGTCAGACACAACTGAGCGACTGAACTGAACTAACCCAAAGCAATCTACAGATTCAATGCAATTCCTATGAAAATGCCAAAGGCTTTTTTCATATAAATAGAAAAATCTTAAAATTTGGAACCTGGCTCTCTGGCCAGTGATTTACCTGGGCATCTCCATGCACTGGGCCAGCTGCCTCTGAGACCGTCTAAGGAGTGCCCAGGGAGCCAGCAGGTGGTGGCCCTCACCAGGGACCCTCCAGCGGGCCCAGGGGGACAAAATCCAGCATATGCATATTGAGGCAAGTTGAAAGATTTAATATGAGGCACAGAGACAGATAATGCCTAAAAGCAAGCAGTAGTTGGTACACATTTAGAGTAGGGCAGCATTTCCTTCTCCCACTGCTGCTCAGATGGCAGACATTAGTCAAATTCGGTATGAAATGGAATATACTGAAGGTATTAGTGAATGAGGGCCCTGGAAAAATTAAAGGTAGCACCACCAAATGCTGACCTGGAACAAGAATTCCAAGGAGGAGTTTCAAATGCTAGTGTGATTCTGCAGTTCCAGAGAGAATTGTTGTAGCCGGAATTCCATTTTCAAGACAAGCAGATCTTGACCTTATACAATCAACTCCCTTTAAGGCTATGGCACTAAAAATACCACATCGTGTGCTTATGGTAAGTGAGAGATCACTAAATTTTCTGGATTTAGAAAGACCTCGTCCAACCCCTCAAAATGAAGAAAGTCATGTAGCTGGCAGCCTAAGAAGATCACTCTGTGAGTGGAAAATGCTGTTAGCCAAAATGGCCAGCTGGTCAGAAGTGACTCCATGTAGGCATTTCAAATATGGATGCAACTATTAAAGGAACTTCAGAGGACTGACAGTTGTAGATGTAGCTTCATTAAGATGACAGGCAATCAAGCTAAACAGACACCTACAACTTCTAGAAGAGGAGACCAAAGAACGTGCTAAAAGAGAAATGGCCATGTACTCAAGTACTGTAGCATTCCAACTGTATAACAGCTCGCTCTGGTTCTGCCACTAGAGGTAACCTCAACTCTCAGAAATATTGTCTCAACAGCTGCAAATAAAAAGAATTTTTAATTTGTTTCTGTCTTTGCATTGCATGCTGTTTCACAGTCTATGACCTGAAAATGTTATTTCTCCCAGAGAGGAGGGGGGAAGGACTTATATTTGGAGAGGCAAAGGTATCTGTCACTTGACTGTATTTACTTTTAACCAGTTCTGCCATGACACCTACTTAAAATTCTCACTTTGCACGTGATGTAAATAGGATCGAGGTTTTTTTAAGGAATTTTTTTTTTTTTTGGCCTCATCAGTCTGCATAACTAATTATGAATGGGAGAGAAAGTGTACAGAAAATGGATTTAGAGAAATGTCTGTAAAGAAAAAAATAGTACTTCATTTTGTCCTGTTTGTAGTGTTTTCTCAAACACCATTAGATTGAACAGTAAATAGACATTTTTGTATCCACATTTCAACATTAACCTTACTAAAGTCATTGTCTGGTGTCAGATTTAATAAAATCAAGCCACCCCAAGTCTCATGATCACCTTCAATAAAATAATTCCTAACATTTTCAGCAGTTTATCTAAAATGTGAGCAAAAATGTGCATTTTTATTTTGCAGATGGTTTTCTATAAAGTACAGTTTTACAAAGTTCATATGTGAATGATTTAAAAAACTGAAGAATAAGGTACAAATGTAGTATATTTAATAAATTGTCAAACAAAAAAATTTTTTTTGAAACCTGAAAAAAAACTAAATAGCCGAAGTAATCTTGAGATAGAACAAAGCTAAAGGCATTACTCTTCCTGATTTCAAACTATCCTGCAAAGCTGTAATAATCAAAGCAATATGATATCAAAAAAACACCAAAAAACAGTATGATACAGTCATAAAAATTGACCCATAGATCACTGGAACAGAATAGAGACCCTGAAAATGAACTCATGTTATATTGTCAATTAATTTATGACAAAGGAGTCAAGAATATACAGTTCAGAAAGGATACCTCTTCAATAAAAGGTGTTTGGAAAATTGGATAACCATATGAAAAAGAATGAAACAGGATCACTACTTACAAAACACTGAAAAGTCAACTCAAAATGGATTAAAGACTTGAATGTATAACCTGAAACCATAAAACTCCCATAAGAAAACATAATGGGTAAGAAGCTACTTGCCATTGGTCTTTGCAGTGATATTTTGTATTTAACAGCAAAAGAAAAGGTAACGAAAGCAAAAATAAACGTGATTACATCCTAAAGTATTCCTAATGTGATTTACTCCTAAGTATTCCTAGTCCTTTTGATTCTACACAGCAAAAACAACCATCAACAAAATGAAAATTCGACCTATGAAACAGAAGAATATATTTGCAAACCACATATCTGTTAAGGGATTAATATTCAAAATATTCTTGGAATATACACAACTAATAGCCAAAAAATCCCCAACTAAAAGTGGGTAAAACATCTAAATAGACATTATTCAATAAATAAATACAGATGGCCAACAGATACATAAAAAGTACTCATTCTCACTAATTGTTATTCGTTCACTAAGACGTGTCCAACTCTTTGCAGCTCCATAGACTGCAGCATACCAGGCTTCCCTGTCTTCCACCCTCTCCTGGAGCTTGCTCAAACTCATGTCCATTGAGTCTGTGATGCCATCTAACCATCTCATTCTCTGTCACTCACTTCTCCTCCTTGCCCTCCTACTATTGGGGAGATGCAAATTGAAACCACCTTACACAGGTTAGAAGTCTATTATTAAAAAAAAAAAAAAAGATGAGATAACAAATGCAGGCAAATATGTGGAGAAAAGGTAATTCTTGTACACTGTTTGTTGGAATGTAAACTTGTACAGGCACTATAGAAAACAGCACGGAAATTAAAAATTGAACTACCATTTGATCCAGCAATCCAACTTCTGAACATATTCTGATTTCCTTTGGTAGCCAAATAATTAACTTGAAGTGATATCTGTCCTCTCACAGTCATAAAATCATTATTCAAATAGACATGGTATGGAGAAAACCTAAGTGCATGAAAAAAATAAAGAAAACGTGGCATGTGTGTAGTGATCTGCATTTCCCTATGTATATACACATACATTGAAGTAGGAAATGGCAACCAACGCCAGTATTCTTGCCTGGAATAACCCACGGTCAGAGGAACCTGGTGGGCTATTAGTCCAGGGGGTCGCAGAGCTGGACATGACCTAGTGACTGAGCACATATACGTGCACAGAGTGGAACATTATTTAGCCTTAAAGAAAGAAAGCTTGTCTTTTGTAACAACACAGATGAACCCAGAAGGCGTTATGCTAAATGAAATATTTTTAAAGAGATAAGAAAATGAAGTAAATCTCATGGAAACAGTGAAAAAGTGGTTGTCAGTGGCTAGAGAGTGGGGTAAATAGGACAAGGTTAGAAAAACAGCATAAACTTTCAGTTATAAGATGAATAAAGTCTGAAAATCTAATTTGTAATATGGTGACTATAGTTGATAACACTGTATTGTACAACTGAAACTTGCTAAGATGGAAAACTTGTATGTTTTCATAAGTAAAGTGAGGTGATGAATGCATTAATTTAGTCAGTGAGGAAGAGACCTCTTTCACAATGTACATGTATATCAGATTAACATTTTGCTGTATACTTTCAATGACTTACAATTTTGTCAATTATACCTCAATAAAGTTGGATAAAATAATGAATTTTTTTTTAAAAGAGGCAAGGTAGCTCCCTAGTGGTCCAGTGGTTAAGAATCCTCCTGCCAATGCAGGGGACACACGTTCACTTCTGTCCAATAACATTCCACATACTTTCAGTTCAATTCAGTTCAGTCGCTCAGTCGTGTCCAACTCTTTGTGACCCCATGGACTGCAGCAAGCCAGGCTTCCCTGTCCATCACCAATTCTAGGAGCTTGCTCAAACTCACGTCCATTGAGTTGGTGATACCATCCAACCGTTCCATCCTCTGTCATCCCCTTCTCCTCCCACCTTCAATCTTTCCCAGCATCAGGGTCTTTTCAAATGAGTCAGTTCTTCTCATCAGGTGGCCAAAGTATTGGAGTTTCAGCTTCAGTATCAGTCCTTCCAATGAACAATGAGGACTGATTTCCTTTAGGATTGACTGGCTGGATCTCCTTGCAGTCCAAGCGACTCTCAAGAGTCTTCTCCAACACCACAGTTCAAAAGTATCAATTCTTCAGCACTCAGCTTCTTTATAGTCCAGCTCTCACATCCATACATGACTACTGGAAGAAACATAGCTTTGACTAGACAGACTTTTGTTGGCAAAGTGATGTCTCTGCTTTTTAACATGCTGTCTAGGTTGGTTATAGCTTTTCTTCCAAGGAGCAAGCATCTTTTAATTTCATGGCTGCAGTCACCATCTGCAGTGATTCTGGAGCCCAAGAAAATAAAGTTTATCACTGTTTCCATTGTTTCCCCATCTATTTGCCATGAAGTGATGGGACTGGATGCCATGATCTTTGTTTTCTGAATGTTGAGCTTTAAGCCAACTTTTTCACTCTCCTTTTTCACTTTCATCAAGAGGCTCTTTAGTTCTTTGCTTTCTGCCATAAGGGTAGTGTCACCTGTGTATCTAAGCTTATTGATATTTCTCCCGGCAATCTTGATTCCAGCTTGTGCTTCATCCAACCCAGCATTTCGGATGATGTACTCTGCATATAAGTTAAATAAGCAGGGTGACAATATACAGCCTTGACGTACTCCTTTCCCGATTTGGAACCAGTCTCTTGTTCCATGTCCAGTTCTAACTGTTGCTTCCTGACCTGCATACAGATTTCTCAGGAGGCAGATCAGGTCGTCTGGTATTCCCATCTCTTTCAGAATTTTCCACAGTTTGTTGTGATCCACACAGTCAAAGGCTTTGGTGTCGTCGTCAATAAAGCAGAAATAGATGTTTTTCTGGAACTCTCTTGCTTTTTTGATGATCCAGCGGATGCTGGCAATTTGATCTCTGGTTCCTCTGCCTTTTCTAAATCCAGCTTGAACATCTGGAAGTTCACAGTTCACATACTAAGTACAGCTAAGCCCATGGGCCACGATTACTGAAGCCTGAGCTCCAGAGCCCATGCTCTCCAACAAGAGAAGCCATCACTACAGCGAGAAGCCCACACACCACAATGGATGAGCAACCTCCCCTCACCAAAACCGCAGGCATCAGTGAAGAGTCTGGTGCGGCAACGAAGACCCAGTGCAACCGATAAATAATGAAAATTAAAAAAATTTTAGAAGATGACAGAAGACTGGAAATCAGAAATCCACCTACCTTGGTACTTTATTTTGATGTAGTCTGCTATTGTGATGGTTCAGTAAAATCCTTCTTCACATAAACATTTAAAGGAATGTTTCACAAAGTGAAACAGACTAGCAAAGAATTTGGTTTTAACTCCTGTGTCACAATTTTTCCAGGTGATAAAGTATGTAATATATTTGATATATGCTCTGAAATAATGAGAAAGGGACTAGGTGGGAGTAAAGATGAGAGAAGCCTGGCTGTTGATAAATCACTAAAACTGTGTCAGTGGGTACAAGAAACTCTACCAGTTCCAGTTCAAAACGGCGGCACAGGTGCGTCCTGAACTATCTCCTCCCACAGACACAGTACATCTACAGCTGCACATGGAACCATTTCCTCTGTAAGAAACCAAAAAATGAGATAAGTTACTCCTACACATTGAGAAAATGAGAAAAAAGAAAGACCACACCACAATGGGTAGGAGAGGCTGAGAGACTATCTCACCAAAAACCCCACCCTCAGAGCAGCAACGCATAACTGGGAGGGAATTCACAACCCTGAGCATCTCCCTAAGAAGTGAAAGGTTTGAACCCCAAGCTGGTACTTCAACTTTTAAAATTTTTTTATTGAAGTATAGTTGACTTACAGTGTTGTGTTAATTT
The DNA here is from genome assembly GCF_023091745.1 of Budorcas taxicolor. NCBI lineage: Eukaryota > Metazoa > Chordata > Mammalia > Artiodactyla > Bovidae > Budorcas > Budorcas taxicolor. Next base: position 80,538,887 of record NC_068912.1, read on the forward strand.
CTGGTGTACAGCAAAGTGATTCAGTTATTATCATGTGTATGTATGTGTGTGTGTGTGTGTGTACTGTATTTCATATTCTTTTCCATATGGTTCATTATAAGATATTGAATATAGTTCCCTGTACTATGCAGTATGACCTTGTTGTTTATCCATTTTATATATTAATATAATAGTTTATATTTGCTAATCCCAAACTCCCAATCATCCCTCCCCCCCCACCCCCTTCTCCCACCTGGCAACCACAAGTCTTTTCTCTATGTCTATGAGTCTGTTTCTGTTTCATAGATCGACTCATTTGCGTTATATTTTAAATTCCACATGTAAGTGATATCATATGATATTTGTCTAACTTACTTCATTTAGTATGATAGTCTCTTGGTTCACTCATGCTGGTGAAATGGCACTATTTCATTCTCTATTTTATGGCTGAGTAGTATCCCACTGTGTATATATACACTTCTTCTTTATTTATTCATCTGTTGATGGACATTTAGGTTGCTTCCATGGCTGACTATTGTAAATAATGCTGCTTTAAACACTGGTTGGCACTTCAACTTATAAGTTCTGTGTCTGAGAGATGAGCCCCCAAAATACCTAGTGTGAAAATTCAGAGGATGAGATGGTTAGATATCATCCAACTGACTCAATGAACATGAATTTGAGCACACTCTGGGAGACAGTGCAGGACAGGGGAGCCTGGTGTGCTGCAGCCCATGGGGCCGCCAAGATTCGGACGCGACTTAGTGACTGAGCAACAACAGCCTGAAGTTCCGGCTTCTAATCAGCCTGAATCGAGTGCTCCGATCTGGCCCCCTGGGGACAGTGACAGGTTCTGGCGCATGCTCAACTCCTTGGAGGCACTAAGAATAAAGTAGGCTGCTTGGACAATCATATGTTCAGGACACAACCAAGAGCTAGGGCAGGACTGCTCCTTCAAGTCTTGGAAAGGCGTATATTTTACCTAACGCATAGAAACCAACACAGAGAATCAAGGAAAATGAAGAAATAGGGATATGTTCCAAATGAAAGAACAAGATGAAGCCTCAGAAAAAGATCTTAATGAAACTGACATAAGTGATTTACTCTATAAAGAGTTCAAAATAATGATTGTAAAGATGCTCACTAAACTCAGAGCAATGGATCAACAAAGTGAGAATTTCAACAGAGGTAGAAAATGTAAGAAAGTACCAAACAGAAACTACAGACCTGAAAAATATAGTAATGAAACTGAAAAATACAATAGAGGGGCTCAACATCTGATTATATGAAGCCGAAGAAAAGATTAGTGAACTCAAATACAACAATAGAACTTATCCAATCAGAGCAACAAAAAGAAAAAAGAATTTTAAAAAGTGAAGATAGCTTAAAGGGACTTATAGGATAACAACAAGGTTATCAAAAGGAGAAGAGAGAGAAAGAGGCAGAAAATTTACCTGAAAAAATGTGGTTGAAAATTTCCTTAACCTGAGGAAAGAAACAGACATCCAGATCCAGGAATTCCAAAGAGTTACAAATAAGATAAACCCAAAGAGACTGACAACAAGATATGATAATTAAAACATCAAATGTTAAAAGACAAGAAGAGGATCTTTAAAACAGCAAGAATAAAAAACTTGTTCAATACAAGGGGAACCCCATAAGACTATAAGCAGATTTTTCAGCAGAAACTTTTCAGACCAGAAAAGAGTGTCATGATATATTCAAAGTGCTGAACAAAAAAACACAACCTGCCAACCAAGAATACTCTACCTGGCAGAGCTGTCCTTCAGAATTGAAGGAGAGATGAAGAATTTTCAAGACAGCAAAAACTATGGGATTTTATTACCATGAAACCAGCCTTACAAAAAATGTTAAAGGTACTTCTTTAAGTTGAAATGAAATGGTACCATTTAGTTAATTGGGCTTCCCTGGTGGCTCAGAGGTTAAAGCGTCTGCCTGCAATGAGGGAGACCTGGGTTCGATCCCTGGGTCAGGAAGATCCCCTGGAGAAGGAAATGGCAACCCACTCCAGTATTCTTGCCTGGAAAATCCCATGGATGCAGGAGCCTGGTGGGCTACAGTCCTCGGGGTCGCAAAGAGTCAGACACGACTGAGTGACTTCACTTTCTCTTAGTTAATAGGAAAGCATATGAAAGTACAAATCCCATGGGTAATGGTAAGAAAATGGTAAAATTCAGAATAATCTAATGTGGTAAAGACACTGAAGTAATCACTTACAAAGCTAGCATGAACATTAAAAAAGGAACTTTGTAAAATCACCTACAATAATTTGTAATGGACACATAAGATGTAAATTGTGACATCAAAAACAAAACATGAGTGACATCAGCATCCTGCTGGAGTGAGACATTCCCTTTGTCTTTCCTCTTCAATCTATAATCAGTAAAACATCCACAGCTCAACAAAGCCACATCTGCCCAATACACCAGGATGCTGGAGAATTCCACACACCTGTACATTTAAAGGTGGGTGGTGTGTGTGCATGCTCAGTTGTGCCCAAATCTTTGTGACCCCATGGACTGTAGTTGGCCAGGCTCCCCTGTCTATGGGATTCTCTAGGCAAGAATACTGGAGTGGGTTGCCATTTCCTACTCCAGGGGATCTTTCCGACCCAGGGATCCAATGTGTGTCGCTTGTGTCCCCTGCATTGGCAGGTGGATTCTTTACCCCTGAGCCACCTGGGAAGCCCAAAGGTGGGTGGGCTGGAACACAAACAGGAGGTGGAACCGGGGGAACAGCAGAGGCAGTACCTGCCACCCTGCCTCCCAGCCGCAGCAGGTGAGCCTGCAGGCCCGGAAAACCTGGCGGCAGCAGGGGAGGCAGCGTGCCTGACTCCCGTTTCCTGGCCTCAGTGGCGTTCACGGCCACAGCTAACCCGGCAGCGGTGGCAGTGAGGGCTATGTTCTGTCCCTGCAAGCACAGAGGCACCCATGACTCCAGCCCCTAGTCCCCCTACCTCACTCCCATCCACGGTGCTGCACCCGAGAAACCCAATACCCCCAACATGGTAGAGGTACCTGTGACGCCACCTCTCTACTTACCTCCCCTGCAGCAGCAGCACCTACAGTTCAGATCTGGGACATGGCAGGGGTATCTACCATCCCAGTCCTCAGGAGGTGACACCAGCAGCAGCAGGGCACCAACGCCCAGAGGCACAAGCAGTGCCAAGGAAGGCACTGGGCAGGTGACACCTCAGACAGGTAAAGAGCTGACTCACATATAACCAGAAGCACCTCAGGGAGGAAAACAAAAATCTTGTGCTATAGTGACACCTACTGGAAAACAAAAGAGAGCACTTTATTTTCTAAATTGTTGAATCATTAGAATCAAGCCAAAAAAAAAAAAAAAAGAGAAAGGTTTTACCTAAGGAAGAACGATGTCCATTACTTCAGCTGCTCCAGCAAAGGAACAGCTCATCAAGTATCATGAAAACCCATAATAATGCTGTATTCAAAAAAGAAAATGACAATTCTCTATAAATCAAAGTCATAGAATACTGTGATCTAACTGATAAAAAAGAATTCAAAATAGCTATCACAAAGAAATTCAAGAAAATCCAGTGAGCTCAGGAATAAAATTAAGAAACAGAAGGAATATTTTACTAAATAGACTGATGCTCTACAAGAGAACCAAACAAATTCTGGAGCTGAAGAATTCAATAAATGAGATGAGAAATGGAATTTGGAAAGCAGTGGAAATAGAGCAGACTTTATGGAAGAGAGAATCAGCAAGCTTGAAGATAGAAATCTAAAAATGATACAGATAGAAGAAAGAAGAGAAGTAAGATCTAGAGAAAACTGGGGAGATCTATGAGAACTATCCAACTTTTTCAGGAAGGGTCATATTAGGATAATGGGTATCCCGGGAGAGAAGCAAAAGGCAGCAGAGAGTTTAAAGAAATAATAGTCGAGAACTTCCCAAACCTGGAGAAGGAACTGGGTATACAAATCCATGTAGCTAAGAGAATATCTAATTACCTCAATGCAAAAAAGACTTTCCCTAAGACACAGTATCTTAAAACTGTCAAAAGTCAATGACAAATAATTTTAAAGGCAGCCAGGGAAACAAGGATGGTCACCCACAAAGGAATCCCTATTAGATTATCAGCAGATTTCCTGGCAGAAATGCTAGAGGCCAGGAGAAGAGTGGACATTCTCAAAATATTGAAAGAAAAACTGTCAGCTGAGAATGCACTATCCAGCAAAGTTGTCATTCGGGTATGAAGGAGAAGGAAAGGCTTTCCCAGACACACTAAAGCTGAGGGAATTCTTCAACAATGGACCTGCCTTCTAGAAGTGCTGAAAGGAACTCTTCTACCAGAAAAAAAAAGGCAAAGGTACATAAAACCTTGAGTAAGGTGATAAACAGTATCAGAAAATTGCCACTCTATATCAGAATAACTTTTAAAATATTTTATTATAGCATAAAGGTTAAAGGGGGGAAAGCAGTAAAAAATAACCACTTCAATCTGTTAAACTCAAAACATAAAGAAGGATAATTTCAGACAACAAGAACATAAAAGGGGGGGCAAACAAGGATGAAACCTATTTAGGCAAGCGAAGATAAGATGCCATCAGCAGAAAATCAGACTGTTTCTCCTATGAGACGATGTATACAAGCACTGGAGTAACCACAATACAAATCTAGAGCCAAGACAAGCAACACAACAAAGGATGAAAGTGAGAAAAACACAGAAAACCGCTAAACCAAAATAGCGGACAGAAACAGAGGGAAAAAGAAAGAACGGAGATATACAGCCATATATATATATAAAACACACACACACATAATTTTTTTAAAGTAATACTAAGTACTCATTTATCAATAATCAATCTAAATATAAATGAATTCATCAATCAAAAGACAGAGTGGCTAGACTCAACTATATGCTGACTCTAGAAAACTCTGAATAGACTAATCATGAGTAAAGAGATGGAAACAGTAATCAGAAGTGTGTGTGTGTGTCAGTCGCTCGGTCATGTCTGACTCTTTGCGACCCCATGGACTGTAGTGTGCCAGGCTCATCTGTTCATGGAATTCTCCAGGCCAGAATCCTGGAGTGGGTAGCCATTCCCTTCTCCTGGGGATCTTCCCAACCCAGGGATCAAACCCAGGTCTCCTGCATTGGCAGGTAGATTTTTACTGTCTGAGCCACCAGGCAAGCCCGAGGGAAAAAAAGTCCAGGATATATTCTGCCAAACATGCAAAGAAGATTTAATACCCATCCTTCTCAAATTCTTCCAAAACACTAAAGAGGAAGAAGTGCTTCCTAACTTATTTTACAAGGTTAATATTACCCTGTTATCAAAACCAGGCAACAACACAAAGGAAGAAAATTAAAGGCCATTATCTGTGAAGAACACAGCTTCAAAAATCATCTCAATAGATGAGAAAAAGCATCTGACAAGATTTAACACCTATTTATGATTAAAAAAAAAACTCTCAATAAAATGTGTACATAAATATATACCTCAGAATAATACTGGCCATATATGAAAATACAGCTAATCTACAAGAATAAGACAAGGATGGCCACCCTAACCACTTTTATTTCAAAATACTATTGGAACACCTAAGTCAAAGCATTTAGGCAAGGAAAAATAAAGGCATCCAAATCAGAAAGAAAGAAGTAAAAATGCAAAAAAAACTATCTGCAGATGATATGATTTTATACGTAGAAAGCCTGAAAGACCACGTGCACACACAAAACTATTAGAAATAATAAATGAGTGCAGTACAGTTGCAGAGTACAAAGTCAGCAGTCAAAAATCTGCTGCGCTTCTATGTGCTAGCACTGAGCTCACAGAAAGGAAAATTAAAGAAACAGTCTCATTTATAATCATAACAAAATGAAGAAAGTACAACTGAGGTGAAAGATCTCTATGGTGAAAACTGTAAGATGCTGTTGAAACTGGAGAAGACACCAAAAATGGAAAGATATTCCACGCTCATGGATTGGAAGAGTTAATGTTGTTAAAATGTCCAGGTTACCTGAAGCAATCTACAGATTCAATGCAATACCTATCAAAATTCCAAGGATACTTTTCAGAGAAATAGAAGAAAAAATTTTAAAACATACATGGAACAGATTCTGTAAAGATCTGTTCAGAATCTTTACAGATTCTGTAAGAAGATTCTGTACAGCCAAAGCAATCCTGAGAAGTAAGAACAAAGCAGGAGGTATCATACACCCTCATTTCAAGCTGCATTACAAAGCTACAGGAATTAAAAAACAACAACAACACTTACATAGATCAATGCAACAAAATAGGAACCACAGAAATAAACCTACACAAACATGGACAATTAATTTATAGCAAAGGAAAAAGAATATACAATGGGGAGAAGACAGCCTCTTCAATAAATGGTTACAAAATGACAGCCACATGCAAACAAAAATGAAACTAGGCTTCTATCTCACACCATACACAAAAATCAACTCAGATTAAAGACTTGAATATAAGACCTGACACCATAAAACTCCTAGAAGGCAACATAGGTAGTGTTTTCTTTGACATATTAGTATGCTCTTAGCAATATCTTTCTGGATGTGTCTCTTCAGGAAAGGGAAATAAAAGCCAAAATAGATAAATGGGGTTAAATCAGACTAAAAATCTCTGTTCAGCAATGGAAACCATTAGCAAAATGAAAAGATAGCCTACTGAATGGGAGAAGAGAAGATACTTGCAAATGATATATCTGACAAGAGGTTACTATCCAAAATATATAAGAACTCATACAACTCAATACTAAAAAACAAACAAGCAGATTAAAAAATGGAAGGAGAAGCCAAATAGACACTTTCCAAAGAAGATACACAAATGGCCATTAGGCACATTAAAAGATGTCCAACATCACTAATTACTAGGGTGGTTCTCATCAAAACCACAATGAGAGATCATCTCATTCTTGTTAGAATGGTTATTGTAAAAAAGGCAAGAAATAACAAGTGATGGCAAAGATATGGATCCCTCATACACTGTTGGAAAAGACCCAATGCTGGGAAAGATTGAGGACAGGAGAAGTGGGCAACAGAGGATGAGACTGCTGGATGGCATCACTGACTCAACGGACATGAGTTTGAGCAAACTCTGAGAGATAATAAAGGACGGGGAAGCCTCGCGTGTCTGCAGTCCATGGGGCCACAAAGAGTCAGACATGACTTAGGGACTGAACAACAACAACATACACTGCTGGTGGGAATACAAATTGGTGTGGCCACTATGAGGACGTCCCTGGTGGCTCAGCGGTAAAGCATCCATCTGCCTGCCAATGCAGGATGGGCAAGTTCGATCTCTGGGTTGGGAAGATCCCCTGGAGAAGGAAATGGCAACCCATTCCAGTATTCTTGTCTGGGAAATTCCATGAACAGAGGAACCTAGCAGGGTCTATGGGTCACAAAAGAGTTGGACATAACTCAGCAACTAAACAACAAGAAGTGACTATGGATAACACTATGAAGATTCCTCAAAAAAATTAAAAAAATAGAACTGCCCTTTGATCCAGAGATACCACTTCTGAGTATTTATCCAAAGGTGGTGGTGGGGGGAACCTGACTTGAAAAGTCTGTGTTCAATGCAGCATCATTTGCAATAACCAAGACACAGAAGTAACCTAAATGTTCACTGATGGATGAATGGTAAAGAAAATGTGGGATATACACACACAGGAGTATTATTCAGTCACAGAAAAGAAAATCCTGCCATTCATGACAATGTATGGGCCTCGAGGGCATTATGTTAAGTGAAATAAGTCAGAGAAAGACAAATACTGTATGCCCCCACTTACATGTGAAATCTGAACAACAAACAACAAAAGAGACTGACCCTAACTCATGGACACAGAGGACAGACTGGTCGTTGCCAGAGGTGGGGTAAAAGGATTGACAAAACGAGGGAGAGTGGTCACAGGATACAAGCCTCCAGTTACAAAATAAGCCAGACCTGGGAATATAATGTATAGCTGCTGCTAAGTCACTTCAGTCATATCCGACTCTGTGACCCCAGAGACGGCAGCCCACCAGGTCCCCCGTCCCTGGGATTCTCCAGGCAAGAACACTAGAGTGGGTTGCCATTTCCTTCTCCAGTGCATGACAGTGAAAAGTGAAAGTGAAGTCGGTCAGTCGTGTCCGACTCTTAGCGACCCCATGGACTGCAGCCCACCAGGCTCCTCCATCCATGGGATTTTCCAGGCAAGAGTATTGGAGTGGGGTGCCATTGCCTTCTCCGAATGTATAGCAAGGTGACTATAATTAATAATACTTTATTGTATATTTGAAAGTTGCTAAGAGTTAATTGCTTTTGAACTGTGGTGTTGGAGAAGACTCTTGAGAGTCCCTTGGACTGCAAGGAGATCCAACCAGTCCATTCTGAAGGAGATCAACCCTGGGATTTCTTTGGAAGGAATGATGCTAAAGCTGAAACTCCAGTACTTTGGCCATCTCATGCGAAGAGTTGACTCATTGGAAAAGACCCTGATGCTGGGAGGGATTGGGGGAAGGAGAAGAAGGGGACGACAGAGGATGAAATGGCTGGATGGCATCACTGACTTGATGGACGTGAGTCTGAGTGAACTCCGGGAGTTGGTGATGGACAGGAAGGCCTGGCGTGCTGCAATTCATGGGGTCGCAAAGAGTCGGACACGACTGAGTGACTGAAGAGTTAATTACTCTTAAAAATTCTCATCACAAGAGAAAAAAATAACTGTGCAGTGATAGATGTTAACTAGACTTACTGTGGTAATTATCTCACAAAATATACAAAAGTCAAATCAGTATGTTATCATATGAAACTACTGTTACACATCAACTGCACCTCAACAAAAAAATGCTATTCCACCTCAATAAGGGCTGCCAGCAACAAAACTGCATGCTTACCTACTTAGCTGGGGTCCCTCCCTCCGAGTCCTCTCTCTCCACTATCATGCCTCTTCATCATTCTCTTCAGCTGTCTTCTCTACTTTCATCCCTTTGTTGGTCTAGTGATCTTTCTGCATTTTGGACCAAAGCCACTAACATTGTCACACCCTTAGCTTCAGTGTAAGGAACTTTTTTTTTCTCCTTAGTCTTCTTCCACTAATAAATGATCAGTCCCTCTAGTTTAATTTTGAAAAGCTAGCTGTTGTATAACTCAACTAACTCATTTTTCAAAGATAAGAGGGAGAGAAACAACAGATACCTCGTTCTGAAGTCTGGAAATCTCACACTCTCAGCTCTCTTCCCTGATTCTTCCTGCAGTGCAGTAATCCATGCGTCATGCCTGAGTATAAAGCATAACAGCAACCTGAGTGTTCCTCTCTTTCTATACCATCTTCATTCTCAAAGACCAGCTAGGAAATTTATTAGATACTTTCATTCAAAGGATTTCCTAATCGTGCTATACCATTCACAGAAAGAACCTGCTGGGTTGCATGAGTTCAGCAAAAAACTTCACCAGGACACATGGGAAACTGTAAGTAAGAAAAGGAAATGAAAATGAATGTTCTGGTAGCCCATATAATAAGGGAAGAAAGAGAATCCTTCTAATACACTCTATCAAAGATATCTATCTTCTAATGTAAGAACTGATGAATTAAATAGGAAATGATGATAGTTAAGATTTTTGTTGTTGTTGATTAAGATTTTTGAAACGAAGTTCAGTGTTCTGGGAGAAATATATTGGTATCAAAGAAACTTCAAAAAGGAGAAAATAAAACCAAGCAAGCATCTGCTTTTCTTTCTAGTTCATATTTGCAGGATATAAACATCTATTCCTTCAAAGACTAAATGTTGAGAGCATTGGGCTCTCTCATGGGGTTACTGGGATGAATGAAACCTCCAAGAGCTCATTTCCTAGGAGGGGAAGTAAGAAAAGCACAAAACAAGAACTTCCCCGGTGGTCCAGTGGCCAAGACTCCACGCTTCCAATGCAGCGGGCCTGGATTTAGGCCCCGGTCAGGGAACTAATCTGACATGTAGCAACTACAGAGTTTGAAAGCCACAACTAAAAATCCCACATGCAACAACAAAGATCAAAGATCCCACCCATATCCTGCAACTAAGACCCAGCACAGCCAAATAAATAAATAAAAATAATATGATAATATGTGTATGTGTACACATATATATATACACATAAAAGGAAAAGCACAAAGCAGAATTCTGAAAGGACAATGCCACCATACAAAAGAGAAACAGAGGTGAAGTGCTAAAGCTTTTTCAGAGACAGGAAAATGGGAGTGGGCGTGTTAAGCAACATGGGGAAAGGTTTCAGGATGAGATGGCATCCGAGTGAAGATCTGGAGGTGAGGTCAGATATGAGGAAGAGACACAGGATGGGCACTTTAGGAGAAAGGAAGTATCTGACAAAGCAGACGGCATGAATTCACACACCAGTGACAGGACACCAGTGGCTGGTCCATGGAAGAGAGCAGTGGCAAAGGAGGCTGGAAAGGCAATCTGGCCTCAGTTGTGGACAGGCTGAAACACTAGGCTAATACCTGATTAATTACAATCACAGAATGACATGCTTGATCTTAGAATTTGTAGGTTAGTAAGCAGCTTCAGAGAAGGCAATGGCAACCCACTCCAGTACTCTCGCCTGGAGAATCCCATGGAGGGAGGAGCCTGGTAGGCTACAGTCCATGGGGTCGCTAAGAGTCAGAGACGACTGAGCAACTTCACTTCACTTCACTTCAAGCAGCTTCATTAAAAAAAAAAAAAAAAATGTGGCAATGAAGGAGACAGGCATAAAAAGGTCTCTCCAGGAGGCCACTGAACTTGTCCATGCTTTTAGATATATGCATGTGGGCAAACACAGACCACATGTGATTCAAATTTTTGGTTAGTATTTACAAAGGAATTTACAGATGAGAAAGAACAAAGTGGCATACTTTGAAAATCTGAAGAAAACAATTTCAACAGGCATTAATGCTTTGAAGAGAATAAAGACATTGAGAGAAGCTCTATAACTCTAGTTCTGCATGTCTAGTATTCAGGAAGAAATCAGATCAACAAAACAGCCAAACCATAGTACATTTGGAAAGGTATGGATCGATAACATGTAATTTGATGACGTCCTACACTGTATCACTCACTGATCTGTGCGGTAAACAGGAAGCAATTATTATCTCCATTGAAGAGAACAGAAAACAAAAGCTCAGAAAACTTATGTGACTTGACTAAAATCACAAGACTTCCCAAGTGCCTCAGATGGTAAAGAATTTACCTGCAAGGCAGGAGACCCAGGTTCGATCCCTGGGTCAGGAAGATCCCATGGAGAAGGGAACTGCTACCCACTCCAGTATCCTTGCCTGGAGAATTCCACAGACAGAGAATCCATGGGGTCACAAAAACTTGAACATAACTGCGACAATACTCACTACTCATACTATGCAATATGAGGGCTATGCATCCAGCTCAATTTTTCTCACTTTACTATTCCCACCATTATTCTAATCTGCCTTATTTTTAAAAATCCAAAGTTTGCACACATTTACTATGAAACCCATTCTGTAACTATGCAGTTATTTTTTTTTGGATTAAAAAAGAAATCTCATTTTCTTCCTCTTATTAATCTTTTTATCTTCATGTAAATATAGACTAACTTGTTTTATTTCCATGTGACAGCTAAAGTTCGATACTTACAATGTCTATTAAGCTCAATTTTTAAGCTCATTTCACTCACTGAACTAAAGGCTTATTTTAAAAGTACTTGAAAGGATTTGAGAAAGTGGAATCTTGAATATTCCTGAGGGAGATTCCTTTGGGATATGTTAATGCTGAATGTGATTTTGATTAGGGTCATCTACTACAGTCCAAATGAAAGATACTCCTTTTCCATTGATGCTCTCCTAAAATAAATGTAACTACTTTGCACATAGTTTCCTAAATACAAAAATCAAACTGGTTTTCAGAAAATTCTGCCTCTATGTAGAACTCCCCAGTGTCATTTTCTTCTTTACCTCACTTTATCTTTTCTAGGTCTTGACTCTTGAATGGAATTAGATGGGATGGAAAACCTGAAAAGACCAATTCCACTAGTTCACCTAAGGTCTGAGTCAAACCCATAATAACCTTTCTTATAGTTTCCAGTCTAGCTTTTAGACATCATAACTAAAGAAATAAGAATTAATTTGATTATCTTCTCTGCATTTAATGTAGTTCACTTCTAAAGTTTTATTTAAACAATGTAATTCTTTTCCTAGTGGTTAAAACATGTTTTAAAACCAACATGCTTCATTCTGTGACACTGTAGTTGTTGACTCACTCAGTTGTGTCCAACTCTTTGCAACCTCATGGACTGCAGCACGCCAGGCGTCCCTCTCCATCATCAACTTCCAGAGCTTGCTTAAACTCATGCCCATTGACTCGGTGATGCCATCCAACCATCTCATCCTCTGCCTTCCCCTTCTCCTCCTCCAATCTTGCCCAGCATCAGAGTCTTTTCCAATGAGTCAGGTTTTTTTCCAGTGAGTTGGCTCTTCTCATGAGGTGGCCAATGTATTGGAGCTTCAGCATCAGTCCTCCCAATGAATATTCAGGTTTCCTTTAGGATTGACTGGTTTGATCTCCTTGCTGTCAAAGGGACTCTCAAGAGTAACGATAAAATGTTTCTTTTTTGTATATATATGCAGATGTGTCCAACTTTCATGTCACCTTTTGCCTCTCAGCTACTTGCCTTTCTTTATGAGTACTTTAAGTCTTAACTGTGAATGTAAAGACTGACCCTCCAGGGCTTCCATGGTGGCTCAGTGGAGAATCCACCTGCCCTTGCAGGAGACACAGGTTCAATCCCCGGTCCAGGAAGATTCCACATGCTGCAGAGCAGCTAAGCCCATGCACCACACCAGAGCCTATGTTCTAGAGCTCGGGAGTCACAACTACTGAATCCCATCCACCTAAAGCCCATGATGCTCCACAATGAGAAGTCCACACACAGCAAAAAATACTGTACTACATTTCAGTTCAGTTGTTCAGTCGTGTCCTACTCTTTGCCACCCATGGACAGCAGCACGCTGGCTTCCCTGTCCATCACCAACTCCAGGAGCATGCTCAAACTCATGTCCATTGAACTGGTGAAGCCATCCAACCATCTCATCCTGTCGTCCCCTACTCCTCTTGCCTTCAGTCCTTTCCAGTCAGTCAGTTCTTCCCATTAGGTGGTCAAAGTATTGGAGCTTCAGCTCCAGCTTCAGTCTTTCCAAAGAGTAGTCAGAACTGATTTCCTTTAGTATTGTCTGGTTTGATCTCCTTGCTGTCCAAGGGACTCTCAAGTCTTCTCCAACACCACAGTTCAAAAGTATCAATTCTTTGGCGCTCAGCTTTCTTCACACTCCAACTCTCACATCCATACATGACCACTGGAAAAATCATAGCTTTGACTGCACAGACCTCTGTCAATAAATTTCTCAGCTTTTTAATATGCTGTCTAGGTTGGTCATAGCTTTTCTTCCAAGGAGCAAGCATCTTTTAATTTCATGGCTGCGGTCATCATCTGCAGTGATTTTGGAGCCCAAGAAAATAAAGTCTGTCACTGTTTCCCCATCTATTTTTCATGAAGTGATGGTACCAGATGCCATGATCTTAGTTTTTTGAGTTTTAAGCCAACTTTTTCACTCTTATCTTTCACTTTCATCAAGAGGCTCTTTAGTTCCTCGTCACTTTCTGCCATAAGGGTGGTATCATCTGTGTATCTGAAGTTATTGATATTTCTCCCGGCAATCTTGATTCCTGCTTGTGCTTCATTCACCCCAGCATTTCGCATGATGTACTCTGCATATAAATTAAATAAGCAAGGTGATGATATACAGCCTTGTCGTACTCCTTTCCCAATTTAGAACCAGTCCTTGATCCGTGTCTAGTTCTAACTGTTGCTTCTTGACCTGCATACAGATTTCTCAGGAGACAGGTCAGGTGGTCTGGTATTACATTCTCTTAAAACTTTCCACAAGTTTGTTGTGAACCACACAGTCAAAGGCTTTAGTGTAGTCAATGAAGCAGATGTTTTTCTGAAATTCCCTTGCTTTTTTGATGATCCAACAGATGTTGGCAATTTGATCTCTAGTTCCTTTGCCTTTTCTAAATCCAGCTTGAACATCTGGAAGTTCACAGTTCACATACTGTTGAAGCCTGGCTTGGAGAATTTTGAGCATTACCTTGCTAGCGTGTAAGATGAGTGCAATTGTGCAGTAGTTTGAGCATTTTTTGACATTGCCTTTCTTTGGGACTGGAATGAAAACTGACCTTTTCCAGTCCTGTGGCTACTGCTGAGTTTTCCACATTTGCTGACATATTGTGTGCAGCACTTTAATAGCATCATCTTTTAGGATTTGAAATAGCTCAGCTGGAATTCCATCACCTCCACTAGCTTTGTTCATAGTGATACTTCCTAAGGCCCACTTGACTTTGCACTCCAGGATATCTGACTCTAGGTGAGTGATCACATCATCGTGGTTATCTAGGTCATTAAGATCTTTTTTGTATATTTCCTCTGTGTATTCTTGCTACCACATCTTAATATCTTCTGCTTCTGTTAGTTCCATACCATTTCTGTCCTTGACTGTATCCATCTTTGCATGAAATGTTCCCTTGGTATCTCTAATTTCCTTGAAGAAATCGCTAGTCTTTCCCATTCTATTGTTTTTCTCTATTTTTTTGCATTGCTAGCTTAGGAAGGCTTTCTTATCTCTGTCTGCTATTCTTTCGAACTCTGCATTCAGATGGATGTATCTTTCCTTTTCACCTTTGCTATTTGCTTCTCTTCTTTTCCCAGCTATTTGTAAGGCCTCCTCAGACAACCATTTTGACTTTTTGCATTTCTTCTTCTTGGGGATGGTTTTGAACACTGCCTCCTGTACAATGTTACAAACCTCCATCCATAGTTCCTCAGGCAATCTATCTATCAGCTCTAATCTCTTGAATCTGTTTGTCATTTTCACTTTATAATCATAAGGGGTTTGATTCAGGTCATATCTGAATGGGCTAGTTGTTTTCCCTACTTTCTTCAATTTAAGTTGCAATAAGGAGTTCATGATCTGAGCCACAGTCAGCTCCTGATCTCGTTTTTGCTGACTGTACAGAGCTTCTCCATCTTTGACTGCAAAGAATATAATCAATCTGATTTCAGTGTTGACCATCTGGCGATGTCCATGTGTAAAGTCATTCTCTTGTGTTGTTGGAAGAGAGTTTTGCTATGACCAGTGTGATCTCTTGGCAAAGCTCGTTAGCCTTGGCCCTGCTTCATTTTGTACTCCAAGGCCAAATTTGCCTGTTACTGCAGGTATCTCTTGACCTACTACTTTTACATTACAGTCCCCTATGATGAAAGGATATCTTTTTTGGTGTTAGTTCTAGAAGGTCTTGTAGGTCTTTATAGAACTGTTCAACTTGTTTCTTCGCCATTAGTGGCTAGGGCATATGATACTACGTTTACTATGATACTGAATGGTTTGCCTTGGGAATGAACAGATATCATCCTGTTGTTTTTGAGACTGCATCCAAGTACTGCATTTAGGACTCTTATTGACTATGAGGACTTCTCCATTTCTTCTAAGCGATTCTTGCCCACAGTAGTAGATATAATGGTCGTCTGAATTAAATTCACCTACATTTAATGAAGCAAAATTTGATCACCACCTAATCAGTTTCAGTATATCAAGTTGTACAAGTTATATATTTTAGATATATTTTAAAAATCAAAGGACATTAAAATCCCTTGAAAATTTAGACTAATATATAGAATAGCAATTCAAACCTCTCTTTAGATTTATTCTTACTGTATACTCTTCTTTTGTTGACTTTTTCAAACACTTACAAGACTGGTTTGTTTTATCAAAAAAAGATTTTAAAGTGATGATAGTAACTTTACATTTCAACAACTTGCTTTCCTTAATTCTAATTTTTAGCTAAAATCATTTTTTAATGTACTTTCCAAGTTTCTATCTAGGGCTAATATAATCTGTGGTTCAGGAATTTCTGTTTAAAGTAGGTTGAGTTTTTTAAAAATACTTCATATTGTTAGTGTTTGTCACACAATTCTGACCTATCACATTGCACAAAACAGGTTTTGTCAAGTCTCTGCATCATCTGCCCGTTAGAGGGCAGCATTAGGCTCCACACGAAAGGACAAAACTTCGCCAGGCCTTTTTGCTCAGTTTTTTGTTTTTGTTTCCTCTTCCCTCATCACACCATCACATCATACGTTCTGTAGTGAATTCCCTACAACAGGCGGTCAGATTCCTGGCAGGAAATATCCCTGTAACCAAGGGCAACAGGAGAGTACAACATGCAAGTAAATGGTGCCATCCTTATTCAGGGCACATCAACATGGCAAGTGTTAAATGAGAACCCAAAACCACAACTTAGAAAGACATGAAATAGTTGTTATTATTTATGTTATTAGAACTAATGACTATGTCAAACAAAAGCTGCTTAAGAGAAATGTTACCTATGTGACTAATGTCTTTATTTTTTACAGATTATAATTAGATGTTAGATTTAGGTATTTAAAAAATATTTAATCAGCTCAAAGGCTTCTTTACAGTGGCTCCTCTCAACTGTCTGACACAGATGTACCTATTTAGCTCTACCTCAGAACCTGACTTTCCAAACTCCACTGGTACTTTCAAACTAACAGGAATATATAGCTGACTATAATGCTATTATCACTGTGAGAGTGTGCAAAACAAATTTTTAAACTACCTCTATTTCTGATTTTCTCAACAACAGTTCAAACAGTTAAGAAATATAACTGTTGAGAAAATGGGTAACTGTAGCTCAGTGGTAATTCTCATTAATTACTATGATCAACCACAGAACTGGGAGGAGTGGCCCATTTTAAACTGGTTTCTAATTAACTAGATCTTGAATAATTTATTTAATTCATTTATGAGCAGATACTTTTAAGATCTCTAAAATAATAAATGGAAATTCTTTCCTCTATTTAGTACAGTTAAGGCTTGAGTTTTAAAATTAGGGTCCAATATTTGTTGATTCAAGAGATTAGATCTGGTAGACAGAGTGACTGAAGAACTATGGATGGAGGTTTGTGACATTGTAAAAGAGGCGGTGACCAAAACCATCCCAAAGAAAAAGAAATGCAAGAAGGCAAAATGGTTGTCTGAGGAAGCATTCGAAATAGCCAAGAAAAGAAATGAAGCAAAAGGCAAGGGAGAAAAGGAAAGATATACTCAACTGAATGCAGAGTTCCAGAAAATAGCAAGGATAGATAAGAAAGTCTTAAGTGAACAATGCAAAGAAATAGAGGAAAGCAACAGAATGGGAAAGACTAGAGATCTCTTCAAGAAAACTGGAGATATCAAAGGGACATTTCATGCAAGGATAGGCAAGATAAAAGAAATGGTAAGGACCTAACAGAAGCAGAAGATATTAAGAGGAAGTGGCCAGAACACACATAACAGCTATGCAAAAAAAGGTCTTAAATAACCCAGATAACCACAATGGTATGGTTACTCACCTAGAGGCAGACAACCTGGAGGGTAAAGTTAAGAGGACCTTAGGGAAGTCAAGATAAAGATGGCGGAGGAATAGGACGGGAAGACCACTTTCTCCCTCACAAATTCCTCAAAAGAACATTTCAACACCGAGCAAACTCCACAAAACAACTTCTGTAGGCTGGCAGAGGTCATCAGGCAACCAGAAAAGCAGACCATTGTCTTCAAAAACAGGTAGGAAAAAATATAAAAGACGAAAAGGAGACAAAGGAGGTGGGGAGGGAGCTCCGTCCCGGGAAGGGAAGCCCGTCCCGGGAAGGGAATTTTAAGAAGAGAGGTTTCCAAACACCAGGAAACACTCTCCCTGCCGAGTCTGCGGCGAGTCTTGGAAACAGAGACGGCAACATAACCGGAAGAAAAAATAAAGAAATAATTAAAACCAAGAGATTACAAGCCCAACAGTAACTCCCCCAGCGGAAAAGCGGCACAGACGCCTGCATCCGCCATTGGGAAGTGGGGGCAGGGCAGGGACGCGCGGGAGGCGCAGGCTGCAGTGCTTTGTAAGAATCGGGCAGGAACGCCCCACGCGCAACCAGAACGATCTAACTTGGGCTAGCAAACCAGACTGTGGGATAGCTACCGCACGAAAAGCTCGATCATAAGACACCGCCAGGACCGAGCACAGAACAAAGGACGGAACAGAAAAAGCCGGCTGCAGACCATCCCCCGCCGGGGACAGGCAGCCAGAGCCGTAAGGACTGGAAAGGGGCAATTGCAGACCCGGAGAGACTTTACTTACCTAACTGCAAGCAGGCTTCTTTGCTAAGACTTCTGGGGGTGCTGGACAGTCACAATCTGCCTCACGGGGGACGCCAGCGGGCCACCCAGAAAGCTGAGCAGCAGCGGCAGAAAAGGTGACAAGCCGCGGCGATCGCGCTCGCCAAACTCC
Organism: Budorcas taxicolor; assembly: GCF_023091745.1. NCBI lineage: Eukaryota > Metazoa > Chordata > Mammalia > Artiodactyla > Bovidae > Budorcas > Budorcas taxicolor. The sequence goes on from NC_068912.1 coordinate 80,557,266, forward strand.
TGAGCTACTCGGACCTGGGAAGGGCACAAAGCGCAATCCCAGCCAAATCTGTGCTTCTGAGGGCAGCCTGAGCGCCGAACCTGAGCGGCTTGGACCGGGGAAGTGCACGCAGCCTAGGGCTGGCCCCAGACGGTTCCCGGCTGAGCATCGTAGAGCCGGAGCGGTTTGTGCGCCGCGAGAAGGGACAGGTCAAGCGGGGCTGAGACACTGTGCACACGACAGTGCTATTTGTTTGCAGCATCCCCCCTCCCCACAGCGCGACTGAACTAGTGAGCCTAAAAAACCAGCAAACAGAAGAAGTTAAACAGAGGGAACCACCTTGGAAGCGATCCCACACGGCCCAAAACATCAGAGAAGGGCCAGATATATTTTTACTATTTTTAAAATCATTCCTTTTTTTTTTTCTAACTTTTTTTTTAATTGTTAAGTCTTCTATTTCTCCTCTAAATTTTATTCCTATAACCTACTATTACTATTAAAAAAAAAAAAAAAAGAAGAAGACTTTTTTTTTTTTTTTAAGGCAAACACCATACATAGCCTTTGGATGGTTGTTGGTGGGTTTTTTTTGGTTTGTTTGTGTTTTTGTTTGTTTGTTTTTTTTAATAATTCTTGTTTTTTTTTTTTTTCTTCCTTATTCCTTCTGCTTCTTTTCTTTAATGTTGTATTTTTGAAAATCCAACCTCTACTCTAGATTTTTAATCTTTGCTCTTAGGTTTTTGTTGTCAATTTTGTACATTTAAAAACCCAAACTTCACTACCCAAGTTTACATGAGAGCGAGATTACTGGCTTGACCACTCTCTCCTCCTTTGGACTCTCCTTTTTCTCCACCAGGTGGCCTCTGTCTCTTTTCTCCCCCATCTCTTCTCTATCCAACTCTGTGAATCTCTGTGTGTTCCAGACAGTGGAGAACACCGAAGGAACTGGTTACTGGCAGGATTTGTCTCTCTCCTTCTCATTCCTCTCTCTTATCCTCCTGGTCACCTCTGTCTGCTTCCTCCCTCTCCTCTTCCCCATATAACTCCGTAAATACCTCTGAGCGGTCCAGACTATAGAGCGCACATAAGGAAGTGACTACTGGCTAGCTTGCTCTCTCCTCTTTTGATCTCACCGCATCTCATTCCAGTTACCTCTAACTACCGCCTCCATCTTCTCTTCTCCTTGTAACTCAGTGAACCTCTCTGAGTGTCCCTCAATGTGGAGAAACTTTTCATCTTTAACCTAGATGTTTTATCATCGGTGCTGTATAGATGGAGAAGTCTAGAGGCTACTGTAAAAATAAAACTGAAAACCAGAAGCAGGAGGCTTAAATCCAAAGCCTGAAAACATTAGAGAACTCTTGAATTCAGGGAACATTAAGCAATAGGAGCTCATCAAATGCCTTCATACCTACACTGAAACCAAGCTCCACCCAAGGGCCAACAAGTTCCAAAACAAGACATACCACTCAAATTCTCCAGCAACACAGGAACACTCCCCTGAGCTTCAATATACAGGCAGCTCAAAATTATTCCAAAACCTTTGATGTCTCATAACCCATTACTGGTCACTCCACTGCACTCCAGAGAGAAGAAACCCAGCTCCACCCACCAGAACTCCAACACAAGCCTCCCTAACCAGGAAACCTTGACAAGCCACTGATACAACCCCACCCACAGTGAGGAAGCTCCATAATAAAGAGAACTCCACAAATTACCAGAATATAAACAGGCCACCCCAAACGCAGCAATATAACCAAGATGAAGAGACAGAGGAATACTCAGCAGGTAAAGGAACAGGAGAGTTGCCCACCAAACCAAACAAAAGAGGAAGAAGTAGGGAATCTACCTGAGAAGGAATTCCGAATATTGATAGTAAAAATGATCCAAAATCTTGAAATCAAAATGGAATCACAGATAAATAGCCTAGAGACAAGGATTGAGAAGATGCAAGAAAGGTTTAACAAGGACCTAGAAGAAATAAAAAAGAGTCAAAATATAATGAATAACGCAATAAATGAGATCAGAAACACTCTGGAGGCAACAAATAGTAGAATAACGGAGGCAGAAGATAGGATTAGTGAAATAGAAGATAGAATGGTAGAAATAAATGAATCAGAGAGGAAACAAGAAAAACGAATTAAAAGAGATGAGGACAATCTCAGAGACCTCCAGGACAATATGAAACGCTCCAACATTCGAATTATAGGAGCCCCAGAAGAAGAAGACAGAAAGAAAGATCATGAGAAAATCCTTGAGGAGATAATAGTTGAAAACTTCCCTAAAATGGGGAAGGAAATAATCACCCAAGTCCAAGAAACACAGAGAGTTCCAAATAGGATAAACCCAATGTGAAACACCCCAAGACACATATTAATCAAATTAACAAAGATCAAACACAAAGAACAAATATTAAAAGCAGCAAGGGAAAAACAACAAATAACACACAAGGGGATTCCCATAAGGATAACAGCTGATCTTTCAATAGAAACTCTTCAGGCCAGGAGGGAATGGCAAGACATACTTAAAGTGATGAAAGACAATAACCTACAGCCCAGATTACTGAACCCAGCAAGGATCTCATTCAAATACGAAGGAGAAATCAAAAGCTTTACAGACAAGCAAAAGCTGAGAGAATTCGGCACCACCAAACCAGCTCTCCAACAAATTCTAAAGGATATTCTCTAGAAAGGAAACACGAAAAGGGTGTATAAACCCGAACCCAAAACAATAAAGTAAATGGTAACGGGATCATACTTAACAATAATTACCTTAAACGTAAATGGGTTGAACGCCCCAACCAAAAGGCAAAGACTGGCCGAATGGATACAAAAACAAGACCCCTCTATATGCTGCTTACAAGAGACCCACCTCAAAACAAGGGACACATACAGACTGAAAGTGAAGGGCTGGAAAAAGATATACCACGCAAATAGAGACCAAAAGAAAGCAGGAGTGGCAATACTCATATCTGATAAAATAGACTTTAAAACAAAGACTGTGAAAAGAGACAAAGAAGGCCACTACATAATGATCAAAGGATCAATCCAAGAAGAAGATATAACAATTATAAATATATATGCACCCAATATAGGAGTACCGCAATATGTAAGACAAATGCTAACAAGTATGAAAGGGGAAATCAACAATAACACAATAATAGTGGGAGACTTTAATACCCCACTCACACCTATGGACAGATCAACTGAACAGAAAATTAACAAAGAAACGCAAACTTTAAATGATACATTAGATCAATTAGACCTAATTGATATCTATAGGACATTTCACCCCAAAACAATGAATTTCACCTTTTTTTCAAGTGCTCATGGAAACTTCTCCAGGATAGATCACATCCTGGGCCATAAATCTAAACTTGATAAATTCAAAAAAATCAAAATCATTCCAAGCATCTTTTCTGACCATAATGCATTAAGATTAGATCTCAATTACAGGAGGAAAACTACTAAAAATTCCAACATATGGAGGTTGAACAACACACTTCTGAATAACCAACAAATCACAGAAGAAATCAAAAAAGAAATCAAAATATGCATAGAAACTAATGAAAATGAAAACACAACAACCCAAAACCTGTGGGACACTATAAAAGCAGTGCTAAGAGGAAAGTTCATAGCAATACAGGCATACCTCAAGAAACAAGAAAAAAGTCAAATAAATAACCTAACTCTACAACTAAAGCAACTAGAAAAGGAAGAATTGGAGAACCCCAGAGTTAGTAGAAGGAAAGAAATCTTAAAAATTAGGGCAGAAATAAATGCAAAAGAAACAAAAGAGACCATAGCAAAAATCAACAAAGCAAAAAGCTAGTTCTTTGAAAGGATAAATAAAATTGACAAACCACTAGCCAAACTCATCAAGAAGCAAAGAGAGAAAAATCAAATCAATAAAATTAGAAATGAAAATGGAGAGATCACAACAGACAACATAGAAATACAAAGGATCATAAGAGACTACTATCAGCAGTTGTATGCCAATAAAATGGACAACGTGGAAGAAATGGACAAATTCTTAGAAAAGTACAATTTTCCAAAACTGAACCAGGAAGAAATAGAAAATCTTAACAGACCCATCACAAGCACGGAAATTGAAACTGTAATCAGAAATCTTCCAGCAAACAAAAGGCCAGGTCCAGACGGCTTCACAGCTGAATTCTACCAAAAATTTCGAGAAGAGCTAACACCTATCCTACTCAAACTCTTCCAGAAAATTGCAGAGGAAGGTAAACTTCCAAACTCATTCTATGAGGCCACCATCACCCTAATACCAAAACCTGACAAAGATGTCACAAAAAAAGAAAACTACAGGCCAATATCACTGATGAACATAGATGCAAAAATCCTCAACAAAATTCTAGCAATCTGAATTCAACAACACATTAAAAAGATCATACACCATGACCAAGTGGGCTTTATCCCAGGGATGCAAGGATTCTTCAATATCTGCAAATCAATCAATGTAATTCACCACATTAACAAATTGAAAAATAAAAACCATATGATTATCTCAATAGATGCAGAGAAGGCCTTTGACAAAATTCAACATCCATTTATGATAAAAACTCTCCAGAAAGCAGGAATAGAAGGAACATACCTCAACATAATAAAAGCTATATATGACAAACCCACAGCAAACATTATCCTCAATGGTGAAAAATTGAAAGCATTTCCCCTAAAGTCAGGAACAAGACAAGGGTGTCCACTTTCACCGCTACTATTCAACATAGTTCTGGAAATTTTGGCCACAGCAATCAGAGCAGAAAAAGAAATAAAAGGAATCCAAATTGGAAAAGAAGAAGTAAAACTCTCACTGTTTGCAGATGACATGATCCTCTACATGGAAAACCCTAAAGACTCCACCAGAAAATTACTAGAGCTCATCAATGAATATAGTAAAGTTGCAGGATATAAAATCAACACACAGAAATCCCTTGCATTCCTATACACCAATAATGAGAAAGTAGAAAAAGCAATTAAGGAAACAATTCCATTCACCATTGCAACGAAAAGAATAAAATACTTAGGAATATATCTACCCAAAGAAACTAAAGACCTATATATAGAAAACTATAAAACACTGATGAAAGAAATCAAAGAGGACACTAATAGATGGAGAAATATACCATGTTCATGGATCGGAAGAATCAATATAGTGAAAATGAGTATACTACCCAAAGCAATTTACAAATTCAATGCAATCCCTATCAAGCTACCAGCCATATTTTTCACAGAACTAGAACAAATAATTTCAAGATTTGTATGGAAATACAAAAAACCTCGAATAGCCAAAGCAATCTTGAGAAAGAAGAATGGAACTGGAGGAATCAACTTGCCTGACTTCAGGCTCTACTACAAAGCTACAGTCATCAAAACAGTATGGTACTGGCACAAAGACAGAAATATAGATCAATGGAACAAAATAGAAAGCCCAGAGATAAATCCACACACATATGGACACCTTATCTTTGACAAAGGAGGCAAGAATATACAATGGAGTAAAGACAATCTCTTTAACAAGTGGTGCTGGGAAAACTGGTCAACCACTTGTAAAAGAATGAAACTAGATCACTTTCTAACACCGCACACAAAAATAAACTCAAAATGGATTAAAGATCTAAATGTAAGACCAGAAACTATAAAACTCCTAGAGGAGAACATAGGCAAAACACTCTCCGACATAAATCACAGCAGGATCCTCTATGATCCACCTCCCAGAATTCTGGAAATAAAAGCAAAAATAAACAAATGGGATCTAATTAAAATTAAAAGCTTCTGCACAACAAAGGAAAATATAAGCAAGGTGAAAAGACAGCCTTCTGAATGGGAGAAAATAATAGCAAATGAAGCAACTGACAAACAACTAATCTCAAAAATATACAAGCAACTTATGCAGCTCAATTCCAGAAAAATAAACGACCCAATCAGAAAATGGGCCAAAGAACTAAATAGACATTTCTCCAAAGAAGACATACGGATGGCTAACAAACACATGAAAAGATGCTCAACATCACTCATTATCAGAGAAATGCAAATCAAAACCACAATGAGGTACCACTTCACACCAGTCAGAATGGCTGTGATCCAAAAATCTGCAAGCAATAAATGCTGGAGAGGGTGTGGAGAAAAGGGAACCCTCCTACACTGTTGGTGGGAATGCAAACTAGTACAGCCACTATGGAGAACAGTGTGGAGATTCCTTAAAAAATTGCAAATAGAACTCCCTTATGACCCAGCAATCCCACTGCTGGGCATACACACCGAGGAAACCAGAATTGAAAGAGACACATGTACCCCAATGTTCATCGCAGCACTGTTTATAATAGCCAGCACATGGAAACAACCTAGATGTCCATCAGCAGATGAATGGATAAGAAAGCTGTGGTTCATATACACAATGGAGTATTACTCAGCCGTTAAAAAGAATTCATTTGAATCAGTTCTGATGAGATGGATGAAACTGGAGCCGATTATACAGAGTGAAGTAAGCCAGAAAGAAAAACACCAATACAGTATACTAACACATATATATGGAATTTAGAAAGATAGCAATGACGACCCTGTATGCAAGACAGGAAAAAAGACACAGCTGTGTATAACGGACTTTTGGACTCAGAGGGAAAGGGAGAGGGTGGGATGATTTGGGAGAATGGCATTCTATCATGTATACTATCATGTAAGAATTGAATCGCCAGTCTATGTCTGACGCAGGATACAGCATGCTTGGGGCTGGTGCATGGGGATGACCCACAGAGATGTTATGGGGAAGGAGGTGGGAGGGGGGTTCATGTTTGGGAACACATGTAAGAATTAAAGATTTTAAAATTAAAAAAAAAAAAGAGAGAATAATGTAAAATAAATAAATAAATAAATAAATAAAAAAGCAAAAGCAAAAAAAAAAGAGGACCTTAGGAAGCATTATTACGAACAAAGTTAGTGAAGGTGATGGAATTCCAGCTGAGCTATTTCAAATCCTAAAAGATGATGTTGTTAAAGTGCTGCATTCAATATGCTAGTAAATACGGAAAACTCAGCAGTGGTCATGAGACTGGAAAAGGTCAGTTTTTATTCCAATCCCAAAGAAAGGTAATGCCAAAAAATGTTCAAACCATGGTACAATTGTGCTCATTTCACATGCTAGCAAGGTAATGCTCAAAATCCTTCAACCTAGGCTGTGGCAGTATGTAAACCAAGAACTACCAGATGTTCACGCTGGATTTAGATAAGGCAGTGGAACCAGAGATCAAATTGCCAACATCAACTGGATCACTGAAAAAGCAAGGGAATTCCAGAAAAACATCTACTTCTGCTTCATTGACTACACTAAAGCCTTTGACTGTGTGATCACAACAAACCGGAAAATTCTTCAAGAGATGAGAATACCAGACCACCTTACCTGTCTCCTGAGAAACCTGTATGTGGGTCAAGAAGCAACAGTAAGAACTGGACATGGAACAATGAACAGGTTCCAAATTGAATAAGAAGTACAACAAGGCTGTATGCTGTCACCCTGCTTATTTAACTTCTATGCAGAGTATATCTTGTGAAACACAGGCCTAGATGAATCACAAGCTGGAATCAAGATTGCCAGGAGTAATGTCAACAACTTCACATATGCAGATGCACTCTAATGGGCAGAAAGCAGAGAAACTAAAGAGCCTCTTGATGAGGGTGAAAAAGGAGAGTGAAAAAGCTGGCTTAAAACTCAACATTCCAAAGCCTAAGATCATAACATCTGGTCCCATCACTTCATGGCAAATAGATGGGGAAAAAATGGAAGCACTGACAGAGTTTATATTCTTGGGCTCCAAAATCACTGTGGACAGTGATTGCAGCCATTAAATCAAAAGACGCTTGCTCCTTGGAAGGAGAGCTACGACAAACCTAGATGGCATATTAAAAAGCAGAGACATCACTTTGACAACAAAGGTCTGCATAGTCAGAGCTATGGTTTCCCCAGTGTAGTCATACGTGGATGTGAGAGTTAGATCATATAGAAGGCTGAGCGCCAAAGAACTGAAGCTTGTGAACTGTGGTGTTGGAGAACTCTTGAGAGTCCCTAGGACGGCAAGGAGATCCAACCAGTCAATACTAAAGGAAATCATCCCTGAATGTTCATTGGAAGGACCGATGCTGAAGCTGAAGCTCTAATACTTTGGCCACCTGATGTAAGAACCAACTGATGGGAGAAGACCTTGATGCTGGGAAAGACTGAAGGCTGGAGGAGAAGGAGTGACAGAGGATGAGATGACTGGAAGGCATTACTGACTCAATGGACATGAGTTTGAGCAAACTCTGGGAGACAGTCAAGGACATGGAAGCCTGGCATGCTGCAGTCTAAGGGGTCACAAAGAGTAGGACACGACTTAGTGACTGAACAACAACAATTTGTTGACAGTCACAAGGTTGTGTAACCATCAGTTCAGTTTAGTTGCTCAGTCATGTCCGACTCTTTGCGACCCCATGGACTGCAGCACGCCAGGCTTCCCTGTCCATCCCAACTCCCAAAGCTGACTCAAACTCATGTCCACTGAGTCAGTGATGCCATTCAACCGTCTCATCCTCTGTCATCCCCTTCTCTTCCTGCCTTCAATCTTTCCCAGCATCAGGGTCTTTTCCAATGAATCAGTTCTTCATATCAGGTGGCCAAAGTATTGGAATTTCAGCTTTAGCATCAGTCCTTCCAGTGAATATTCAGGACTGATTTCCTTTAGGATTGACTAGTTGGATCTCCATGTAGTCCAAGAGACTCTCAAGAGTCTTCTCCAACATCACAGTTCAAAAGCATCAATTCTTCAATGCTCAGCTTTCTTTATAGTCCAACTCTCACATCCATACATGACTAGTGGAAAAACCATGGCTTTGACTAGATGTACCTTTATTGGCAAAGTAATGCCTGTGCTTTTTAATATGCTGTCTAGGTCGGTCATATCTTCTTCCAAGGAGCAAGCGTCTTTTAATTTCATGGCTGCACTCACCATCTGCAGTGATTTTCATGCAGTCACCAGATTTTGGTGCAACCATCACCACAATCCAATTCCAGAGTATTTTTGTCACTCTACAAATACACCCCAAAACTTCCACTTCTCCTGGCCCCTAATAATCAGTATCTGTTTACTTGCTCTAATGATTTCCCTATTCTGGACATTTTGTATAGATGGCAACATATGTGACCTTCTGTATCTGGCTTATTTCATGTAGCATAATGCTTTCAAGGCTTATCCATGTTGTGACAAGGATCAGTGCCTCATTCCATTCATGGGTGAATAATCCATTGTAAGGACATACCAGCTATATAATCCTATTAGTTTCAAAGTACAAGTGGACTACTCCATTGTACAGATATACTACGCTTTGCTTATTCATTCACCAGTTGATGGGCATTGGGTTATTTCTCATTTTAGGTATTATAAATAATGCTGTTATAAAAATTCATGTACATACAATTTCATATATAGGCACAGATTTCAATTATATATACCCTAGATCATATGGTAACTCTGTGTTTAACATTTTGAGGAACTGCCAAACTGTTTTTCAATGCAGCTGCACCATTTTACAGTCCTATCACCCCAGCAATGTATGGGGGAACTAATTTCTCTCCATCTTCAATACTTGTTGGGCTTGCCTGATAGCTCAGTTCGTGAAGAATCTGCCTGCAATGCAGGAGATGCTGGTTCAATTCCTAGGTCAGGAAGATCCACTGGAGAATGGATAGACTACCTACTCCCATATTCTTGGGCTTCCTTATTGGCTCAGCTGAAGAATCTGCCTGCAATGAATGAGACCTGGGTTCGATCCCTTGTTTGGGAAGATCCTCTGGGAAAGGGAAAGGCTAACCACACCAGTATTCTGGCCTGGAGAATTCCATGAACTGTATAGTCAGACACGACTAAGTGACTTTCACTTCAACATTTGTTATAGTTCACTTTTCTTCATTCTTTATTCTTCCCATGCTTCAACCTGGATAATCTCAATTGACCTGTCTTCCAAACTTGTTGGTTATTTCTTCTAACTACTCAAATCTGCTCTTCTGCCCTAGTGAAATTTTCATTTCAATTATTATACTCTTCGAATTCAGAATTCCTGTTTGGTTCTTTATAATAAGTTCTGTTGCTATATTTATCTCTTTTTTTTAATCTGATGAGACACTGTTCTCATACTTCTTTTTAGTTCTTTAGATATGGTTTTCTTCCATTTTTTGCACATATTTACATTAAGTGATTTAAATCTTTTTTCTAGTAAGTCTAACCTTTGGGATTCCTTAGACAGTTTCCATTAGTTGCTTTTTCTCCTGTTTATGAGCCACACCTTATTCCTTAGCTTGTTTCATTTTTCTATTGAAAAAGGATATAATGTAGCAACTCTGGAAATCAGTTTACACTGGTCTTCAAAATTTGTTATTGTTGTTACTTTACTGACTTTTCTGAAATAATTACTTAAACTGTGTATCCTTTGTTGAGTAGCAAAAGAATTCTACTCCATTAACAGTGATTTACTTAACCCCTACAACCAGTGAGTCTCCTGGACTCTGCTGTGTGTTGTGTTGGGCCATGCTTTCAATACAGTAGCTGACAACTCTGCCTTAGCCTTCACTTTCTACAAGTGAGAGCTTAGGGCCTTCTTGAGTTCTTTCCAAGTACATGAACAATCCTGCATGTGTGCATGGCCTTTTAAGATTCCCAGGAGTATGTCAGAGCTTTCCAAAGGCCCTGTGGATATCCAATACCCCAATTTTGTTCCTTTAATGCTTTTTGGTTAGCCTATTTCTTGCCTCAAATATTATCTAGCACCTCAGGCAACCACAAAGTTAAAAAATTTCCCCTGAATGTTTTCCACAAACTCCCCTGAGGAAAAGCTTTTTACATGGGCAAACTTGAGTCAAATTAACAAAGACAACTTTGCAAGTGTGGTCAGCCCCTCCAGGAAGCCCGCAGATGGGTCAAACAGTAGTTCTCTGGAAATGAAGCTTTGCGGAGTTTCAACCCTTCCATGCCCACTCTGGTGGCTACCAGCTTCCTGGTTTTTATTATGATTATGGGCTGTTGGAAAGAGATAGGAAAACAGGAATTGGATTGGCTGAGAGACCATAAAAATATGGTAAAACTGTTCTTGCCAATATTTAAATATATTTCTTGAATAAATACTCCCTCAGTTGCTTCATGCCTTTGGTTAACATCCAGAGTTCTATAAAAGTTTATTCTGATTATTTCTGCCAGTATTATTGATGTTTTTATGGATGAGACACTGTTTGGAGGTTCTTATTAAGGAGCTTTGGTTGATATTATCTATGGCTTAGATTTTCCATGTAGGCCTATACGTTGCAAATTAATTTTAGGGTATGAGGCAAGAATCAAGAGTCATGTTTTCCAATACTGATAGTCAGCAGTACTAACAATATTTCTATATTTTACCTATTGGATTTAAAAATTTTTGTCCAAAATCAATCTACCATTTAAGTATGGGTCTATTTTATTCTATTGACCCATTTGTCCCTATCATTATGCCAACACTATATTGTCTTGATTACTATGACTTTATAATAAATCTTGGAATCATGTAGAAGTCCTCAAATTTTATCTTTTTGAAGATTGTTTTTAGTAGAATAATTCCTTTGCATTTGATAGAAATTTTGAAAATCAGGTTTTCAATTTCTATTTTAGAAAAAGGCTGCTGGGAAATTGGTTGGGATTATACAGAATCTACAAATTAGTTTGGGAGGAAGAACTGATATCATACCAATATTAAGTCTTTCAATTCATGAATGTGGTATAGCACTCCATTCATAGGCATCTTTTTTACTTCCTGTCAACACTGTTCTCTAGTTATCGTTGCAGAGATGTTACAAATCTTCTCTTGATTTATTATTATGTACTTCATGTTTGGTGCTATTATAAATGGAAATTTTAAAGAAACTTTGTTTTCCAATTGTAGCTGCTAGTACACAGAAATACAGTTCATTTCTGCATACTGCTCTTTTACCTTGTGACTTTGGAAAGTTTACTTATTATATTTAGTGGTTGCTTTTTAGCTTCTTATGGATTTTTCATGTAAACAGTCGTGTCATATACAAAGAAAGACATTTTTACTTTTCCTTTCCTATTTCATATATATTTTTAATTGTTTCATTGACTAAAGCCTCCAAGTTTATACTGTTGAAGAGAAGGGGTAAAAGTGTACAGTCTGGGGTTTCTCTGGTGGCTCAAAGGTAAAGAATCCATCTGCCAGTGCAGGAGACATGGGTTCAGTCCCTGATCTGAGAAGATCCCACGTGCTGTGGGGCAACTAAGCCACGTGCCACAACTAGTAAGCCTGTGCCCTCCAGCCCATGTGCCCTGGAGCCTCCTGTGCTCCACAACAGGAGAGGCCCCCTCAGTGAGAAGCCTGTGCGCTGCAACTGGAGAGAGTGGCCCCCGCTCGCCGCAACTAGAGACAAGCCCACACAGCCAAAACTAAAGACAAATAAAACTACTAAAAAGTATAGTCTTGCCTGTTCTGACAATCTCTTTACTTTAATTGGAGCATGTAGTTAATTTTTACTTAACTTTTATTATCATTCATTCAAGGTTTGCCACTTAGCTATTTGTTTTCTATTCATCCTGTTTTTTTTTTCTTCTTTCCTAACATTTTTTTGGGCTTAATCAAATGTTCTTAGAATTCCATTATAATTCAACTGTTGACATTCTAGCTACACTTTTTGAATGTTTAAATGTTTGCTCTATGGATTGCAATATACATTCATTAACTTACCACACTCTACTGAAGAGTTAATATTTTTCTACTTCAGGTAAAATATAATTACCCTGTAAACAATTTCCTTCACCTCATACTGTCCTTTGTAGTACTGTTGTCAAATATGTTATATCTACATACATTACAGGCCCCATCATGCAATGTTACAATTTTGTTTTTAATTAACTTTAATAAAGATAAAATATATAGTCTTTTTTCTTTACCCATATATTTGGTTAGTGGCTCAGAGGGTAAAGTGTCTGCTTGCAGTGCGGGAGACCAGAGTTCGATCCCTGGGTCAGGGAGATCCCCTGGAGAAGGAAATGGCAACCCACTCCAGTATTCTTGCCTGGAGAATCCCATGGAGGGAGGAGCCTGGTAGGCTACAGTCCACGGGATCACAAAGAGTCGGACACGACTGAGTGACATCACTTCACTCACTTAGTCACTAAGTTGAGTCCGACTCCTGCGACCCCCCGGACTGCCAGGCCCCTCTGTCCGTGGTATTGTCTAGCTGAGAATACTGGAGTGGGTTACCATTTCCTTCTCCAGGGGATCTTCCCGACCCAGGAATCAAACCCAGGTCTCTTGCATTGCAGGCAGATTCTTTACTGACTGAGCTACAAGAGAAGTCCTACCCATATATTTATCAGCTGTTTAATCAGAATTATAATTAATGAGGGGCAATCTAGTGGTTATAAGACAAAGATGCTGCTAAACATCCTACAGTATATGGTATAGCCCCACTGAAACAAAGGATCATCCAGCTCAGAATGTCAATAGGGCGAAAGCTGAGAAACTGTCTTAAAATGTGTTATTTTTATCTGGTTGCTTTCAAGATAATTTCTTTACAGCTTTGGTTTTCAGTGTATTAACTGATATACCAACATAATATTGATTTTTTTGTTTTCATGTATTCTGCTTTGCAGGGAGGTCTCTGCCTCTGTTAAATCTGTACTTTTTTTAAAACCTGAACGTGAGAAATTTTTTAGCATTATTTTTTCAAATATTTTATGCCCAATTATCTTTCTTCTGTTCTTCTGGGACTCAATTACACTTATTTTAGGTTGTCTCTTACACTTATTTATATTGTCCCTTAGGTCCCTGACGATTTGGTTTTCATCCTCTTTCTCTCTGCTCTTCAGACTGAATTATTTCTTTTGATTTGTCTTTATCTTAATTGAACCTTTTTTTTTTTCTTCCTCCAAACTTCTGCTAAGCCTATACAGTGTATATTTTTTGGTGGATACGGTACTTTAAAGTGTCTATTGTTTAAGTTTATATTTCTTCCTGAAATTCTCCCTCTGTTCATTTTTACCTATTCCCCTTAAGTCCTGTTTTTAATTTTGTAAAACAAAATTTTATTAAACACCAGGATTTAGAATCAATGAAAAAATAGCTCAAAAAGGATTAACTTGTACACTGTTCAGGAGATAAATCTTGCAAAACCTAAGGTTCCATGTGGGTGTGCATTTGCTCATAAGATTGTGGCTTTTTGTTATTTAGTCACTAAGTCGTGTTTGACTCTTTGACGACCCATGCACTGCAGCCTGCCAGGCTCCTCCATCCATGGGATTTCCCAAGCAAGAATACTGGAATGGGTTGCCATTTCCTTCTCCAAGTCCTGTTTAGTATAGTTATTTTAAGTTAGTCTTTCCTACTAACTTCTGGGTCATCTTGGGGTCAGTTTCTATTAATTGCTTATCCCCCTAATCATGAGTCATGTTTTCTTGTTTTTTCAACTTTCTAATTATTTTTGGTTATTAAATATTGTGGCTGATATACTTGCAGATATTATGGATTATATCATTTTCCTCTGAAGGTTGCTAATTTTTATTGAGAGTCAGCTTTTTTATTATATTTATTTATTTTAATGGGAGGCTAATTACTTTACAATATTGTAGTGGTTTTTGCCACACGCTGACATGAATCAGCCATGGGTGTACATGTGTTCCCCATTCTGAACCCCCGCCCCGGCCACCTCCCTCCCCATCTCCTCCCTCAGGGTCGTCCCAGTGCACCAGCCCTGAGCACCCTGTCTCGTGCATCGAGCCTGGACTGGCGATCTGTTTCACATATGGTGATATACATCTTTCAATGCTATTCTCTCAGATCATCCCACCCTTGCCTTCTCCCACAGAGTCCAAAAGTCTGTTCTTTACATCTGCGTTGATAAAGAGTCAACTTTTATGAACTCAAACTTCAAATCACCTCCTCTGTTCTGGAAAGGAGCTACATCTCTTCTCAGCCCCTTAGCCTCCCATCTGTTCCATTTGCTGCAAGGTCCCCGGGAGTCTCCCTCACACAAAGTTCAGGAGTCACTCAAGTGTATTTGGACTGAATTTACATAGAGATTTTTTCTGTGATTTCCCCCTTACTTTCCAGCCTTGCTAACAGTTCTGAACTCTGTTCTCTGACTCCATAAGCTGGTAAGGCTGTTTCTTTCTGTACAAACTGGCAGTAAGGTGGGGTGGTACTAGGCAAAAAGTCACAGAAACATAAATTTCATCCAATACAGTTTTCCTCTTTCAAGGAACAGCTCTTCTTCAGTTTCTGCCTGCTTTTGGTTATTCTTCAGAGCCTTCAAATATTTTTGTTTCATACTTGATACAACTTTAATATCTGCAAGAAGGATAATCCAATACCAGTAATTTCACCAATACTGGAATTCCAATTATAATTTTTAAATGTGAATAATTTTATTGGAAATAAAGGTTATTGTAGCCACTTATATCTTGACATAGTCATCTCTCCTACTTCTTATGCACAGCTGCCAGTACAAAGCAAACAATCAAAGTTTCTACATGACACTACTTCCATGCCTGAATAAGATTTTCCATAGTATAATGAAAATAATGAGGATTTTGGAACCAGAGAAATCCTTTACTAGCTGCATAAACTTAAAAGATGATATACCTTTTTATGCTTTCCCACTTATTTATGACAGTGGTCATTTAAAAATCACAAGGTCATTAAAAAGATCAAACGTTTATATTACAAAGCACATAGTAAATGTTAAAAACAAATCTTGGTTTCTTTCTCTTGGACCTTTTCTCCAAACAGTGAAAACAGAGGGAATTCCTAAAACACGACCATCTTTTATTATTAAGAAATGCAAATCAAAACTACAATGAGGTATCACCTGACACCAGTCAAAATGGCCATCATCCAAAAATCTACAAACAATAAATGCTGGAGAGGATGTGGAGAAAAGGGAATCCTCCTACACTGTTGGTAGGAATGCAAACGGACACAACCATTATGAAGAACAGTATGGAGAATACCTAAAAGAGTAGGAATAAATCTACCATATGACCCCGTAATCCCACTACCGGGCATATACCCTGAAAAAGCCACAATTCTAAAAGACACAACAAGTACTCCAATGTTCACTGCAGCTCTATTTACGACAGGCAGGACATGGAAGCAACCTAGATGTCCCTTGACAGATGAACGGTTAAAGAAGACGTGGTACATATACACGATGGACTATTACTCAGCCATAAAAAAGAATGCATTTGAGTCAGTTCTATTGAGATGGATTAACCTAGAGCCTGTTATGCAGAGTGAAGTCATAAAGAGAAAAACAAATACCATATACTAATGCATACATATGAAGTCTAGAAAAATGGTACTGATGAACCTATCTGCATGGAAGGAATGGAGACACAGCTGTAAAGAATGGACGTGTGGATACAGTTGTGGAAGGAGACAGCAGGATTTATGGAGAAAGTAGCATCGACATATATACACTATCCTGTGTAAAGCAGATGGCTGGTGAGAAGCTGCTATGTAACACAGGGAGCCCAGCCTGATGCTCTGTAATGACCAAGAGGGGTGAGATGGGGAGTGGAGGGAGGCTCTAGAAGGAGGGGATATATGTATAATCGTGGCCGATTCGTGTTGTTATATGGCAGAAACCAACACAGTATTGTAAAGCAATTTTCCTCCAATTGAAAACGAAATTTTAAAAAATGACCATCTTTTACTAGTCAATTAGTAACATTTAATCAAGTTTAAGTTATAAGGATGAAAGAACACAAGGAGAGAGAACAAATCTCACTTTATGAACAAGCATGAGACAGCAGGGACTGTCCAAGGAGACACTGAATCCAGGCAGGACCCACATCTCCACAGTTTCTCTGGTTAAGCAAGCGCACAGGGAGGAGGAAGGCTGGCAACACAGGGGCATCTTTATCACAGAATTTCTCCATGAGTAAATGGGAAAGGACTTTCTTTCTATGGATATAAGTGTACAATAAAACACAATAATCTAACAAGCAAACGTGCTATTTAGAAGAGCAACACAGGTTTCAAAACTGAAATAAATGAAAAGGTAAATATGAAAAATAACTTTCAAAGCTTAAATCACACATTTTAAATTTTAAAAAACTTATTGTGCTTCTTCTTATCTATGAAAGTAAATTTTGTTCCTTATAAAAAAACCAAAAAGTTAAAATTGTATAGGACTGTGTTTTATAATTTTTTAAGATTAATAGATTATGAAAATTTATCATGCATTTATATATAGTTTTACATGATTTTTTAAAATGCATTATAGTTCCTGATATAAATATGACAGTTTTTTTCTTCAGTCTACAGACTATTGGGATTTTAGGTTATTTATAATTTTCAAAACTATAAATTATTCATAGATGATTTTACACACCTCTGATGATTTCTTGCCTTTGTCACTTGTAAATATAATCAGCATACAATTAATATCCTTACCTAAGCATTACTTAAAACGTTAACAAATAAGGAAACAAAGATGAAGCCTTATGAAACACAGAAGAGGATATGTTCCAGACTGCATCAATTCATTATTGTTCCTTAAATATAGGTATGTTGCCATCTAATTGCATCATCTTCCGATTCATATTTCTCCATCTTTTCCACAAGCATATAGGAGACTTTATTATATCCAGCTTCACTATTTCTACAGAATTCATTTGACCTGTGTTTCTAGTATCCTATCACAAAAGCATAATCAGGCATCAATTGTTCTAAGTGAATTTGTATAGGTTTTCTTTTCTAAGTTTATTAGAGACCAACACAGTTGTTCTAAAGAAAGCAAAGTGTTAAGTATTGCTCCCATAGACAGGAGAGAGCTGAGGAGGTAACTGGTGTGAGAAATAAGAAAGAATTAGAATTGTTAGTTTTTAAGACTCTGGTTATTACATAAGGTTATATACTACTAACATGATATACATTCTGAGCGTTAAATCACTAAAAATAAGCTGAAGGAGAAAAGCCTGAAAAGAAAAATGAACATATTTAAGTAATGACACAGTGTGTCTTTTGAATGTAATATTTTAATGTTTTTGACTGTTTTAATAGTCAAAATAGTGCTGCTGCTAAGTCGCTTCAGTTGTGTCTGACTCTGTTTGACCCCATAGATGGCAGCCCACCAGGCTCCACCGTCCCTGGGATTTTCCAGGCAAGAACACTGGAGTGGGGTGCCATTTCCTTCTCCAATGCATGAAAGTGAAAAGTGAAAGTGAAGTCGCTCAGTCGTGTCCGACTCTTAGCGACCCCATGGCCTGCAGCCCACCAGGCTCCTTCGTCCACGGGATTTTCCAGGCAAGAGCACTGGAGTGGGGTACCATTGCCTTCTCCAGTGCATGAAAGTGAAAAGTGAAAGTGAAGTCGCTCAGTCGTGTCCGACTCTTAGCGACCCCATGGCCTGCAGCCCACCAGGCTCCTTCGTCCACGGGATTTTCCAGGCAAGAGCACTGGAGTGGGGTACCATTGCCTTCTCCAGTGCATGAAAGTGAAAAGTGAAAGTGAAGTCGCTCAGTCGTGCCCGACCCTTAGCGACCCCATGGCCTGCAGCCCACCAGGCTCCTTCGTCCATGGGATTCTCCAGGCAACAGCACTGGAGTGGGGTGCCATCGCCTTCTCCGAAAACAGTGCTAGTGATAGTCATTTAATAGTCATAATAGTGCCAGTTATGGTCATGTATCCATATCCATAAGCAGTGAATAAGAACAGAGGTATTTCCTTAGCTTTCTTAGTCAGGTCTACACTGGTGTAAACCAGAGGTCAGCAGAATTTTTCTGTAAAGAGCCAGATAGTAAATATCTGATCTTGTGGGCCACGTAGTCTCTGCTGTAACTATTCAACTCTGACATTGTAGCACTACAGCATCATAGACAACATGCAAACAAATGGATGTGGATGTATCCCAATAAAACTTTATTTTAAAAAACCAGGTTGTGATTGTGGGCCAGATTTGCCCTGCAGTTTGTGATCCACTAGTGTAAACAATGTGAACAAATATCTAGGGCAAAATCATACTTAGCAATCTTCTGAACATGTCCTAAAGCTACATACAGTGGGCAAGAAATATTATATAAATCAGTGCAATTTTACTGCCTTATGACATTACAAGAATAACAGATTCATATACAGTGAATTCAGTATATAGTTGAAACAATTTTTCTATCTATCATCAAAACCTGAGAATGAGGTACCTGTGCATAATCACCAAAAGGTTGAGAATAAGCAATGCACTTCTCCAATGTGTGTTGTGATTCATTTCCCTGAGAGATGGTATCCAGAATGTTGCTTGCAATTCCAGTCTTCTGTACAGTGGTTTTACTTGCAGGGGCTTAAGGCAAAATCAATATATAAACTTTAGTTAGCTTGTTTTATTATAAATTACAGAGTATAAAACCCATTAATTCAGCATATTCTCAAGTAGAACACAAATTTTAGTTTGCCAGTAAAGATCTACATTTATTATTCTTGTGTGCATGTGCTAAGTCGCTTCAGTTGTGTCTGACTCTGTGACCCTAAGGACTGCATTCCACCAGGCTCCTCTGTCTATGGGATTCTCCAGGCAAGAATACTGGAGTGGGTTGCTGTTTCCTTCTCCAGAGAATCTTTCCGACCCAGGGCTGAACTCGCATCTCTGACATCTAACTTGCATTGGCAGGCAGGTTCTTTACCACTAGTGCCACCTGGGAAGCCCTTTATTATTCCTAGGGGAAAAATATATATATAGTATCGTCTAGTTTGTTTTAAACAACCAAAAATGGAAACCTGCTCTATGGGTAATAATCTTGATGGAAACATTTAAAAAGTATATGTCTAATCTCTAAAGTGAGGCATTCAAAATGTAAATTAACCATTCTTATTAATCCAACAGTTGTAACCATCAAATTGTAGACCAGATAAAAACAGAGAGGGCATACGAGAAGCCTACTTCCTTCCTGGCTCAGATGATAAAGAATCTGCCCGCCAGGAGAGACCAGGGGAGACCAGGGATCAATCCCTAGGTTGAGAAGATACCTGGGGAAGGGAATGTCAACTTACTCCAGTATTCTTGCCTGGGAAATCCCATGGACAGAGGAGTCTGGCAGGCTATAGTCTATGGGGTCACAAAGACTCAGCCATGACTGAGTGACTAACACTTTCTTTCTTTCATACCAGAAGCACAGTAAATTTTTTCTGGCTTTAAAAAATTATAAATTAATGGTTAGGTTCAAGAGGATACTTCATAAAAAACAAAGAATGTATATTAAAAACAAAATTCATCTTTCATCTCTTTTCATTCAGTTTTATTCTTTTTCCCAGAGGTAACAGCTTAGTATTTTCTCAGATTTAACTTAATGCATTTATACATTCAAGTACATGCATAAAAGAATACATAGCTTTAAATAAACATAAATGGAATCAATCTATGAACACATGTGTTTCTTGTATTCAACAATTTGCTTTAGAGATCATTTAATATTAGTGTATGTAGTGCTTCCTCAACTATATATTTCACTTTATGACAAACTATTTAATCATTCCCCTATTGATGACCATTAAGGCACTTTCCAATTTTTCACTATTGAAAACCAAGGCTGCAGTGAATATCTTAGTGCCTGGAAAACAACACATTTGTGATTTTTTTCTTAAAACTATACTTGAATTAATAGTTTTAATTTACTAATTGAAGGCATGAGGAGGTCCTCTAAAAATGTAAATGAGAATTCCACTTCTGCCGATTATTAGTAACTAATATATTGGG
Organism: Budorcas taxicolor; assembly: GCF_023091745.1. Lineage (NCBI taxonomy): Eukaryota > Metazoa > Chordata > Mammalia > Artiodactyla > Bovidae > Budorcas > Budorcas taxicolor. Next base: position 80,578,014 of record NC_068912.1, read on the forward strand.
AGGATTTGGCAAATACTCCCAATATATTAGATAATATAGAAGATTGAACTTCATATTTAAGAAATATGATTCTATATATACTATAAAGAATTATAGCACTGCCAAATAATTCCTTTATCCAATTATTTTCAATCATAATTCCATTATAACTCATAATAGATAATTCATAATGGAATCAATTATGCAATTCAATTATGAATCAAGGAATTCAATAAACATATGCTTAAGAAAATATTATGAAAGATGTTTTTCTTAAATAAAATAGAACATACATTAAAAGCTTTAATTTAATTATTCTTTCAATTTAAGGACTAAGGTCATAATTAGACTTCAGCTGGTCAACAGGCATTATTTGCTTTCATTAAGTTAAAAATTAAAGTGAAACTCGTTATGAAAAGTATTCAGTAGAACTCCAAAATACTAATAGGGAGCTTTTCACTTACATGATAAGCACACACTGGGCAACACACTAGCCAAGTTCAAGTATGGATTTTTACTGAGCCGAATTTCTTTTGGTGGCTCTCCCAAGAGTGAAGTCTGATTCTTAGAGGCAGCCTATTTATCAAAAAAAGAGAGTGAGTGCTTAATGATAGGTAAAAGAAAATTAAAATGCAGAAAGTGTAGGGAAATACTTATTCTGCAATAAATGTAGTTTAGTGTAACAAAAATTTGTGAAACAATGTTTAAAGCTATAAATTTATAAAATATTTATGGATACTGATTAAAATGATCACATTTCACCTGCTACTATTTTTCCAATTAGTTTTTTAAAAAACCATTCTAGAACCATAGAACTTTAGAACTGAAAGAGAACTAAAGGTCATCTTGTACAACCTTCTCATTTGAATCAGGAGAGAATTCATGCTCACAAGAAGAAACAAATCCCATACCTTCTAGATCCCACAAGTTGCAACTAAGACCCAGTGCAGCCAAATAAATAAATATTAATAAATATTTTTTTAATTACAAAATATTGCTGAAAGAAACTAAAGACATAAATAAAAGAACATCCCATTTTCATGTATTAGATTTAATGTTAAAATTTCAATACAAACCAAAGAGATCTATAAATTCAATATAACCCCTATCAAAATTCTAACTTTTGTAAAGGGCAGAAATAGAAAATTCAATCCTAAAATTGATATGAAATATCAAGGGACTCAAAACAATAAAAATAATATTGAAAAAGATGAACAAGAATGGAAGGCTCACATTTTTTAAATTTTGAACTTATTACACAGCTGTAGTAATTGCAATAGTACAATACTAGCATAAAGACAGACAAATAAACCAAAGGAATAGGATACAGAGCCCAGAAACAAATTACTGTATACATGATAAGATGATTTTCCATGAGTGTCAGAACTATACAATGAGGCAGCCTTTTCAACAAAAATGGGAAAACTAGATATCCACATAAAAGAATGAAGTGGATCTTCACCAAACACCATATATAAAAATTAACTCAAAATGGATCAAAGACCTAACAGTAAGAGCTAAAACTAAAAATCTTAAAAGAAAAACTTAGGTAAAAAGCTTCATAATACTAGATTTGTCAACCATTTCTTAGAGATGAAAAAACAGAAACTAGAAAAAAAAATATCATATACTGGGCCACAAAACAAATCTTAACAAATTTAAGAGTACTAAAATCATATCAAGGGTTGTTCTGACTACAATGGTAGTCTAAGAGGAAAACTGGAAAATTCAGAGATATGTACAAATTAAATAACATACTCTTGAACAACCAATAAGCCAAAGAAGAAATCAAAGGAGACATCAAAAAGTATCTTGAGACAAATGAAAATGGAAACACCACAAATCAAAACTTATGGAATGCAGGAAAAGCAGCTTTAAAGAGAAGTTTATGGCAATAAATGTCTACATGAAGAAAAAAGAAAGATCTCACAGAAACAATCTAAATTTACACCTCAAGTTACTAGTAAAAGAAGACCAAACTAAGCCCAAAATTAGCAGAAAAAGGAAATAATAAAGATCAGAAGTAAATGAAATAGCACTATAAAGACAGATCAATGAAATTAAGTGTAGGTGTTTTGAAAAGATAAACAAAATAGACAATTTGGCTTTACTAACCAAGAGAAAAAGAGGACTCAAGTAAATATCACTGACCCCTGAACAACAAGAGTTTGAACTGTGCAGGTCCACACGTGGATATCTCAAAAGCAAACATAATACCTATATTTTCATTTTACAGATCTTTGACTTAGCTAAGTGTGGGGAAGTTTGTGTTCAATTAGAGATCACAACATGTGTAATCAAAAAGGGTCCCTGAGGGACTTCCCTGGCGGTCCAGTGGTCAACAATCTGTCTGCCAATGCAGGGGACACAGGTTCAATCCCAGGTCCAGGAACTAAGATTCCACAGGCTGCGGGACAACTAAGCTCAGGCGCCACAACTACTGAGCCTGCACGCTGCAACTACTCAGCTTACATGCCCTAGAGCCCGTGCTTAGCCACAAGAGTAGCTACCACAATGAGCAGCCTGCATACCGCAACCCCTGCTCACCACAACGAGAAAGCCCGTGCCTCACAACAAAGACCCAACACAACCAAACATTTTTGTAAAATAAATTAAACATGTTTTTTAATTAAAAAAAAAAAATCCTGATTCTATCCAGACTTTCAGTTACATGGATTTTTGAGTGCTTGCTTGTCAGTACTCCTCACCGCTTTGTTGTTTAACAGTCAACTGCAGATACAAATGGAGGAGGAGACATTAAAATTACAGATACCACAGAAATACAAAGGATCATAAGCAATTATTATCAACAAATACATGCCAACCAACTGGGCAACCTAAGGGGAAAAATGGATAAATTTCTAGAAACATACAAGCTATCAAGACTGAATCAAGAAGAAACAAAATATAAACAGAGCAATAATGAGGAAGAAGTAATCAAATACCTGACAACAATCAAAAGCCCAGGACCAAGTGGTTTCACTGGTGAATTGTACCAAAGATCTAAAGAAGAATTAACATCAATCCTTCTGAAACTCTTCCCAAAAACTGAAGAAAAGGAATACCTCCTAACCTATTTTATGAGGCCAGCATTGCTCTCAAACCAAAGCTAGACAAAAATATTACAAGAAAAAAAAAAAAGAAACAGGCCAATATCCCTGATGAACACAGATACAAAAATCCTCAACACAGTACTAGCAGACCTAAATGAAATACCGCTGCTGCTGCTGCTAAGTCGCCTCAGTCGTGTCTGACTCTGTGCGACCCCAGAGTCGGCAGCCCACCAAGCTCCCCTGTCCCTGGGATTCTCCAGGCAAGCACACTGGAATGGGTTGCCATTTCATTCTCCAATGCATGAAAGTGAAAAGTAAAAGTGAAGTTGCTCAGTCGTATCCGACTCCTAGCGACCCCATGGACTGCAGCCTACCAGGCTCCTCCGTCCATGGGATTTTCCAGGCAAGAGTACTGGAGTGGGGTGCCATTGCCTTCTCCTAACAACCTGAATTAACAACACATTAAAAGGATTGTACACCATGATCAAGTGGGATTTATCCCTGGGAAGCAAGAATGGTTCAACACAGGCTAATCAATAAATGTGATACACCACATAAACATAATAAAGGATAAAACCATATGACTGTCTTAATAGATACAAAAAATACACTGGACAAAATTCACATCATTTCATGATCAAAACTCTGAACAAATTTTAGTATCAGTTCAGTCGCTCAGTCGTGTCAAGGAGTCGTGTCTGACTCTTTGTGACCCCATGAATCGCAGCATGCCAGGCCTCCCTGTCCATCATCAACTCCCGGAGTTTACCCAAACCCATGTCCGTCAAGTCGGTGATGCCATCCAGCCATCTCATCCTCTGTCATCCCCTTCTCTCCTGCCCCCAATCCCTCCCAGCATCAGAGTCTTTTCCAGTGAGTCAGCTCTTCGCATCAGGTGACCAAAGTATTTGCGTTTCAGCTTCAGCATCAGTCCTTTCAATGAACACCCAGGACTGATCTCCTTTAGGATGGACTGGCTGGATCTCCTTGCAGTCCAAGGGACTCTCAAGAGTCTTCTCCAACACAGTTCAAAAGCATCAATTCTTCAGCACTCAGCTTTCTTCACAGTCCAACTCTCACATCCATACATGACCACTGGAAAAACCATAGCCTTGACTAGAGGGACCTTCGTTGACAAAGTAATGTCTCTGCTTTTGAATATGCTATCTAGGTTGGTCATAACTTTCCTTCCAAGGAGTAAGCATCTTTTAATTTCATGGCTGCAGTGATTTTGGAGCCAAAAAAAAATAAAGTCTGACGCTGTTTCCACTGTTTCCCCATCTATTTCCCATGAAGTGATGGGACCAGATGCCATGATCTTCGTTTTCTGAATGTTGAGCTTCAAGCCAACTTTTTCACTCTCCTCTTTCACTTTCAACAAGAGGCTTTTTAGTTCCTCTTCACTTTCTGCCATAAGGGTGGTGTCATCTGCATATCTGAGGTTATTGATATTTCTCCCCGCAATCTTGATTCCAGCTTGTGCTTCTTCCAGCCCAGCGTTTCTCATGATGTACTCTGCATATAAGTTAAAGAAGCAGGGTGACAATATACAGCCTTGTCGTATTCTTTTTCCTATTTGGAACCAGTCTGTTGTTCCATGTCCAGTTCTAAGTGTTGCTTCCTGACCTGCATACAGGTTGCTCAAGAGGCAGGTCAGGTGGTCTGGTATTCCCATCTCTTTCAGAATTTTCCACAGTTTATTGTGATCCACACAGCCAAAAGCTTTGGCATAGTCAATAAAGCAGAAATAGATGTTTTTCTGGAACTCTCTTGCTTTTTCGATGGTCCAGCAGATGTTGGCAATTTGACCTCTGGTTCCTCTACCTTTTCTAAAACCAGCTTGAACATCTGGAAGTTCACAGTTCACGTATTGCTGAAGCCTGGCTTGGAGAATTTTGAGCATTCCTTTACTAGCATGTGAGATGAGTGCAATTGTGTGATAGTTTGAGCATTCTTTGGCATTCCCTTTCTTTGGGATTGGAATGAAAACTGACCTTTTCCAGCACAGAGAAATCTATATACCTCAACATAATAAAAGCTATATATAAAGGATAACCTCACAGTTGACATGGTAGCTTTTCCTCTAAGATCAGGAACATGACAACAATGCCCACTTTTACTACTTTTAGTCACCACAGTATTAGAAGTCTTAGCCAGAATAATTTTGCAAGAAAAAGGAAATAAAAGGTATCTAAATAAAAAAGGAAGAAATTAAACCATCTCTGTTGGCATCCATCACATTTCTATATACTAACAATGAACTATTCAAAAAGAAATTATGAAAACAATGCTAGTTATAATAGCACCAAAAAGAGTAAAATACTTTGGAGTAAATTTAGCCAAGGAGGTGAAAGATCTATATACTGCAAACTATATGACTGATGAAAAGAAATTGAAAGTTACACAAATAACTGGAAAGATATCTTGGATTTACAGATTTGAAAAATTAATATTGTTAAAATGCCCACACTGCCCAAAGTGATCTACAAATTCAAAGCAATCCCTGTCAAGATTTCAATGGCACTTTTCACAGAAATAGAACAAACAATCCTAAAATTTATGTGGAACTTCAAAAGATCCTGAATAGCCAACACAATCTTGAGGAAAAATTCAAAGCTGGTGGCATCACGCTTCCTGGTCCCAAACTATATTACAAAACTACAGTCAACAAAACAGTATGGTACATGCATAAAAACAGACCTGCTGATCTATGAAAAAAATAGATCCCAGAAATAAAGCCAGATATATGTGGTCAACTAACATTTGAAATGGGTGCCAAGAACACACATGGGTAAAGGACACTCTCTTTAATAAATGGTGTTGGGAAATCTGCATGTCAATATGGAAAAAAATGACTCTAGATCCCGATCTTACACAATACACAAAAATGTACTCAAACTGGATTAAAGACTTAAAAATAAGAGCTGAATTCATAAAACTACAAGAAAATATAGAGGAAAAGCTACTTGACATTGGTCTTAGTAATCATTTTTTGATATCATTTTGTGGTATCAAAGTATAGACAACAAAAGCAGAATTAAGCAAGAGCTAAAAAGCTAAACTGGCATACTACAATCCATGGGGTTGCAGAGTCAGACATGACTTAGTGACTGAATGACAAAAAACTAGAGTTTCTCTACAGCAAAGGAAACAACAAGATTAAAAGGCAACGGAAGAACATATTCGCAAACCATACACAGGAACTCAATAGCAAAGAAAAAATAGCCTAATTAAAACACAGCAAAGAATCTGAATAGACATTTTTGCAAAGAAGATATACAGATGACCAATATGCATATGAAGAGGCTTTTAACATCACTGATCACTGGAGAAATGCAAATTCAAAACCACAGTGAGAGACGATGTTGGTGAGGATGTGGAGAAACTGAAACCCTCATGCTCTGAGGGTAGAAATATAAAATGGTACAGCTGCTATGGAAAATAGAATGGCAGTTCCTCAAAAAATTAGAAAATATCTTGATGCTGGGAAAGATTGAAGGCAGGAGGAGAAGGGGATGACAGAGGATGAGATGGCTGGATGGCATCACTGACTCGGACATGAGTTTGAGCAAGCCCCGGGAGTTGGTGATGGACAGGGAAGCTTGGCGTGCTGCAGTCCATGGGGTCACCAAGGATCGGACACAACTGAACGAATGAACTAAACTGATGTTCCATATGATTCCCCTAATTCCACGTCTGGGTAAATACCCCAAAGAACTGAAAACAGACTCAAACAGATACTTATATACTAATGTTCATAGCAGCATTATTCACAAGAGCCTACTGATGTTGAAGCTGAAACTCCAATACTGTGGCCACCTGATGTGAAGATCTGACTCATTTGAAAAGACCCTGATGCTGGGAAAGATTGAAGGTGAGAAGAGAAGGGGTAACAGAGGATGCGATGGTTGGATGGCATCACCAACTCAATGGAGATGAGTTTGAGTAGACTCCGGGAGTTGGTGATGGACAGACAGGCCTGGTGTGCTGCAGTCCATGGGGTTGCAGAGAGTCAGACACGACTGAGCGACTGAACTGATCTGAAAGATGGAAACAATCCAAATGTCCATTAATAAATGAATGGATAAACAAAATGTAGTATATAAATACAACGGAATACTAGTCAACCTTTAAAATAAGGAAATTCCAATACAATTCATGCTACAACATGGATGACCGCTGAAGAGTAAAGTCATCATTAAGTCGTGTATCATTCCACTTACACTGGGTACCTAGAATAGTCAAATTCTGAACAGAAAGTAAACAGTGCTTATTGGGGGCTGGAGAGAAGGGAAAATGGGAGAGTTGGTGAATGGGTACAGAGCTGCAGCATGGCATGATGAGAAAGTTCTGGAAATGGATAGTAGCAATAGTTGTAAAACAATGTGAATGTACTTAAGGCCACTGATTTGTACACTTAAAATTCAGATCTCACCCCTATCTCTCTGAATCAAATTCTCAGGGCTGAGGAAGATAGAGTCCAACCCTCGACACCTATAGTGGTGATTGTGATGGAAAGACAGAATCAAGAATCACTAATCAACGTAATGCAAAAGGTGCAGGTCTAAAACTCTGCATCCAAGTTTAACCAGTTAACAAAGTCCAAAATCTTGCTACATAATTAGAAAACATATTCTGAAATTACCTGGTCCAAGCAATCCCCTATTGTCAGGAGAGAAGAATCACTTCTACAACAATATGTACAGGTGTCCACCAGGGTCTGCATAATTGCCTTCAGTGATACGACATTCATATCTTTGTGAAAGTGTGAACTTTTTCTTTGTTTTAAAACTTCAATTGTTCTGTGTTATATTAAGCCTAAACTGACTTTATTGTTTGTCATACTTATTAGACTAATTCTGCCCACTAAAGAAACATAAAATACTATGTGACTAATTTGTGAATTTCTTTTTTTTTAAAACATCAAATAAAATGACAGCTGGTCAACCCTTGCCAAGTTCCATATATCTGTTTCCCTCAATTCTTCATCACGGGACTTGTTTTCTAGGCTCTGCCCTACTTCAGCTGTCTTCTACCAGATACACTTTCACTTACCCATTATGTGAATCATCTCAAGTCCAGATTTTCTAAAGACCCTAGTGCACAGGTCCCCAGCCTTTGGGATCTAATGCCTAATGCACTGTGGTGGAGCTGATGTAATAACAGAAATGCAGTGCACAACAAATGTAATGCACTCGAATCATCTCAAAACCACCCCCACTCCCCCCAATCCATGGAAAAAACTGTTTCATGAAACCAGTCCCTGGTACCAGGAAGGTTAGGGACCGCTGTCCTAGTGCTTTCCATGCATTAAAAAGTCTGTGCAAAAAGAAACAGAATATTTATATATGAGTTTTATTTAACTTCCCTCAATAACTTAAGCAATTAATCCTGCAAATAAATATTTAAAATTCTTCATTCTATGAAGAACCACCTTAGCTTTCTCAACGGACAATTACAGGTGTTCTATCCATACCTCCTGTCATGACTAGGTGTCATTTTGAGATTTGAATACAGCCAACTACAAGAATTTTTTCCCTCACGTGTCACTTCTAAATCAAACAGTACTTTTTGTTGTTGTTTAGTCGCTCTATCGTGTCAGACTCTTTGCAACCCCATGGACTGCAGAATGCCAGGCTTCCCTGTGTTTCACCATCTCCTGAAGTTTGCTCAAAATGGTATTTTAAGATACAAATAAAAAATTAAATTAAATGTACTTTATTCTACCTACCAATTATAATATTTACAAATGTCAGTGATTTATGAACCAATAAATTTTGGGTAAAGTCTTCCAGAATTAAAACCAAGATTAGATTCTTTTGAACACACCAGAGATTAATAACTAGTTTTGAAATCTTTCAGATAAACTAGAATTTATTCTACTTTTAAATATTAAAATAATACTTACTTAGCTAAAAAATATATATTTTAGAAATAGTGTTGTATTTTAAAGAATGGCATTATCATTTACTAAGAAATTCTTATAAAGAATACTATATAATTGGATAAGTATTAATGGTACTCCTGTGCTTTCCTAAACTACAAAATTTTGAACTTATATTACTTTGTGTTTGAAAATTATGCACATCTCAAGGCTTTTAGAAAAGCAAACATTTACAGGAATAAAGAATTCATATTTAAATATTTTATAATGATAGATTTAAAAAACATTTTATACACATATTTTATTTACAAACTGGCAAGTAATTAAGCAGAATCCCAAACATCATTTGGTATAACTTATCAAAAGATAGATTTTTGTTTATAATAATAGCTTTTTTTAAGGGTCCAATATTTTCTTCTTTTGAGAAGCAAATGTACACTATGAAAACAGTTAGCATGTCATTGACATAGGAATTATGTAGTTTGTAATCCATATTTATATACTTTAAGTATATTATCAACTTCTTTTGAAATACAAAATAGTTCAGATTACTTGATGCAATTAAATACTCTAGAATTAGAATCATTTAAGATACAATGAAAAAGGAATATATACATATTCCTTGGTAGTATACACACACATGTAGTATACATATATATACTTCATGTATATACATGTGTGCATTTATGTGTGTGTGTATGCATGCATGCACACACTCACTCACATACACACACACACATACACACACAGAGTTTTCTTACCCCTGAACTTATCTCCAGGCCTTTTGGCTGACTTTGTTGTTGCTTATGATGTCCTGTGAGCAAGCCGCCAGCAGTAAGGTTTGGAAAGCTCTGAAGATAAGTCTGTGACCCTGAGAAATTTCCTTCTGCCGTTCCCACCAGTGCTGGCTGTTTCTCCTGAGTGCTACCATGCCCTGGCCCAGCGTGTCCAGCAATGTGCTGATTTGGAAGGAATGGTAACATGCCCATGCCAGCTGTTACACTTGTTTGAGTCGGAATCAAATTAGATGCTGCTGTGAATCATAAATGCAAAAAATTTTGGTTAGATGAGGCTTATTCACAATAGTCCTTTTGATTTTGTCAAGTTGTAAGCAAAATGTGCAGAAACCTATTTTTTAATCTATTAGAGAACAGTTAAAATTAAAAGGTGAGGTTAAAGGTTGTAAATTAGCAGCATCCTGTATGGAAAAACAAAAACCTCTAATAGTAATCACGCTTTTCCTATTTCAGCAACTTTCAGTATAATCTCAAGGATACTATACTCTTTCATTCCAAGTTTTAATTGTACACTTTAAAGCTGACAGCAAAATTTATGTACTTGTTTGCATTTAAGTTATATCAGTGCCTTTAAAAAAAAAAAAAAAAAAAAAGCCCAGTCATTGTAATTTTCCAGCTTCTATGTTTGAAGGGAATAATTAAATAAGCCTTCAGTAAAGTGGCAACATTCAAAAAGCATGTAATAGTTTTGATTATAGAGCATTGTCATAGGGGCCTCCGAAGGCTCTCCTTAGTTCTGAGTGATGAAAAGGCATAATATATACAAAAGAAATACCCAATTTAGTGAGTCCTGTGTCTACCATTTGAGGGACTATGACTTCTTTGAACTTTGAGTAATAATCTCCCACCTTCTGCTACGAGCTGCAAGTTTGTGTCCCCCTTCACCCCAAAATTCATAGGTTGAAATCCTAACCCTTGATATGATGGCAGAAGTATATGGAGCCTTTGGGAAATTATTAGGTCATAAGACATTGGAATTAGTGCCCTTTTAAAAGAGAGAGCTAGCTCCATAGAGCTAGCTAGTCCCTTCAGGATGTGAGGATACAATGAGAAAGTGCCATCAGTGAACAAGAAAGTGAGTCCTCACTAGACACAAAATCTGCCAGTACTTTGATCTCAGACTTCCCAGTCATTAAAACTGTAAGAAATAAATTTCTGTTGTTTATAAATCAAATAAATTAATTAAAAATTCTCTGAGAGTCAAAAATTATTAAAGTTACATTAACCCAATAATTATATTTAGTCAGCTGACTTGTACCAACTCATGAGTCAAATACACTGTCTCCTCGCAGCTCCTGAGTTCAACATCTTTGCACGGGTAACCTGAAATCAGCCTTGGTTGGACTGTTTACGAACAAAAGTCCACAAATACTACAAATCAAGCTCAGAGAGTTGGTTTTTAACTCAGAGAGTTGGTTTTTAAACATCAGCACACCACTGGTTTAAAAAACATCAATATATGTGAATGGATAAGCACCAAATGAAAGTTTAATACATGAAAGTTTTACATTTTTATTTACAGGGATTAACAAGAAATTCTGAAAGGAACTGAAGTTTTAATAGGAAAACTTTGAATCATTTCATTTTTTAAAAATCTATAGGTCAAAGCTAAATGAAAAGAACTAGTTTTGATAACTATTATAATTAAATCAAAGTTATACTTTAAAAATTTTCTAAACAAATTTCTTACTTTTAGTACTTAATATTTGGAGATAGATTCTTAGTTCTATTTTTGAGCAATATATTTACTTGGACGCTTGTAATTTTCAGTGTTCTTAAAGCAGCAATGCTGAAGCAATTGGCTAATTATTTAACCCAACATAAATAATAAATATCTGCATAAGCTTTTAAGCATACAAAATTTAATTTTTAGGACTCATCACACCATAAAAATTTCTATACCTGACTGTATACTGGTTTAACTTTTGCCCAGTCAATTTCAATAGTCTGAACTGATCATTTAACTATTTTACTTGGCTTCATGTACAAGAGTTTCAACAACTTAAAAAAAAAAATCACTCGTGATGGCTTTTCTCTTTTTTTCCCCCTCAGCGTGCTCACTTTGAACAAATTTCAGTGAAACTTCAAACTGAAAATGCCTTTCAAAATCACACTCAAGTAAGAAATCTTGGTATACTACCATGGTGTTATTCTAAAAAGAAAAATAATTGTTCTGTTTAAATTTGTCATATTTTAGAAGTACATAGTACACATTATTTTTTTCTGCTACTATGTTGGAGTTCCCATTTTAAAAATTATACAAATAATCAAACTTTAACTTTACAATTACCAGATATTTCTTAATAATCAAACTTTAAATTTATAATTACCAGATATTTCTTAATAAAAGCTAACAGTTTCTTCATCTAGGCAAAAGTTACATGGATCACTCTGCAATGTGCTGTCAGCCCAGTGGGCAGCATGTCAGTCTCGATGCATCTATGTCTTTGCCTCATGCTTCTATGAATCATCATCAAATATTAAAGCATATCCAACAAAGAAAGTCTTATCTTGGCATAGAAGCAAGTCCATCAATACATAACTTATCAATAGTATTCTAATGTAAAAAATAGAGAAGCCCAGAGGGCTCTTGAAACTTTAAATGATTAAAAAAACTCAAATCTGACCTTCCTGTAAATACAAGTGGAATACAGGTACACTATCTTTAAATCTCAAATCTGACTGTTTACTGACGTCTCAGCAAAAACACATCATTTACTTTTATGTGCTTCTCCAAGATGGCCCAGCTCTGTTTTCAGTGGAAGTGGTGACCCTATCCCTACGGCAGTCTGAAGTACCATAGCTGGGGGTTCTCCAAGTAAGCCTGGTTTCTGCAAAAGAAAAAAGAATTTTGCTCATGGCAGCAAGATATAATCTAATAAAAAAAACTATACATGTGAAAATTCATAAACCACCTGACCAACAGCATGATTACAGAAAAGGGGTGAACTCATTTCAAAATAAAAAATTCCATACTTACATTATTAGTATGTATATTCTCAAACTTCATTAGCTGTTGCTGAGCCAGTGGTACATGAGAAAGATTCTGAAGAAATAAATTAGAAGTATTACCCATAAGTGAGCTCTGTGAAAATGACAAAACATTAAATTAGCTTAATTTTGAAGAGGTAATTGTTGTGTAACCCAATTCATTTTAAAGTTAATTCCCCTGTTGATCTGAGCACTAGCAACAGCTTCTTATCCTACTTTCCAATTACAGGCAACACTAATTAATTATGTCAGTAACATACAAGATGTGACCATGTAGTCATGAAACTAATTCCACATTTCTTCCTTCTTTTCTTTCATCCTTTCTCCCTTTTCCTTGCTCCCTTCTGGCTTTGATATCAGTATCTTTCAATCATTTATTTGCTCATCTTATTCATTCAGCAAAAATTTTTTGAGCACTTCTATATGCCAGGCACTGTGCTACATAGAGAGGAAAACAATATGATCTGCCCTCATGGATCTTATAGTCCCCTGAGGAAGGGAGACATTAATTATAAAAATACACAATTAATAATGGTGATGAGTGTATGAAGGAAAAATACAAGGAGTGATGAAAACAAAGCGTGGTGGAACTTGATTTAGACTGATAAATTCAAGGAAGGTTTCCCGGAGCAACTAACTCATGCACAGAGATCTGAAGGCTGCAGAGAAATAACTAGGTGAAGTCCGGGGAAATGAGGTGGTGTTGGGATAGGAAAGATTTCAAGCAGGAGGAACAGCAAGAGCTAAGACCTAAGGAGAAGAGAAGAAAGGCCTTCAAGGACCAAGAGCAGTTCACTATAGCTGGGACAGGGACACCTAAGGCATATGAGAGGCAGGGGAAGCCAGTTTGGACAGGCTCTCAAGGCCATATTAAACAGTTTGGTCTTTGTGTTAGTCGCTCAGTTGTGTCTGACCCCACGTTGGGGCCCGTTGTGACCCCACGGACTGTAGTCCACCAGGCTCCTCTGTCCATGGGATTCTCCAGCCAAGAATACTGGAGTAGTCTGCCATGCCCTTCTACAGGGGATCTTCCAGACCCAGGGACTGAACCCAGGTCTTCTGAATTATAGATGGATTCTTTACCATCTGAGCCACCAAGAAAGACTTCCTTCAGTCTTTATTTTAAATATTTGGTCTTTAAAGTAAAATGAGTATTGTCAAACTCTGGACTCTTCTCCCATATCACTTTAAGTGAAAGTGAAAGTGAAGTCGCTCAGTCGTGTCTGACTCTTTGCGACCGCGTGGACTGTAGCCTACCAGGCTCCTCTGTCCATGGGATTTTCCAGGCAATAGTACTGGAGTGGATTGCCATTTCCTTCTCCAGGGGATCTTCCCGACCCGGGTCTCTCTCATTGTAGACAGATGCTTAACCATCTGATCCACCAGGGAAGTCCTATATCACTTTTAATCTTACTGTAATTAACTGTTTGTTTTCTCTATTTGCTGAAATTCTATAAGAACAAGGACTGTGAATATTTTGTACAATGCTATAGCATAAATAGCTAGCAGAATTTCTAGTACATGTTCAGTAAATGAATGATTAATGCATAAGGTCCTATGTTAGATTCTAGGAATGAAAAATAAATAATAGGCCTTTCCCTTAAAAAGCTGGATTTAGCCACCATACGATTCAACAATCCCACTCCTAGACATATACCCTGAGGAAACCAAAATTGAAAAAAACACATGTATCCCAGTGTTGACTGCAGCACTATTTACAATAGCTAGAAGATGGATGCAACCTAGATGTCCATTGACAGATGAATACATAAAGCAACTGTGCTACATATATATATATATATATATGAAATGGGATACTATATAGATATATTTATTTATACATACATACATACATATACATGTATATATATATAATGAGATACTACTCAGCCATAAAAAGGAACACCTTTGAGTCAGTTCTGATGAGGTGGATGAACCTAGAGCCTATTATACAGAGGGAAGTAAGTCAGAAACAGAAATATAAATATTACATACTGATGCCTAAATATGGAATCTAAAAACATGGTACTGATGAATTTATTTGGAGGGCAGCAGTAGAGAAACAGACATAGAGAACAGACCTATGGACCTAGAGGGGAGAGGAGGAGGGAGAGGGTAAGATGTATGGAGAGAGTAACATGGAAACTTACAATACCATATGCAAAGTAGATAGCCAATGGGAATTTGCTGTATGATGCAGGGAAATCATAGGGCTTTATGACAACCTAGAGGCTAGGATAGGCAGGCAGAAGGGATGGAGGTTCAGGGGGGAGGGGACACGGGTGTCCCTACTGCTCATTCTTGTTAACATATGACAGAAAACCACAAAATTCTGTGAAGCAATTATCCTTCAATTAAAAAAATAAATTTAAAAAAAGTTGGGTTTAGGAACAGACATTCATATACTCAACCTACAACAACCATCTATTTCATATTAATATTAGGTTTGATTTTTAATTATGCTTCTATATAGATATAGCCTTAAATAGCACCTGAAATTAGTAGGTTGTATTTATCTACAATATTAGGGATATTTACGTACACAAACATATTTAAAATACTTATCTGAAAAAGAAAAATATTTTTCACTCATATAAAAATTATCTTTAGAACACTGATTTTTTAAATTAATTAATTATTTTAATTGGAGGCTAATTGCATTACAATAGTGTAGTGGTTTTTGCCATACATTGACATGAATCAGCCATGGGTGTACATGTGTTCCCCATCCTTAAACCCCCTCCCCCTTCCCACCCCTTCCCATCCTTCAGGGTCACCCTAGTGTACCAGCCTTGAGCACCCTGTCTCATGTATAACACAGATTAAGCTTTAAGAATAGAGCTATTGTTCATTTATTTTTCTTTCTGTAAGTTTTTGGGTTAAAACCATGTAAGACTTGCTTTGAGCTACTGATTTATTTCTAGAAAAATATATCACAAAATATACCTCTTCACTTCTTAATGTCCTACAAATAGGAATCAATAAATATATAAGCTATGATGCTTTGAGTACCATATTAAGTTCTGTTTTTATGTAGGTACATTTATTACTAAGAACTTTATTTAAAAACAAAATACTCATTTAATTCCTTGAGAACTTTAAGTGTTAAGAACAAACAAAATATTCATGCCAAATTTTTTATGTTTCAATACACAATGCTATTTATATACCTGATGTGCTTTATTCAAATGTACAAATGCAGGGGAGATGGATGGATTCATCAGGTGTGGCAAGCTGTGAGGTGTTCCAAGAACTGCTTTAAGAAAATAAAAGCAAAAATTTATCTTTATGATATACATATATGGAATTAAAAATAAACTCCAAAAAGGGTAGATGAATATTACTTAACACACTTAACATATTCACTGGAAGTTCAATGATATACTAATCTTGTCATTGTACAAAAAGTGACAGGTTTCTTTCCTTGTCATTCAACTCTAGAATTTAAAATTCCAGTACCTTCTGTCTCAATGGCAAAACACCAAACCTAGGCCCTTCTCTTTAGCACTTAGTGCAAGGAAACTAATTATATCTTTTAATAAATAGAATACTAATTAAACCCATGTTATCTGCTCAGTGTTTCTGTCAGTTTTTTTTTTTTGGTATTTTGGCAGAGGGTCAGGATGGGAGGGGAAGGAAAATATACAATCCTATTATTAAAGCTTATAATCCAATTGAGGAGAGAACACATTATATTAATAGGTACAGGTAAACAACACTTCATAACAAAAAAGAATACTGTACATAGTTGATAAATAAATGATAAGCATGCTTTTTATCAAGTTTGTCTAAGAGTACAAATACCAGAGTACGTATCAGAAGAGACATTTTAAGAATAGACAATATACACACAAAAAGACTCATGAGATAAAAAATATATGAAGCAATTTCATCTAATTATTAGATGTAGGTAGTCATAATATACAATTAATTAGAATTACAGAAGGTCAAGCTTAGAAAGTACTTCAAAAAGCATATAATCCAATGATGAAACATATTTGAAATTTATACATAACATCACTACAAATTCATTTTATGATTTAAAAACTTTGTTTCAAATCTTTGTTACTTATTGAGACAGATCATTACATCTTTGGAAAACTGACCATTAGAAAGTACTTTCTTTAGAATAAACCAGTTTCCTGATAGGTGATGGGAAAATTAAGATCATCAGAATAAGTTGCTAGTTAAGGAAAATACTGTTTATTAGAAAAGAGGGATAATGATGGTCATTTCATAAATAGAAAAGGATCAAGGGGATGCAGCAATCATGTCTGTGTACCTAACAAAGCTTCAAAATACATAAAACAAAAATTTCTAGAACTGAAAGGAACAGGAGACAAATCCACAGTTATGATAAGAAGTTTCAAAACCTCCTCCCCTCATTTTTCAGTCATTGCATTTTGTTAAAAAACATTAAAAATTTTTTCACAGCTTTTAGTGAATATAGTATTTCCCAGTTCAAAGCAGTAACAACCAGAATTAAAATGCTCTGAAAATGTTCACAGTCACACATCTAGCTGCCTTTGCCCTTAGATCTCGGCGAGGTCTCCCATTCAGCCTTTTCCTCCCCTCAATAATTGATAGCATGCTGTCGCTCTTTAGTTGTCCAATCATGTCAAACTCTGCAACCCCATGAACTGTAGCCCACCAGGCTCCTCTATCCATGGGATTTCCCAGGCAAAGTATCGGAGTGGGTTGCCATTTCCTTCTCCAGGCGATCTTCCCGATCCAGGAATCAAGCCTGGGTAGGGTTTGATCTGTCCACGGGGTCGCAAAGAATCAGACAAAACTGAGCAACTGAGTGTGCATAATTCATCATGATAACAGACCAAAACTAAAAAGGCCACACTGATGATATCAACAAATGGAGAAAAGCAGTAGATAAATTCCAGAAATTATGATGATAAAATTTCTCAGCAATATAGGAATAAGTTCCCAGCTTGGAAAAAGAAATCTGTAAATTAAAAAATATAGCTAAGATAATGCTTAATAATAAAAGAATGAATGCTTTCTCTGTAAGGAAAGGAAGAATGAAGAAGGCAAGGATGTCCACTCTCAAAAGTTCAGTGCACACATTTTCCTGAGATTTCTATCAACCGTAGTAAAGCAAGAAAAATAAAAGGTATACATACTATAGAGGAAGAAGTAAAACTTCTTGTAGATGACATGATAGTCTATACAGAAAATCCTAAGGGCAAAATCTGCTAGAAATAAAAAGCAAGTCTGCATGATACAAGATAAATATACAAAATCAGTTGTACTTGTATATGCTAGCAACAAGCAACAGGAAATCAAAACTTAAAAAGTAAAACTATTTAAAATAGTATCAAGAATATATAGAGAATGTAGCAACAAAAAGAAACACAATTCTGTTTAAAAACAGGCAAAGAACTTGATTAAGCATTTCTCCAAAGACAACATAAAAACAGACAATAAGCACAAGAAAAGATGCTCAACATAGTCATCAGGAAAACTCAGATCAAAACTATGATGAGTTGCCAGTTTATTCCTATTTGGATGGCTAAAATAATAAAAGCAGAAAGTAACAAAAGTCTATGAAGACATGGAGAAATTGGAACCCTCGTACACTGCTTTGGAAATGTAAAATGGTGCAGCCACCGTGGAGACAGCTTGCCAGGTACTCAAGTTCAACAGAGAATAAGCATATCATCCAGCAGTTCTAGCTCTAGGTATACACCTCAAAAGAACTGAAAACAGATGTTCAAATACTTGTTCATGAACATTCATAGACAACACTCTCCATAATAGCCAAAAGGTGAAAGCAACTCAAACTGTCCATCAGTGATGGATGAATAAACAAACTGTGGCATATGCATACAGTGGAGTATCATTCAGCCACAAAAAGGAATGAAGAACTCATATATATATTACAGCACTCAAAAACATCATGCTACATGAAAGAAGCCAGACACACAGTGACTTCTGTTTGCATGAAACATCCAGAATAAACAAAAGTGTAAAGACAGAAAGCAGACGGGTTGTTGCCAGGACCTAGGCAGAGGGAAAATAGGGCGGTAACTGTTTAATGGGTACGGATTTTATTTTGAGGTCATGAAAATGTTTTTAAAGTTAAGCAGAGTTTGTGATTACACAACACTGTGAATGTACCAAATGTCATTGAACTATTGACTTTAAAATGATTAATTTCATGTTATGTGACATGTGCCTCAAAATTACAATACAAAATAGTATCAAGGAATATGAAACACTAAGGATAAATCTGAAAAAAATGTGTCAGATTTATACCCTGAAAACTACAAAACATTGTTGATAAAACAAAAGAAGATGTAAATAAATGGAGAGATATATTTACGGCAAATTGTTGTCAATTCTGCACAAATCAGCATACAGATTCAACACAATTCCAAATTCCCACCAGACATTTTTCACAGAAATTGATAGCTAATTCTAAAATTGATATGCACATACAAAGGACCTAGGAGAGACAAAACAAATAGAAAAAGAATAGAGTTGGAGCACTTACACTGACTGTTTTCAGGACTTACTATAAAACTATCAAGACAATGCAGTATTCGTATAAATACAAACATTTAGATCAATGGAATAGAATAGGGGTCCAGAGACAGAGCCCTATATATACAGTCAATTGATTTTTGAAAAAAGTGTCAAGAAATTCAATGAAAAAGGACAATCTTTTTAAACAAATTATGCTAGAACAACTGTAAAAAAATATTAACCTGGACCTTTACCTCATATTGTAAATAACAATTAACTTGAAATCATTTATAAACCTAAACTTAAGAGGTAAAATTATAAAACTTCTTGAAGAAAACACAGGAGGACATTTTTATTATCTCGAATTTGGCAAAGATTTTTTAAACATGACATAAGAAATATCAATTAGAAAATAAAAAAATAATAAATAGGACATTGTCAAAATAAGCAATTTTGTTCTTCAAAAGATATTAAGAAACTAAAAGGACAGCCTACAGAGTGGCTGCAAACCCAAATATATCCAATAAAGGACTTGTGCCTAGAATAAAGAATTCTAACAACTTAAGAAGACAAACAGCTTAATTTTAAAATGTACAAAATATTTCAAAAGATATATTAACTAAGGAGATATAAAGATGATAAATTAGTACATTAAGAGATGTTCAAAACCATTTCTCAAAAGGGATATTTAAATTAAAACCACAATAAGATATAAACCAAACAGAAAGGCTAAAATTAAAGGATCAGTATGTCAAATGTTGGTGAGGACACTGAGTGAACTACAGCCTTGGACACTGATGGTGAGAATGTAAATTGGGCAGAAAACATATTAGAAAACAGGTGGGGGACTTGCCTGGTGGTCCCGTGGTTAAGACTCTACTCACAGTGCAGAGGGCCCAGGTTCTATCCTGATCAGGGAACCAGGTCCCAAGTGCCACAGCTAAAGACCCTGCATGCTGCAACAAAGACTGGAGATCCCATGTGCCACGCTAAAACCCAGTGCAGCCAAATAAAGAAAGGAAAGCAAATGTCCAGAGCAATTTTATCTGTAATGACCCAAACAGGAAATAACCTAATGTTCAACAAATCAATGAAAGTGCACATTGTGGAACAGAATACTGCTCAGCGTTACCAGGGAAACAAACTACTGATAACATGAAGCAACATGGATGAATCTCAAAATAATAAGCTGAGGGAAAGAAGTCATACAGTACATACTGTTTGACTCCATTTATATAAATTTCCAGAAAATACAAACTTTAGTGACAGAAAGCAAATCAGTAGTTTCCTGGGGATGAGGAGAAGGGTGGGTTACAAAGAGGCAAAAGGAAAGTTTTGAGAGTAATGAATATCTTCATTGTTTTGATTATGATGATCATGGGTCATATAAATGGCAAAGTTTACCAATTTGTACAATTTAAATATGTGCAAATGACTGTGCCTCAATTAAACCTCAATAAAGCATGGTGAAAGTGAGAGGAGAGTGAAAAAGGTGGTTTAAAACTGAACATTCAAAAAACTAAGATCATGGCATCTAGTCCTATCACTTCATGGCAAACAGATAGGGAAACGTGGGAACAGTGACAGACTTTATTTTCTTGGGCTCCAAAATCACTGCAGATGGTGACTGCAGCCAAGAAATTAAAAGACACTTGCCCCCTGGAAGAAAAGCTATGACAAACCTAGACAGTGTATAAAAAGCAGAGACATTACTTTGTCAACAAAGGTCCGTCTAGTTTAAGCTATGGTTTTTCCAGTAGTCACGTATGGATGTGAGAGTGGGACTATAACAAGGCTGAGTGCTAAAGAATTGATGCTTTTGAACTGTGATGTTGGAGAAGACTCTTGAGAGTTCCTTGGACTGCAAGGAGATCCAACCAGTCCATCCTAAAGGAAATCAGTCCTGAATATTCACTGGAAGGACTGATGCTAAAGCTGAAGCTCCAAGACTTTGGCCACCTGATGCAAAGAATTGACTAATTAGAAAAGACCCTGATGCTGGGAAAGTTTGAAGGCGGGAGGAGAGGGGAATGACAGAGGACGAGATGGTTGGATGGCATCACTGACTCGATGGACGTTAGTTTGAGTAAGCTCCGGGAGTAGGTGATGGACAGGGAAGGCTGGCATGTTGCAGTCCATGGGATCGCAGGGTCGGACACGACGGAGCAACTGAACTGAAAGACACTAAAACTACAATTTAGACTACAAGTTACAATATTTACATTATACTGCATTTTTTTTAAGGTAGTTCAAAGGTCTGGATTGAAAAGAAAATATCAGTATGGTTCAAGTAACATAAAGTGGGTGTGGGAGGAAAATCAATCTGATGGTTGTGCACAGATTAGACAGGAAAGAAGGCAGACAAGAAAGGTAGTTAAAAATTTACAGACTAGATCATACATAACTAGGTATGTACAAGTCATGCAACAGGGAGGTAAAGGAAGGAGTTTAATCAGTAAACAGTATTTAAGTACTTTTTACTCTAAATAGCAGGTCTGTTCCAGGTGCCTGAGAGGAACAAGACACCTTTGCCTTTATGGAGCCTTCTCTGTTCTAGTGGAAGAAAAGGCAATAAACAAGTAACTATGAGTCAGTTACTTGAAAAAAAAAAAAAAAGATACAATGAGCAAGAAGTAATGCAAGGGTTTAAATACAAATATATCATATAGGCATACTTTAGAGACATCAAAGATTTGGTTCCAGGTCACTCCAATAAAGTAATTACTGCAGTAAAGTAAGTCACATAATTTTTTTTGTTTGTTTCCTGGTACATATAAAAAAGTTATGTTTACGCTACATATCGAAAACAATATATATACACCTCAGTTTTAAAATGCTAACCATCATCTGACAAAGCAGTGTTGCCACAAACCTACAATTTTTTAAAAAACACAGTATTTGTGAGGCACAATAAAATAAGGCATACTTGTTTATATATGTATCCTACAATAAAAAGATAATCTCAGAGAATTATGACCCTTTGTAACTATTTTAGTTTGCTCAGAGACCTCTGTGAAGAGTTTAGGATATAATAAGGAATATAGTTAAAATACAGTAATAAACACAGTAAGGAAAAAACAAATGAAACTTATTGATTAACAAGATAGTTTGTCTTTCCTGAACACCAACAAACTTTCCACACATTCTCCAGAAGCTTTGCACGTGTTCAAATAAGGTATTTAACCCTCTTCGCTTCCCATTCTAAATAAAGCAAAAGTTATCAGTATAATACTGAAATATTCTTAAAACTGTATAAGTACCACTAAAGTGAAAAAGTATAAATCTCATATGGTCATATACCAACCTGAGGAGAAAAGCAGAGGGGGAGAATACATATCCTTAGATAAAAAGAAGAGAAAAATTAATTTGGGGGAGAAGTTACTAAAGATAGCCCAGGTGTGAACTATTACTTTCTAATAGACCCACAAGTGTAATATACTTCTTTAAACACTGATACAATCTTGGACTGCATTAATAGAACTATAATGATGATAGGAAGGAAATCCCACTGCATTCCGCAGTGATTAGAACCCATCAACAGGATAAATTTGTCTGTGTACGCCATTCTGCAGGGCAACCCAGATAACCTATCTAGGAGAGGAAACCTTGCTGGGGGCTCTGGAGAGCATATGCTATGACCTGTTGTGGAAAGTCAAGTACAGAACTATAGTTTATGAAGAGGTAGAAGAGGTGTATAAATCAAACTATACTCAATATTTTGTAATAACCTAAGGGAAAAGAATCTGAAAGAAATAGATACACATGCATAACTGATTCACTGTGCTGGATACCTGAAACTATCACAACACAGTAAATCAAATATACTTGAATAAAAAAGTAAAATTAAAATAAATAAAATGGTTCTAAAAAGAGACTGCTATTTATATTTTCATCTTAAAATATAAAAATATTTAGTTTTATCAATTCTTAATATATGGGTTGACAAAGGTACATTTATGTAATTGACACATAAGTGATATGTAAACTGTATATATTGGGGTTCCATTAAAAATATACTTTACTGATAGAATGTATAGACAAAAAATAAACAAAAGGAGACCACTGGTCTGCGGAAAAGAAGACAAAAAAAATCAAAGATGACTACAGTTTCATGATAGTTATCTCCAAACATCAGAAGGCTATTCTTATGGAAGAAGGATAGATTTATTCTATGTTTCTTCATAGGAAGAACTAGAATAAGCAGCTAAAAGTGATAAAAATTACCCTCTAAGGAAAAACCTAGTAATTAAATTTGTCAAACCAGGGAACAGTTGCCTGGGAATGAGCTGCTTATGCTTTGAGTAGTCAAGACATAGAAAGGATACCTCTATGCCATTAAAATTGCAGGAGGTTAAAGCTTCATCTTTAAAGTCTCATTTAACTCAGATGACCATTTTATCTACCACAGTGGGCAAGAATCCCTTAGAAGAAATGGAGTAGCCATCACAGTCAACAGAAGAGTCCAAAAGGCAGTACTTGGATGCCGTCTCAAAAATGACAGAATGATCTCTGTTCATTTCCAAGGTAAACCATTCAATATCACAGTAATCCAAGTTTATGCCCCAACAAGTAATCCTGAAGAAGCTGAAGTTGAATGGTTTTATAAACCTACAAGACCTAATACCCAAAAGAGAACTAATACCCAAAAAAGATGTCATTTTCATTACAGGGGACTGCAATGCAAAAGTAGGAAGACAAGAAACACCTGGAGTAACAGGCAAATTTGGCCGTGGAGTACGGAATGAAGTGGGGCAAAGGCTAACAGAGTTTTGCTGAGAACGCACTGGTCATAGCAAACACCATCTTCCAACAACACAAGGACTCTACACATGGACATCACCAGATGGTCAATACCGAAGTCAGATTGACTATATTATTTGCAGTCACAGATGGAGAAGCTCTATACAGTCAGCAAAAACAAGACTGGGAGCTGACTATGGCTCAGACCATGAACCCCTTATTGCCAAATTCAGACTTCAATTGAAGAAAGCAGGGAAAACCACTAGACCATTCAGGTATGATCTAAATCAAATCCCTTATGATTATACAGTGGAAGTTAGAAACAGATTCAAGGGATTAGATCTGATAGACAAAGTGCCTGATGAACTATGGACGGAAGTTCCTGACATTGTACAGGAGACAGGGATCAAGACTATACCCAAGAAAAAGAAATGAAAAAAGGCAAAATGGTTGTCCAAGGAGGCCTTATGAACAGCTGAGGAAAGAAGAGAAGTGAAAGTCAAAGGAGAAAAGGAAAGATATACCCATCTGATAGCAAAGAGAGATAAGAAAGCCTTCCTCAGTGATCAATGCAAAGAAATAGAGGAAAACAACAGAATGGGAAAGACTAGAGATCTCAAGAAAATTTGAGACACCAAGGGAACGTTTCCTGCAAACATGGGCACAATAACGGACAGAAATGGTATGGCCCTAACAGAAGCAGAAGATGTTAAGAAGAGGGGGCAAGAATACACAGAACTATACGAAAAAGATCTTCATGACCCAGATAATTATGATGGTGTGATCACTCACCTAGAGCCAGACATCCTGGAATGTAAAGTCAAGTGGGCTTTAGGAAGCATCACTACGAACAAAGCTAGTGGAGGTGATGGAATTCCAGTTGAGCTGTTTCAAATCCTGAAAGATGATGCTCTGGCAGTGCTGCACTCAATATGCCAGCAAATGTGGAAAACTCAGCAGTGGCCACAGGACTGGAAAAGGTCAGTCTTCATTCCAATCCCAAAGAAAGGCAATGCCAAAGAATGCTCAAACTACCACACAATTGCACTCATCTTACATGCTAGTAAAGTAATGCTCAAAATTCTCCAAGCCAGGCTTCAACCATGAACCACGAACTTCCAGATGTTCAATCTGGATTTAGAAATGGCTGAGGAACCAGAGATCACACTGCCAACATCTGTTGGATCATCAAAAAAGCAAGAGTTCCAGAAAAACATCTACTTCTGCCTAAGCCTTTGACTGTGGATCACCACAAACTGTGGAAAATTCTTCAACAGATGGGAATATCAGACCACCTGACCTGCCTCCTGAGAAATCTGTATGCAGGTCAGGAAGCAACAATTAGAACTGGACATGGAACAACAACTGGTTCCAAATCAGGAAAGGAGTATGTCAGTTCAGTCGCTCAGTCCTGTCCAACTCTGTGACCCCATGGAATGCAGCACGCTAGGCTTCCCTGTCCATCACCAACTCCCGGAGTTCACTCAAACTCATGTCCATTGAGTTGGTGATGCCATCCAACCATATCGTCCTCTGTTGTCCCCTTCTCCTCCCGCCTTCAATCTTTCCCAGCATCAGGGTCTTTTCCAATGAATCAGTTGTTCACATCAGGTGGCCAAGGAACTGGAGTTTCAGCCTCAGCATCAGTCCTTCCAATGAATATTCAAGACTGACTTCCATTAGGATGGACTGGTTGGATCTCCTTGCAGTCCAAGACACCATATTAAAAAGCAGATACATTACTCTGCCAACAAAGGTCCATCTAGTCAAAGCTATGGTTTTTCCAGTAGTCATGTACAGATGTGAGAGTTGGACTATAAAGAAAGCTGAGCGCTGAAGAATTGATGCTTTTGAACTGTGGTGTTGTTGAAGACTCTTGAGAGTCCCTTGGACTGCAAGGAGAGCCAAACAGTCCATCCTAAAGGAGACCAGTCCTGGGTGTTCATTGGAAGGACTGATGTTGAAGCTGAAACTCCAGTATTTTGGCCACCTCATGCGAAGAGCTGACTCATTGGAAAAGACCCTGATGCTGGGAAAGATTGAGGGCAGGAGGAGCAGGGGATGACAGAGGATGAGATGCTTGGATGGCATCACTGATTCAATGGATATGGGTTTGGGTAGACTCCAGGAGTTGGTGATGGACAGGGAAGCCTGGCATGCTGCAGTCCATGGGGTTGCAGAGTCAGACAAGATTGTGCGACTGAACTGAAAGTTTCATCTAATTCTGAAAAAAAAATTGTAGGAGGGATATCTGACTGCATAATAGGCTGAGTTGGACACCTCTGAAGATACTTCTTACACATAAATAATTGATGATTATATTAAGTACTTAATACGAACATTGTTGGTATAATAAGGAATTTAACTGGTCTTTGTCTTTGGTTCCTGGAGAGGAAACTCAAACCCTTGGAACTTCCCCAGTTGATAGGAGTTTTTTTGTTATGCTAATGAATGAGGCGACTCAGGGTAGGCCCCTACATGGCTTCAGAATGGGGACTGGTCATACCTGAAAGACCTAACTTGTGATTACTGAATGGGGGCTTTGAGCCATGTGATATTGAGGTAGAAGATAGATGGGCCCGTAGGTGGACAGCTGGTGTTTGTCAAGTAGAGTAAAATTTAAGCTTTGTTCTTACCCAGACACTCCAAGGACAAAGCTAGTGGCACAAGCTGAGTTCTGCTAAAGCAAAGAGATAAGGTGCCTGAGGTCAAGGAAGACTTTCCCGTCTGCATGTGTGCAGGAAGGCTTCTTAGGGGGTCAAAAAGGGAGAGGGCCTCATCCCATAATACCTGTGGACATGTACCCATAGGCCTCTGTGGTAGGATCCATCTTATCAGAAAGTTGCTCACACATCTGGGAGGAGGGTCCAAGGATCAGTCAGGTGTGAAGAAAGAAACAAGATAATTGGCCAAATGTAAACCTCGAATAGCCAAAGCAATCGTAATAAGAATGGAACTGGAGGAATCAACCTGCCTGACTTCAGACTATACTACAAAGCTATCGTCATTAAGACAGTATGGTACTGGCACAAAGACAGAAATAAGATCAATGGAACAAAATAGAAAGCCCAGAGATAAATCCACGCACCTATGGACACCTTATCTTTGACAAAGGAGGCAAGAATATACAATGGAGAAAAGACAATCCCTTTAACAAATGGTCCTGGGAAAACTGGTCAACCACTTGTAAAAGAAAGAAACTGGAACACTTTCTAACACCAGACACAAAAATAAACTCAAAATGGGTTAAAGATCTAAATGTAAGACCAGTCCTCTAGGACTATAAAACTCCTCGAGGAAAACATAGGCAAAATACTCTCTGACACAGCAGGATCCTCTATGACCCACCTCCAAGAGTAATGGAAATAAAAGCAAAAATAAACAAATGGGACCTAATTAAAATTAAAAGCTTTTGCACAACAAAGGAAACTATAAGCAAGGTGAAAAGACAGCCTTCAGAATGGGAGAAAATAATAGCAAATGAAGCAACTGACAAAGAATTAATCTCAAAAGTATAAAGCAGCTCCTGTAGCTCAATTTCAGAAAAATAAATGACCCAATCACAAAATGGGCCAAAGAACTAAACAGACATTTCTCCAAAGAAGACATACAGATGGCTAACAAACACATGAAAAGATGCTCAACATCACTCATTATCAGAGAAATGCACATCAAAACCACAATGAAGTACCATCTCACGCCAGTCAGAATGGCTGCGATCCAAAAGTCTACAAGCAATAAATGCTGGAGAAGGTGCAGATAAAAGGGAACCCGCTTATACTGTTGGTGGGAATGCAAACTAGTACAGCCACTGTGGAGAACAGTGTGGAGATTCCTTAAAAACCTGGAACTAGAACTACCATATGACCCAGCAATCCCACTGCTGGGCATACACACTGAGGAAACCAGAATTGAAAGAGACACGTGTACATCAATGTTCATCGCAGCACTGTTTACAACAGCCAGGACATGGAAGCAACCTAGATGTCCATCAGCAGACAAATGGATAAGAAAGCTGTGGTACATATACACAATGGAATATTACTCAGCCATTAAAAAGAATGCATTTGAATCAGTTCTAATGAGGTGGATGAAACTGGAGCCCATTATATAGAGTGAAGTAAGTCAAAAATAAAAACACCAATACGGTATATTAATGCATATATATGGAATTTAGAAAGATGGTAACTATGACCCTATTTGTGAGACAGCAAAAGACACAGATGTAAAGAACAGACTTTTGGACTCTGCAGGAGAGGGCGAGGGTTGGATGATTTGAGAGAATAGCATTGAAACATGTATATTATCATATGTGAAAAAGATCGCCCGTCCAGGTTCAATCCATGAGACAGGGTGCTCAGGGCTGGTGCACTGGGATGACCCTGAGGGATGGCATGGGGGGGGGGGGGGGGCGGTGCTCAGGATGGGGAACACATGTATACCCATGGCTGATTCATGTCAATGTATGGCAAAAGCCACTACAATATTGCAAATTAATTAGCCTCCAATTAAAATAAATAAATTAATTTAAAATATAATAATAATTGGCCAGATGTAAACAAAGACTGGGAAACAATGTTCTATGTGATTTAAATCACATCTTCACTGCACTCCTCACTGGGGGTGTATTTCTGCCTTGTTTCTGTCTTACATACACACTATTTCTCCATGTGCTCTCCCATACATTGTGCTGTGACTCTAATAGTAAACTTTATACCTGTTTTTAATAGTTTCTGCCTCCTTGAAACATTCTTGCTTTCAAATGGGGAAAAGAGACAGGGCCATTTTGCCTCTAGCCCATAGCTCCTGGTGGCCTGGTGGCTAGGATTCCTGGTTTTCATTTAGATTTTCTAGGTTCAATTCCTGAGCAGGGAACTAAGATCTCTCTTCAGGACTGCTCACTGCTGTCTCTCCAAGATAAGTATTAGCCTAGCCTCCTGACCTCCAGGAAGAGGAAGAGTACCACAGATAAGAGTTCAGTAACATGGCCAGTCATGCCTACATATAAAACCCCCATAAAACCTCTAGACACTGAAGCTGGTTCAGTAGAGATCTCTGGTTAATTAATGCACTGGTGTGCTGGGAGGCAAATGTGCTCTGATCCTACAGGGAAAGAACATAAAAGCTCTGTAGTTAGGTCCTATGAGCCACAGCCCTAAGTCTCTTGATTATGCTGTTTCTGAGTTACATCCTTTGTAACAAAACTGTAATCGTCAAGCACAGTGCTCTCCTAAACTATGGGAGTCTATAGACTCATTGGAGAAGATCCTGATGCTGGGAAAGATTGAAGGCAGGAGAAGACAACGACAGAGGGTGAGATGGTTGGATAGCATCACCAACTTGATGGACATAAATCTGGCCAAGCTCTGGGAGTTGGTGATGGACAGGGAAACCTGGCATGCTGCAATTCATGGGATTGCAAAGAGTTGGACATGACTGAGCAACTGAATGAACTGAACACATTATTGAACCTGTGGTGTCACAGGAACTCCCAAATTTGAAGCAAGCTAGCCAGAACAGGCCTGGAAACCTCTGTAGTGTGGCTAGTGTCTGAAGTAGGGGCAGACCTGTTGAGGACTTAAGCCCTCACTCATAGCATCTGTGCTAACTCTAGGCAGCTAGTGCTACAAAAGAACTGTAGTATGCTAGCTGGCGTTAGACCAGTTGGAGCTGAAACAGAATAAATACATTTAATCTAAACATTTGTAATCTTAAAGCTTAATGTTGAATATAGGCATTCACTTCCTAATGATAAAGTATACATTTTGTGTATGTACAGCTATGCATTTCAAAAGACAAACTCCTCCAATGAATACTAAATAGATATTTAATGCATGCCAATATTATAACAATTTCTACAATACAAGAAAATGATATTATTTCATCATTTTCACCAAAGTAAAACAATTTCACAATGAAAAAAAAAAGATAACAGCAGAGAGGAAACTGATCTTTAGCACTTTCCAACAAAGTAATTCTGCCAAAAATATTACATAGAAAAGTATTATATCTTTTGCTAAAATGAGCTGTAAATGTAGTATGTTAAATATTACCTCATTAATCCATGTGAAACCTGGTTTAGAAATTCACGGCAACCAATAACTACACTTGGAGGTTTAATATTTAATACTTAGTTTTAAAAAAATCAGGAAATCCATAAGCAATTTGTGTCTACCAAAAAGAGTCAAAACATATTTTCACCTCAGATCATTAATTAAAATTCATTGATAAATTCTAGAAAAAATACTGTGGACTAATTGAAATGTGTTTTTCATGTAAAACAGTATAATTAACCTCCTGCCAGTATTCTACATGTCATTAGTACACGTGACACTTACCTGGTTTAACAGTCCGCCCACAGAGCTGGGGTTGTAGAAGAATTTGCAACATGGCAGGGTTGTTTAAACTTTTCATGATTTGCACTGGATTTGGCTCTGGAAGTAAGCCCTTTTGATTACTGTGCCTCTTCGATGAATACAGAAATACAAAAATTAGAACACAGGTAAGCACAAAGATGAAACTGTAAAGGCTTTTTTTTTCCCCCCAGAAATTCTCATTTGTCTGATTAGATCTATTTTATAATAAATACAACTTGTTTTATTTCTAGTCATACACTTGTATACATTCTACCACAATTCCTAATTATAAGAAGATACTCTAAGATATGAGCTTCTCTGGTAGCTCAGCTGGTAAAAAAATCTGCCTGCAAGGCGGGAGACCTGGGTTTGATCCTTGGGTAGGGAAGGTCCCGTGGAGAAGGGCATGGGAAGCCACTCCAGTGTTCTTGCCTGGAGAATCCTTATGGACAGAAGAGCCTGGTGGGCAGTGGTCCATGGCGTCACAAAGAGTCAAACATGACTGAGCAACTAAGCACAGCACAACATTCTAAGATATTCATGCAATATACACCAAAATCCTCATAGACTGTTTCAGTGAAATAGAAATTGGCTTTAAGAGAACTAACAATTTAGTCAGATAAATCTCTTCATGCAAGGGGCAAGATATCAAAGTAAAAGTGAAGTTGCTCAGTCGTGTCCAACTCTTTGCAACCCCATGGATTGTAGCCTACCAGGCTCCTCCTGCCATGGGATTCTCCAGGCAAGAGTACTGGAGTGGGTTGCCATTTCCTTCTCCAAGGGAATCTGAATTTACTAACAGGGAGGTAACCTGACACAATATGAATACTTTGATACTACAGAAGAACCTTACTATAATGTTGATCTAAAGTTTAATAATGTGGGATGCTTTACAAAGCAATATTTTCTTAGAATTAGGTCTTGATTCATTAATCTTCTAATATGAAACAAAGATGGATGGGCTTTATATACATATAACTGGGTAGCTATGACATTGTAAATATATGACATTGTTCTCAGTTTTTAAAAACCAGCTCTCCTTGCCCATCCTCTAGCCTCTCAACGTCTACACACTCACATACAAGGAAGTTAATCACCACCCCACTACCAAAAGAAATATGTAATCACAGAACAAAGTAACTAGACACCTGGAAAATGCAGCCACAAAAACTAAAGGCAACAAACCGAAGCACCTATAAGAGATGATAGGAAATAGTAAGAATGTTAACTAAACAAAGCAGATATCCTAAAAAAAGATAACCGATTTTTATTGGTAACATGAATCATGGAGAAGCAGTTATAAAGAACAACCAATTAGAAATATGATGTACAAAAAGCACAACTGTTTGGGAAAAAATAATAGCAGCCATCACTTACTGTACACACTTGGCATTGTTCTAAGCCTGTTACATGGACTAAATCACTTAATGCCCCAAAGTAACTCATCAGGGTTGGTATTATACCCCCATTCTATAGGTAAGGGAACTGAAGAAATGCATAAAGAATTATTCTTAACCTCTACTCTGTGCTTTAATAGATATATTAAATAGTAGGATATATGTGACTGAAAAACAAAATAGTGATCTGAAAGGTCAGGTCAGATAAAGATCAAAGAATATATGAGCAAAGGATAAATCAGGAACTGACAACAAAATAAAATGGTAATGAAAAATGCAAACAAAACAAAAGAAAAAACCAAGGCAATGGAGAGACTGCAAGTCTGAATATCTACATAAAAGGAGTATCTGAAGGATTAGAAATGACGGAAATCTTTGAAGAAATAATGTCTGAGAATTTCCCAGAATTCAAAAAACAACTCAAGACCACAAAATGAAAGGGTTCCAATTACGATACAGAAAAAAACACACCGGCTCATATTTTTTGGCATGAAATGAGGAACATCAAAGCCCTGCCCGTCCCCAATAGTAAAAACTTCCAGTAAGGAAGAACATATCTCAAAAAAAAGAAAAATCCCAAAACAAAACAAGAAGTAGATTAATATCATATTCATTCTCAAAGTATCATCACTGGATTTAAGAAAGCAACAAATTAATATTTTCAAAGTGTTGCAGGAAAAAAAATCTTTGAATCTAGATTTTTTTATTCAGCTAAGCTATTAAATGTGGAAAAGAAATAAAAAATATTTCCAGCCATACACAGTCTCAAAAGTTTTTACTACATGCATATCCTTTCTGAAAATAAGAATAAATGCATGACATTACATGATATGTATAAATAAAGATATGTAATACTGTAGCTAATTTGAATCATGTATACAAAAACCAAGACCATATAAACAAGCAAAAACATTAAGGATGGGAATTGAACGGCAGTCCAGTGGTTAGGACTCAGTGCTTTCACTGCCATGACCTGGGTTCAGTCCCTGGTCAGGGAACTGAGATCCTGCAAGCTGCATGGTATGATGCACCCCCCCCCCCCAAAAAAAGGAAAAAAAAACACAAATTAAGGGAATCTTAAAGATGTATTTTATGTATTCTCAATATGGTGGTAGGTGGAATAGAAGGAAGCAGCAGGATGGAATTTAGAATGAACTATGTGGGAAGGAAGAAAGAGCTACTGATCAGCCTTGGGTGTTAATAAGCTAGGAATAATCACCCATAGGATAAAACAAAACATATCACTCTTAAAGCAGAAGAAAATTCTAATTTATTCAATAGTAAATGGGAAACAAAAATAAAGGAAAAAAAGTTTAAAGACAACATGACAAGTGTTAGCAAATAGATCAGAGGTTCCTCAAAAAATTGAAACCAGAACTACCATATGACCCAGCAAGTCAGCTTTAGGTATTTATCCAAAGAAGCAAAAACCTAACTCATACTACCCTAACTACCATATGACCCAGCAAGTCAGCTTTTAGGTATTTATCCAAAGAAGCAAAAACCTAACTCATACTACCCTAACTACCATATGACCCAGCAAGTCAGCTTTAGGTATTTATCCAAAGAAACAAAAACCTAACTCAAAAAGATATATGGACCCCCGTATTCATTGTTGCATTATTTACAATAACCAAGACATGAAAACAGCGTAAGTGTCCTAAAAATTGATGAATGGGTAAAGAAAACGTGGTGAAAGTGAAGTCGCTTGCTGCTGCTGCTGCTGCTAAGTCGCTTCAGTAGTGTCTGACTGTGTGCGACCCCATAGATGGCAGCCCACCAGGCTCCCCCGTTCCTGGGATTCTCCAGGCAAGAACACTGGAGTGGGTTGCTATTTCCTTCTCCAATGCATGAAAGTGAAAAGTGAAAGTGAAGTCGCTCAGTCGTGTCCAACTCTTAGCGACCCCATGGACTGCAGCCTACCAGGCTCCTCCGTCCATTAGTCATGACCAACTCTTTGAAACCTCATGGACTACAGTCTGCCAGGCTCCTCCATCCATGGGACTTTCCAGCCAAGGATACTGGGGTGGGTTGCCATTTCCTTCTCCAGGGGATCTTCCTGACCCAGGGATCGAACCCAGGTCTCCCACACTGCAGGCAGATTCTTTACCATCTGAGCCACGAGGGAAGCCCTGGTGAAAATGTGGTATGTATATGTATATAGACAATGGAGTATTATTCAGCCACAAAAATAATGAAATCTTGTCATTTGTAACAAAACGGATGAACTTGGAGGGCATTATGCTAAGTGAAATAAGTCAGACAGAGAAAGACTAATACTGTATGATCTCACTTATATGTGCAATCTTAAAACAAAAACAAACCAAGACCACAGATATAGAGAACAGATTGACGGCTGCCAGAGGGACTGGGTGAAGAGTGAGTGAAATGGCAAAGGGGGTGAAAAGCACAAAGTCTAACGTTGAGACAAGTCCTGAGAATTTAATGTTCAGCACAGTGACTGTGACTACCATTCATGATACTCTACTGCATATTTGAAGGCTGACTACCATTCATAATACTCTACTGCATATTTGAAGGCTGCCAAGAGACAGATCCTAAAAGTTCCCAACACAAGAAAAAAAAATCCGTAATTATGTGTGGTGATGGATGCTAACTAGTCTTACTGAGGTGATCGTTTCACAGTATATGTAAATACTGAATCATTAGATGCTCACCTAAAATCTAATATAACGCTGTGTTGTCAATTATATATCAAAAGAAACCTATATCAGGAGAAGAGCTTTTAAAAATTCTTAGGTAGCTATAACCTGGGGAAAAACTATTAATTAAGCTAAAAGGAAATCACTAAAAAATTGAAACATTCATAATATAAAATTTATGACACATAGTTATAGCATTAGTTACAGAAGTAAACTTACTTTAACTACATTCATCAGGAAACAACATAGGTTGAAAACAGATGAGCTAACTACTGATATTAATAAAGATGGGAGAGAAAGAGTAAGTCCAAAGAAAGAAGCAAGAAGATTATAAAGACAGGGCAAGAATAAGCAACAGATAGAAAAAACAAATAATAAACAAAAACTATTTCTTTGAAAGGCAAAACAGTCTGCAAGACTAACTGGGGGAAAGAAAATGCAAATAAGACATACAATGAAAAAAGATTAGACATGACACATTTAAAAAATAAAATTTTATAAATAGCTATGTGTCAATAAATTTTAAAACTCAGACTAAGTGAATAAATTTGTAGACTATAATCAAATGCCACATATACTACACAGAGAAAAATAAACTAATATATCTAATATTCACAGAAGAAACTTAAGTGGTAATCAATGATTTTCTTCTGGGAGAGACATAAGGACTAGGTCTACATGGTTTCATAGATGAGCTCTCTCAAACTTTCGAAGAACAGAAAATCCCTACTACATACAAACTGATCCATGAATAGAAAGAAAAGAAGGAGAGGTTCAGAGAAAAAAACATTTAATGAGGTCAATGTTCTCTCAATTTCAAAACTTAGCAAAAATGCTACCCCCAAATTTAAGCATTTCCACTCATGAGTACCTCTGCACATATAACAAATATTATCCAATAAAATCAAACAATACGTAGGAAAAATAATCTATCAGTGAGGATTCACAACACAAAGATAGTATAACATTAGAAAAGACTATCAATGTAATTCAGCACTTTAATGAACTTAGGGAGAAATCACATAATTATCCCAACAGTTGTAGAAATATTCTGATAAAGTTCAATGCCAATTTGAACTAATAAGAAAAAAATCAATGCAGTACATTACTTTTAAGGCTGAGAAAAATTTAAGATTTCTCACTGTTACTAATATCTAATCATGATATCTATTAAAGGTCCCATGAAGGGCTGTTTACTATGGTGAGGAATTGAACTTATGCACACATTAAAGAATATTAAGCAAGAGAATGACATAATTTGGTTTGAGGATGAGAAAGATCACTTTTGTGGCACTGTAGAAAATGGATTAGAATAGGGAAGACTAATGACATGGCAATCATATAGCAGATTATTCAAATCATCAAGGTGAGAAAAATTAGATCCTGAGTAAAGTAACAAAGATGCTGACAAGTCCCAAGGATTTAATAGATATCAGGATGTGGAACTGAAAGACTTGCTAAGATTCTTGGCATTCTGAACTGGAGAGTAGATGAAGATCAATCATGACTGGGTTTTTAGTTCAGACAGCTTTAGTTTGAATGAACTGATGCCAAAGATATTAGAGCACAGAGAAATGCAAGTCCCAGGGAAAAACAGTATCCTTTTGGAAATGCTAAAATTGAACTATTCATATAACATAAAAAGGGGATATCTACTAATCATTTTAAAATACAGATTTAGTGCTTTAGAACAATTTGGTTCAAAAATATAAGAGTAGGAATCATCACTGATAGGCAATAACTGAAGCCACTGGAGTGATGAAGGAACAAAGTGAGGAAGCCTAATACAGAGGTCTACTGATAGCATCCCTCTGGGAAAAAGAAAAAAACGATGGAACAATTAGACAGACAGGAAAAGGATGATAGGTGGAATTCAAGGCAGTAGGCAGTTGGTTTTAAATGCTGCAAAGATACAATAGTGTAAAGTAATTAGCCTTCAATTAAAATAAATAAATTTATATTAAAAAATAATAATAAAATAAATGCTGCAAAGAAACCAGGCAAAGAAAGACTGAAAAGTACCTATGTGACTTGATTACAAAATTCCTGTCAATCTTAAAGAGAACAGATTCACTTAATAGTGGAGGCAGAAACTACACTGCATTGGGCTGAGAAGGAAATGAGAAATGGAAAAAAAAAAAGGTGACTAGTGGGATCTAACTGTTCAAGAAGCTCCAGTTGTAAGGAAAAAGTATTACAAAGGCCTGGATCTAGAAAGGAAAAGATTCAAGTGTGTTTATAAGCAAATGGGATGGAGGTAGTGAACAAGAGGTCAAGTAGAAAGTAGAGGAGGCAGATCCTTGAGGATGGGCAGGGGCGTGAGCCTCTGCTTTGGTGGGAGGGCAACAGGGCACTCCCTCCATGACAGCAAGGATCTTTGTTTTGTTCACTCAGTTCAGTCGCTCAGTTGTGTCCAACTCTTTGCGACCCCATGGACTGCAGCACGCCGGCTTCCCTGTCCATCACCAGCTCCCAGAGTTTACTCAAGCTCATGGTCATTGAGTCAGTGGTGCCATCCAACCATCTCATCCTCTGTCATCCCCTTCTCCTCCTGCCCTCAGGCTTTCCCCGCATCAGGGTCTTTTCCAATGAGTCAGTTCTTCACATCAGGTGGCCAAGGAACTGGACTTTCAGCCTCAGCATCAGTCGTTCCAATGAATATTCAAGACTGATTTCCTTTAGGATGGACTGGTTGGATCTCCTTGCAGTCCAAAGGACTCTTGAGTCTTCTCCAATACCACAGTTCAAAAGCATCAATTCTTCTGCACTCAGCTTTCTTTATAATCCAACTCTCACATCCATACATGACTACCGGAAAAACCATAGCTTTGATTAGATGGACCTTTGTTCACTGGTGAATCCTAAATACCTCTAATACATCTCGTATGTAGCAGGTACCAAGTGTTTATGGAATGAATGCTATTAAAGAGAAAAAAGAAGTAAAAAGCGGGGCACTCTTGCTCAGGGAGTGTGAGAGAAAGTAAATGAATGAGTCCAGCACATGGCCTGTATATTTCTATAAAGTAGCAGCCACGACCATCAGATAGAAAGAAGGACAAAGACTAGAAAAGAGTGAAGATTTGAGCTAGTTTTGCTGGGGAGTCAGCTATAAAGAATGTCAGACATTTGCAGGAGCACTAAGTCACCTAGTTGTCTGTTTTTCTCTAAGAAGACAGAGTATGCTGACTGCAAAAGTGGGTGACTGGATGGATTCAGACTCAGAAACTCAGCAAATCCAATCCAACCGAGACAACTTGACTAAAGGCAATGAAATTGACAGTGAAAGAATGGCTGAAGTCATGAATTATGCCAGTCAAGGATATGAGGATCAGAAGAACCTAAGAAGGGAAGGAAAAACAAAAAGGGAGAAGACATCCAGGACCAGAGGTGAGATCAAAGAATAAGAGGAGGAGGGCAAGTGAAATGATGGTAGGGTACCAGTGAAACCTGTCGTCTCTTCTGCCCTCCTTCCTTCCCCTGATTGTCCTTCTCTCTCCACTTTATTTACAAACCATTTCCAGACTAGGTGATTTCTTGTTGTCTTAACTATGATCTTGTCAATACCTTGTATATATACTTTATAAATTCCCTTTGAATTTGTAAACTTGACCTCGCTTATCAAGTTCCATCTAAGCTGTGAGTGCTCCAGCCCTCCCTCTGCTTGCATCGAGCTACCATTTCACCACACATCTCTACACACTCAGCCTACCTAAACCTCTTCCACTTTTCAAGCATGGAAATTTGTCTCCTCCTACGGCTGGAAAGGTTTTGTCACAACCAGAGTATGTTCAATCACTCATTCTCCCTCCTTGGGGGTGCTAGATTCAGCAAGTAAAAACACAGGGTGCCAGATAAACAATGTTTAATGTAAGTATGTCTCATGCAAAATCTGTAGTCATCTGGCAATCCTATTCTCCACCCCCATCAACATTTCAAAATTGTACCTTAACGTTACATTCAAATGTCACCTTTGCAATTCTGAAGTCTTCCCTGGACCCTTCAAAAGTGTGTTTCTTCCTTCATTTGATCAATGGGTATTTACTATTCTAGGTGCAAGGAGTAAGAAACTGTGAAGCAGGAATAGTTGCTCCCTACAAGGAATTTTTAACCAGAGAAGTAGAGAGGGGAGTAATAAGAGACAGTTCCAATAAAGAAGTCAGTCCCACATGCACACTTATGAACAGTTTTTAAAAAGGGGGGCATGCTGTAATCAAAGCCTGCAGAACAGGAACTCAAACATTTACTGAATAAATAAAAATTTCCTCAATTCTTGAGATGAACACACTTTACAAAACACAGTTTCCTCTATTTTACTGACCCCTGGGTTGATATGGCAGAAGTGTTATTTAGTCAATTAAAAAAAAAAAGAAGAGTGTCTTCATGTAATAAAAATATAATGGAAGTCCAATCAATGATTAACTAGTTTGGATACTTGAATTTCTCTCTGTTTTTAAAAAAGAACAACTTACCACACGTTGAGCTGCTATCAATGCTGCTAAGGTACTTCGCCCTGGTGCTCCCGGGGCACAGAAGGAAACTTGAACTTTGCTTCCCCTGATGGTCATACCATCAGCTGCTTGTTGAACCTCTTCAGCATGCTCTGCAGTGCTATATTCAACCACTGCAAAGCCACCAACATAATTACCTTCATCCTGTGCGAGCTGATGTGATACAATTATTAAAAAGGGAATTCTAACATTTAGTTAGAATTTATTTACAAGTATATCATCTGTAAATTCAAGGACAAATGTCTCAAAGCATGATACCAGTGAAAATATTGTATTCCTTTTTTTTCTGAAAATAAAAGTTTACTAGTTGGGTAGGTACAGTCTTTCTAGAAGATGGGAAGATAAGTAAGATTCTGTCAAGCTTCTTTCTGCTTCTTTGAATTTCTGATTTATTTTAAAAGTCAATGTTCAAATGATCATAGTTCCTATGTATTAATATATATATAATTAATAATTCTATAGAAAAATTTGGGACACAACAATTGAACTTTCTTTAAAATAATTTACCAGATACACAGACCATGAAACCTGTTGAATTTGATCATGTATCTATTTGATCAAATAGATACATTTGATCATGTATCTATACGCATTATCAAGAGAACAAAAGTAGAAGGAAAGTCAACTTTTATTTCAATATTTTAGGTAGATCCCAGGAATTTGGTCAAGTATACCAAAGTAAACCTTATTTAGGAAATTGTGCCCCAGGTTTGTTTAAAATACAATATGCAGGACACAATCTTTTCCTGAATGTGCCCCAAATAAACTTTTGCAATGCAGAACTCAATTTATTTCCAGTCACCCATGTGTAAGAGTGTTAAGGAAGATACTAAAGCCCCGGATCCATAAAGACTGGTACAAAGAGCAAAAATAAGAAAAACAATGCAACACTAAAAAGTTTCTAAGTGTTGAACATATCTGAATCATCTTAAACACATTTGTATCTAGTGATAAATGTGATAAAATTTAGCTTTGTATGTCTCTGAAGTATAGAAATAGTCCAATAGAAATAGCTACAAAACTTCTGTTTGGACTTGGCATCTCATAAATTGGCATACAATTCAATCATTTCTTAGTCATTTTTTAGCTTCTTTTCTCTTACTTTTGAAGCTTTTTGGATATTAGACCAAATTTCTGGTTTTTTCCCTTCTCATGCTTTCCTCCTTTTAAAACTGTCCTCAAATGTCTTTTCCTCCATAAAACATTCTTCCATTCATGTGGGAGAAAGGGAAAATATCTACCTCTTCCAAATATTTCTCCTACAACCTCATTCCTTTTATCCAAACCAAATCTTAAATTTAGGTTTGTAAAAGCCATTAGTCTCTTTGGTCCCTTTGATCACAAGGTAAGAAGACTGTGTCATCCATATAGTCTATGTCAGCCTACCAAACGAGAGAGCCTGAGTTTAACAGATTTACTGGTAAAGACAGTTAAAGTGGCTTTATGAAGCTTTTGAAAATTTCTAAAATGTTTTTATTATTCTTAGTTTATTATATAATCTTCATGCCAAATAAACTATACTATCATTTTAAGTCTTTCAAAAGAAAATATCATTATAGTTTCATAGCACTGGTAATTTTAAAGAGGAATATTTCCATTCAATATGAGAGCCATTCAAATATGTAATGGCATGACTTGTGATCTATTAATAGTTAATTTTCCATTACTTCAAAATATTTTAACAAAAGCTAAATGATCACTTACAATGATTGTAACAAATCTTTTTCTTTTCTAACCAGATGGAGAACAAGACCAGATAACCTAAGTCCCTTCTAACTCCAAGGTTCATAATTCAAATACAAAATGTGAAAAACAGCTTTCCCCTCATATTTGCTTCAAAGGCGTCAACTAACACTGCAAAGAATTATGCTTGGCCACAAGATATCACTGTATAATTCCTAATATTCAAGAATAGCATATCAATAAGACAACTTTCGATAACTTGGCAAAGATTTGCCACAAAGTATTCTAATTTTTTGAAGCTCCATGGACAGTTTCTTTGATGATTATATTGGGATTGGAGAGGCAGAAATGTAAGAAAAAGTAAGATGTAGCATTAATTTTAATTAAATAAACTATAATAAATTTCAAACTTTCTACTGCAAGAGTAGAGATTCAATACGTGTATGATAACAGAAAAATAAGGGTGAGCAGAGGAAAGATGGGAGATAAGAAGGAGCATAGGAGGAGAGAATAAAGAGAAGGAAGAAATGAAGGGAAGTGAAAGAGAAAGATTTCATCAGGTACTGTAAAAATCTGTATGGGAAGGAGCCATATACAGTATATATTTTTGTCTATCTGGTAGAATTTATTCAATTTTATTCTGATAAAGTACTTGAAAATTCTTATCAACGTTGTCAGTCTTCAGGGATCTTCTCTAAATGCCTCACTTAGCATGACCCCATTGCTGCTGCTAAGTCACTTCAGTCGTGTCCAACTCTGTGCAACCCCATAGACAGCAGCCCACCAGGCACCCCTATCCCTGGGATTCTCCAGGCAAGAACACTGGAGTGGGTTGTCATTTCCTTCTCCAATGCATGAAAGTGAAAAGTGAAAGTGAAGTAGCTCAGTCGTGTCCGACTCTTCGAGACCCCATGGACTGCAGCCTACCTGGCTCCTCTGTCCATGGGATTTGCCAGGCAAGAGTGCTGGAGTGGGGTGCCATATTAAGACAGAATAAAGCATTCTTTCTACACCATGTAACACTTTTCTGTTTTGCATTATCTCACTCTTCATATGGGATGTACAGTTATTTGCTTATCTGTCAGTGTACTCTATACAACTGTGAGGTATAGAGAGAATATCTTTCTATTTGTTATACTTCTGACATTTAGCAGTATGTTATCTGGCACTGAGAATGTGACAAATCAAATGTGGGTGGATGAAGTGATCAACGCATGAATGGTTCAAGAACAGATGGCAGGAGAAGGTGGATGCATTAAGTGACAGGTTTGCTAAGACATAATTACATAGAAACAATATAGTCTGGCCCATCAAGAAAAAAAATTAATTTAAAATTTACCATATTAAAGTGTTCATTACAAACTAAAGTAGAATGAGATTATCCATGGTGATATTTACATAGGTATAATAAATATGTGAATGCATGCAGATGCAATATGTAGATATTTTCAAATATTTCAAATAATACCTTAAAAATACATACCTGGCAAAACACAGGTTTATGGATACGGGAAAAAAACTGCAACAGCTC
The DNA here is from genome assembly GCF_023091745.1 of Budorcas taxicolor. Taxonomy (NCBI): domain Eukaryota; kingdom Metazoa; phylum Chordata; class Mammalia; order Artiodactyla; family Bovidae; genus Budorcas; species Budorcas taxicolor. The sequence continues at coordinate 80,620,076 of NC_068912.1, forward strand.
CTCTGAATCCCTATAGTCACTAGGGAGTTTATCTATACAAAGGCACTTAGAATGAATGAGCTCTGGGGCCAATAGATTAACATCCATCCACTGTGCAAAGACAGCTGATGCTCCCAACTGTTTACCCAATAGCTCCAATCGAGCCTTTGCAGCAAAGTCCTTTTTCATGTATTCTACAAATCCGTAGCCTTTGGAATGGCCAGTAACTTCACTGTAGACAAGAAAACATCTCTCGACATTCCCATAAGCACGAACAAGTTCTTCAAACTCTTCTAATGTAAAAGAAGTGGGCAAGTTGGTGATACACAGCAAAGCATCAGTTGGCTGGAGCTGGACTACTAAGTCTTTTCCTCGAAAAGAATATTGATGAAACATCTGAATTGCATTCTGGGCTTGTTCCCCATTCAATAAGGTAACAAAAGCTGGAAGAAGATAAAATGAAAGAGTTTTCTGAGCCAGTGTTTTCAAGCTTTTTTGATCATGACCCACAGTAAGAAATAGATTTTATACCTATGCCTCAGTACACATATGTAAGTGCATTAGTAGTTAAATCATGTCTGACTCTTTGCAACCCCATGGATTATAGCTCACCAGGCTCCTCTGTCCATGGATTTCTCCAGGCAAGAATACTAGAGAATGGGCTGCCATTCTCTTTTCTCCAGGGGATCTTTCCAACCCAGGGGTCAAACCCAGGTCTCCTGCATTGCAGGCAGATTCTTTACTCTCTGAGCCACCAGGGAAGCCCACACATATGAGCATATGTATATATTTCTGAAACAAAAGTATCAGGAAGCAAAACACCTATCATGTGTAATATATTCTGATATTTTCTACTCTATTCCATTGTTTTTAAGTGCTGATACTCCCACTTAAACAATTTCATGACCAGTAACTCAAAAAACAGACAACGTATATTAGGAGCTCCACTTCTGGGGGGAGAGGTGATGGTAGTCTTTTTAAACTACACACAGATTTGATATTTTCCATCAATAATATGTGATGCAAAATTTTATGAACTATTCTTTCTTCTCAGACAGTTCTCAAAGGCCCTATTTGATAACAAGAATACCTAAAATATACCTAAAAAATAGGTAATTTTAAAATTATTTTAAAAAGCATACCTAAAAGAACAAAGGCATAGCCAAAAGACACCAAAATGCCCAGAGGAAGCCAAATCTTTCTCCAATTCACGTACATGTTTCCTCAAAATAAAATTAATTACACCGAAACAATACATACACACACAATTTGTATACTGTTGGGATGAACAATATGGTATGAAAAGATCACAGGATTATGATACTAGACAAGTAGCTTACCTTCAAATCTTTTGTTTGAATCTAGAACAAACCAAAGGGGGGAAAATGTCCTGTCTACCTAATGGAGTCGTTGCAGCATTAAGCAACAAATAGACATGATAATTTGTAAAATCTAAAACATGATACAAATATAAAATCCTAAATCAATGAAATATCATACACACATGTGTATCTGATCAGATTTTGAGCAATATTATAAGAAAAATTTAAAACCCCAGATAAAAGAAACAACCCAGGACAAACCACAAATAGAAACACACCGTGCTCTCAACCTTCCTCCCTCTCCCTCTTCTCTCCCTCTTTGGAACACACAGTGAAGGTGCCCCATAGGAGTATCTAACTTACCCAAATGCAAAGCTAACAACATGGCAAAGATGCACAGAGCCAGAGAGAAAGAATTTAAACAGCATGGACAGCTCTGCCCGCCGTCTCACTCAGCCTGCCTTCCCTTAGCTGGTCAGCCCTGCCCGCCGTCTCACTCAGCCTGCCTTCCCTTAGCTGGCCTTAGTGCCCATGTTCCTCTCAGGCTGTGAGCATCTCTCCACAGTGAGTGTGATGCTGATATTGAAAGAATTACATTTTGTATTTAACATGATATCCACAAACAAGGAAACTACTTACAGAGGAATAGCTAACTCTTCCAGCACTAGGGGGAAAATGGCTTTGCTGCACTTACTGAGAGATTATCTCTTGGTTTCCAATAAGCCCTTATAAAGGACTTGAGTTATTTTGATGCCATGCCTTTCTTTCCTTATGCTGACATAGAACAGCATTTAACGGTATTTCGCTAAAACCAGCAAACAAGTCAACAATCATTTGTACACACTGATTATGTTCATATCTAGCTCATAAGTTCATCTGTTCATATTTGATTTGAATTCTTCGGGTATCTGAAACTGTTAACCATGCCCTTCTTTAACTTCCTTAATAAAGTCCTTCTTGATTTTCTTCATACTTGCCTAAGCACTCCTCCTTCCATTTCCTTTGATATATTTTTCTCCACTCACACCTGTAAGGTAGTAATCCTTAAGGTTCCTTCCTGGCAGAAGCACACACAGTGACAGCCGGTGACTGTACCCAGCAACCCTGAGCCATAAATCCCTGTCTATGCCCCCTTCCCTGGGCACTCACATCCATGCCCATGTGTTCATTTCTCATGTGCCAGGCTCTGTGTTAGGCACTGGAAAGGAGGGGGTCAACAAAACAAGTAAGATCCTTTTCAACAAGGACCCCAGAATCCAATAGAGGATGACAGAATAGACAGAGAGTTATAAGTGTGATATTACCAAGAAGTATGTGGGGCTATGAAAGCAATTAAATAGAGCAAAATGGCTAGTCTGGGGGCTCAGAGAAAACCTCTTATTCTCTTGTCAACTCTCAAAACTACATTTCTAGTCCTTAGTTCCATATATATTCACATGCTGATTCACACATGATCAAACATAACTCATGATCTTCATCCTCTCCATTCCTCTAAAATCTCAACATGGCTCAGCTTCCCTCATTCTCTGTCTTAGCATCACACTCACAAATGGGAAACCTGGGAATTACCTGAGACCCTATCTGCTTTACCTCTCACTTAAAGAAATCCTCAAATTTTACCCTCCAAATAGGTCTTAGATCCATCCTCTTTCCTTCATTCTTCTAGCTTTTTTTTTTCTTCCATCACAATAAAGCGAACTCTCAAAAATGAAAGTTTAATTCTGTCTGTCTACTGCCTAAAATGCAATGGTTTAGTATCAAAAAGGAAGCCAAGACACAGGATAGTTATCATGCCCTACCAGGCCCTTTTGATCTGACGCCAGCCTCATTAACTGTCAAACTTCCCTTCCCTACCACACTTCTTTATTCTCCAGTGACACTGAGTTGTTTGTAGTTCCCTAGGTATCACCTTGTTCAAGCATCTATACATGTCATTCCCTTGCCTGCAAGATCTCCCCCCTGTCTTCAGCCACTCAAATCTTTTAGTTGCTTTTCAAAGTCAGCCCGGGGTTAATGTATCATGATCTCCAGGAAGCATTCTCTGATACTCTCTTCCAGTTAGTTAATCCTTGTTTTACTACCCCTCTGTATTTTGACATTGACTGGATTATTGCACACATCACAATGTATTATAATCTTTGTTTAGATGTCTGCTATCCTATCAACTGTGAGATCCCTAAACTATGGAATATATCTCCATCAGCTATCATACTGTCAGACACACAGTGGAGCCTGTGTGTCAGCTGAATGGATGAACGTATACATGCATAGATTAACTAGTACATTTTAAAACTGACAACTTCTCATTTTCCTTTTCTTAGGTATCTGCATTTGCTCAACCCAAATAAGATATTTTGTGGTAGAATTTATATAACATAATAAAGCAAATTTAAAACTCCAGGCAGTAGGGAAAAGAGGTCACTGATTCTCTTCTATAGTTTCTTACATTTCTTTTCAAGGCCACAAAGTCTCTAAAATAAAAAGTCAACTTTTTTCACATCAACCCTGTGGAAGTGGAAGATGTCACCCTACAGAGAAAACATTATAAGGCATTTGGAAATTAGTTCTGTTTCCATTTTCCTACCAAAATTTTAAGATTCAACATTGGTCCCAATCCTTTCACAAGTCACAATTTTATTTATCCTTTGCCATGGCTGCTCTACTAGTTAAATTTATTATTTGCACAAATTTGATGGCAAGTGGCAAAAACTTCTTTCTCTCATTCAGTTCAGTTGCTCAGTCGTGTCCAACTCTTTGCGATCCCATGAACTGCAGCACTCCAGGCCTCCCTGTCCATCACCAGCTCCCAGAGTTTACCCAAACTCATGTCCATTGAGTCGGTGATGCCATCCAACCATCTCATCCTCTGTCGTCCCCTTCTCCTCCCGCCCGTAATCTTTCCCAGCATCAGGGTCTTTTCCAATGAGTCAGCTCTTCGCATGAGGTGGCCAAAGTACTGGAGTTTCAGCTTCAACATCAGTCCTTCCAATGAACACCCAGGACTGATCTCCTTTAGGATGGACTGGTTGGATCTCCCTGCAGTCCAAGGGACTCTCAAGAGTCTTCTCCAACACCACAGTTCAAAAGCATCAATTCTTCAGCGCTCAGCTTTCTTCACAATCCAACTCTCACATCCATACATGACTACTGGAAAAACCATAGCCTCGACTAGATGGACCTTTGTTAACAAAGTAATGTCTCTGCTTTTTAATATGCTGTCTAGGTTGGTCATAACTTTCCTTCCAAGGAGTAAGCATCTTTTAATTTCATGGCTGCAATCACCATCTGCAGTGATTTGGGAGCCCCCAAAATAAAGTCAGCCACTGTTTCCCCATCTATTTGCCATGAAGTGATGGAACCAGATCTCCATGATCTTAGTTTTCTGAATGTCGAGCTTTAAGCCAACTTTTTCTCTCTCCAGTTTCATCAAGAGGTTCTTTAGTTTTTTACTTTCTGCCATAAGGGTGGTATCATCTGCATACCTGAGGTTATTGATATTTCTCCCAGCAATCTTGATTCCAGCTTGTGCTTCATCCAGCCCAGGATTTCTCATGATGTACTCTGCATATAAGTTAAATAAACAGGGTGACAATATACAGCCTTGGCGTACTCCTTTTCCTATTTGGAAGCAGTCTGTTGTTCCATGTCCAGTTAGAACTGTTGCTTCCTGACCTGCATACAGGTTTCTCAAGAGGCAGATCAGGTAGTCTGGTATTCCCATCTCTTTCAGAATTTTCCACAGTTTATTGTGATCCATACAGTCAAAGGCTTTGGCATAGTCAATAAAGCAGAAATAGATATTTTTTTCTGGAATTCTCTTGCTTTTTCAGTGATCCAGCGGATGTTGGCAATTTGATCTTTGGTTCCTCTGCCTTTTCTAGAACCAGCTTTAACATCTGATGTATCCTATTCTAAAACAATTATTTCTTCTTATCTATAACAGAAAGCTCAGATTTTAAGGTTTATAACTGCAGCCACTTTTATTAAACTATTATTATCTGTTTCCTCAAACACCACCATAGGTAATGAAATTCAAGGCAATGTCATTTAATATAATTACTGAGCTTCTTCCCTTATTCTAGTGGGTGATTCAGGCTTTGTAGTATACACCTGTAACTTAACAGTTACCATCAAATGATATTGATCTTTCCGCATATAGTCCAAAAACTTTACAAAGCATACTTCCATTCCTCCCCTCTCAATCTTTGTATTGTTGTCATGCATTTTATTTCTACAGGTGTTATAACCTCCACAATAGTGTTATTATTTTTGCTTTAACCATTATCTTTTAAAGAGAACTGAATATTAACAAAAGTTTTTATACACACACAGAAAGCATCTGATATTCTTCATTTTTGTGTGTAGATCCAGATTTCCATCTAGCACCATTTTCTCCCTGCTTAAAGGACTTCTTTAAATACTTCTTATAAAGCATGTCTGATGGTAATTAATTCTTTCAGCTTTTATATGATTAAAAAATATCTTCATTCATCCTTACTTTTAAAATATATTTTTGGTGGGTAAATAATTCTGTGGGATGTTTTTGATGTATAAATGACAAATAACATTTTATTAGTTTCAGGTGTTTAATAATTCAGTATTTGTACATATTGGGAAATAAGTCTAGTTAACATCTGTCACCACACATAATTACAAAAATTCAGGGGCAAGGGATGAGAATTTTTAAGATCTACTTCCTTAACAATTTTCAAATATACACTACAGTACTGTTATTTGTAGTAATCATGCTATACATTACATCCCCATGACTTAATTTTATATGGAAATTTGTACCTTATGACTCTCCTCACCCATTTCACCCCATCCCTAGCCTCTGGCTGTGTCTATGAGCTCAGGGTTTTTGGGTTTGTTCTAGATTTCACCTATAAGTGAGGTCACACAGTATTTGTATTTCTCTGACTTACTGCACTTAGCATAATGCTCTCAAGGCCCATCCATGTTATCACAAATGGTAAGATTCCATTCTTTTTTAAGGCTGAATGATATTCCATTGTCTATGCATATATGACATCTTCCTTATCCATTTATCAGTAACCACTTAGGGAGTTTTCATGTCTTGCCTATAGTAAATCACACTGCAATGAGCATGGGGGTTCCTATATCTTTTTGAAATAATGTTTTTAATTCCTTCAAATTAATATCCCAGAGTGGAATTGCTGGACAATATGGTAGTTTCATTTTTAATTTTTTGAAAGACCTCCATTCTGTTTCCCATAGTGACTGCATCAATTTCCATTCCCACCAACAATGTACAAGGGTTCCCTTTATTCCTTCTCTCCCACACTTTTTCTTGCTTTTTTGATAACAGGTATATTCTAACAGGTGTGAGGTGATATATCACTGTGGTTTTGACCTGCATTTCCCTGATGATTAGTGATATTGAACACCTCTCCATGAATCTGTTGCCCACCTGTATGCCTAATTTGGAAAAATGTCTCTTTAGATATCCTCTGCCAGGTTTTTAATTAGATTATTCTTTTGCTATTGCATTGTATGAGTTCTTTATGTATTATGGATATTAGCTCCTTATCAGATATAATTTGCAAATATTTTCTCCCATTAAGTAGGGTGGTGGTGGTGCTATGCTAGTCATTCAGTCATGTCTGACTCTTTGCAACCCCATGGACTGCAGCATGCCAGATTCCCTGGCTTTCATCATCTCTCAGAGTTTACTCAAACTCATGTCCATTGAGTCAGTGATGCTATCCAACCATCTCATCCTGTCACCCCCTTTTACCCTGGCCCTCAATCTTTCCCAGCATCAGGGTCTTTTCCAATGAGCTGGTTTTTCACATCAGGTGGCCAAAGTAACGAGCTTCAGCTTTATCCATCAATCCTTCCAATAAATATTCAGGGTTGATTTCCTTTAAGATTCAGTAGTGTGGACAATGTTAATTCTTCCAGTTCATGACCATGGAATACTTTGTTTATTTGTGACTTCTCCAGTATCTTTCATAAGTGTCTTAATAATTTTATTAAGTGATCTTTTTTTTTGATCTTTTTTCTTTCAGCAAAGAAAGAAAAGATGTTGCCCCATGGTCTTCTCATTTGTATTGTTTCCAATAAATATGCAGTCATATTTATCTTTTTCCATCTAAACATAACATGTCCTTGGTGGGGAGAGCTGTTTTTAAGATTTTCTCTTTATCACTAATTACACGTAAGTTGATTACAAATGTACCTTATTGTAGGTTTTTCATGTTTTATGCTTAAGGTTGGTTAAGCTTTGAGGATCTCTGGGTTCAGGCCAAATATGGAAAATTTTCAGCTAGTAATTCTTTAAATGTCTTTTCTGTGTTACTTTCTCTCTCATACAGAGACTCCATTACTCCCATATTAGGCTTTGAAGCTGGCCCATAGTTCATGGATAACTCTGCCCATGTTTCACAGTCTTTTCTCCTGTTTCATTCCGGCCGTCTCCATGTATTCACATTCACCGATCTGTTCCTCTGCATTGCCTACTCTAACCCCATCTGCCCATCCTGTTTTTCCTCCCAGAAACTGTAGTTTCATTTCTAAAAGTGTGGATTAAGTATGTTTAACATCTTCCATCCTCTATTTAATATGTTCAATTTTTACTATAAATTCTTGTACATATGAAACACAGTTATAAACTGTTTAATTCCAGGTCAGTTTTGATTGATTTCTCATTATGGGCTGTACTTTTCTGCTTCTTTGCCGTACCTGGTCATTTTTAATTGGATATCAGACACTAAATTTCTGCCTTGTTGGGTACTGGATGTTTTTATATTCAAACAAATATTCTTGAGGTCTTTTTCTGGGTCGTGGTTAAGTTATCAGGAATGAGATTGATCCTTACAGGTCTCACTTTAAAATTTTTAGCATTGTTAGTCTAGAGTTAATTTTCTCCACTTGAAACAAAACATTTTTGAATATTCCTTCTAATCAACCATGAATCCTGATGTCTATCATCTTAGCTGGTAGGAATAGCACCATTCCTGGCTGAAAGTGAGCTGTAAAGCCTTTGTCAATATTTTTAACATTGAAGTTGAACATAACTTACAAACCCAGTAACTCACTTGTGGAGAAACCACTGCAATGTCTATCAGAAGAAAGTAAAAGCATACTCATTGCAGTATTTTTTGAAATGCTGGAAAAGTTAAAGCTTCCTAAATGCCTATCAGTAATGAACAGATTTATCAGTGGTGATAAGTTCACAGGACAGAATAATATGTAGTAGTTTAAATCAATGAACTAAAGCTATATGTACAATGCCATATCTGGTCATTTAGTTGCTAAATGAAAAATATAGGAGAATACCATTTATATTGTTGAAAAAACACCAAGTACAACACTGTTAACTTTACATATAGTAGAATTTCAGGCATTAGTTGGGATGCTTTGATAAGAAACCACTTCACAATTTCAAAGACTTAACAAAACAAAAGGGTTTCTCCTCCTTGTTCATCATGCATATCCCATGCTGAAAGGAAGGAAAGAGGCTTTGCTCATAGCCACTCTGGGGCTATGTTTAAAGAGGACATACAACCTTCCTCAATCACTTTAGCAAGTTGTGGGGTGAGCAGTCAATCACATGCTAGCTCTGAAATCTACCTGGAGGGGATACGTGTCACTTTCACTGCACTTCATTCATCGAAAGCCAAATCACATGTCCACTGCTAACTTCAAAGAGAGACAGGGAAGCACTATTTACCCTATGGCAGGAACAAAAAGAATCTGTGAACAGCTCTAATAACTACCACAATGGAATGGCACAGATGGAAAGTGTGCACCAAATTCTTTAGTGCTTGCCCTTTGGCAAAGAGGGATGGAGGGAATGGAATCAGAGAGAGGTAAAAACTTGATTTCATTTTTAACTGTAGTGTTCTTTTCTATGTTTCTAAGTCACAAAAAACAAATGCAGAATTTCTTATCATACTATCAGAGGTATTCACCTAATAGTACTACATTAGGGCTCTAGCATCTATATAATATTTTAATGACAAAAATACTTCAAAGTCTTTTTAAATTGAAGTATAATCAACACATAAAATCAGTTTCAAGTATCTAACACAATAGGGTTCCCCCATGGCTCAAAGGTAAAGAATCCATCTGCAATGCAGGAGCTACAGGGTCAAACCCTGGGTCAGGAAGATCCCCTGGGGCAGAGCACAGCAACCCACTCCAGTATTCTTGCCTGGAGAATCCCATGGACAGAGGAGCCTGGTGGACTACAGTCCATGGGGTTGCAAAGAGTCTCCTGCATCTCCTGCATTGAAAGCAGGGACTCCTGCATCGCATCGGGGTAGTCCCAATGCAGGGGACACAGGTTCAACCCCTGCTTGAGGAATTAAGATCCCACATGCTTTGGGGCAACTAAGCACTGGGGCAACCCATGCACTGTAACTAGAGAAGACCCCATGTGCTGTAACTAGAGAAAGCCTATACTGCAGTGAAGACCCAGTGCAGCCAGAAAAAAAAAAAAAAAAACCCTGCTAATTTGGGAGTCAGTATCACGACTTAGGGACTAAACACCCCCCCAACACACACACACACACACACACACACACACACACACACACACACGATAGTTATATCATCCTTCAGACATTAGTATCACGGCTTAGCGACTAAACACCACACACACACACACACACACACACACACACACACACACACGATGGTTATATCATCCTTCAGACATTTCTTTACTTTTTTGTCATCTCAAAGGGATGTTTTTAAATATTTACATAGCACATGTACACAGAGAAAATAATCTAGTTTAGGCTTTTAATGTCAGATATAAAACATGCAGAAAAATTAAACAATTTTCCCAATTTGTATAACTAAAGGTCAAATTACATAATCTATTCACTAAGTCCAATAATATATTATTAAAAATGAACAATACTAAGCAAATTCAAAACACTCATTAAAATGTTATAACATTAGGACATTCATTATAAAGCTTCATAAAGCTCTGGCAATATTATATATATATTTTAAAAACCTATGAAAATTCCATTTTTTGCCTAACATTTTATTGAGGTATAGTTGATTTACAATATTATATCATTTTAGGTGTATGTCAGTGATTCAAATGTTCACAGATTATATTCCATTTAAATTATTATAAAATATTGGCTACTTCCCTGTGCTGTATAATTTATCTTTATAGCTTATTTTATGTGTAATAGTTTGTACCTCTTAATCCTCTACCCTTATCTCGCCCTTCCCTGTTTCCTCTCCACACTGGTAACCACTAGTTAGTTCTCAATATCTGTGAGTCTGTTTCTGCTCTGTCATATTCATTTATTTTTAGATTCCACATATAAGCAATAACATACAGTATTTATCTTTCTCTGTCTGACTTATTTCACTAAGCACAAGACCCTGCAGGTCTAGCCATGTGGCTGCAAAAGGCAAAATTTCATTCTTTTTTTATGGCTGAATAGTATTGCATTGTGTGTGTATATATATATATATATTTGGCAGGGGCGGGGGGAGGGGGGCTCCAAAATCACAGCAGATGGTGATTTCAGCCATGAAATTAAAAGACGCTTACTCCTTGGAAAAAAAGTTATGACCACCCTAGATAGCATATTCAAAAGCAGAGACATTACTTTGCCGATTAAGGTCCGTCTAGTCAAGGCTATGGTTTTTCCAGTGGTCATGTATGGATGTGAGTTGGACTGTGAAGAAAGCTGAGCGCCGAAGAATTGATGCTTTTGAACTGTGGTGTTGGAGAAGACTCTTGAGAGTCCCTTGGACTGCAGGGAGATCCAACCAGTCCATTCTGAAGGAGATCGGTCCTGGGTGTTCTTCGGAAGGAATGATGCTGAGGCTGAAACTCCAGTACTTTGGCCACCTCATGCAAAGAGTTGCCTCATTGGAAAAGACTCTGATGCTGGGAGAGATTGTGGGCAGGAGAAGGGGACAACAGAGGATGAGATGGCTGGATGGCATCACTGACTTGATGGACGTGAGTCTGAGTGAACTCCGGGAGTTGGTGATGGACAGGGAGGCCTGGCGTGCTGCGATTCCTGGGGTCGCAAAAAGTCGGACACGAGTGAGCAACTGAACTGAACTGGTGTGTGTGTGTGTGTGTGTGTGTGTGTGTGTGACTGAACTGAACTGGTGTGTGTGTGTGTGTGTGTGTGACTGAACTGAACTGGTGTGTGTGTGTGTGTGTGTGTGACTGAACTGAACTGGTGTGTGTGTGTGTGTGTGTGTGTGTGTGTGTACCACCTCTTCTTTATCTATTCATCTGTTGATGGATGCTTAGGTTGCCTCATACTTGGCTACTGTAAATAGCACTGATATGAACATTGGGGTGCATGTATCTTTTTGAATTAGTGTTTTCACTTTATTTAGCCAGGAGTGGAGTTGCTAACTATATGGTAGCTCAATTTTTAGTTTTATGAGGAACCTCTACACTATTTTCCAGAGGTTGCACCAATTTACATTGGTGTAAATCCAAATCCCCAACATTGTATGAGAGTGCCTTTTCATCATATTTTTGATGTTTGTTTTTTCGGTTTTTTAAAAATAATAGTCATATTGACAAGTACAAGGTGATATTTCATTGTGGTTTTGATTTGTAGTTCTCTGAAGATTAGCAAAGCTAAGCATCTTTTCACTTGCCTCTTGGCCATCTGTATGTCTCCCTTGGAAAATGTCTATTCAGGTCTTCTGCCCATTTTAATTGGATTGTTTAGTTTTTTTAATGTTGAGTTATATGAGCTGTTCATATATTTCGAATATTAACCACCTATCAGTCATACCATTTGCAAATATTTCTCCCATTCAGTAGGTTGTCTTTTCATTTTATCAATGGTTCCCTCCTCTGTGCAAAAGCTTTTAAGTTTAATTAAGTTTAATTAAGTTTATTTTTGCTTTTGCTTCCTTTGCTTTAGGAGGGATAGCCAAAAAAAAAAAAAATACTGCTATAGGATTTATATCAAAGAATGTTCTGCCTATGTTGTCTTCTAGGATCTTATGGTTTCCAGTCTTACATTTAGATTTTTAATCCATTTTAATTCTTTATATGGTATGAGAAAATGTTCTAATTTCATTTTTTTACAAGAGCTGTTCAGTTTTCTGAGCATTTCTTGAAGAGACTGTATCAAATTCATTGATGAGTTTTTGGTGGCATCTTTAGAAATCTCTATGGATAACATGTGTCATCTGTTTTACTTCTCCCTTTCTAATTTGGGCTTTTCTTTTTATTGTCTGACTGCTGTGGCTAGGACTTCCAATACCATGTTGGATAAAAGTGGCAACAGTGGGCATCCTTGCCTTGGTCTTGATCTCAGAGGAAATGCTTTCAGCTTTTCACCACTAAACATGATGTTAGCCATGGCTTATCAGATGGCCTTTATTATTTTGAGGCTTGTTCCCTCTATACCCACTTTGTTGAGAGTTTTAACCATAAATGGATGCTGAATTTTGTCAAAAGCTTTTTCTGCATATTTAGATGGTCATGATTTTTATTCTTCAATTTGTTAATACGATTTACCATATTAATTTGCAGATTTTGAACTATGCTTGCATCCCCAAAATAAGCCCTGCTTGCTCATGTTATATGATCTTTTCAATGCATTGCTGATTTCGATTTGCTGATATTTTGTTGAGGATTTTTACATTCATGTTCATCAGTCATACTGTCTTGTACTTTTCAATTTTTGTGGTATCTTTGTTTTTGTTATCAGAGTGATGCTGGCCTTGTAGAATGAGTTCTGAAGCATTCATTCCTCTGTCATTTTTTTGAGTAGTTTGAGAAGGATACATGTTAACTCTTCTCCAAACATTTAATAGAAAATATCTGTGAACCCATCCAAACTGGTGCTTTGGATTCTACTTGTGTGTAAAACTTTCAAAGTGAAAGTTTCTCAGTCATGTCCAACTCTCTGTGGCCCCATGGACTATAGAGTATACTGCATAGTCCATGGAATTCTCCAGGCCAGAATACTGGAGTGGATAACCTTTCCAAGCCCAGGGATCAAACCAGGTTTCCCGCATTGTAGGTAGATTCTTTACCAGCTGAGCCACAAGGGAAGCCCGTAAAACTTTCAATCTCTCCATCAAATCTGAATGAAAGCCTTTCTTGGTACAGTATTCTTGGTTGTAGGTTCTTCCCTTTCATCACTTGAAATATATTGTGCCACTCCCTTCTTGCCTGCATAGTTTCTGCAGAAAAGTCAGCTGATTGCCTTATAGGAGTTTCTTTGTATATAACTTACTATTTTTCCCTTGCTGCTTTTTATACTGTCTTTATTTTTTGCCATTTTAATTACACAGTGTCTTGCTGTGGTCCTCTTTGGGCTGATCCTGTTTGAGACTCTCTGTGCTTCCTATATCTGAATGCTTGTTTTCTTTCTCAGGTTAGGGAAGCTTTTCACTTACTTGTCTTCAAATATGTTCTCTGCCTCTCTCTCTTCTCCTTCTGGGATCTCTATAATGTTAGTGTGCCTGATGTTGTCTCTGAGGTCTTTTAAACCATCTCATTTCTTTTTATTCTTTTTTCTGTTCAGTTCAGTTGCTCAGTTGTGTCCGACTCTTTGCAACCCCATGAATCGCAGCACGCCAGGCCTCCCTGTCCATCACCAACTCCTGGAGTTCACTCAGACTCACGTCCATCGAGTCGGTGATGCCATCCAGCCATCTCATCCTCTGTCATCTCCTTCTCCCCTGCCCACAGTCCCTCCCAGCATCAGAGTCTTTTCCAACGAGTCAACTCTTTGCATCAGGTGGCCAAAGTACTGGAGTTTCAGCTTCAGCATCATTCCCTCCAAAGAAATCCCAGGGCTGATCTCCCTCAGAATGGACTGGTTGGATCTCCCTGCAATCCAAGGGACTCTCAAGAGTCTTCTCCAACACCACAGGTCAAAAGCGTCAATTCTTCGGTGCTCAGCTTTCTTCACAGTCCAACTCTCACATCCATACATGACCACTGGAAAAACCATAGCCTTGACTAGATGGACCTTTGTTGGCAAAGTAATGTCTCTGCTTAAGCATCAGTAATTTCTATTCCTGTCTTCCAGCTCACTGATTCATTCCTCTTAACATTTAATCTACTTTTGATCCCTTCTGGTGTAGTAGAAGGAATCCACCATCCTGCTATTCTTTATTTCAGTTACTGCATTCTTTATCTCTGTTTGGTTCTTTTTTAAATTTTCTGATCCTTTGTTAAAAACATCTAACTTCTTACTCTGTATAACCTATCTTCTCCCAAGTTCTCTGATCCTCTTTATAATCACTACCTTGACTATTTCTCAAGTAGACTGCCTATCTCCACTTCACATAGCTCTTCTGGAGATTTATTCTTGCTTGTTCTTTTGGAACATGCTCTTTTGGCACCTTGTTTTGTCTAATTCACTGTTTCTTTCTCTACATATCTGGTAGGTTGGTTACACTCTGACTTGGAAGGAGTGGCCTTTTGTAGGAGATGTCCTATGTGTACCAACAGTGGACCCCTGTCTGGCCGCCAGAGCTATACGCCCTAGGGGTGCCCCCTATGTTAGCTGCATGCGTCCTTCTGTTGTGGCAGGCTGACCGCTGCAGGAAGTCTGGTAGGTGTGGCTACCTGGTCCAGCAGGTTGCCAGGCCTCGCACTGTGAAGAAGCTGCTGATGTTGGTTGGTGGGACCATGTCACAAGCTGAGGAGCCAGTGCTGGCTCTCTCATGGGCAAAGATGAGTTCTGGGAAAGGGGTGGTTGCAGGACCAGGGTTTCTGATTTAGTTTTGGACTGCTGGTGGAGGGGCTGCTTCCTGACATGGTTGGCTGTAAGTTCTGGGGTGTCCCAAAGCTGGTGCTGTTCCACTGCCTGGATTCTGGGGCAACTAGCTAAGTAGTCCAAGAGCTGGTGTTGGCCTGCTGATGGGTGGAGCTGGGACCCAGGGTGTCCCAGGGCTGGTGCCAGCTAATTGGCAGACAAAGCTAGGCACCGCCCCCTCCCCCTACCAGGTTTTTCAGCTGCAGTGCCCTGGGAGTTCCAAATCTGGTGTCAACCCACTGGTGGATGGTGCTGGATCCTGGATGCTGAGGGGTACAAGGTGTCCCAGAACTGATATTGGCCTGGTGGTGGGCAGAGCCAGGGTATGAGGGGTCCTCGGGCTGATACCATCCTGCTGTGTGTTGGTTAAATTATGACAGGGCAGGCTGCAGTGATGTGGTGGCCCTGAGGCTGATGCAGGCCTGCCTGCTGGTGGGCAGGACTGGGATCCAGAGATTCCCAGGACTGGTGCTGGCCCACCAGTAGGTAAAGCTGGGTTCTGGGGTTTGTGCTGGCCAACTGGTAGACAGAGTTGTGTCCTGGGGTCTCTGGCTACAGGGTCCGAGGGGTCCCAGAGCTAGTGATGGCTCACTGATGGATGGAGTCATGTCCCAGGATCTTCAATTGAAGGGGGCCCTGAGTATCCTTGAGCTGGTTTTAGTCCATCAGCGTATGGGGCTGGTTCCAAATACAATTGGCTCTGGAGTTCTAGGTGTCCTAAAGCTTGTGTTGACTTCCTGGTAGGTGGGGCTGGATTCTGGGGAACCTGGTTGAGAGGTCCAAGATGTCTCAGAGCTGATGCTAGACTGCTGGTGATGGGCTAGGTCCTGCCATGGCAGGCTATGGGGCTGTGGTGGGCTTGGGGCTGGTGTCTGCCCACTGGTGAATAAGGCTGGTTGAGAGGCTACAGGCAGCCCACCAGTGGCCAGGGCCAGAGCCCAAGGGGGTCCTGCCCACTGGTGGCTGGGTGCAGGGCCCCAGGGGTCCCAGGGCTGGTGGTATGTAGAACTGGGTCCAGGCTGCTCTGGTGGACAGGGCCTGGTGTCAGGGTGGCTGTGGGCTCAAGGGGGCTTAAGGCAACCTGCCTATTGATTAGGGGGGTTGTGTTCCTACCCTGTTAGTTGCTTGGCCTGATACATCCCAGCAGTGGTCCAGAAAAGTTGGTGGGCAGGGCCAGGTCAGACACTAATAACCTAGATGGAAGATTCTAAAGTGGTTCTTGCCAGCACCAGTGTCCATGTGGTAGAATGAACTCCCTAAAGCTGCATTAATTAATGTGACTAAAATTTAGAATAATTATATTACCTTCAGAAAATAAATTATGTAATGTGTATATGATTTAATGTTTAAGAAATTCAGAGATTAGTTTAAGAATAAAAAGACACTTAGCTTTGTTGCTCTATAATGACAACATGCAGAATTAAAATAAAATCAGGTGCTTAGAACATAAATCTTACCTGTTCGCTTATTTCTGTCCACATAACAGTATTTTAATTCATAGTCTTGTAATAAATCATGAACTTCCTGAAAGAGACAAAACATGAACTCAATGAACACACGAGTGCAATTGATGGATAATCCATCTGTATTAGCCTACCACCACAACCATCACCACTCCCCATGTAAAAAAGTCTTCTGTGGTTCTCTATCACTCATTTAAATTAAAGGCATTCAAGGCCCACCAGATCTGGCACCAACTTACCTCTTCAAATATGTCTCCCAACATATGCCCACATTCCTGCTCAGATGAACACCTCCTCTCTCAAGGTGCAGATTGTACCATGTACAATCTTCATTCTGAATTTATGCTGACACCTTGAACTTCCATGGGGCAAACAACTACTACAGATCCCAAATTCACCTGGAATCACATGCATCCTTTGAAATCCCAGCTCAAATATTCTTCTATGAAGATTTTTTTTCTAATTCTTTCCCACAGTACATCACCTCTATGCTAACATTGGTCATACTTTATGCCTCTCTTACAAAAATGTTAAACATTTCTACTTGGGAACTACAAACTCAGTTTTTAAGTATTAAGTTTTAAATATTACACTTGTAGAGGGCTTCCCTGGTAGCTCAGGAATCTGCCTGCAATGCAGGAGACCCTGATTCAAATCATCAGGAAGGTCCGCTGGAGAAGGGATAGGCTCCACACTCCAGCATTCTTGGGCTTCCCGAGTAGCTCAGATGGTAAATTATCCACCTACAATGTGGGAGACCTGGGTTCGATCACTGGGTTGGGAAGATCCCCTGGCGGAGGGCATGACAAACCACTTCAGTATGCTTGCCTGGAGAATCCCTCTAGTGGGCTACAGTCCATGGGGTCACAAAGAATCAGACACAACTAAGCACACACACATCCGTAGATGGTAATACCAATATGAAGAAGAAATAAACATAAATTAAAACCTAACTTAGAGATTCCTGGGTATGAAGCAATAACCCTCAAGTTACAGTATGCACCCCAATTTCAGTTCCCTCAGTTCCCCAAGATGTTTAAACTGGTTTTCTGGTTTGTTCAGCTTGTATTACTCGTCCATTCTGAATTCTTAAATTCTGATATCATAACTTCCATCCACCTGGGAAAATACACTATATTTTGTCTCTATTTCTCAAATCCCTTCTATTAAACTGATACTATTTGAGTACAAGAGCTATATTTTATCTGTATGTTACCCATATTGCTTTGAATATACTAGTCACTCACATAAACATTAAAGTGAATATAATTTGTCATTCATTTGACATTAGGCCTTGAAAATTTTACTCATAGTATACAATAGATATCATCATTTTTTAAAGGAATTGAACTATCACATTACTGGACGTTTGGACCCAGATAGAGAGTGGTACAGCCAACCTGTTCTGTATTACAAACAAATACACTAAACAGACATAAGTGCTAGGATGCTAAGTCTGCAACCTATCAATAATTAATTCAAGAATAGTAATTCTTATTACTGCTATTTTTATAGTTAACATTCACTCAGTTTTTACTAGGTACCAGAGCATTGAAGTCACTCTTTTATTAAAAACACAGGAAACCACAGAGTAGAGAAAATTCAAGCAACTTGCCAAAGTCTTACACTTAGTAATTTTCTGAGTGTAGATTCACCAACTGGTTAGGTTCCAGGGAACTACACTCTTAACCTCTGTGCTATACTGACTTATTCCTTCTAGGATTAACTAAAAATAGTACACTGCCACAGAGAGTTAAAAGACCAATACCTCTAGTGCCTTAATAAGGGATCAAATGGAAATGAAAAATAAATAAAAGGGTAGTTTCAAATTGAGAAACACTTTCTCTTTCAACCCAATGCAAGGGGGTGGGGAAACTGACATAACAGGCAAAGTATAAAACAAGCTGGGTGAAAAAAAGACAATCATCTTTTATATAAGAGAGATAAGAAAGGTAAAGCTGATAATTTAGTATTCTTTATTAGTCAACATTTTAAAATATATATACTTACCAATTGTGTAAAATACTGTTTGATGAATTATATAGTAATACAATCAATATATAGTGTAGATATAACTATGATAATTTTTTATCTTGTAAGCATCAACATCTTATTGGACTTAGAAAACAGCATATGAAACTAAGAAAACGTAACTCTCTCAATAGCATACCCTACACATCTTGCCAACAGGCTAATTGAATACTTTATATAGAAGGTGACACAGTTTTGTTTGAAGGCATCAAGTGTATGCTTTCAGTCGCACAAACTCTAATCTCTCATTTCACTAGTTAACAGCTGTCAAATGCCAGACAAAGAAAACACGATACCGCTCTTCACTTTATCAAGTATCCATAAACAATGACATGTTATATTACTCATTTAGCTGAGAGAACCACCTGAGAGAGATCTTAAGTTTTCAGGATGCATTTTTGAAAGTTGAAAATTTTATTTTTAAAATACCCATATTTCTAAGCACAGCTTTCCCATGTATCAGATGTGGAATACAGACTTCACCAACTCAGAACGTTTACAAAACTTGCTGCAAAGCAAAAAAAGAATTATTTTTCCCCATGCCCTGGTTGCTCTGACCCAGGAAAAAGTAGGTCACTCCTCAATTTGAGCCTTGGCAAGTTGGCCAAATTAAAAACTTAAAACCTAAAAGAAAATCCTGAAAACCATTTGCCAAAATCCGCTTATGATACACATCACACAGAACTGAAAGTACTAAGATCATGTCTCCCTATTTTAATCTAGCTTTATGATACTTCTATGAATTTACAAACTAACTTTAAGGAATGAAGTTGCACCTTTGATGAAGACTCTTTGTCCTCTGACTAGCAATATCTGCTATGCATTTCTTACAGTAAGATGAGCTCATCAAAACTGGTAACTGTTAAATAGCTTTAGTAATCTATTTCCAGACCAGATTCACCATCACTCCCTGGAACTGAAAAGTTTTCCACATATGAAATGTTTTCTGGGAAGAGGTTCAATAACTTTCAGCTCAAAGCAGTCAATCAAGAAATCCCCAAAAGTTAAACGACCATTGTTTCAGCTCATCTGGACTTCTTGATTGAAAGCCAGCCTTAGTTTCAAATCTGAATCACACTGTCTTCTAAGCCCTTCATAGACTTTAAATCAGCTATATATATATATATATATATATATATATATATGTAGATATATAGATTATAAAAACAACTTTCATATATTAAAACACTCTTCTCCAAAATTTCACTATATCTGAATGAAAAAAATATTGGGTTGGCCAAAAAGTTTATCTGTGTTTTCCTGTAAGATGGGACCCAAATGAACTTTTTGGTCAACTCAATATTTTTATTTATGTTCTTGTAAAATGTAAAATGATTTGATAATACAAAAGGTTTATCTGTAACATATAATATGAGGCATTATAATGAAATAAGGACCCAGGAGTTCAACACCAAACTTAAAAGAGTAGAACACTGCCAAAACTGTTCTATCCCGCTATGTCTTCCTTCACTGACCCATCCCCCATAACTAGAGTCCTCTCATAGGTTTGTATTCCCTAACAATATATTCTGTTGGTTTCTGAGCTTTAATAAAAATGGTATTATGCTATTTTAATCTTCTGTGCCTTGTGTTTTATACTCAATATTATGTTTTTAAAATTCACTCATGATCCACATGGCTACTGTGCATTTATTCACTACTGAATATTCTGTGACTATTCATACTATGGAATATTTATTCCATTCTGTGACTTCAGTATGATGTACTGATCCACTTTTCTATCAATGAATACTTGATTTATTTCCAGGCTGTTGTTCTTTTGCTACTTTTAACATATATATATTTTAAACTACTATCACCTTCTTGTAAATTTTACACATCTCCTGATGTTCATGGGCAAAAATTTGTGAAGGCATGAACGTCCTAGGCTACATACACCTGTATAAGAAAGTGCCAACTTCTCTATCAGAATGACTATTATAGTTTCCATTTCCCTCAACATATGAGCATCCTTACAATGCTTGGTCTTACCAAATACTTAAATTTTGTCAATTTAGTGGATATAAAGTCATACTTCCTTGTGCTCTTGATTTGCATTGCCTTGATTAATAAGGCAGGGCATTGTGATGGTTAGTTTTATATGTGAACTTGGCTACAGAATCTAGTTATTAAACTTGATAATCTAGGTGTTGCTGTAAAGATATTTTATAGATATGGTTAATATCTACAATCGGCTTACTCTAAAGTGAAGGAGATCACCTTTAATAATATGGGTGGGCCCCATCTAATCAACTGAAGACCTGAAGAGAAAAACGGGTATTCTGAAGAAGAAATCCTGCCTTAAGATTGTAGCATCAGGGGTCCCAGGGTGGACTAGAGGTTAAGAATCTATCTTCCAACACAGGGGCTATAGGTTCTATCTTTGGTCAGGGAACTAAGACTGCACAGGCCACGGTGCAATTAAGCTCATGTGCTGCAACTACTGAGCCCACACACCCTAGATCCTGGGCCACAATTAGACAGAAGCCCATATGCCACAAGGAAGAACCGACGCAGCCAAATAAACAAGACTGTAGCATTGACACCTGCCTGAGTTTCTAACCTGTTGGTATGCCTCACCAGATTTTAGATTAGGTAGCCCCCTCAATCAAGCAATCGACTTCTCTATGTATGTCAGATCAGTTCTGTTCCTCAGTTCAGTTCAGTCACTCAGTTGTGTCCGACTCTTTGTAACCCCATGAATTGCAGCACACCAGGCCTCCCTGTCCATCACCAACTCCCAGAGTTTACTCAAACTCATGTCCATCCAGTCACTGATGCCATCCAGCCATCTCATCCTCTGTCGTCCCCTTCTCCTCCTGCCCCCAATCCCTCCCAGCATCAGAGTCTTTTCCAATGAGTCAGCTCTTCGCGTGAGGTGGCCAAAGTACTGGAGTTTCAGCTTTAGCATCAGTCCTTCCAAAGAACACCCAGGACTGATCTCTTTTAGGATGGACTGGTTGGACTGGTTGGATCTCCTTTAGGATGGACTGGTTGGATCGGCGCTCAGCTTTCTTCACAATCCAACTCTCACAACCATACATGACCACTGGAAAAACCATAGCCTTGACTAGACGGACCTTTGTTGGCAAAGCAACGTCTCTGCTTTTGAATATGGTCTATAGGTTGGTCATAACTTTCCTTCCAAGGAGTAAGCGTCTTTTAATTTCATGGCTGAAATCACCATCTGCTGTGATTTTGGAGCCCAAAAAAATAAAGTCTGACACTGTTGCTCAGTCATGTCCAACTCTTTGTGACACCATGGATTGTAGCACGCCACGCTTCCCTGTCCATCACCAGCTTCCAGAGCTTGCTCAAACTCATGTCCATTAAGTCAGTGATGCCATCCAACCATTTTATTCTGTCATCCCCTTCTCCTCCTGCCTTCAATCTTTCCCAGCATCAGGGTCTTTTTCAATGAGTCAGTTCTTCACATCAGGTGGCCAAAGTATTAGAGTTTCAGCTTCAGCATCAGTCCTTCCAATAAATATTCAGGACTGATTTCCTTTAGGATTGACTGGTTTG
This sequence comes from Budorcas taxicolor, assembly GCF_023091745.1. NCBI lineage: Eukaryota > Metazoa > Chordata > Mammalia > Artiodactyla > Bovidae > Budorcas > Budorcas taxicolor. The sequence continues at coordinate 80,642,153 of NC_068912.1, forward strand.
ATCTCTTTGCAGTCCAAGGGACTCTCAAGAGTCTTCTCCAACACCACAGTTCAAAAGCATCAATTCTTAGGTATTCAGCTTTCTTCAACTTTCACATCCACACATGACTACTGGAAAAACACAGCTTTGACTAGACAGACTTCATCCACAAAGTAATGTCTCTGCTTTTAAATATGTTGTCTAGGTTGGTCATAGCTTTTCTTCCAAGGAGCAAGCGTCTTTTAATTTCATGGCTGCAATCACTATCTGCAGTGATTTTGGAGCCCAAGAAAATAAAGTCTCCCACTGTTTCTATTATTTCCCCATCTATTTGCCATGAAGTGATGGGATCAGATGCCATGATCATAGTTTTTTGAATGCTGAATTTTAAGCCAACTTTTTCACCCTCCTCTTTCACTTTCATCAAGAGGCTCTTTAGTTCTTCTTCACTTTCTGCCATAAGGGTGGTGTCATCTGCATATCTGAGGTTACTGATATTTCTCCCGGCAATCTTAATTCCAGCGTGTGCTTCATCCAGCCAAGCATTTCACACGATGTACTCTGCATATAAGTTAAATAAGCAAGGTGACAATATTCAGCTTTGACTTATTCCTTTCCCAATTTGGAAGCAGTCTGTTGTTCCATGTCCAGTTCTAAGTGTTGCTTCTTGACCTGCATACAGGTTTCTCAGGAGGAAGGTAAGGTGGTCTGGTATTCCAATCTCTTGAAGAGTTTTCCAGTTTGTTGTGATTCACACAGTCAAAAGCTTTGACATAGTCAAAAAAGCAGAAATAGATGTTTTTGTGGAATTCTCTTGGTTTTTCAATGATCCAACAGATGTTGGCAGTGTGATCTCTGGTTCCTCTGCCTTTTCTAAATCCAGCTTGAACATCTGGAAGTTCATAGTTCATGTACTGCTGAAACCTGGCTTGGAGAATTTTGAGCATTACTTTGCTAGCATGTGAGATGAGTACAATTGTGCAGTAGTTTTAACATTCTTTGGCATTGCCTTTCTTTGGGATTGGAATGAAAACTGACCTTTTCTAGTCCTATGGCCACTGCTGAGTTTTCCAAATTTGCTGGCATACTGCATTTTGCTGGCATATTTGCTCATGTATGTATATAAATACAAATTAATATAAATATTATATATAATCTATTGTTTTTCCAAAAGTTGTAAAATGCTTTATTAACTTAGTTTTTAGTCAGTTAGGGTTAGCTACATTATTCTAGCCATAAAGTGATTCTGGTATTGCCCTTAACCTCTTAGGGAAAATTTTAAATATTTTACCATTGAATATGATTGTTTTTGCTTTCTTGGGATAATCTTTAAGTTTGGGAACTTTCTATTCCTATTTGCTATCAGTTTTTATTATGCTGCTGCTGCTAAGTTGCTTCAGTTGTGTCCGACTCTGTGCGACCCTATAGACGGCAGCCCACCAGGCTCCCCCATCCCTGGGATTCTCCAGGCAAGAACACTGGAGTGGGTTGCCATTTCCTTCTCCAATGCATGAAAGTGAAAAGTGAAAGTGAAGTCGCTCAGTCGTGTCCAACTCTTAGCGACCGCACGGACTACAGCCCACCAGGCTCCTCTATCCATGGGATTCTCCAGGCAAGAGTACTGATGGGTATTAAATGTTATCAGTAGTTTTTTCTACATCCATTGCGATGACTTAAATCCTATCTTCATGCCAGTGGTCTCCAAATTTTTATTTCCACCTCAGATGTCTCTCTGAGGAACCACACCTATGTATGCCATTGCTTGCTTAGAACTACCTTTGAATGTTACACACCTGATAATACTTTTTTGGGGCCCAACACAAGGCTGTATACATTTCATGATATTGGGTGAGTAAAGTGTGAAAGAAAGTGAAGTTGCTCAGTTGTGTCTGACTCTTTGCGACCCCATGGACTGTAGCCTACCAGGCTCTTCCGTCCATGGGATTTTCCAGGCAAGAATAATGGAGTGGATTGCCATTTCCTTCTCCAGGAGATCTTCCTGACCCTGGGACTGAACCCAGGTCTCCAGCACTGTAGGCAGACGCTTTACTGTCTGAGCCACCAGGAAAGTCACCTTGGCTGAGTAAATGTGGTGTCAATTTTAACTCAGCTAAATTTTTAACAGCTTTCAATGCAGCTGTTTTGCTGGAAAGTTCATTTGAATTCCAAGTTTTTGCCAGAGAAACATTTTGACATGGTCTAAAAAAGATTAGAAAACTTTCAACTTTTTTATTAGTGGTATAATAATAATTTACTAAATATTTACTTTATCCCAGGCTTTTTATTGAAATAATCTTATTTAACCATAACAACCCCATGGTATGGATTTTTAAGTTGGATATTATGGCGTTTATAGCCAAGGTTACCGAGGCCTAGAGAAGGAACTTGTACAGACAATAGGTAATGAATCTGGGATTCAAACACAATTTGACAGACTTTAGAGCAAACACACTGAACTACTATACTAAATCTTAAGTATCAGTGATCCAAAAATAAAATCTACGAACTATTCATTTCCATCACGTTTCTAACGTTTACTACATCACTAACCTCCTAACCTTAGAGCAGAGATCAGGGTTAAGAACAAAGTCTGGGAGATAAAAGCAACAATTTTACTTTTTGACAGATAGACGTCTGAACGCATCACTCTCTTGTTTAAATATTTCAATGGACTCTCGTTTTCTTTAAAATAAAATTCAAATTCTCTTAAATCACTTACAATCATCTGGTCCTGCTTCATGTGCTAGCCTTAGATTGAATCACTACCCTTCTCAAACTCTGTGTATTGCTATGAATATTCCTCACACCTCTCTTTGGCTCCCTTCCCCTAGTTTATTTCTCTCTCCCTGGGTTTCAACTTTAATGAATTTCTCTAAGAAGCCTTTCTGAATCTGTCAAGTGTGGAGTAGATATCCTTCCTCTATGCTCTCACAGCATTTTTTACTTTTCCCATCACAACACTCGTAGCACCCATCATCTGTATTTTCAGTTCAGTTCAGTTCAGTTCAGTTGCTCAATCGTGTCCGACTCTTTGCGACCCCATGAATCACAGCACGCCAGGCCTCCCTGTCCATCACCAACTCCCGGAGTTCACTCAGACTCACATCCATCGAGTCCGTGATGCCATTCAGCCATCTCATCCTCTGTCATCCCCTTCTTCTCCTGCCCCCAATCCCTCCCAGCATCAGAGTCTTTTCCAATGAGTCAACTGTTCGCATGAGGTGGCCAAAGTACTGGAGTTTCAGCTTTAGCATCATTCCTTCCAAAGAAATCCCAGGGCTGATCTCCTTCAGAATAGACTGGTTGGATCTCCTTGCAGTCCAAGGGACTCTCAAGAGTCTTCTCCAACACCACAGTTCAAAAGCATCAATTCTTCGGCGCTCAGCCTTCTTCACAGTCCAACTCTCACATCCATACATGACCACTGGAAAAACCATAGCCTTGACTAGATGGACCTTAGTCGGCAAAGTAATGTCTCTGCTTTCGAATATGCTATCTAGGTTGGTTATAACTTTTCTTCCAAGGAGTAACCGTCTTTTAATTTCATGGCTGCAGTCACCACCTGCAGTGATTTTGGAGCCCCCCAAAAATAAAGTCTGACACTGTTTCCACTGGTTCCCCATCTATTTCCCATGAAGCGATGGGACCGGATGCCATGATCTTCGTTTTCTGAATGTTGAGCTTTAAGCCAACTTTTCACTCTCCTCTTTCACTTTCATCAAGAGGCTTTTGAGTTCCTCTTCACTTTCTGCCATAAGGGTGGTGTCATCTGCATATCTGAGGTTATTGATATTTCTCCCGGCAATCTTGATTCCAGCTTGTGCTTATATACCTGAATCTCCCTTAGATTGCAGGCTTAGTAAATAGCAAATACCATGCATCTGACCTTGTTCGTAAAAAGGTCTCCAACATCTAGCAAAAAGCAGACTTTGAATATTTAAATGCATATTTGTTTCTACATATCATCTTTATCAACTCCAATACAGTATTATTTTCTGAGATTATTTTACAATCTAAACATAAGCCAATACATTTAAAGTGCTCAAAAATTACTCTTTACATTAACCTAATACATAGCTCACTTCTTTAAAAGAAAATATTTGATCCACCTTCTAAAGCAATGAAAATGAAAACAAAAATAAACAAATGGGACCTAATTAAACTTAAAAGCTCTTGCACAGCAAAGGAAATCATAAACAAGACAAAAAGCCAACCCTCAGGATGAGAGAAAATATTTGCAAACGAAGCAACAAAGGACTAGTCTCCAAAAGACACAAACAGCCCATGCAGCTCAATATCAGAAAAACAACCCAATCAAAAAACAGGCAGAAGACCTCAACTGACATCTCTCCAAAGAAGACATATAGATGAAAAGATGCTCAATATCACTAATTATTGCTGCTGCTGCTAAGTCGCTTCAGTCATGTCCGACTCTGTGCAACCCCATAGATAGCAGCCCACCAGGCTCTCCCTGGGATTCTCCAGGCAAGAACACTGGAGTGGGTTGCCATTGCCCGGGAAATGTAAATCAAAACTACAATGAGGTTATCAATTCACACCAGTCAGAACGGCTATTATCAAAAAATCTACGAACAATAAGTGCTGGAGAGGATGTAGAGAAAAGGGAACCCTCTTACACGCTGGTGGGAATGTACGTTGATATAGCTACTGTGGAGAATAGTATGGAGGTTCCTTGAAAAACTAAACATAGCACTACCATATGACCCAGCAATCCCACTACTGGGCATATACCTTGAGAGAATCATAATTCCAAGGGACATGTGCACCCCAATGCTCACTGCCGCACTAGTCACAACAGCCAGGACAAGCAATCAACCTAAATGTCCAGTGACAGATGAACAGTTAAATAAGGTGTGGTACATACATACAATGGAGTCCAACTCTGCAACCCCATGGACTACAGCCCACCAGGGATCTCTGTCCATGGAATTTTCCAGGCAAGAATACTGGAGCAGGTTGCCATTTCCTTCACCAGGGGATCTTTCCAACCCAGGGATCAAATCCAGGTCTCCTGTATTGCAGATTCTTTACTGTCTGAGTCATTACTCAGTCACTAAAAGGAACAAAAGAGGGTCATTTGTAAAGACATGGATGGGCCTAGAGTCTGTCATATAGAGTGAAGTCAGAAAGAGAAAAACAAATACTGTGTTAACACATGTGTGTGGAATATAGAAAAATGGTACAGATGAACCTATTTCCAAGCCAGGAATAGAGACCCAGACATATGGACATAAGGGAAACAGTAGGGGTGGGACGAATTGGGAGATTGAGATTGACATATATATACCACCACTTAGTTGGAAGTTGCTATAAAGCTCAGGAAGCTCAGTTAGGTGCACCTGAGGCAGGGGTTGGGTGATGTGCCCTGGAAAGAAGTCCAAGAGGGGATATAGGTATGCATATGGCTGAGTTACTTGATCGTACAACGGAAACTAACACAACACTGTAAAGCAATTATATTGCATTTAAGAAAAGTTCTGAGCAAAAAGAAAAAATAAACTGCTCAAAAAAATTACTCTCTTTACACTAACCTAATACATAACTTACTTCTTTAAAAGATAATATTTATATACCTCAAATTAATGAATATTATATATCTAGCAATAAGAGGCAGAGAAGGCAATGGCAACCCACTCCAGTACTCTTGCCTGGAAAATCCCATGGACAGCGGAGCCTGGTAGGCTGCAGTCCATGGGGTCGCTAGGAGTCGGACACGACTGAGTGACTTCACTTTCACTTTCATGCATTGGTGAGGGAAATGGCAACCCACTCCAGTATTCTTGCCTGGAGGATCCCAGGGACGGAGGAGACTGGTGGGCTGCCATCTATGGGGTCGCACAGAGTCGGACACGACTGAAGCAACTTAGCAGCAGCAGCAGCAGCAGCAATTAGAGGTTCTCCATGAGCAGTTCTTGCTTACAGACATCCCCAAGAGATAGATTTAGATAACCAAAGAAAATTTCTTTATTTTCCCAAAGAAAAACCATACAGAAATCACAATTTCCTCTTCTCTGACACAAGTGTTTTTCTTTCAAACATCACCTCGATGTATGACTAATTATCACAAATTAAATTGTTTAAAAATAACCCCCATTTGTTATCTCTCAGTTCTGTAGGTCAAAAGTTCTGGCAGGCTCAAATGAATTCTCCGAGTCTCTCAAGGCCAAAATCAAGGTCTTAGGCAGGCTGAGCTCTTATCTGGAAGCTCTAAGGAAGAATGCACTTCCACTCATGAAGGCAGTTAGCAGAATTCAGTTTCTTGCAGTTGTTGAACTGAAGCCCCCATTTTCTTGCTGGTTGTCAGTTGGGGACCACACTCAACCTCTAGAAGACGGCTCTAAAATCCTTGTATGTAGATCCCTCCATCTTCAAACCCAGCAACAATGCATCAAATCCTTCCTGTGCTTCAAATCATCTGACTTTTCCCTCTGGTAACTGCTGCAGAAAATTCTGCTTTTAAAGGACTAGTATAATCAGATATGGCTCACCTGGATAATCTCCCTTCTGATAATCCCAGATCAACTGAGTAATAACCTTAATTAGATCTGCAAAAATTCTCTTGTCATGTATGTAACAATCACACGTGACACCTTAGTAGGCGAAACTCAAGAATATACGAGCGTATGTATTACGCACATAGTCACAGTCTCATGGACTAGAAATCTCGGGGGGCTATTTCTAAATTCTGTGCACAACAATCACTAACAATAGATAACACTGTACCCTTGGGCTTCCCTGGTGGCTCAGTGGTAAAGAACCAGCCTGCCAATGCAGGAGACGCATGTTCAATCCCTGGGTCAGGAAGATCCCCTGGAGATGGAAATGGCAACCCACTCCAGTAATTTTGCCTGGGAAATCTCACAGACAGAGGAGACTGGTGGGTTACAGTCCATGGGGTCACAAAAGAGTCAGACATGACTTAACAACTAAACAACAACTGTCCTTTAAACATACTTTACAAAAACTATCTTATTTAATACCTCAGGTTTCAGAGCTCAAGCAGGGTGAGAAGGACACCTGCCCAGAAGGGAAACCCGGCACAGAGTGTCAAGAACTCAGGCAAGGTGAGGAGGCCTTCTGGCCAGAGGAACAGCCCAGTGCAGGAAGAAGGAGCTTAAATTGGATGAGGCAGGTATCTGCATGGAAGAGGAGACAGTTTCCTCACAGCGGTGATGGGAGATTACTTACTCACAGGAGAATTGTTCAAATAAGTAAATATGTTAAGGACAATGAACAGCAAGTTTCTCACTGTCAGAAAAAGAAGGAATATGGATTGGGAGAGAGCTAGCGAGAAATCCATTATGTTAGACTACAATCTGATACATCAGTGTTATCTCATTACTCTCGATAAAGGTGGAAATGTATGTGTGTACATAATACATGCTGCTGCTGCTGCTAAGTTGCTTCAGTCGTGTCCGACTCTATGCGACCCCATAGACGGCAGCCCACCAGGCTCCCCCATCCCTGGGATTCTCCAGGCAAGAACACTGGAGTGGGTTGCCATTTCCCTCTCTAATGCATGAAAGTGAAAAGAGAAAGTGAAGTCACTCAGTCGTGTCTGACTCTTAGCGACCCCATGGACTGCAGCCTACTAGGGTCCTCCGTCCATGGGACTTTCCAGGCAAGAGTACTGGAGTGGGTTGCCATTGCCTTCTCTGACATAATAAATATGCCCGTACATTCTTGAGCTTTGCCTACTAAGAGCAATTGACAGCAGTGACATCTCAAAGGCAATGAGTACATCTAGCTCCCAGATCCTGGCTTCCTAACATCATTTCCCCTAAATAAAAACTAGGCTTTGCAATGGCCATCGAGACAGCCACCACAAAATATCATAGGCAACAGAAACTTACCTTCCTCACAATTCTGAAAGCTAGAACTCCAAGATCAAGGTTCTAGTTGGTTTGGCTTCTGCTGAGCTCTTCTCTCTGGTGTGTACATGGCCACCTCCTCACTGTGTCCTCCCATAGCCTTTCCTTGGTGATTGCACTCATTGGGGTAGGGCTGGGGGTGAGGCACACAGCAGAAAGAGAGCTCTCTGGTGTCTTTTCTTCAATGACAATTATCAAGCCCCCATCTTTATGACTTCCTTTAAATTTAATTACTTCCACAAAGACCCCAGCCATACTGGCACTTAGGGCTTCAACACATGAGTTTGGGGGGACACAATCTTAATGAAATGGATGATTCAAGGGCGAAAGCAGTGGTCCCAAATCTTTTTGGCACCAGGGACCGGTTTTATGGAAGACAATTTTTCCACAGAGCAGGCAGGGGGTGGGGATGGTTTGGGGATGATTACAGCACATTAAATTTATTGTGCTCCTATAAGCATCCAATGCCGCCACTGATCTAACAGGAGGCGGAGCTCTGGTGGTTTGGGGAGCGATCTGAAGCGGCTGTAAACACAGATAAAGTTCACCTCCTGCCATGTGGCCAAGTTTCTAACAGGCCACAGAGCAGTACCAGCCCACAGCCTCTGGGTTTGAGACCCTGGGCTAAAGCACAGAAAGTAAAGCTACAACACCTTACCATGTCAAAAACAGAGGAACCGCTCAGTGAATGACAGAGACATGTTAAAAGCATATCAGACCAAGAGACAAGATATAGAAGCAACCGAAGTGTCCATGAAAAGATGAATGGGTAAAAAAGATACTGTATATGTACACACAATGGAATATTAGCTTAAAATAATGATTAATAATTAGTTTACAATAATGGTAAAAACAATGAAATTTTGCCATTTGTACAACATACTTGGACCTGGAAGGTATTATCCTTAGTGAAAATTGGACAGAGAAAGGTAAATACTGTATTATCACTTACATGTGGAATTCAAAAAATAAAATAAAATAAGAAATGAATATAACAAAACAGAAACAGATTTACTGATATAGAGAACATACTAGTGGTTACCCAGGGGGAGAGATATGGGTGCAAGGGTGCAAGAGACAGGGGTAGGGGATGAAGAGGTACAAAGCAGCATGTATTAAATAAGCAAGATATAAGGATGTAATATATGACACAGGGAATACAGCTAGAATATAGCTAATATTTCATTACTTTAATTGCACTATAATCTATAAAAATACTGAATCACTATGTTGTACACTTGAAACTAACATAACATTGCAAATCAACTATATAATTTTTTAAAAAAAGGACCCGTTCCTTAAGTGTGAGAACCGAATTAGTGACTTGTTTCCAAAGAACAGTGAACAGGAAAAAAAAAAAAGAATGTTTACAGTGGCGGCTGGGAGGAGACATCCCTTGTCTGAGGTCAGGGGCGCTGGGAGAAGCCACCTCACACCCGAGGCCAGGGGCAGTGACCCTGAGGAGCCACCCTGAGCCCGAGGCCAGGGCCGGCGGCCGGAAGGAGCAACCAGAGGAGCAGTGGCTGTGAAGGTACAGGAGGGCCTAGAGGAGCTATCCCACGTTGAAGGTCAGGAACGGCGGAGGTAAGGAGATACCCCTCGTCCAAGGTAAGGAGCAGCTGCTGTGCTTTGCTGGAGCAGCCGTGAAGAGATACCCCACACCCAAGGTAAGAGAAACCCAAGTAAGATGGTAGGTGCTGCAGAGGGCATCAGAGGGCAGACACACTGAAACCATAATCACAGAAAACTAGTCAATTTAATCACACTAGGACCACAGCCTTGTCTAACTCAATGAAACCAAGTCATGTCTGCGGGACAACCCAAGAGGGGTGGGTCATGTCTGACAGAATGTGGTCCACTGGAGAAGGGAATGGCAAGCCACTTCAGTATTCTTGCCTTGAGAACTCCATGAACAGTATGAAAAGGCAAAATTAGAGGATACCGAAAGAGGAACTCCCCAGGTCATTAGGTGCCCAATATGCTACTGGAGATCAGTGGAGAAATAACTCCAGAAAGAATGAAGGGATGGAGCCAAAGCAAAAACAATACCCAGTTGTGGATATGACTGGTGATAGAAGCAAGATCCGATGCTGTAAAGAGCAATATTGCATAGGAACCTGGAATGTCAGGTCCATGAATCAAGGCAAATTGGAAGTGGTCAAACAAGAGATGGCAAGGGTGAACGTTGACATTCTAGGAATCAGCGAACTAAAATGGACTGGAATGGGTGAATTTAACTCAGATGACCATTACATCTACTACTGCGAGCAGGAATTCCTTAGAAGAAATGGAGTAGCCATCATGGTCAACAAAAGAGCCTGAAATGCAGTACTTGGATGCAATCTCAAAAACGACAGAATGATCTCTGTTCGTTTCCAAGGCAAATCATTCAATGTCACAGTTATCCAAGTCTATGCCCCAACCAGTAACGCTGAAGAAACTGAAGTTGAACAGTTTTATGAAGACCTACAAGACCTTTTAGAACTAACACCCACAAAAGATGTCCTTTTCATTATAGGGGACTGGAATGCAAAAGTAGGAAGTCAAGAAACACCTGGAGTAACAGGCAAATTTGGCCTTGGAATGCGGAATGAAGCAGGGCAAAGACTAACAGAGTTTTGCCAAGAAAATGCACTGGTCATAGCAAACACCCTCTTCCAACAACACAAGAGAAGACTCTACACATGGACATCACCAGATGGTCAACACCGAAATCAGATTGATTATATCCTTTGCAGTCAAAGATGGAGAAGCTCTATACAGGCAACAAAAACGAGACCAGGAGCTGACGGTGGCTCAGATCATGAACTCCTTATTACCAGATTCAGACTCAAATTAAAGAAAATAGGGAAAACCACTAGACCATTCAGGTATGACCTAAATCAAATCCCTTATGATTATACAGTGGAAGTGAGAAATAGATTTAAGGGCCTAGATCTGATAGATAGAGTGCCTGATGAACTATGGAATGAGGTTCGTGACATTGTACAGGAGACACGGATCAAGACCATCCCCATGGAAAAGAAATGCAAAAAAGCAAAATGGCTGTCTGGGGAGGCCTTACAAATAGCTGTGAAAAGAAGAGAAGTGAAAAGCAAAGGAGAAAAGGAAAGACATAAGCATCTGAATGCAGAGTTCCAAAGAATAGCAAGAAGAGATAAGAAGGCCTTCCTCAGAGATCAATGCAAAGAAATAGAGGAAAAGAACAGAACGGGAAAGACTAGAGATCTCTTCAAGAAAATTAGAGATACCAAGGGAACATTTCATGCAAAGATGGGCTTGATAAAGGACAGAAATGGTATGGCCCTAACAGAAGCAGAAGATATTAAGAAGAGGTGGCAAGAATACACAGAAGAACTGTACAAAAAAGATCTTCACGACCTAGAGAATCATGATGATGTGATCACTGATCTAGAGCCAGACATCCTGGAATGTGAAGTCAAGTGGGCCTTAGAAAGCATCGCTACGAACAAAGCTAGTAGAGGTGACGGGATTCCGATTGAGCTGTTTCAAATCCTGAAAGATGATGCTGTGAAAGTGCTGCACTCAATATGCCAGCACATTTGGAAAACTCAGCAGTGGCCACAGGACTGCAAAAGGTCAGTTTTCATTCCAATCCCAAAGAAAGGCAATGCCAAAGAATGCTCAAACTACCACACAATTGCACTCATCTCACATGCTAGTAAAGGAATGCTCAAAATTCTCCAAGCCAGGCTTCAGCAGTACATGAACCGTGAACTCCCTGATGTTCAAGCTGGTTTTAGAAAAGGCAGAGGAACCAGAGATCAAATTGCCAACATCCGCTGGATCATGGAAAAAGCAAGAGAGTTCCAGAAAAACATCTATTTCTGCTTTATTGACTATGCCAAAGCCTTTGTGTGGATCACAATAAACTGTGGAAAATTCTGAGAGAGATGGGAATACCAGACCACCTGACCTGCCTCTTGAGAAACCTATATGCAGGTCAGGAAGCAACAGTTAGAACTGGACGTGGAACAACAGACTGGTTCCAAATAGGAAAAGGAGTACGTCAAGGCTGTATATTGTCACCCTGCTTATTTAACTTATATGCAGAGTACATCATGAGAAACGCTGAACTGGAAGAAACACAAGCTGGAATCAAGATTGCCAGGAGAAATATCAATAACCTCAGATATGCAGATGACACCAACCTTATGGCAGAAAGTAAAGAAGAGCTAAAAAGCCTCTTGATGAAAGTGAAAGAGGAGAGCGAAAAAGTTGGCTTAAAGCTCAACATTCAGAAAACAAAGATCATGGCATCCGGTCCCATCACTTCATGGGAAATAGATGGGGAAACAGTGTCAGACTTTATTTTTGGGGGCTCCAAAATCACAGCAGATGGTGACTGCAGCCATGAAATTAAAAGACTCTTACTCCTTGGAAGAAAAGTTATGACCAACCTAGATAGTATATTCAAAAGCAGAGACATTACTTTGCCGACTAAGGTCCGTCTAGTCAAGGCTATGGTTTTTCCTGTTGTCATGGATGGATGTGAGAGTTGGACTGTGAAGAAAGCTGAGCACCGAAGAACTGATGCTTTTGAACTGTGGTGTTGGAGAGTCCCTTGGACTGCAAAGAGATCCAACCAGTCCATTCTGAAGAACACCCCTGGGATTTCTTTGGAAGGAATGATGCTAAAGCTGAAGCTCCAGTACTTTGGCCACCTCATGCGAAGAGTTGACTCACTGGAAAAGACACCAATGCTGGGAGGGATTGGGGGCAGGAGGAGAAGGGGACAGCCAAAGATGAGATGGCTGGATGGCATCACGGACTTGATGGATGTGAGTCTGAGTGAACTCCGGGAGATGGTGATCCACAGGGAGGCCTGGCGTGATGCAATTCACGGGGTCGCAGAGTCGGACACGACTGAGCGACTGAACTGAACTGAACTGAACTGATCAAGGTTAACATCACCAGTAGAAGTCATGTTGATCCCATGTACCCCATCAAACCACATGATCAGAAGTGGACTTCACCTCTGTGGAATTCTTCCCCAAATTCCATAACCCTGATAAGATGATTTATACAAACCCAAGGTGAAGGGCATTCTAAAAAATTTCTGACCAAATATCAAGCCATGAGAAACAAAGAAAAGACTAAGAAGCAGGTGCATAATGGAGACTAAGGAGATGTGATAACTGAATGTGGTACCCTGCATTGTAACCTGCAACAGGAAAAGGACATAAGTGAAAAAACAAATGAAATCCAAGCAAAGTCTATAGTTCAGTTAATAATAATGGACCAATGTCACTTCCTTAGTCTTGACTAGTTTACCTTGATTACAAGATTTGACATTAAGGAAAGTTGGGTAGAGAATATATGGGAACTCCATGTACTACCCTTATAACTATTTCTGTAAATCAAAAAATATTCCAATATGAAAAGTTTATTTAAAAAAGGAAATAGGAGCCAGCTTAAAGAAGCTCCCACTGTCCAAATGTAAAACAATTAAGGCATAAAAGTAAGTAATGAGAGTAATAGAAAATAACTCACTGAACAACATAGGAAACCAAGAGTTTACTTTTGATAGAAAGTAATAAATTAATAAATTGAACACCAGAAAGGGAATTAAGGCATACCTCAGAGATACTGTAAGTTTGGTTCCAGATCACTCAATAAAGTGAATATCCAACGTGAGACACATTTTTTTGTGCCTTCCCAGTGCATAAGAAAGTTATGTTTACACTATACTGCCATATATTAAGTGTGCAGTAGCATTGTCTTAAAACAGCACATAATTTAAAAATACTTAACCGTAGAAAATTCTGAAAGAGATGGGAATACCAGACCACCTGACCTGCCTCTTGAGAAACCTGTATGCAAGCAGGAAGCAACAGTTAGAACTGGACATGGAACAACAGACTGGTTCCAAATAGGAAAAGGAGTACATCAAGGCTGTATATTGTCACCCTGCTTATTTAACTTATATGCAGAGTACATCATGAGAAACGCTGGGCTGGAGGAAGTACAAGCTGGAATCAAGATTGCCGGGAGAAATATCAATCACCTCAGATATGCAGATAACACCACCCTTATGGCAGAAAGTGAATAAGAACTAAAGAGCCTCTTGATGAAAGTGAAAGAGGAGAGTGAAAAGTTGGCTTAAAGCTCAACATTCAGAAAACGAAGATCATGGCATCCAGTCCTATTACTTCATGGAAAATAGATGGGGAAACAGTGAGAGACTTTATTTTTCTGGGCTCCAAAGTCACTGCTGATGGTGACTGCAGCCATGAAATTAAAAGATGCTTACTCCTTGGAAAGAAAGTTATGACCAACCTAGAGAGCATATTAAAAAAAAGAGACATTACTTTGTCAACAAAGGTCCATCTAGTCAAGGCTATGATTTTTCCAGTGGTCATGTATGGATGTGAGAGTTGGATTGTGAAGAAAGCTGGGTGCCGAAGAATTGACGCTTTTGACCTGTGGTGTTGAAGAAGACTCTTGAGAGTCCCTTGGACTGCAAGGAGATCCAACCAGTCCATCCTAAAGGAGATCAGTCCTGGGTGTTCATTGGAAGGACTGATGTTGAAGCTAAAACTCCAATATTTTGGCCACCTGATGTGAAGAACTGACTCACTGGAAAAGACCCTGATGCTGGGAAAGACTGAAGGCAGGAGGAAAAGGGTACGACAGAGGATGAGATGGTTAGATGGCATCACCGACTCAATGGACATGAGTTTGGGTAAGCTCCAAGAGTTGGTGATGGACACAGAGGCCTGGTGTGCTCTGGTTCATGGGGTCACAAAGAGTGGGACACGACTGAGCAACTAAACTGAACTTGCTAAAAAAATTGCTATCCATCATCTGAGGCTTTAGCACATCATACTCTTTACAGTAGTGCCAAAGATCAGTGATCACAGTTCATCATCACAAATGTAACAATGAAAAAGTTGGAAACACTACAAAAATTGCCAAAATGTGATACAGAGACATGAAGTGAGCAAATACTGTTGGGAAAATGGTGCTGAGAGACTTGCTTTATAAACTTTCAATTTGTAAAGAAAATGCAGTATCTGTGAAGTGCTAATAAAGCAAAGCACACTAAGATGAGGCATGCCAGTTTTAATTGAGTTTTAACTGAAGTATGTCATCTCAAAATCCTTATTAATTACAAACAGAATTACAAATCTGCTTGTAGAAGCCCAGCAGATGCCACTTTTTAAAAAGTCAGAGGGATCAAGATAACTTTACCAACAATGGGAAAATTCTACAACATGTACCACCCTGTGATGTTTCTGCCAAGGCTACATAACATGAATCTAATTATGCAGAACTAATCTAATTATAAAGAATGTCCAAACAGAAGGACACTCTATAAAGTAACTGACCTGTAATCTTTGAAAGGGTTGAAACTGTAAAAAGACAAGTTATTTCAGACTGAAGACTAAAAGGACACAACTAAGTGCAATATGTGATTCTGAACTGGATCCTTTCACTATAAAAGATATTAATGGGAAAACAGGCAAAATTTAAACGTGATCTGAAGACTAGATGGTAGTGTTTTCAGTTTCATGGTTCAGTTCAGTTGTCCAGTCGTGTCCGACACTTTGCGACCCCATCGACTGCAGTACTCCCAGAGCCTACTCAAACTCATGTCCATCGAGTCAGTGATGCCATCCAACCGTCTCATCCTCTGTCGTTCCCTTCTCCTTCTGCCTTCAGTCTTTCCCAGCATCAGGGTCTTTTCCAATGAGTCAGTTCTTCGCATCAGGTGGCCAAAGTATTGGAGTTTCAGCTTCAACATCAGTCCTTCCAATGAATATTCAGGACTGATTTCCTTTAGGATGGACTGGTTGGATCTTCTTGCAGTTCAAGGAACTCTCGAGTCTTCTCCAATACTACAGTTCAAAAGCATCAATTCTTCAGCACTCAGCTTTATGGTCCAACTGGAAAGACTATAGCTTTGACAAGATGGACCTTTGTGGACAAAGTAGTGTCTCTGCTTTTTAATATACTGTCTAGGTTGGTCATAGCTTTTCTTCCAAAGAGCAAGAGTCTTTTAATTTCATGATTGCAGTCACCATCTGCAGTGATTTTGGAGCCGAAGAAAATAAAGTCTCTCACTGTTTCCATTGTTTCCCCATCTATTTACCATGAAGTGATGGGACTGGATGCCATGATCTTAGTTTTTTAAATGTTGAGTTTTAAGTCAACTTTTTCATGGTAGTTTCACAAAGTTTCACGGTAATGATGTGTTTATGCTGGGGAAAGTCCATATTTGTATGAAATACACAATAAAAGTCCTCAGGTTGATAGAAAGTAGGTCAGTACTCTCTCAAACAGTTCAGGAAAAATAAGTCCTTTGTACTTATAACTTTTCTGTAAGTTTGTGATTATTTCAAAATTTAAAACTTCCCAGATTCACATGTTCTTGTTTATTGCTGTTACTTCTATTCTAGATCAGGATGCAAAAAACTAACAAGATATAAAGTCAGAGAGATGGAGACTAATCTGAAATCAAAAGCAAGCAGCTGAACTTGAGGGTAATAGAAGATTCAAAGTTCAGGAAATAAAGGCAAGCTGGGAACTACAAGCAGATAATCACTATAGTGGCTTAAGGAAAAATATAAAAACTGATCGGCTAGGGTAAAGGAAGTGAGGTAGGGCTGGGTGAAAGGCGATGGCAGGAAAGAGGCAAAGAATATTTGTGCAAATACAGGCTCAGTTCAGTTGCTCAGTCATGTCTGACTCTTTGCGACCCCGTGAATTGCAGCACGCCAGGCCTCCCTGTCCATCACCAACTCCCAGAGTTCACCCAAACTCACATCCATCGAGTCAGCAAAGCCATCCAGCCATCTCATCCTCTGTCGTCCCCTTTTCCTCCTGCCCCCAATCCCTCCCAGCATCAGAGTCTTTTCCAATGAGTCAACTCTTCGTATGAGGTGGCCAAAGTACTGGAGTTCCAGCTTTAGCATCATTCCTTCCAAAGAAATCCCAGGGCTGATCTTCTTCAGAATGGACTGGTCGGATCTCCTTGCAGTCCAAGGGACTCTTGAGAGTCTTCTCCAACATCACAGTTCAAAAGCATCAATTCTTTGGCGCTCAGCTTTCTTCACAGTCCAACTCTCACATCCATACATAACTACTGGAAAAACCATAGCCTTGACTAGACAGACCTTTGTTGGCAAAGTAATGTCTCTGCTTTTGAATATGCTATCTAGGTTGGTCATAACTTTTCTTCCAAGGAGCAAGTGTCTTTTAATTTCATGGCTGCAATCACCATCTGCTGTGATTTTGGAGCCCCCAAAAATAAAGTCTGACACTGTTTCCACTGTTTCCCCATCTATTTCCCATGAAGTAATGGAACCAGATGCCATGATCTTCGTTTTCTGAATGTTGAGCTTTAAGCCAACTTTTTCACCCTCCTCTTTCACTTTCATCAAGAGTCTTGAGTTCCTCTTCACTTTCTGCCATAAGAGTGGTGTCATCTGCATATCTGAGGTTATTGATATTTCTCCCGGCAGTCTTGATTCCAGCTTGTTTCTTCCAGTTCAGCGTTTCTCATGATGTACTCTGCATATAAGTTAAATAAGCAGGGTGACAATATACAGCCTTGACGTACGCCTTTTCCTATTTGGAACCAGTCTATTGTTTCATGTCCTGTTCTAACTGCTGCTTCCTGACCTGCATATAGGTTTCTCAAGAGGCAGGTCAGGTGGTCTGGTATTCCCATCTCTTTCAGAATTTTCCCCAGTTTATTGTTATCCACACAGTCAAAGGCTTTGGCATAGTCAATAAAGCAGAAATAGATGTGCTTCTGGAACTCTCTTCTGCAATTCTAATGCTATTTTGGTAACAAAGGTTTAACAGAAAGCTTCAGACTCACAAAGCATATGTACAAGCATAAGGATGAAGGAAATCTAAAGATAATGATGGTAAATAAGCTCAAAATTAAGCATCAAATGCCTAGAAAACAAATTTAGGGACACACAATAAGTTAGGACTCAGAAATCTAACAAAGAAAAAATTTATCATAGCAATAGTTACTGTGAGTAGTCTTGATATGTTTTTAAAAGAGAAACCTTTGCATCCACACATGTTAAGTGGGAAATAATACATTAGAGTATCAAAATTCTGAACATCTACTCTGTGCCAGGCATACTATGTAAAATGTTAGTAACACTGCATAACCAGAGAACAATGATCACTGACATCAAACATTAAGTGATAGGTGACTTTCTTAGAAAGAAAATTAAGAAGCCTGATATATTTCTTGCCCAGAAAGAGGATTGTGCCACCTATGCATAAATGTGGCCCACAGAAGTTTCTGCTGAAAACTTTTCTCAAGAAGCAACTTTGGACCTGTTCTAGTGGTCCATACTCAGGTGAAGTCCCAAAAACATGATCAAAATTATAACAGTGTGGGAAGGTGTTCCTCAATCTAGGTATAAAATCTCCCAGAATGAGATCAGAGGCAAATCGCAAGAGATCCACAGCACCTTTAAATCACATGCAGATTTCTATGTGCCTGTGAACATTAGAGGGGATTCCCCAATAGCTCAGTTGATAAAGATGCAGGAGACCCCGGTTCAATTACTGGGTTGGGAAGACCTGCTGGAGAAGGGATAGGCTACCCACTCCAGTATTCTTGGGCTTCCCTTGTGGCTCAGATGGTAAAGAATCCGCCTGCAATGCAGGAGACCCCGGTTCAATCCCTGCATTGGGAAAATCCCCTGGAGAAGGGAAAGGCTACCCACTCCAGTATTCTGACCTGGAGAATTCCATGGACTGTATAAGTCCATGGGGTCACAAAGAGTCCAACACGAGTGAGCAATCTGCCCATGAACGTTAGAACTTTTCCTGAGAGAGGGTTTACAGCTTTCAACCTATTCAGAAGCCATAAACAGTTGACTGATAGAATAATTATATGTGAATGGAGTTCACTGCCAAAAGAGCTAACACAATCTTACAATGCAAAATGTGTTCATCTTACAAACTAATCCTGAAAGCCTGCCATGTGCCAGACACATTAACAGAAGCATAGCATTTTAGAACAAAGAGGTGGGTAGTCTCCTTCTGTTTTAAACTTCCCTTGGAACAATGTGTCAGCTTCTAGGTTAAACACTGGTGACACCGAGGTAAATATTACATAACCCCTGTCCTTTGAAACACTTAGGATCTACTGTATGTATGGGAATTACAATCATAACACAGTGTGGGTTAAGAATATAATTTTGGAATCAAAAAGACATTAGCTTTTCTCCACTCTACCAATAAGCTGAATGACTGCACAGACTGCTTGACATTAATTTTGCATCTCTGTTTCCCTATCAATAAAATGAGCATTAAAAAATTCTGATCTTACAGCCTTGAAAAAAGGATTAAACACAATGCAAAAGCAGCACAGTGCCTAGCAACAGTTGTTTAGTTGCTAAATCCTGTCCAACTCTTGTGCCACCCCACGGACTGTAGCCCTCCAGTCTCCTCTGTCCACGGGATTCTCCAGGCAAGAATACTTGAGTGGGTTGCCATTACTTCTGCAGGGGATACCAACCCAGGGATTGAATCCACATCTTTACCACTGCGCCACAACAGGCCTCCAATAAACAAAGGTTATTATCAAGGAGATCTCAGCTATACTCAACTCTGAGTGCCACATTTTAAGAGATCCAACAACAAAATGATAGTCGTGTGTGTGTTTAGAGAAAAATAAACCAGACGGTGAGGCAACTCAGACTCATGTTCTAAATCGAGTGGTTTGAAGGAAGCAAGATTATAAGTTAAAAAAGAGAATACCATAATTTCTCCATGCTACTAGAGGAGAAAAGTTGGATCAAGAAATCAAAATTTCAGGGAAATAGATTTTATATATTTAATATAAAAAAGACATTTATAACAACAAAAGCTGTCTGAAAATGGAGCAGGATATCTTACAAAGAAGTGATTTCTTTGAGACTAAACGTGTTAAAAATGTGCTGGAATCCATGTGTTTAGGACCCTGCAAATCGTATTCATGCAATGCAGGAGACCCGAGTTCAATCCTTCGGTCGGGAAGATCCCCTGGAAAAGGGCACGGCAACCCACTCCAGTATTCTTGCCTGGAGAATTCCATGGACAGAAGAGTCTGGTGGGCTACAGTTTATGGCGTTGTGAAGAGCCAGACAAGACCGAGCAACTAACACACTATTCAACAAAAGGGTGAGATAAAATGTCTTCTGCCATCCTTTCCACTAAGGTTCCATGGTTTTTAAATTAAAATTCTATATTATTTAGGATACTATTGGTTGTAATAACATAAGATCCACTTGGGAAAAGAAATGTTATGACAAACCTAGATAGCATATTAAAAAGCAGAGACATCACTTTGTCAGCAAATTGTCAACAAAGGTCCGTATAGTCAAAGCCATGCTTTTTTCCAGTAGTCCTATATGGATGTGAGAGTTGGACCATAAAGAAGGCTGAACACCAAAGAAATGATGCTTTCCAACTGTGGTGCTGGAGAAGCCTTTTAAGAGTCCTTAGACAGCAAGGAGATGAAACCAGTCAATCCTAAGGGAAATTAACTCTGAATATTCTTTGGAAGGACTAATACTGAAGCCCCAATACTTTGGTCACCTGATGTGAATAGCTGACTCATTGAAAAAGACCCTGATATGCTGGGAAAGATTGAGGGCAGGAGAAGGGAAGTTAGACTCTTACATAACTAAGAAATTCAAAGGTAGGTCAAGTTTTAGACACAGTTTGACCAGGGTTCTAGCTCAGCTTCTCTACTCTTTTTCCTTCTTTCTTTCTTTTCAGGTCAATTCTCCTTTGTCCTCATAATGTCAGCTGAATCAGAGCAATGAGTCTCTGCATTCATATTCCATGCAAAGAAAGAGTCACTTACCTTAACAACCAAAGTCCTAAGCTTCTTTATTATACCAGGCTGAAATAATCACCATGGCCAAGGGACTCCCCTGTGCTGACTGGCGTAGGTCCAGGTTATTGCCCATCCTTTAAACAATTACAATGGCAAAGCAAAGAATTCTGTTCATTGGTTATGTCACTTGCACAGATGGGGACAGAGAGCAAACCAAGTCAAATTACATCACTAAACAAGGGAGGGGTACGTCCTCAGAGAAAGATCTGGGCGCTATTAGGAAAAACAAGAAGAAAAACGGAGACTGAGAAGGTAGGCAACAGCATCAGGGTCTGAGCAAGAAACAGATGGCACACTCAAAACCTAAGTAGCTGGAGAGAATTTTTGAAAGAGACTATCTTTAAGAGTTCACAGAAAGCCCATGGTTAGCAACAGTCAGTCCGCTATAACCCCCAGGCCTAATTAGGCAAGGGGAGTGATTACAACCACCCAGGTAGCCTAGTTGAATAAAAATGAGAGTCGCTCAGTCGTGTCTGACTCCTTGCGACCCCATGGACTATACAGTCCATGGAATTCTCCAGGCCAGAATACTGGAGTGGGTTGCCATTTGCTTCTCCAGGGGATCTTCCCAACCCAGGGATTGAACCCAGGTCTCCCACATTGCAGGCGGATTCTTTACCAGCTGAGCCACCTCTAGTTGCATGTAGAGACCCACTGGAAAGAAACTGTGACCTCTGAAAGAGGAAACAACCAAGCCCCAGGTAACCTGGAAGATAGGGAACTGGCTGAATAAATGCCTCACTCTTTCTCTCCTCCACCCTTTGATCTCCCACTAGAGGTTTGGCCAAATGCAATCGGAAACCAGAGAATGAGAGAGCCCTGTTAGTGCAACCCACAGCAAAGTCAGCCTCCAAGGACACAAAGCAGGTGATAAGGGTGGAGAAAGGTCTGGAGACACAAGTGGAAGACATTCGGTATAGCAACCAAGGACGGTCTTCTGCAGATAATCATGAGCCAAAATTGATAATACACACACGTGTTCTAAGTGGTCTGATCTTCCCACTTCTCATAAGTAACCTCACTGAACACTATCCCCTGTGAGTAAGACAACTGCTTCTTAGGCAAACAAAGTAAAAACACACCCAGGATTTCTAATAAGCAATTATAGATCTTTAAATTTATAGATGATTTGGTTCTCTGTATTTATATTTTAATATCCTTTCATTAGCCTGTTCTAGCTGGGCTAAGCACAAAGCTTATTGCCCACAGATGAAACATGAGCCCTGGAGACCCTTAAGGGTTACTGGCTGTAACACAGGGACAGTGAGTGCAAATAGAAGAATCAAGAGACAAAACTCAGGGGGTTAGTAACCCTGTTAGCAGCAACAGCCTTTGATTGGAGTTGATCTCATTTAAGGCTCCCCTGATCTTCTGAATCTTATTTATTTAAAGAACAGTTCCCTTAAATGCAGGCCCTTCTTGAGCATCTCACATAAGACACAGGTGCGCCCATCAATGACTGGAAACTGGAAGTCTCTGCTCCAGCACAAAGCTAACCAGATATTATTGTACTATTTAGAGTAATCTTACACTTTAGAAGCATCATAGCTTAAGTAAATGTTAAAATGCTAACCAGCAAAGCTAAATACCACCTACTATATCCCTTCTATGGGAAAACACGTTGCAAGTCCAAAATTAACTTATAAGCATAACTCATTCATTAATTAGGGAATGGTCTATAAATCACCTGAAACTTCTCTAGATTGCTCATTAACACTCAGCATTGTGATGCTAACCACAAAGCACTCCTCTTCTCAAATGTGTTTTTAGAGCAAGAATAAGCATTGCTGAAACACTTTTTAAGAATTTCTGCCAAGAAATTCACTGAGCCAGTGGTGTCCCAGAAATGTAGAAATATATTCTTTTAGCAGCTTTCAGTGTCCCTGTTACACTGGGACACAGGAAATATGTAGAACCCCTAAGTCAATTGTGATTACACTAAAAAAAGAAAATGCGATAGGTAACTTCTAAGTAGTAGAAACCACTATACTAAGAAAAGTAACTTTTGAAGTGAGTAAAATGACATCCTCAGTAAGAAAAAGAATGATTTTATAATGTAAAAACATCCTGGTATTGTCAGGAAAAAGTGATGAATTAACAGCCCCAGCTTAAAACGAGGCAATAATTACTGAATATATTGTTAGAGAAAACAAATAAGGTATATTTTTAAATCCCACAGTTAAAGAACACAAAGTATGTGAGAAAACTCTATTGGTTTCTGACTAACATAAAAAACAAGGTGGGAATAAATAGCATTTAAGGAGAAAATCACCCAGTTTCCTACATTTGGTGGTTTGTTATTCTAAAAAAGTGCTGTTTTCAAATGGGCCTCCATGAATTAACCATCAAGCTTCTCAATTGACTACCATAATAGAGCACTTTGAAATCAAAGTTCAGTTCAGTTGCTCAGCTGTTTCTGACTCTTTGTGACCCCATGGACACCAGCACACCAGGCTTTCCTGTCCATCACCAACTCCTGGAGCTTGCTCAAACTCATGTCTTTCTAGTCGGTGATGCCATCCAACCATCTCATCCTCTGTCATCCCCTGCTTCTCCTGCCCTCAATCTTTCCCAGCATAAGGGTCTTTTCAGATGAGTCAGTTCTTCACATCAGGTGGCCAAAGTATTGGAGTTTCAGCTTCAGCATCAGTCCTTCCAATGAATATTCAGAACTGATTTCCTTTAGGATGGACTGGTTGGATCTCCTTGCAGTCCAAGGGACTCTCAAGAGTCTTCTCCAACACCACAGTTCAAAAGCATCAATTCTTTGGCACTCAGCTTTCTTTATGGTCCAACCCTCGTATCTATACATGACTACTGGAAACACTATAGCTTTGACTAGACGGACTTTTGTTGACAAAGTAATGTCTCTGCTTTTTAATATGCTGTCTAGGTTGGTCATAGCTTTTCTTTCAAGAAGCAAATGTCTTTTAATTTCATCGCTGCAATCACCACCTGCAGTGATTTTGGAGCCCAAGAAAATAAAGTCTCTCACTGTTTCCATTTTTCCCCCTTCTATTTGCCACGAAATGAAAGTCACTAATATCCAAAGTGAGACAACAGAGTGTTTTTTCTATTTACCAATCCGGGCTATTATTCAAGTACTTCACATTTTCTAATTACACAATGTCTTTCAGATTTTAAAATAAATACAACAAAGACAAAATACACACAGATGATAGGGAAGAAAGAAACCTGAGTGAACTCAAACAATACAGGAAATAAATACCACTGTTTCTCCATTTTGAAACCCTAGTAACAATGCTACTGAACCAGAATCAGGTTAATCATAAAATATACACAATTTTTAGAAATACAGTTTAAAAGTCCATGTTTTAGGGCACTACCTTAACTAATCAAAATTCTAAAGTCAGAGTTGCAAAAGACTATTCATACGTATAGACATACACATACACACAATGGCTACAGTGAATAAGAACCAGTGTTCACAGCATCATTATTATTCATTATAAATAATGATAGTAATTATTGTAAATATTAGTCATAATAAATCAATCACTACAATTACATTCCAAAACACATACATTCAAAGACATAACTATAAATATCATATCACAGTGGCATGGAGTACTCAGGGACTGAGGTAGCTCTAAAAAATTAGAGTTGAATCCAGGGCAGGACCAATAAAAAAATGAGACTAGAAACGTAGGCAGGGGCCAAGTCACATAAAGCTAGAGCCTTACATTTCTATCCTAGTATGTCATGCTTCTCAAGTGATGTCTGAATACTCCACGGTAATACCAGAGTATGGAAAATCACAGGATAAAGACAGTGGCTCTTCCTTAAGTGTCAAGTTTATGAAAAAAAGATCTCGAGGGAAGTTAACTGAGTTTAACTCATTGTTTTTATATTAAATCCAACTTTACTAGAACATAAAATCAATGTGAATTTTTCAGACAGAACATGAAGCTTCAAAGGAATTTCGCTCTTGCAGTAGGCTAATTCAGGTTCACTGTTCCTTACAAATTGAGGAAAAGAGACAAATAATGGAGAATTGAAGGAAAGTTTGAGAATCAGTGTTGGGAACGGGAAGGGGGAGCCAAAGATTTGTTGTTGTTTTAATAGGAGAGTGACATGGTCAGATCTGTGCTTTGGGACGCTCTCTCAGGGAAATGGAACAGGATGGGCTAAAACATAGACGATAGCACAGTAATGAGAGTAGGCAATAAACAGAAAAGTTGCAAACTTGTGCAAGAAATGAAAAGGATATGAACCAGAGTTGAAGCTATGAGAACACAGAGGGCTGTGAGGACTCCAGAAAGCATACAATGGTCACCAGGCAGCACCTGACTGATGGCGGTAACTATTCTTTTGAGAACTTATTAGTTCTCAATGTGCTCCTTTTTTTAGAGCAAGTATTTCTACTACTGTAAGGTATTTGATATTTGTACCTTTAAAAGCTTGAACTTAAAAATAACATTTATGTCTTCTAATCATAGGAACAGTATAGCTGTGGGATGGTATTGTAAATCTCTTATACCCAAAATTAAACAAAATATGAGTAAGATTTAAGAAAACTATGTTTAATTAAGAAAATGTCCACGTTTTCAAAATGTTAAGAAGAAATCATTGGGCTCCTACTGATCAATCACCAATACAGCATTTCTAGAAACATGACTATACAGTTTGAGAACTCAAGTTAGGAATGACTTTGATCCTTAATGTGATATTACCAAATAAATGAATGAATCAACATAGTTTCTCCTAGAACAGAACAATAATTTGAGCATTTAAAATATCTCATTACTTAGAAACTGGACAAAAAGTGGTCTTTTAACTATTTTTAACCATATTAGTCATTTTATAAGGAATAAATAGGAGTTTATCTAGGTGATACTGGCTAAACAATACAAAATAAAATTAAACTTAATCCTTCACTAGTAAGTTGACAGTAAAATGCAGCCACTAGGTAAAATCAGAATTAGAATGGCACCCCACTCCAGTACTCTTGCCTGGAAAATCCCATGGATGGAGGAGCCTGGTGGGCTGCAGACCATGGGGTCGCTAAAGAGTTGGAAACGACTGAGCGACTTCACTTTCACTTTTCTCTTTCATGCATTGGAGAAGGAAACGGCAACCCACTCCAGTGTTCTTGCCTGGAGAATCCCAGGGATGGGGGAGCCTGGTGGGCTGCCGTCTATGGGGTCGCGCAGAGTAGGACACGACTGAAGTAACTTAGCAATAGGAAATAAAACATAAAATATTTGCAGAACACATTCATGGAAATATTCCAGCTTGAGAAGTAGATCAAGTAAATGTTAATTTTATTGCACTAGTAAGAAAAGCAATTCTTACCTTTAAATATTTTGAAGAAAAGTATCTTTTAATTGCTTTTAAAAATTAGCATATTTGGCCTACTCTACTTATTTACGTAACACAGACCATTGATAGTTATGATTGTTATCAGAAAACCTAGGAACAGTACAAGTACTGAAGACAATAAAAAAACACTACTCAAACAAATGTTATCTGTAATCTAACACTGACCTGTTTAAATTTTAAAACTGGATTATCAGAAATACTTAAAATATTTCATTATAGAAATGATCATACAAAAAATAAAGACTAGGACAAGTCTGGGAACCAGTATTTGGGTGCTAATAACGGTTTGTTTTGTTGCTTACAGATGAAACTCCTCAGTTCTCAAAAAATTTGGCATAAAAATTAACTTAACATAAAAATTTAAGATACTTTACTTGTCAGTAAAAGATCCATCTACATATACAGATCTTATACCAGTTTCATTTGATAATTTATGCTTACTACCTTATCGTTGTTGTTGGGTCACAAGTCAAGCCCAATTCTTTGCAACTCCATGAATTGCAGCACGCCAGGGTTCCCTGTCCCTCACTTTCTCCCAGAGTTAGCTCAAATTTCATCTATCTTACAGGAAATCCTAAAATTGAGATTACACATAAATTCATAACTGAGGGAGACTATCTCAAAAATATAAATCCGAGTAATTTTCATAAAACCTCTCTCCATCACTAACAAGTAATTAACTATTCCTTTTATTGGACTCTGATATATTTTTTCCAAGCCTCTTAAGATGGGAGATGAGAAAGATACCAACAGCAAAGGAAAAATAGAAATTCCTAAAATTTATGGTCCAAATATTTTTAGAATTAATGCAAAGAAATGTGATAGCAAAAGTAGCTGACATTCTACAAAGGAAATCAAGACACTCCCCGCTCTTCTAGATTACCTACACATAAAACTATTCCTTCAATTTTGTTTTTTTTTAAATGCCATCTGCCTTTTCCAAGCCTCCCTCTTTCTGAGCTCACTTGCTATCCTCTCTTTGCGTGGGCACGGGAAAGTTGCTTCAATGAAATCAGTCCATTGCAGTTGTCCTTACAGCATTACAAAACATTACCCGCCTGAGGGGAAGTGGACAATAATGGAAAGAGTTGAAAGAGGGATGAGATGTACAAATACTGACAGAGACTTTTTTACATTGCTTTTTTGAAACAAAATGTCCCTTCATGCATATGGGTTACAAGGTTACATGCTCACATTTATTGTGAATGGCTACGTAAGATCTAATTACAAAGCAGCCAGGCACTGGTCTCATTATTTAACGGATCTCATGGAAGAACCGCTGCAATTATCAATCAGCAGCCTCCCCCCCCCGCCCCCGCCCCCGGAATACCATGCATCCCAGTAAAGGAGGGAGGTACACTAACTGCCTCAAATCTGCAACCACTAGGACAGCCCACCCTCCCCATCTCCACAAAACATAGAAATTCTAGCTAAACGTTAAATATACGTCAACATCTAGACAATTAAGAAACCCTGAACAGTCTAAAGAAATTCGGGGTTTTTTTGGTTTAAAAAAAAATGCACACATGAAAAGATAGATAGTATTTCACGTTAACAGTGGTTATCTTTACGTATCAAACATACAGGTGATTTCTATCCCACTCCCACCCTCCGTTGCGCTTCTTCGTGTTTTCTAGTTTTCTTACAAGGAGCAAATGAGCCTGTTAATTTGGCAATCCAGGAGGCGGAGGCCGGGGGGGCGGGGTGGTGGTAAAGTCAATTAGATGTAGAGCTTAAAGCAACAGTTAATTTGGTTCAAAGACGCAGAGAAACCTATCTTGAAACCTTCTCGGAGTCAGTAAGACGGCAGCAAGTCTCCCCAGAGCGCTGCGATAACCTCTGTTACCAGGGTCTTAGCAACTGAGGGGACAGAGTTGTTTCATACAAACTCGGGCAAGTGCTCCAAACAGCAGCAAAACTCACTCCTAGCTCTCCCGTGACCCCGCCCCCCATGGCACACCCAGGTCCCGAGGACCCTGCGGGACCCTTCGCCCGTCTCAACGTGCTCCCAAAGCCTTGGTTTCCGCCCCCTCCCAACCCAAACTGTGCTCTGCAGCCCACCGCCACTCTCCTTCATCTACTCCGCCAAACCCTTCCCGCGACACACGATCCTGGAACCGGCCGGACTTACAGACAGCGCTCCGGGTTCCCGTGACCTTGGAGAAGCCCCTTCGCCTCTCTGAGCCTCAGTTTCTTAACGTGCCTCCCTCGCGGGGCGACCGCGGGCTCAGAAACCGGGGGCTCTGCAAAAGCCACGGACAGTGCTCGTAACTCGGCACGACCCCTCCTCCCCCGGACCGCTCGCAGACGCCGGGCACTAGCCTGGACACCTAAGGGGCAGCTCTGCTC
This sequence comes from Budorcas taxicolor, assembly GCF_023091745.1. Taxonomy (NCBI): domain Eukaryota; kingdom Metazoa; phylum Chordata; class Mammalia; order Artiodactyla; family Bovidae; genus Budorcas; species Budorcas taxicolor. The sequence goes on from NC_068912.1 coordinate 80,670,599, forward strand.
TGCATCTGCTGCGCCGGAGCCCCCGGGGACGCGTCGCCTCGCAGCCCGTCCCCGTACCTGGCAGCTGCTGTCCTGGGGCAGGTTCTTCACCAGGATTTTTCTGCGGTTGCTAAGCTCCCGGCGCATCCGCTGCAGCCGCGAGGCGACCTCCTCCGGGTGCAGCGCCGCGGGTACGGGGCCCCGGGCGTCGTCGCGCGCTTCGGAGAAGGGGCTCGGCCCGCGCGGCCCCGGCCCCGGCGCCGCCGCGCCCCCTTCGCCGCCGCCGTCTCCCGCCGCCGCCATCTTCCCGGGCGCCCCGCGGCTGCGGGCTCCTCGGAGGCTCGAGGGGAAGGGAGAGAGCGAGCGGGAGGAGGCCCGGGCGGGGGCGAGGCGGGCCGAGGCCGCAGAGCCGGCCCAGCCGCGCGGAGGGAGGGAGAAGGGGGATGGAGGCGGCGCCGCAGCCAGCAGCCGGCGGGCGGGAAGAGGAAACCTGAGCGCCGAGGAGGAGCCCAGAACCACCTCGCGGGAACCTCCCCTCGGGCCGCGGGCCCCGGAGCCCTGGAGCGCCCCCCCTCCCGCCCGCCCGCGAGGGCCTCGGCGCCGCCCCGCGGACACCTGTGCTCGCGCGGGCGGGCGCTCCCCTCCCCGCACAGCCCTAGGGAACTCCCAGGTTTGGACACTAGGTATGCGGCCCTTTGGCACCGGCTTCCCCGGGGGCACTCGAGCCCCAAACGCCTGTTCCCGCGCGGCCTTCCCACGTGACACCGTAACTGTCCCCGAGCTCCCCTCGAAACTCCCGCGCTCCGATAGCTCCGGGCTCATGACGCGCCTTCAGCCCCTGCAACCCCGGGGCGGCCTCTCCCCAGCCCGGACGGTGACCCTTCCGCCGTGCTCAACGTGTACACATTTGGCAAAGAAATTAAGAGTTCGCAGTGAAAAATAAAATGTGAGTTTTTCTAGGGAGTACAAAGAAAGATGTTCCGGAGGCAATTTTGTATATTTGGGAAAACCTGATCGCAAAGTATTTTCCTGGCTGTATCTATGAGAAAGCCTGTGCCCTTGACCCGTCCCTCCGTTTCTTTTGTACATTTCCTAAAATGTAAAACCTGGATGGTTGCATATGCAGTGCATAAAGGGGTGCCGAAACAAAGACAAATGGAGACGATCTATGACAGAGGGCTGGAGAAAACGCTACTTGGAACATTATTTTAATTGAAACTTGGAGGGAGAGTAACATTTTAGAAGTAAGTCAAAGCGATGTTATAACATCAAACAATTGGGGAGCCTTTGACTGGCACCAGCCCAAATAACTGTGAGCAAAGGGAAACATGCATCTTAAGTTCATGGCATACAAATAGACTCTCAAACAACACCAAAGCCTGTTTAATAACATTAATGTTATTGCGTTGGGGTGAGATATTTTCAGTAAATGTCACCAAAAAGTGAAAACAAAAAAGATTTTTAAAAAACATTCTATGTATTCAGTACTTGTGTCCCCACAAACGTCTAAGTACAAATGTTTCATTTCCTCTTCACAATAATTCAATTAGGTAAGTTTTATTTCCCTCACTTTACAAGTGAAGAAACAGCCAGGTTGCTTAATTCTAAAGCCCAACGCTCTTAATAACATAAAAAGGCTCACCTGTCATATCTCCATCACAAAATAATGATTGCTAACATTCCTGCATTTATTCTCTGCCAACAAATACTTGTATCATTAAAATGATTCTGCACTACACCCATGTTCTTAGTACCACTATTGTCAATAGCCAAAGCGTAGAAACCACCTGAAAGGTCTTCTAATGAATAAACTATAGCATATGTGCACTGCTGCTGCTGCTGCTAAGTCGCTTCAGTCGTGTCCGACTCTGTGCGACCCCATAGATGGCAGCCCACCAGGCTCCTCTGTCTCTGGGATTCTCCAGGCAAGAACACTGGAGCGGGTTGTCATTTCCTTCTCCAGCATATGTGCACAATGGAATATTACTCAGCTGTATTAAAAAAAATCAAGTACTGCTACAAGGTGGGTAGACATCCAGAACATTATGCTTAATGAAAGAAACCAGACAAGAAAGGTCACGTTACACAATTACATTTACATGAAATATTCCGATAAGTAAATCCATAGAGACAGAACTGAAGCTGGTAGTCACCAGGGGTTGCGGGAACAGGGAATGGGAAGCAACTGCTTAATGGATACAGGTTTCCTTTTGGGGTGATGAAAATGTTTTGGATTTGGGCAGAGGCAGCAGTTGTCCAATATTGTGAAAGTACTAAGTTAACACTGAATAGTTCACTGTAAAATGGTTAATGAGTTTCATTTGATAAAAAATGTAAATGATATTCTAGAGTTACAGCTGTTATCTGCTTTTTATATTTTCAGAGCCTAAAATTCTATGCCAGTATAATTGAACATCATTATTTTTCATGGTGGCATATTATTTTATTGTGATAATTACCATAGTTACATCACTAATTGTTTAGTATTAGACATCTTTATCTACTGTTACACCACACTGAGATTAATATCCCGTGTCCGTGTTTGCAGATTTGCGATTTTTCCATTGAGCAAAGAACTAGAAACAATATATCTTCATTAATAAAATTAGGATATATGAAGATTTTTGATATGTATTTCCAAGCTACCTTTCTCAGTTTTCCCCACATCACAAACACTGTATGAGAGTGCTCATTTTCCTGCTTGCATCCATGATAATTTGATATCAAAATAATGTCTCATTTTGGTTTTAAATTTTATTGCTTGTGGGATCTTAGTTCCCCAAACAGGAATTGTTGAACCCAGGCCCTTGGCAGTGAGAGCGAGAAGTCCTAACCATTGGACTCCAGGGAATTTCTAAATTTTATTTATTTGATTAAAAGTTATGAGTTGTAAGCTCCAATTAAGTGCTGTTCCAAAGAGCTGAGAGACTTTAAGATGTATATTTTTTAAAGTGAGCAAGAAACATGAATAGGCTTAGCATTCACTCGGACCTTGAGTCAGTCATTCACTCGGACCTTGAGTCAGTCATTAAGTTTGAGAACATGTATTTATCTAAATGAGTACCATTTTCTTGATAAACATTTGAAAATGTCTCTTCTGTACTAGACAATATATACAAAGGCATTAAGAATACAGAAATAATAAAAGTTTCTATATGATAAGGACTCATTCTTGAGAAAAAAATTATACAAGAATTAAATATGATAAATATGCAGGCAGAAACATCAGGAGCTGCCCTGGAAAAGAGTGATCTGGGTCTAATTTTAGAGTTTTTTGCCTTGGCTGAAAATATTTTTCTAATTGCTTTTTTGGTATTGGCTTCAGAATATATGACAAATTCTTGGGCACAATTTCTGTAGTAGTGAATGTTCCTCCCTTTGAGATGGGTTTGATTTTTTGAACTAATAATATGTTTTCTGAAGCCAAGTCTGGTGAGTGAATCAGGTGTTGATTATGCTCTTGGGATTTTGATTATGTAATTGGGGTTTTTTGTCCCAAGTGATACATAATTCAATGTTATCAAGTTATTAAACCAATTTTATTAAGTGGCTACATGGACTTGATCCCTCTCCTTGAACAATATTACTGTGTCCTATGGAGTGGTGACTTTAAAACCTTTTTGACTCAAACCAGTGGGAAACATGTATACCACAGAGGGAAATATATTCCATACTGGGAAATATAGGGCTTCCCTCATAACTCAGTAAAGAATCCGCCTGCAACGTAAGAGACCCTGGTTTGATTCCTGGATCGGGAAGATCCACTGGAGAAGGGATAGGCTTGCCACTCCAGTATCCTTGGGCATCCTTTGTGGCTCAGCTGGTAAGGAATCCGTCTGCAAAGCGGGAGACCTGGCTTCAGTCCCTGGGTTGGGAAGAGCCCCTGGAGAAGGGATACCCACTCCAGTATTTTGGCCTGTAGAATTCCACAGACTATAAAGTCCATGGGGTTGCAAAGAGTTGGACACGACTGATTGACTTTCACTTTCATTGGGAAACGTATTTTACTTTACAAACCAGTAAACACACATACATACAACTGAAACAGATTTCACAGAACAATATACCCTTCCATGGAGCAGCATACTCTAGTGTTTTTTTAGTGTATTCTATTCCACTTTTTAAAAATTGCTGAGAAGGAGGGTGACATACTAAATTGATTTCATGTGCCACTAATGAGTCCTAACTCATTGTTAAACAGTGGTCCAGGTTTCAAACCAACTATCTTCCTTCATTACTTTGGCTCAACTGTTTTCCAGGAATTCAGGGAAATAATATAATCTGTTGATTTTAAAATATTTAACTGAATTGATTGTTACTGCCACATAAAAGAAATGGATGGAAATTGCAAACAAAGACTTGGAAATGCTGCTATACGTCCCAAGAGTTCCTCTCATTCTAGGTTTTAGCCTGACTCTTTAAATAGCAGCTTCTGTGATAAACTTAGGGAACACTCTAATCTGAACCTGCAGTGAAGTACAATTATCAAGCTGCAACATATTTACCAATACCCCCAGGTATTTACCAATGCCCACAGGTAATTATCATGAGCTATATAATTACCTTGTTCTTAACACAGGAGCCATGTGCTCACTTTTGCTTTTATTTTAAAAATTATTGGTGGCTATTTTTAAAGCACTGCAATTGAGCAAAATGTTGGAAAGTTTTAATAAGTTTCCATTAATAATGATAACAATACAGCCCCTGGTATCCAAACAAAATATGTGATGAAAACAAGTACGTGAAAACAAATACGTGAAAACTGTAAGAATGATACACTTTTAGTGACCGTTTATTTATTCAGTGATATATATTGAGGGCCTAAAATGTACCAGATACTCTACAGCACAGCAGATTTGATTGACTTTTATTCAAAAAAAGGCCTTTTCCCTGGGGAAAGTCATTGAAATTCAGAATTTTTAAATTCAGCATGAAAAATACTATGAATATGATACTCTTAACAACGCAGACAGATGACTGATTTTGATGTAGGGGGAAGTATCTTGAGGGGCTATGAAGAACAGGTAACAGTCTTCTAGATGATAAGGGGCAAGTACTGAAACAGGGAACAGAAGGAGACCAAAAAGCATCAAAGGGACTGGCATGCCCATAGAATAGTAAGTCTGGTGCCAATAAAAGATGTGCTACTTTGGGGAGAGTAGCAGGAAATATATGAGAAAGGTAACAGGTGTCATTCCATTTTAAGCAGTTGATTTCATTTTAAGTCACCGCTTAAGTATGGCATGAAAGGCAATCCCATAGAGAAAAGGAATATCAGAGGCTCCTAGGCAGAGAAATTACATGATCAGATCAGACTTAGCTTTTGCAAAAACAATTCTGACAACAATGGAGAGGCATTATGTCAGGGAGATCAACTGGAAGCCTTCTGAGACAGTGAAAGCATTCGAAGGACTTATATGGAGAAGAATAATAAAAATAAGTGGATTAAGCTTTCACGTAGGTCTTAAGTGTATAGAGCTTTACATGGGTTACCTAAGTTTTCTTTTTTTTTTTTCTTTGTAAACTCTATAATCAACTCATGACATAGCACACACTTATTAACCAATGAGAAATGGAAGGCAGAGAAGGTAACCTGTCCAAAGTCACACAGTAGGCAGGGGCCCCAGGATTCCAATGCAGATCCATCTACTTGGAGCCCAGGTATGTACACTCATGTAACTGTAGCTGGAAGAGGGGCTGCACTTAAAAGATTTTTCTGAGAGAAACACAGTGGAATAAAGTAGAAGCAGAATCCAGCAGTGGACAGAGTAGGATCTGGAGTTAAAATATCTGATTTCAATTCTGTGTAACTGGAGTGAGTTATTTAAAGCACGAGAAAGTGAAAAAAAAAAAGTGAAAGTGTTGGTCACTCAGTTGTGTCTGACTCTTTGCTACCTCAGGGACTGTCATCCGCCAGGCTCCTCTGTCCGTGGGATTTTTCAGACAAGAATACTGGAGTGGGTTGCATTCCCTTCTCCAGGGGATCTTCCCGACCCATGGATTGAACCCAGGTCTCCTGCATTGCAGGAGAATTCCTTATGATCTGAGCCACCAGGGAGGCCCCCATAGAGCATGAGTAAATACTTCAAATATGCCAAGCCTCAGATTCTTCATCTCTGAAATAGATAATAAGGGCCCCGATAGGGCTATTATTAAGGGCCATTATGAGGATTAGATGAGGTAATATATATAAAGGGCTTAATAGGGTGCTTAGCTCAAAGTCTGTATAAAAAGGCATTCATAATAATAACTATTAATTATTTTTTAAAATCTTGGGGTCTCATTGAATGTCCTCAAAGAGAAAGAAGTTAAGAATGGCATGATTTCTAATACGAGAGATTAGATGGGGGCAGGGGGTGATGCTGCAGCTGAAAGAGGGAACAGTTTAGGAAGTAAAGATAAACTCAATTTAGATATCTGAGCTTCAAATACTGCAGGACATATAGATAAAAATACCCAGTCGACCGACTATAACTTGTAACAGACCTAGGTAGTTTAAAAATAAGGTTGGTTGAGATCACTGAGGCTGCGTGTGTAGATTGAAAGGGAAGTCCAAGAAATAGTCCAGGAAAGAAGACAATATTTAAAGGCCACAAGGAAAATAAGTGGAAGGTATTGTACTTGGTAGTCCTGTTAGTCTCTGCTTATACTACTTATGTGTCCAGTCCAAGAAAAGAAAGCCAGGTGAAAGTGAAAAAGGTATCAGGCAAAAATAGTTGGATTGCATTAGGTAGAGCTCCCTGGATTCCTATCTCTAGTTACTCTAGGCCACTCTCTAGCTCCTGATCCATTCTCTAGCACCAGTTCTCCTTTACAGCATCTGCACGTCCTCTTCTTGGCTCCTGTGTCTTCACAGGATTGATCTTTTTTTTTTTTAACTTCTTTCTTGGCTTACAAGCTGAACCCACTCACCACTCACTATCTTCTGCTATTGACCTTACATTCCATGACACACCAGCCATAAAAGAAACTCCATATAAGAAAGAAAAAAAAATATTGAAAATGAACTAGAAAGAAACACTTCAGAGAAGCCAAGAAATCAAAACATTTCAAAATGCAGAATGGTCAACATGTCAATACAGCAGAGAGGACAGAGAATTAGGACTGAAAAGGAGGTAACCGGATTCGGCATTTGGGAAGCTCCTGGTGTCTCTAAATGAGAGCAACTTCAAGAACCTGGTAGAGACAAGAGACAAGTCTATGAAAAAGAATTGGTGAGATAAACTTTATACCCTCTACTTTTCCCCATGAAGCAGGAAGGAGATCACTTTCTGACAGTGAGGAGACTTTAGTGGAAAGTTAAAATTTGTGGTCTACATAGGTGATTTTTATATATTTAATCCTTACAACCCCCATTTAGAGTGGGTATTGTTATCCCTGTGTCATACATTAGGCAACTGACATAGTGAGTTTAAGTCATACAGCTGATGGGAGACCAATTTAGAACTCAACCCAGGTCTGTATCCTAATTCTGTGGCTTTTCTTACTGCATTTAGATTTAGAGTAGCCTCTGAATGGAATGTGAAAGTGTTGCGATAGTAATAACAGTGGTAGTATTATAAATACTATTACTCCTATATAAGTACATAATAGTGGTAATAATGAGTAAAATGAATCAGATGATGGTAGTGCAAATGATACCACAGAAATTAATGTTTTTACACCAAATTTAACTGCAAGTAATAGCCTCATGTCTAACGTTATGACATAAAACACAGTGCCTTCGTTTAGTTGCTAAGTCGTGTCCAGCTCTGCGGCTCCATGGACTGTAGCCTGCCAGGCTCTTCTGTCCATGGGATTTCCCAGAATACTGGAGTGTGTTGCCATTTCCTTCTCTAGGGGAATCTTTCTGACCCAGGGATCAAATCCACATTCCGGCTTGGCAGGTGGATTCTTTTACCATTGAGCCACCCTAAATGTTAAACACAATTTAACACCAGTTAAAGGATGTTAGTACAAGTTACTTTTCTTAGTTCTAATATAGCCACAACATAGCATTTATGAATTTTATTTGTTTTGTCCAAACATATCTTTAAAATATTTACAAACTTGCTATAATTTAGGTTTATTTTTATTTCTAAAGTTACAAAAGATATTTTGAAAATTATTAGTATGTAAATATAAACATTTCCCTTGAACCTTGAATTGTATTGAATAATACAAAAAGAATTGTACTCTTTGCCATGGAAGTTGACTCTCTTGTCCCCTTGCTTGCTGAATTATGGAAGCCTAGAATCCCAGGCTACGTCCTTGCTGCTGCTGTTGCTAAGTCGCTTCGGTCATGTCCGACTCTGTGCCACCCCATAGATGGCAGCCCACCAGGCTCCTCTGTCCCTGGGATTCTCCAGGCAAGAACACTGGAGTGGGATGCCATTTCCTTCTCCAATGCATGAAAGTGAAAAGTGGAAGTAGTATACTTTTAATCAAATATGTAATTTTTAAAAATGGTTGCTATAAAATTATAGAAAAAGCCATGGAACAGGGAGCATGATATTTGATAGATAATAAATAATAAGCCAACTATCTGGCATGGAAATAAATCTTAAAATTATTATTAGGTTTTTGTGTAGAATGGAGGAACTTACCATTTATGTGACATTTAAAAAATCATTTTGTTGAAAATCTTATTAAAATGCACATATTAAGGAGTATATATTTACTTCATAAAACAGATGATACTCAACATGAATTATCCTTTTTGTGATGCTTTCGATAATAGCATGATTGCCCTCTAGGCATATTGAGGCTTATAGGATGATTTCCTCCTAAATTAAATGGTTCCATAAAGCTAGCCTTCTTAGTTTTCATGTCTGCTTTTCATAGATTTTTTTTTTTGTCTCCTTCCTTGTCAACACACATTTCTCCTGGAGGCCTGTACACTTGTGTGGACTCATTCATGCCTATGGTGACGTTAACCAGCTCACCAAACCCATGTACAGGTAAACAACGATAAATTTGCACATGCCCAAGCTTATTATCCACAAAGTTCCTTTGTAGGCTCTCATTCTATTTTCCATGTGGCCTCCTGGCCTTGGCTTCTTTTCTTCCTGCTCCTGCCAGTTAGACTTGAGTGTAGAGGTGTGCCACTCAGATCTCCCTTCAATTAGTGTAAGACCTGTAGTTGGCTGACCACCTCCAGCTAGCCACTGTACCTCCAGCTCTGCAGCAGTCACACTGAGGCCACTCTCCTCCCCAGGAAGCTCCCTGCCAATGACTAAACAGTGAGGGTATTGTAGCCAGGCACTTTCTGCCTCTTTCTGGGCAATCTTTTTCCTAGGCCCCTCAATCACCTGGCCAAGACTTTCTCAGGGCTATACAGTGGCAACCTGGGGCTCTTCCTACCCAACCTTCTCTCCTTCTCTCTCTCCTTACATGTGTATCTGACCTGCTTTGTGATTTAAAGTGTCCAGACTTTACTCTGGACACTTACCAGTCCTACCTACTCTTGTTCCCCTTCCCCTTATACTTTGCAGATGTTTCCCCCATATATCTTTTGCACATCTAATTTTGGCTTTCTGTCTGCTATGTAGGAAGCCTAATTAACACAGTCAATAAAAAGTGGCCCAAGAAAGCAGAGAGTAAAATTAGGTTTGAGGACTGTTTACTCATACTTGGCCAACAAGTAGGACAACATCTGAGTGCAATGTGGGGAACAGATAGTCCTTGGCAAAAGGTGGACACCCCAGTTGCTAAAGATTTCACTGGTGATGACCTGGGAATGTGTCCTGGGAGAGGGGAAGAGGCTTCTAGTTTGAAGATGTAGGCATTTCAAGGTATGAGGCTAACAATGCCTACAAGGGTGGTGGTGGTGACTGCTTATTTCAGATTTCTGCTGATGCCCTAGGGAGTGATCGTGAGAAACTGAGAAGCAATGACGCAGGAACAGGCACAGTGTGAGAGACAGAGAGCCTGCTTGGCTTGGAACATTTTCTTGGAAAATGGGATTTAACACCATTACAAGGACTCGCCCCCACCCAGGGGATGGAGCACACTCACTTTAGTGAAGTCTGGCTCTTGGAAGTTCAGAAAAAGTGATAGCCATGCTGATGTGGAAATGCCTGCCTTGCCATGGCAGATGATAGAGGACGGAACAAAGAGGCTGTGGGAAGGGGTGAGCTGTAATGGGTTTATAGCATGGGACCAGAGGTCACATCAGAAAATTGTATTTCCACAGCAGGACCCAGAGAACACATCATTCTCCAAGGCCATCAGGAATGCACCGGCATCATTAAAAGTCTAGTGGTGGCTTTCTTTGCAGGCCAGGGATGAGGCTATCACAAACATCAGCTTGTTAATAGCAATGAAGATGATTGCACTCCAAAATAAGCCAATAAGCAAGCAAACAGAAACCAGGAACAACCATTACTATAACTACCAGCAACATTGGAATAACTGGTGGGCTTCCCTGGTGGTTCAGGGGTAAAGGATTTGCCTGCCAATGCAGGAGACACAGGTTTGATTCCCAGGTCAGGATGATCTCCTGGAGGAGGAAATGGCAACCCAACTCCAATATTCTTGCCTGGAAAATCCCATGGACAGAGGAGCCTGGCAGGCTGCAGACCATGTGACTGCAAAGAGCCAGACATGGCTGAGTGACTAAACAAGAGAGCCTGACTCACAGGAAGTTTGGAAATGGCTAGTAGTTCGGTGCCCCTAGGGGTAAAATAGAAGGGTACTCAATGAGAACATCATTTAACATCTATAATCAGAAATAGGCAAGAACAGAGAAATGGGAGGATAAGGGTAGTTGCCCCAGTAAAAATTCATGATTCATTGCTCAGTCCTTGGACCTGAGAAAGTTTTGAGACCCAGTATGCAGTGACTGAGAGATGATTGTCTCAAGGAGGAAGAAGACTGCATGACCGTGACAAGTGTTAACTAAAGTGATCTCCCCAGTCCTGCTCTAAAGGGACCTACAGCCATATACTTAGATGATCACACACTTGAAAAGGAAAAGCACACACATTGAGGACTTTGGACATATTTTCAAAGCTGGTCTTAATACTTGAAAACCGAAAGTGTCCTCAGGATCCCCTGTTGGAGCTGGGACCCAGTAGCATAAGCAGGCTGGCTGAAGTCCAGTTTATGATGGGTCTGCTGGGTCCATTAAGCCAGTCGATAATTTCACCCATGCTAGGGAAAATTAGGATTACCATTCCTGGCAATCTGACTCACTCAGATCCTTGACAAGCAGAGTAAGAACCATCATATTAGGGAAGACCAAAAGGAGGCCTCTGAAACGACTACTTTCCCAACTCAAGATACTGAATCAAAAGTAATATCGCATCCCAGAAATGAAGGCAGAGATTAGTACCACTGTGATGGTGAGCTTTATGTATCAGCTTGGCTGGGCTGTAGTGCCTGGATACGTCATCAAGTATTATTCTGGATATTTCTATGAGGATATTTTTGGATGAGACTTTGATTTAAATTAGTAAGTTTAAGTAAAATAGATCGCCCTCCATAATGCAGACAGGCTTCATCCAATCAGTTGAAAAGTGATAGAACAAAAAGCTGATCTCCCCTCAGCGAGAGGGAATTATGCTCGTAGATTGACTTTGGACTTCATCTGCAACACCCGCTCTTCCTGGTTTATCAGCAGAATGTGTTTGGACTAGAGATGCAACTCAGTCCTGAGCCTTCAGACTGTTGGTCTCCTCCATCAGAGTTTGGATTTCCAAGCCTCCATAATCACAAGAGGCAAAGAAATTTCTTTAAATGTTTTCTAAAAATTAATTTAAATCTGTATTTATAAAATATATTTATTAAGAGTAAGTCTGTGTTTGTATGTATATCTTCATCTGTGGCTATTCTTTTGGTTTGGGTATTAGTTCTAGAAGATGTTGTAGGTCTTCACAGAACCAGTCGACTTTAGCTTCTTTGGCATCAGTGGTTGGGGCATAAACTTGGATTATTATCATGTTGAATGGTTTGCCTTGGAAACAAACCAAGATCATTCTGTTGTTTTTGAGGCTGTACCCAGAAACTGCATTTTGAACTCCTTTGTTGACTGTGACAGCTACTCCATTTCTTCTAAGGGATTCTTGGCACAGCAGTAGACATATTGTGCTGGGCTTAGTTGCGCAGTCATCTCCAACTCTTTGCAACCCTATGGTCTGTAGCCCACCAGGCTCCTCTGTCCATAAATTCTCTAGGCAAGAATACTGGAGTGAGTTGCCACGCCCTCCTCCAGGGAATCTTCCCAATCCGCAAATTGAACCCAGGTCTCCCGCATTGCAGGTGGATTCTTTACTATCATCTGAATTAAATTCACCCATGCCTGTCCATTTTAGTTCACTGATTCCTAAGATGCCGGTGTTCAATCTTGTCATCTTCCCCACTTGACCACATGCAATTCACTGTGATTCATGAACCTAGCCTGGAATGAAATATTGTTCTCTATAGCATCAGGTTTTACTTTCACCATCAGGCACATCCACAACCGAGCAGCATTTCCACTTTGGCCCAGCCACTTCATTTTTTCTGGAGCTATTAGTAACTGCCCTCTGCTCTTTCCCAGTAGCAAACTGGACACCTTTCAACCTGGAGGCTTATCTCCCAGTGTCATATCTTTTTGCCTTTTCATACTGTTCATAGGGTTCTCTTGGCAGAAATACTGGAGCAGGTTGCCATTTCCTCTTCTAGTGGACCATGTTTTATCAGAACTCTTCTCTATGACCTGTCCACCCTAGGTGGTTCTTCAAGGCTTAGCTCATAGCTTCACTGAGTTATGCAAGCCCTTTCACTACGACATCATAGGAGACTGGAATGCAAAAGTAGGAATTCAAGAAATACCTGGAATAACAGGCAAGTTTGGACTTGGAGTACAAAATGAAGCAGAGCAAAGGCTAACAGAGTTTTGCCAAAAGAACATGCTAGTCACAGCAAACACCTTTTCCAACAACACAAGAGACAACTCCACACATGGACATCACCAGATGGTCAATACTGAAATTAGATTGACTATATTCTTTGCAGCTGCAGATGGAGAAACTATACAGTCAGCAAAACAAGACCTGGAACTGACTATGCTCAGATCAAGAGCTCCTTATTGCCAAATTAAGGCTTAAATTGAAGAAAGTAGGAAAAACCACTAGACCCTTTAGGTATGACCTAAATCCAATGCCTTATGATTATACAGTGGAGGTGATGAATATATTCAGAGGATTCGATCTGGTCAACAGAGTGTCTGAGGAAGTATGGACAAATGTTGGTAACATGCATTGTACAGGAGGTAGTGACTGAAACCATGCCAAAGAAAAAGAAATGCAAGAAGGCAAAGTAGTTGTCTGAGGAGGCTTTACAAATAGCTGATGAAAGGAGAGAAGTGAAAGGCAGGGGAGAAAGGGAAAGATATATCCATCTGAATGCAGAGTTCCAGAGAATAGCAAGGAGAGATTAGAAGGCCTTCTTAAATGAACAATGCAAAGAAATAGAGGAAAACAATAGAATGTGAAAGATCAGAGATCTCAAATTTGAGATATCAAAGGAAGATTTCATGCTTTAGGAAGCATTACTACAAACAAAGCTGGTAGAAGTATGGAATTCCAGCTAAGCTATTTAAAATCCTAAAAGATAGCGCTCATAAAGTGCTTTACCCAATATGTCAGCAAATGTGGAATACTCAGCAGTGGCCACAGGACTGGAAAAAGTCAGTTTTCATTCCAATCCCAAAGAAGGGCAATGCCTAAGAATGTTCAAACTACTATACAATTGTGCTCATTTCACATGCTATCAAAGTAATGCTCAAAATCCTTCAAGCTAGGTTTCAGCACTACATGAACTGAGAACTCTGAGATGTACAAGCTGGATTTAGAAGAGGTTGAGGAACCAGAGATCAAATTGCCAACATTCGCTGAATCATGGAGAAAGCAAGGGAGTCCAGAAAAACATCTACTTCTACTTCATTGACTATGCTAAAGCCTTTGACTATGTGGATCACAACAAACTGGAAAATTCTTAAAGAGAAGAGAGTACCAGACGACCTTACCTGTCTCCTGAGGAACCTGTATGTGGGTCAAGAAGCAACAGTTAGAACCAGACATGGAACAACTGACTGGTTCCAAATTAGAAAAGGGGTGCGTCAAGGCTGTATATTGTCACCCTTCTTATCTATAATAATTTATATGTAGAGTACATCATGTGAAATGCAGGGCTGAATGAATCACAGCTGGAATCAAGATTGTCAGGAGAAATATCAACAACCTCAGATATGTGGAAGATACCATTCTAGTGGCAGAAAGTAAAGAGGAACTAAAGAACCTCTTGATGAAGGTGAAAGAGAGGAGTGAAAAAGGTGGCTTAAAACTCCACATTAAAAAAACTAGTATCATGGCATCTGGTCCCATCATTTCCTGGCAAATAGAAGGGGAAAAGTGGAAGCAGTGACTGATTTTTACTTTCTTGGGCTCCAAAATCACTGCAGTGACTGCAGTCATGAAATGAAAAGATGCTTGCTCCTTGGAAGAAAAGCTATGACAAACCTAGATAGCATATTAAAAAGTAGAGACATCACTTTGCCTACAAATGTCTGTATAGTCAAAGCTATGTTTTTTCCAGTAGTCATGTATGGATGTAAGAGTTTGACCATAAAGAAGGCTAAGTACAAAGAATGAATGCTTTCAAATTGTGGTGCTGGAGAAGACTCTTGAGAGTCCCTTGGACAGCTGGGAGATCAAACCAGTCAATCCTAAAGCAAATCAACCATTAATATTCATTGGAACTGTTGCTAAAGCCAAAGCTCCAATACTTTGGCCACCTGATGCAAAGAGGCTACTTGTTGGAAAAGACCCTGATGCTGGGGAAGGTTGAGGGCAGGAGAAGCAGGTGACAGAGGATGAGATGGTTGGATGGCATCACCGACTCAATGGGTATGAGTTTGAGCAAACTCCAGGAGATAGTGAAGGACAGGGAAGCCTGGCATGCTACAGTTCATGGAGTCACAAAGAGTGACTGAACAACAATAAATCTCTTGGTTCTATTACTTTGGAGAACGCTGACTAATATAGCCACCATTAAAGGTTTAAAGAAGGGGCATCAGATAAACATTAGAAGCTGGAAGAGGCAAGAAAGGATTCTTCCCTGCAGGGTTCACACCTTGATTTTAGAGTTCTAACCTCCAAAACTGTGAGAGAATAATTTTTTTTGTTTTAAGCCATCCAAGTTTGTAGTAATGTGTTATGGTAGCCTTAGGAAAAAAATATGAAATTGGTAGGGAATGTCATATTTATTTTACTGCAGAAGAGAAAGTTAACTGATTGGAATAGTACTAAGGGACCTCCAAGAATAGTTTAAGAATTTACTATCTTATTACCCTTTCTCCTTCATTTTACCAAATTATCTTTGGCCATCCAAGGGGTATTTATCAGGACCTTCTCATTTGCTTGCCAATTTGGCTTCCTAGGTCTTCTCTGGTGGCTCATATGGTTAAGAGTTCACCTGCAATGCAGGAGACCTGGGTTCCATATCTGGGTCGGGAAGATCCCCTGGAGGAGGGCATGGCAACCCACTGCAGTATTCTTGCCTAGAGAATTCCACGGACAGAGGAGCCCGGTGGGCTACAGTCCATAGGGTTGCAAAGAGTCAGACGGGACTGAGCGACTTTCATTTTCACTTTGGCTTCCTAGATATTCTTCTACTGCAACTCAAGAAAATAATTTAAATGACTATCTCACAGATATTACATCTGAAAAAAGATCTGATTTTGACCTAATAAAAAACTTGACAGAAAAAAAAAAGAGAGAGGATAAGGATGCATAGTGTTTGTCCATATTCTATCTCCATTTCATTCACCAGTCTGACACATACAGAAACCGCATGGATTCTGGACAATGACTACAGATTTCCACAAGCTAAAAGACTCTGATGCTGGGAGGGATTGGGGGCAGGAGGGGAAGGGGATGACAGAGGATGAGATGGCTGGATGGCATCACTGACTCGATGGACGTGAGTCTGAGTGAACTCCGGGAGATGGTGATGGACAGGGAGGCCTGGCGTGCTGCGATTCATGGGGTCGCAAAGAGTCGGACACGACTGAGCGACTGAACTGAACTGAACCAAGTAGTAGCTCCACTGGAGTGGCCTTGCTAGACTTGATGGTAAAGCAGATTGTGAAGGTCTTAACTGTGTCATAAGCAGCCATTGATCTGATGATTGCATTCTTTTCTATACTCATCAGAAAAGAGGATCAGGATTAACTTACAGTTTTGCTCCAGGGCTGTGTTAACTCTTCATACTTTGTCAGAACATGGATCAAAGGATCCATATCATCACATTGATCCAAAGCATTATTGGTCTGATGCTGATCTGGTAGGATGAGCAAAAGTTGGCTTGTATGCTGGAGGCCTTGGGAAGGCATGTGAGCGTCAGAAGGTGGGAAATAAAAACTCATGTAGCGTCAAGGGCACGCCACTTCAGGCAAGTTTTTGAGTTCCTTGACTAAGGGCAAGTCATGACATCGCCTCTAAAGTAAAAGACAAATGTTCTGTCTTCTATCTCCTGGAAGCACAAATCCAAAAAGATTTCTTTTGGATTCTAGAGGCAATCTGATCTAATACTTGAACTGTATGAACTATATTCTAGCCAGTAGATGTTGAGACATGGAAGGCTGCCAGTTTTGAGGAGAAACTGGAGCGTAAAAGAGCTTTGCAGCAAGTGTAGCCTGTAGCTCAAACATTCCTATCCCAGGAATTTGAGAGATGAGAAAGTCTGCAGTGGAGACATGCGAACGAACATATGACAATGGACATGAAGTATAAAGATTTTTTATTACATGTTAATATGCATCAGAGAGCATCTACTTTGAAAAAGGCACTGAAGAACCAACTAGTTATAATTACTTGACTATTAGAAAGAGAAAAATAAATATCATACAATTATTGTTTATATGTGGAATCTAGAAAAATCGTACATATGAACTTATTTGCAAAGCAGAAATAGAGACACAGACGTAGAGAACAAACTTATCGATACCAAGGAGGGGAGAGAGGTGGGATGAGTTGGGAGATGGGGATTGACATATATATACTATTACATATAAAATAGATAACTAATGAGAACCTACTTTATAGCACAGGGAACTCTACTTAATACTCTGTGGTGACCTAAGTGGGAGGGAAATGCGAAAAAGAGGAGCTATATGTATACATGTAACTGGTTCACTTTGCTGTACAGCAGAAACTAACATAACATTGTAAAGCAACGATTCTCCAATAAAAATTTTTTAAAAGTACTTGACTAGTTAATGTTAGCCAGCTTTCGTTATTGGCCATTCCAGAATTGACACAATGGGCACATGAATGCAATTGCTATGGCATCAAAGCAATTGTGTCTATGTAGGGGCCCACACAGCATAAAGATCTACTTACTAAGGTCAATCTAACTTACTTACTGCTGCCTCAGAATATCCAATCTGCCAGCAGCAGAGAACAGCACTGTGGAGGCCACTCACTCCAGCACTGAGACCTACTATGGAACTAGTCCTCAGGGAGACCAAGAGCCACTTGGTACCAGTGAGATGAGCTCTTTTGTCCTGGAAGTGCCAGAATTCATCTTCACAGCAATAGATACTTATTCTAGATGCCTCAGTTAGCGTCATTATCCAAGAGTGTATATAATGCTTGATTCAAGGGCATGAATTTCCACATTGCAAAACATCTGACCAGGGAACCCACTTCACAGTGAAGGAGCTGCAAGAGTGAGCCCTTGACCACAGAATCCAGTGATTCCTCACCATCATTAAGCAGCCAGCTTGATAGAATGTCAGAACAGCTAATTAAAGCACACTGACATTCCATCAGAGGCAATACTCTTCAAGAATAGGTGACATCATTCAGGATGCAGTATATACAATAACTACAGAGGCCTCTATGTCACTGGGTCTCCACCTGAAAGAATATGCAGGCACCCAAGGGTCGAAGCAGTTGTGGTCCACTTACATTACTCTCTCTGACACTGGAAGACTTTCTGCTTCCTATCCCTACAATTCTGAGCTCAGAGGAGTAAGGTTCTCTTCCCTCAAGTAGCATACTCTTGCCAGGGGGACAGTGAAGGTTCCTTTTAATTACAAGCTATGGCAGCTTCCCAAGCATTTGGACTCCTTGTATCCAGTAACCAGCAGGCAAGAAGAGAAGTCATCATCCTCACCAGGGTAGTAAACTCAGAACACATGAAGGAAGTAGGCTGCATTTCAACAAGGTAATCCATTTGGAAGCCTCTTGGTAAATCCCATGACCAATTAAAACCATGAATGGGCATGTGTAGCCATGTTGGCCTGAGAAAATATGATTCCTACAGAATCAGGTCCCTCAGGAATGAAGGTTTGGGTTATACCATCAGAAAAAGTGAAAGCGAAAGTCGCTCAGTTGTGCCCAACTCTTTGCGATCCCATGGACTATACAGTTTATGGAATTCTCCAGGCCAGAATGCTGGAGTGAGTAGCCTTTCCCTTCTCCAGGGGATCTTCCCAACCCAGGGATCGAAACCAGGTCTCTTGCATTGCAGGTGGATTCTTTACCAACTGAGCTATGAGGGAGGCACTACACCAAAAAAGCCACCAGCAACAACAGAGGTGAGTTGAGGGTGAGACAGATTCAGAGGACACAGTGGAGGAGGGAGACAGTGAATACTAGTTACAGCTGAAACCAGCTATAGCATCGTGGTGTGTAGTTTATCCCCCTAACTTCCTTCTTGAAAGTTTCTTTGTTGAAAGAGAGAAGGGTAGCTGTGAGGCACAAGGGGTAGACTGGAACAGGCAGACATGTCTGCCATCAGATCTCCCTGGCAAACAACCTGCTGTGGAGGGTGGAGGTTGGCTGGCCATCTCCAGCTGCTACACTCTGCAAATCAGCACAGCATTCATGCTGAAGCCAGGCTGCCCCCAAGGCTGCCCCCAGATAATGCTGGAGTGCAGTGGCACTACTAGAGCTGGCCATTTCTCCCCAGCACAGGATGTTCCAGGGGGCAGCCTGCCTTGGCGAGGGCACTTGCCATCAGCCATGCTGTACTGCAGTCTGGGGCTCTTCTACAAGCGCTTCCTTCCTTTCCTCTCCCCTTTCACAGGGAGCCCACCCTAGCTACTCCTTCTCCCTGCCTCCTTCACAAGCATGTCTGTCTCTCTGTACATTTCCTTCCCATCTCATCCTATTTTGGGGTCTTGCTTCTTGCAGGACCCAAACTGAGACAAATCGTTGTTTCAGTTTTGATATATTTAGAGCTCCCTACAAAGTTTGATATATATTCATCCTTCTGTTTCATTCTTCTGCCGTCTTGTTTAATCCACCTCGGCTTTATTCCTTCAGTCTCCAGCCCTTGGCACATTTCCACGCTCTGTTTGTCAATCTATACTGGAATCTGGCATTCAAACACATTTAAGACCATATCTAATTAGCTCAGTTCTGACAACTGTCTTATCACTGATTAGTAATGGATTACAGTCCTTGGACAATTATTGCTTTTGAAGCCAAGCTAACAAGTGCTTCACATTGTCAGTGCATAAATTATCTGGTCTCATTTAACAGACAGCTTTAAAAAAAACATATTAAACTTCCCTTCACAGATTCTACATTTCCACCTTCCCTCTGAGCCAATTGAGGTGGGGGTTTTCAAATTAATATGCCCCATACCTTCCCAAACACATTACTGGATCTAAATATCTAGTTTCCTAAGCCTGAATTTTTAACAGAATCATTAGCATTTGAGCTACCCACTCAAAGAAGTGTTTCTACAACTGTTTCTGTTTTCAGCTAATTTTGTATCCCTCCATTTTGCTGTATTCCAGTTCTCTTGCCAGCTCTTCCATTTCTTTTTTGGTTGTAATATTCCATTACCCCTTCTGCTTTTGCATTCAATTGTCCATTTACAGGCAGCAGTTTGCTTTTCTTCATCCAGTAAGAGAAATTCAACCTTTGAAGTTGTATGATTCTAGAATAGTTTTCACATGAGCACAGATCTTTTTCCTAATATACTTTTCAGCTGGTGAACTCATTTCTCACACAGAAAAAGATTCCAAGATAAGGCATGACAAAGAAAACCCCAGTAAAGTAGGTTAGTGCTAATTCCATACATACGGTTGGTGAGTTTCCCAGGTGCTCAAAATTTTAGAAACCTAAATCTTGGATGCAAATACATTCTTAATGCAGCTGTAAATATTCCACTTCCAGAATGTCCATTCACAAACCTCAGCTAAGGTTCCACTAAACTGAGTCTAACACAGCACAAGCATATCTATATCTGCTTCATAATGACCACTTTAGAGAACCATGTGCCTGAAGGAGTTTTAGGAAGTCAACTGTGCTGTGTTCTCCTGCCTTCGGGCAGAATTGTACATAAACACCCAGACAGGAAAAATCTTCCCAGGAGTCAACAACCGTACTCTAGAATTTAACAATGATAACAGCCAGGAATTTCAATTCCTTCTTTGAATATATAAGTCCCTCTGTTATAGCTTGAAGTGAAGTGAAGTGAAGTCGCTCAGTCATGTCCAACTCTTCGTGACCCCATGGACTGTGTAGCCTGCCAGGCTCCTCCGTCCATGGGATTTTCCAGGTAAGAGAACTGGAGTGGGTTGCCATTTCCTTCTCCAGAGGATCTTCCCAACCCAGGGATCGAACCCGGGTCTCCAGCATTGTAGGCAGACACTCTACCGTCTGAGCCACTAGGGAAGTCCTGTTATAGCTTATCTCTGTTTTTTTTTTTAATTGTAAGTCTGATACTGAGGTTAAAAATGCTTGAGTTTTTCAATACAGCAACTCATTGGAAAAGACCTTGATGCTGGGAAAGATTGAGGGCAGGAGGAGGAGGTGACAGAGGACGAGATGGTTGGATGGCATTGTGGACTCAATGACATGAGTTTGAGCAAACTGGGAAATGGGGAAAAACAGGAAAATCTGGTGTGTTGCAAAGCCTGGGGTTGCAAAGAGTCTGACACGACTTAGTGACTGAACAACAATAATAAAAAACATATTCTCCAAGTTGCACCTGGTTATTTTCATGTTAATGAGCATTTTCTATGTTAATTAAAATATGACTCATTCATTCATTCAATAAATAAATATTTGCAAAATCTCATACTGTCCTTTTAGCAGATATTTTAAATCACTTCTACCTTTAGAAAACTATCATGGACTCATGGCTCCTTTGACAGACTCAACACCTTCCAATTATTGTGATCATTTTTTATGTCAAACCTATCACCTTTTGCCAGGTGATTAATCTCTCCTGTCTGTACTATTGTTAACATTTATTTAGGCATTGACAAAAAAAAAAAGCCCTTTCAGTTTTTGTCAACAACAAGATATATTTGGCTCTTTTTGCTCTTTCTTCCTCTGAAATCTGCTATCAGATACCTTCCAAGGGACCCTAATTCCCTTATCTAAAAATTTTGTAAGGAGAAAAACTATGGTTAGGGTAAATTATGATTTATATTATATTTTTTCTCCTTGAATAATGAAAGTAGTTTGCACTAAGACCTCAGGATAAATAGGAGTTAGCTAGACAAAGTAGAATGAAAATGTGTTTTAGAAGGGTGTAGGTGAGGATGAGATATAAAAAGGCAAGACAACAATTAAGAAATAAAAATAATATGTATGTTTGGTCCCTCTTATCCAAGGGTGGTATGTTCCAACACCTGCCAGAGTGTGCTGAAACTGCAGAGAGTACTATATATACTGTTTTGTTCCTTACAAACACATACCTATAATAAAGTTAAATTTCTAAATTAGGCACAGTAAGAGATTAGTGACAATAATAAAATAGAACAATTTTAACAATATACGGTAGTAAAAGTTATATGAATATAATCTTTCTCTCAAAATATCTTATTGTATTAATACAAATCTACTGCCTTTTCCATCTTAACTAAGCACTTATCAGGCACTGTGGCCACAAAACTAGCATGACTTCTTTTCCTTCTTCATAATTTCACAGATAAAAGATCTGCTCTTGCCATAGATCTCAGCAATCTCAGCTTACACATTTTTTCTTTTCTCATTAAGTTGAGAACTTTCACCTTTTCACTTAGAGGAAGAACTTTATGGCTACCCTTTAGTACATCTGAACAGCCAGCCATACCACTCTCATGCTTTGGGACCAGGATTAAGTGAAACAAATGTTACTTGAACATAATCCCTGAGATTGTACAAAAGTTGGTCTGATAACTGAGATGGCTTCTAGAGGACTCATAGGCAGGATCAGCTAGACAAAGGGATAATTCCCACCCTGGGTGGGGTGGAGTGGATCGGCTGGAAATCTCATCCATACTATGCAGAATGGCACACAATTTAATGTAAATAGATGGATTATTTATTTCTGAAATCTTCCATTTAATATTTTCAGAATGTGGGTAATGGAAACTGCGGATAATGGGGACTACAGCTGATAATGTCAGAGGATGTGAAAGTACTATGGAAGCAAAGCAAAGCAACTTCTTACTTGGAAACTGGTAAATGTTGATAAGAAAAGGCTGTCTGCACAAGTGACTATGGGCTTAGGTAGAAACCTCCCTGCTGCTGCTGCTAAGTTGCTTCAGTCGTGTCCGACTCTGTGCGACCCCATAGACGGCAGCCCACCAGGCTCCCCCATCCCTGGGATTCTCCAGGCAAGAACACTGGAGTGGGTTGCCATTTCCCTCTCCAATGCACGGAAGTGAAAAGTGAATGTGAAGTCACTCAGTCGTGTCTGGCTCCTAGAGACCCCATGGACTGCAGCCTACCAGGCTCCTCCGTCCATGGGATCTTCCAGGCAAGAGTACTGGAGTGGGGTGCCATCGCCTTCTCCGAGAAACCTCCCTAATGCTTACCAAAATCTTTCCAGTACTGCTTTCCTAAACCAAGCATAAGAACAGCTCTGCTTCTTGGGCCCCTTTTAAATAATGTAGAGCATATAGCTAGTGGAAACAAATGAAGTGTGAGCAAGGGGGCCAATAACATTCTAGATAGTAAAACCTCCACCGCCTGGGGCCTTGACTGACTGTGTAAAACAGAGGATGTCTTTGTCTGCTTTGCAATAGGCATAGCGTGAATAACAAATAATCTTGCATATGTTGAGTCACTGAAATTTGGAGGTCAGTTGGTTGCTGTAGCAAACCTAGTCTGTTAATGTCGTATCTTCTTTACTCCCTTTGGGAAACTTGACACTTCTTGGGTTGGTACCAGCGGGAGGGCAATAAGGTATCACTTTCCAACCCAAGCTGATTCATTAAAGCCATCAGGAAAGTAAGCTTTTCTGTCTTTTAATCCAAGGTTCCTTCTAGGAAGTGATGCTGCCAGGCAGAACAGTAGATTAAAAATACTCTTTGTTGACTTAGATGGGTGGGATGAGGGGGTAGGAGGGAGGATGGAGAGGGAGGGAATACACACACACACACACACACACACATATGGCTGATTCACTTTGTTGTACACCAGAAACTAACACAACATTGTAAGGCAAATATACCCCAATTTAGAAAAAAAAAGACCTAGTCTGTTTCGGCTTCCCTGGTGGCACTCTTGGTAAAGAACCTGCCTGACAGTGCAGGAGACGTAAGAGACGCTGGTTCGATTCTTGGGTCAGGAAGATCCCCTAGAGGAGGGCATAGCAACCCACTTCAGTATTCTTGTCTAGAGAATCCCATGGACAGAGGAGCCTGGTAGGCTATGGTCCCTGGGGGAGATAGAGTTGGACAAGACTGAAGTGACTTAGCACAAGTCTGTTTATACTAGTTATGATCAAATCTGTGGGAGATACAACAGGTCTTCAACCACTAGACAGTTTTGGAGATAGCTCCTCCCTGCTGCTGCTGCTGCTGCTAAGTCGCTTCAGTCATGTCCGACTCTGTGCGACCCCATAAATGGCAGCCTACCAGTCTCCCCGGTCCCTGGGATTCTCCAGGCAAGAACACTGGAGTGGGTTGCCATTTCCTTCTCCAATGCATGAAAGTGAAAAGTGAAAGGGAAGTCGCTCAGTCGTGTCTGACTCTTAGCGACCCCATGGACTGCAGCCCACCAGACTCCTCCATCCATGGGATTTTCCAGGCAAGAGTACTGGAGTGGGGTGCCATTGCCTTCTCCGAGCTCCTCCCTAACTATAGTTTATTTCACTTGCACGTGATTCTTTTCACTATACTCTCATTAAGTAATATGAAGTAGGGTGGTGAAAGGATACAATGCCTGCAACAGAGGCAACTGGGTGTGGTTCCTATGCAACTGAGCCTGAACTGAACCTCCTGCTCTGAGTTCATCTCAATTACATGATTGTAAAAACATAAACAATTCACTCTATCTTATACATTTCTTATTGGCTCAATATATTCTTCTAAACCCACTAAATTAATGTTACATTTCCCCTAACATAACATGCACATAATATGCAGAAAAGTTCCAAGTGTACTTAATTATAGCTTTCAAAATTGTTTGTTGAAATTCCATCAACAGAGGAACGGATAAATGTAGTATATATATATATATATATAATGGAATATTAGACATAAAAAAATGAAAGAATGCCATTTGTGGCAACATGGATGGACATAGTGTCATGCAGAGTGAAATAAGTCAGACAGAGAAGAAGAAATATTGTATGGCATCCCTTATATGCAGAATCTAAAAAGAAATGATAAAAAGGAATTTATTTATGAAACAGAAATAAACTCACGGACTTAGAGAATCCGCTTACAGTTGCCGGGGGTTAGAATGGAGGGAGGAGATAGAGAGTTTGGGATCAACATGCTATATTTAAAATAGATAACCAACAAGGTCCTACTGTACTGCACAGGGAACTTCACTCAATGTTATGTGGCAGCCTGGATGGGAGGGGAGTTTGGGGGAGAATGGATACATGTATATGTATGGCTGAGTCCCTTTGCTGTCCACCTGAAACTATTACAACATTGTAAACCAGCTATCCTTCAAAATAAAGTAAAAAATATTAAATAAATCATGTGGTAAAGTGTTTCAGATAATTGTGTTTAATACTACCTTCTCTCCATTATGAGGTAAACTCCATGGGGACAAGGGAGTCTATTTTGTGCTTTGCTCCTATCCCCAGAACTTAGAAAATGTCTTGGTACATGACAGGGATGAAATACAGATTTGTTGGGCAAATAATTCATTTTACAAGGATGACTTGTAGTTACAATGAAAATAATAGACTGGAATTCAGTGAAACTAGAAGCAGAGAATCTAGACGGAGACCTTGGAAGATCTTCGCATGAGAGATGAAGATGATTCAGACCAATGTAGTCACAGGGGCAATGGAGAGAAGTGAACAGATTTGAGATATATTTAGAACACAGAGCAGAAAGGATTTGGTGATTGATTGACTGTTAGGAGATTTGCAGGGGCAAAAATCAAGAGTTCTGCTTTGGGCACCAAAATCAGGGAGGAAGCCATGCAGAAGAGTGGTTTAGGAAGCCAAGGTGGGTGATAAGTCCAGTTGGCGTGGATTCCTATGACCTATTCAAGTGCCAATGCAATTGTGTATCAATTCTGTAATCAGGAAAGTGGTCTATGCCTGAAAAACAGGTTTAGGAAAAAGCATAGCCTTGGAAATTTCCAGCTATATAAATCTATGCTGTGTGTGAGAAGAGGGCCTAAGAGAAAACTCTGAAGATTATCCGCAGTGAAGATTTTAAGAATCAGAGCTTGTTGATTGAATTAGTTGGACTTGGTAGGGATAAAGAAGGCTGAGCACAGAAGAATTGATGCTTTTGAACTGTGGTGTTGAAGAAGATTCTTAAGAGTCCCTTGGACAGCAAGGAGACCAAACCAGACAATCCTAAAGGAAATCAGTCCCGAATATTCATTGGAAAGACTGATGCTGAAGCTGAAGCGCCAATACTTTGGCTACCTGATGAGAAGAGCTGACTCATTAGAAAAGATCCTGATGCTGGGAAAGAATGAAGGCAAGAAGAGAAGGGATAACAGAGGATGAGACAATTGGAAGGCATCACCAGCTCAATAGACATGAGTTTGAGCAAGCTCTAGGAGATGGTGAAGAACAGAGAAGCCTGGTGTGCTGCAGTCCATGGGGTCACAAAGAGTCAGACATAATTGAGCGACTGAACAACAGCAAAGGGTATACTCAGAAGATAGCTTTATTCTTCTTCTATTGATGCCTTCAAACCATTTCACCTTGGACAATATGTCAAGCACGTTCTATTCTTTTTTTTTTTTTTGTACTTCTTAGTACTCAAATAGTCTTATTTTCATTTACGAAAATGTCCAGGCCAAGTTAGATGAAAACTTCCAGGGAGTTTCCCGGTGACCTACTGCATAGGATTCTGGCTTTCACTGCCGTGGCCTGAGTTCAGTCCCTGATCAGGGAACTGAGATCCCGCAGGCTATGTAGCATGGCCAAAAAACTTAAATATGGGCTTCCCTGGTGTTCCAGTGGTTAGGAATCTGCCTTTCAATGCAGGGTATACCGGTTCAATCCCTGGTCTGGGAGGGTCCCACATGCTGTGGAGCATCTGAGCCCATGCATCACAGCTACTAAGCTTGTGCTCTAGAGCCTGTGAGCTGCAACGACTGAGCCTGCGTGCCACAACAGCTGAAGCCCACGTGCCTAGAGCCTGTGCGCCACAGCAAGAGAAGCCACCTCGGTAAGAAGTCTGGACACTGTGACGAGAATAGCCCACCTCGCCACAACTAGAGAAAGTCTGCGTGCAGCAACAAAGACCCACCGTAGCCAAAACTCAGTCAATCAGTCTGGCTTTTAAATAAGTGAAACTAGTTTCCATCTAAAAAATTCCATCCAATTAGGAGTTTGGGATTAAAATATACCTACTGAAAGTGAAAGTGAAAGTGAAGTTGCTCATTTGTGTCCTACTCTTTGCGACCCCGTGGACCTATGTAGCCTACCAGGCTTCTCTGTCCAGGGGATTCTCAAGGCAAGAATACTGGAGTGGGTTACCATTTCCTTCTCCAGGGGAATATACCTACTTCTGTATATAAAACAACCAACAAGAACCTATTGTATAGCAGAGGGAACTCCACCTAATATCTTGTAATAATTTATAATGGAAAGGAATATAAAAAATGTATATATATATATATTCATATATATATATGAATCACTTTGCTGAACACCTGAACCTAACACAACATTGCAAATCAACTATACTTCAATATAAAAATTCAGCCTCCAAATCACCCCTTCCCCCAAACAAAAGCTTCCCTCTAGTCCAAGATTTCTTCCTCCTCTAGCTCCAGGATGACACAGTTTCCTAAACATGGAGTAGAGACAAAGTGTGGTCTGTTCTCTCATTCTTTTTGTACCATATTTCCTCTATCCCCTCTTAATTTCTTAGTTCCTGCCAGGTTAATGTAGGAAAGTGGGATAAGAGAAGAAATAACAAAAGTATTTCCTTTGTAGTTGCCTGTCAAATACCCTCTCCCATGACAGACTTTAAAATGGTTTTCCTCCTGTGAGGACTTCGTGAACTCTCTAAAGACACTTATCCCTCATCTTCCCCCAAACACCTGGAAACCTCTACAGTGTATTTTTCCTTGACTCAGAAAATCCATTGTCCAGCGGATCCCTCAGAATTCCCCTTAACCTCCATCTTTTTAACCTCCATCTTGCTGGGTAACCAAGTTCCACACAGCCCACTTCTTGAATTGGGTTTTTAAAGTTATGTGGCTCTCCTGTGTAAGTCAAGATGGGTAGGTTATGTTTCATGCATGCCTGTTAAGTCGCTTAGTCATGTCTGACTCTGCAACCGCATGGACTATAGCCTCAGGGCTCCTCTGAACATGGGATTCTCCAGGCAAGAATACTGGAGTGGGTTGTCATGCCCTCCTCCAGGGGATCTCTCCAACACAGGGATTGAATCGAGTCTCTTAGGTCCTCCTCCATTGGCAGGCGGGTTCTTTACCACTAGCGCCACCTGGGAAGCCCAGGTTACGCTACAAGGGTTCCTAAATCAGTAGAAATTTACTCACTCATCAACGTGTCATGGGTTAGGGGACTCCGCCGATGTATCTTAGTCACTCAGGAACCCAGGCTGATAGAGACTCCCTCTTGACTCATGCTTCTGTGATCACCACATCAGGTGGAATAAACTTTGGCCAACCTGTGTTGACTCTTCAACCTCCTACCCAGAAGTGACATGTATCTTCTGCCCACATTTCATGGGCTAAAGACAGGCTTATGGCTTTCTAAGTGCAGTAGTAAAGAATTCACCTGCCAATGCAGGAGTTGCAAGAGACAGGGGTTTGATCCCTGGGTTGGGAAGATCCCCTGAAGTAGAAAGTGATAACCCATTCCAATATTCTTGCCTGGAGAATCCCATGTTCAGAGGAGCCTGGTGGGCTACAGTCCATGGGGTCACAAGAGTCAGACATGACTGAGCGACTATGCGTGCACGTGCGCACACACACACACACACACACACACATATGTATAACTGAATCACTTTTTTGAACACCTGAAACTACAACATTGTAAATCAACTATACTCCAATATAAACTAAAAATTAAATAAAAAAGAAAAATAAGTGTTTAGCGGTTTTTGAATTTGTTGAGAGATAAAGAAAAATAAGGGCATAAAAGTGTGCATTGGAGTTGGGGAAAGTGTGATGAGCTCATTGAAGATGGTCTGAGCAGTAGGGTGCAGGAGTCAGGGAACAGTGCTAGAATGAGAGAGGGGTGAGGAGGTGGAGACAGTCATCACAGCAAGCACCCAACAGAACTGTGGCTGTGAAGGGCAGAGAGGAAGAAGGTGGCGCTGGAAGGAAACATGGAGTTAAGAGGAAGGATTTTTTTTTTTTTTAATGAGAGACTTGGTCATGTTTAAGTGCTAATAAAAAGGAATTCATTGAGAATGGGAGATTACGTGTCTGATGAAATGGTTTTCAAACAGCAACTTTTCATTTCTGAAGGAAAACAAACCCATATAATGGATGTTTAATTCCCTGAAGAGATGCTGGTAGGAAGTGGGAAACTCTTCACTCTATTGGTGGTGGTGGTGGAAGAAAAAAAGAATTGCAACACTGTCTCTGATGAATAATAATGGTTCTTGGGCAGCTGTGGTTTTTCACTCCACAGAACAGATAAGTTCCTAGGGCTCTAAAAATATACAGACCCCTTTAGTTTTATAGTTTTATTAGAGAGAATAAACTATAGAGAATAAACTATAGAGAATAGTTTTATTCTCTTGGTGGGAAACAAAAGAGTCTTAACTTGCTCTCCTGGTACTGTTTACCCCACTCATTAAAGTAGCCTTTTAAGTTGATTTCATTGCTTACAGTAGGAAAACCCCTAAAGGTACTGTTTGTCGTTTATAATGAACTCATCTGCTAAGTGCTTTTTTGGTCCTCCAACTCCCACTCAAGTACTAATACTTTGCTGTAGCAACAACCATCTCTCCCTTCCAGATGTGTGAACCTTTTGATTTCTACACATTTTAAATTATTTAATTTGGGATGATTTTTTAAAAAGGAACTTCCTGTGGTATGTATAAAAATGATGTGTTTCCTCAGCTCCATTTCAAACTCATTTCCAAATTTAGTTGTGTGGATTGCTAAGTCTGATCTCAAGATGTTCATAGATCATAATTAAAAACTAGGCCATTATTTTCATCTCAGCTCCTGACATGCTCCCCAACTTTGCTCCCCCACAACCATTTAATATGGTGCCTGGAAACAATAGGAGGAATGTCTGAAAGGATAAATTGGTACTGTCCGTGCAACCGAAAACAGAGAATGTCTCACTCAACTCCATTCCAATCCCCTCGTCCAGGTCTTTACTGAGCAGTCGAGGCTGGAAAGCTCAAAGCTAGAGGTTTGAGACTCCCTTACAGCTCAGTTTCCATATATGATCTCACTTCCACCAAGTAGATACATCTAAGTAAAAATTGGAAAATGGAACTGACCTTTGGGAGATGGTAAACATGCACCTGCCAATTCTCTCTGGAGGCTTTTGACTTTTTTCTATAGTGATAGCTTAGGTTCTGGTATCTGGTCCTTAACTCTGAGGGTATTTGGAGGTTAATAGTGTGCATTGAAAGCCTAGCAGAGTGTTTCAAAAACAGAGCAGCTAAGGCAGAGTGGTCCTGGAATCAGCCGTCATGGCTGCAGTCTCCCAACTGTGTCAGAGGTGGCAGTGTCCTTAATTTGTCAGCTCTACAGTGTGGTTTGGAGAGTCATTTCTGGAAACTCAAACTAGAGCATCCTCCGCCAGTCCTTCCAACGATCAGGTAAGCAATTAGTGCTGCTCCAGAAAGGTGGTAGGATTGCTCATCCCTGACCCCTTGGAGTTGGGTTTGGCTATGTGACTTGCTTGAGCCAATGAAATGAGAATAAACATCACCTCTCTCCTTCCGCCAATGGCTAAGAGTAATGTTCTGAGTGGTTGGGCTGCCCAGATGGCTCAGTAATAAAGAATCTGTCCGCCAGTGCAGGAGCAACAGGAGACACAGGTTTGATCCCTGCATTGGAAAGATCCCCTGGAGGAGGAAATGGAAACCCACTCCAGTATTCTTGCCTGGAATATCTTTGCCAGAGGAGCCTGGCAAGCTACAGTCCATGGGGTCACAAAGAGTTGGACATGACTTAGTGACTGAACATACATGAAAGCAATTGCTCCAATAGCTTGGAATGATGAAGGCACAGCATGGATTCTCCAGTCAACCCGTGATTATCACATACGACGAGTGAGAAATAAACCTTCGTTATTTTATAAAAATGACATCTGTTATTGCAGTACCTCCCAGGGCATCTTGTTGATCCAGTAAGTCATCTCATTTTCCCTGAAATGTGTTGAGTGAATCCTATCGTCTGTGATTGAGCCTCAAGCCATTATTTCCAGAAATATGACACTGACACACAGCTTAAAAGCTAAACACTGTTAAGCTTATGAGATCATTGTTGTTGTTCAGTCACCCAGTCATGTCCGACTCTTTGAGACCCCATGGACTGAAGCACACTAGACCTCCCTGTTCCTCAGCATCTCCCAGGCTCTGCCCAACTTCTTGTTCATTGCCTTGGTAACACCATCCAGCCATCTCATTACTGGTCCTCAAATGAGGGGAAGCATCTTCTACTTCTTTTACTTCTCCATAGCTCACAGAGCCTAGCAGCAGAGCCACCAAATTGCATACCCCCAGGAGAAAACCATTAGAACATTCAGGCATGACCTAAATCAAATCCCTTATGACTATACAGTGCAAGTGAGAAATAGATATAAGGGACTAGATCTGATACACAGAGTGCCTGTTGAACTATGGACAGAGGTTCATGACATTGCACAGGAGACAGGGATCAAGACCATCCCCATGGAAAAGAAATGCAAAGAAGCAAAATGGCTGTCTGAGGGGGCCTTACAAATAACTGTGAAAAGAAGAGAAGCAAAAAGCAAAGGAGAAAAGGAAAGATATAAGCATCTGAATGCAGAGTTCCAAAGAATAACAAGGAGAGATAAGAAAGCCTTCCTCAGTGATCAATGCAAAGAAATAGAGGAAAACAACAGAATGGGAAAAACTAGAGATCTCTTCAAGAAAATTAGAGATACCAAGGGAACATCTCATGCAAAGATGGGCTCGATAAAGGACAGAAATGTTATGGACCCAACAGAAGCAGAAGATATTAAGAGGAGGTGGCAAGAAGACACAGAAGAACTGTACAAAAAAGATCTCCACAACCCAGATAATCACGAAGGTGTGATCACTCACCTAGAGCCAGACATCCTGGAATGTGAAGTCAAGTGGGCCTTAGAAAGCATCACTACGAACAAAGCTATTGGAGGTGATGGAATTCCAGTTGAGCTATTTCAAATCTTGAAAGATGATGTTGTGAAAGTGCTGCATTCAATATGCCAGCAAATTTGGAAAACTCAGCAGTGGCCACAAGACTGGAAAAGGTCAGTTTTCATTCCAATCCCAAAGAAAGGCAATGCCAAAGAACGCTCAAACTACCGCACAATTGCACTCATCTCACATGCTAGTAAAGTAATGCTCAAAATTCTCGAAGCCAGGCTTCAGCAGTACATGAACTGTGAACTTCCAGATGCTCAAGCTGGTTTTAGAAAAGGCAGAGGAACCAAAGATCAAATTGTCAACATCCACTGGATCATCAAAAAAGCAAGAGAGCTCCAGAAAAACATCTATTTCTGTTTTATTGACTATGCCAAAGTCTTTGTGTGGATCACAATAAACTGGAAAATTCTGAAAGAGACAGGTATACCAGACCACCTGACTTGCCTCTTGAGAAACCTATATGCAGGTCAGGAAGCAACAGTTAGAACTGGACATGGAACAACAGACTGGTTCCAAATAGGAAAAGGAGTACGACAAGGCTATATATTGACACCCTGCTTATTTAACTTATATGCAGAGTACCTCATGAGAAATGCTGGGCTGGAAGAAGCACAAGCTGGAATCAAGATTGCCGGGAGAAATATCAATAACCTCAGATATGCAGATGACACCAGCCTTATGGCAGAAAGTGAAGAAGAACTAAAGAGCCTCTTGATGAAAGTGAAAGAAAAGAGCGAAAAAGTTGGCTTCATTCCGAAAACAGAGAGCATGACATCCGGTCCCATCACTTCATGGGAAATAGATGGGAAAACAGTGGAAACAGTGGCTGACTTTATTTTTCTGGGCTCCAAAATCACTGCAGATGGTAACTGCAGCCATGAAATTAAAAGATGCTTGCTCCTTGGAAGGAAAGTTATGACCAACCTAGACAGCATATTCAAAAGCAGAGACATTACTTTGTCAACAAAGGTCCGTCTAGTCAAGGCTATGGTTTCTTCAGTGGTCATTTACGGATATGAGAATTGGACTATAAAGAAAGCTGAGAACCGAAGAATTGATGCTTTTGAACTGTGGTATTGGAGAAGACTCTTGTGAGTCCCTTGGACTGCAAGGAGATCCTGCCTGTCCATCCTAAAGATCAGTCCTGGGTGTTCATTGGTAGGACTGATGTTGAAGCTGAAACTCCAATACTTTGGCCACCTGATGCAAAGAGCTGACTCATTTGAAAAGACCCTGATGCTGGGAAAGATTGAGGGCAGGAGGAGAAGGGGGCGACAGAGGATGAGATGGTTAGATGGCATCACCGACTCAAGGGACAGGAGTTTGAGTGAACTCTGGGAGTTGGTGATGGACAGGGAGACCTGGTGTGCCTTGGTTCATGGGGTTGCAAAGAGTCGAACACAACTGAGTGATTGAACTGAACTGAACTGAACTGAAGGGGCACTATTCACACTGCAGTGGTGCCCTGAGGCGACTATACTGTGAATGATACTCCTGGTTTTGGCAGTACGCAGGCCAAGCCAAATGCTAGAGGCATAGATGGAAATTGGTTTCATTTGATTTGTCTCATAAGTAAAAGGTTAGGAAGTAAATAAAAACAGTAACTATAACATGTTTCACTAAATTATTAACTAAGTTAATATAGTTATAATGACAAGAAGACCCTAAAAGGAAGGGCTGAATCCCTTTGGAAACATCAGAATTTTTACTAAAATGCTCAATATAATTCTGAGGTTTTTGTCAGAGTTTTTAAATCTCAAATCTATCATACAAGAGTAGACAGATGGTGTACTTGCTAGGATTAAGTCCAGCTATCTGCAAAAGAAAAGTCCCAAATAACATTGACTTATGCAAGACATAGGTATTTTTCTCTATTACACAGAAGTTCAATAAGAGACAGTCCAGGGTAGTGCAGCTTTAGGATGTTGTCAGCGACCCAGGCTCTTGTACTCAACGTGCATTATCACATTATAGTCCAAAGTGGTTGCTCAATTCATCATGTTTACATTCTAAGAAGCAAGAAAGAGAAAAAGGGAAGAACAGCACATTCCTTCATTCTAAGTGTTCACACTGCACTTTTCATTGCATCTTATTGCCCAGAACTTAGTTGCCACATGATCATACTCTTAGCTGTGAGGCTAGGAATGGAGGCTTTATTCTGGACAGCTCTGTAACTAAAAACTGAGGTTTATATTGCTAAGAAAGGAAGAACAGGTTTGGGGGATATTAAGCAATCTATAGCATAGGCGCTTTAGTGTACCAGGCCGAATAGTGTCCCTCCAAAGTTTGTTTCCATCCTGAACCTCCAAATTAAAATTGCAGATATAATTAGCTAAGGACTTCAGGATGAAATCATGACTGGTTTTCTTACTGGGAAAGGAAAGGACATACAGAAAAAGCTTGCTGGATTAGTTTTCTTTAAAATTCTTCCCACTTAGCAGTGAATGGAATGCTCTAAAGGTGCACTCTATTTAATAGGTAGAACAGCTGCCAAACAGGGCTACTGGCAAACTTATTTAAATTTTTAATCATCATGGCAGATGAACACAGAAGGAAAAAACTATACAAATTCTCCTGCTAGAATAGCTATAAAAATTTCCAAACAGTTTCCATTTTGTGGAAATAAGTTTTGCTGGGCACATTTTACCACTTTTTACTTCATAGTCAAAAAATGGTTCTAAGGCATGTGTATTCAATTATACTCCAGGATATACATTCAATTTAGTATTATTAACAAAAATACCATTTTTTCTTAAAAAATCAGTCTCATTAATGCAAAAATTATTAAACAAAATCAAGAATTTGACTTGGGAAAAGTATTTACTGAATGAAATAAATGAATAATAGAAATATATGAAAACAGTTTTTTCTTTTACTAAGAAAAAACCCAAGATGTGTTAAAATATTGAAAAAAATCATTAGTAATCTGATTTTTCAAAATTCCATGAATGAAAATAATTCTGATTAATTTTTTAATACTTGGGGGATGATGCCAAGAGAATGTCATTTTCTTGAACAAATATTAGTCATGCTACACCCAGCATCTAGAATCATGTAGGGGCTTTATTCTCTGAAAACATGGGCTTCTGAGAGGTGTAGAGTAATCACAAAGACCACAGACTCTGGTTCTAGACTGTTTGAGTTTAAATGCTAATTCTGCCTCTCAGAAGCTGTGTAACACTGGACATCATCCTGAACCTCTCTGGGCTTCAGCTTCCTCCTCTCTGATGAGAACAATGATTGCACCCTTTGCATAGGGTTACTGAGAGAATGAACCCGTGGTGCCCTTAGACCAGTGTCTGGCCCACAGTGAGCACCTAGAAAGTCTTAATTGTAATTATTATTTTTTATTTAATTTCTATTGGAGCATAGTTGCTTTATAATGTTGTGATGCTGCTGCTGCTGCTAAGTCACTTCAGTCATGTCCAACTCTGTGCAACCCCATAGATGGCAGCCCATCAGGCTTCCCCATCCCTGAGATTCTCCAGGCAGGAACATTGGAGTGGGTTGCCATTTCCTTCTCCAATGCATGAAAGTGAAAAGTGAAAGTGAAGTTGCTCAGTCGTGTCCAACTCTTAGCGACCCCATGGACCGTAGCCCACCAGGCTCCTCCATCCATGGGATTTTCCAGGCAAGAATACTGGAGTGGGGTGCCATTGCTAGCTGTCATTATTATCCTAACTTACCTGAAGGCTGTTATCTCTTTTCTGGGCTTCCCTGGTGATTCAGCCCAGGGAATCTGCCTGCAATGCGGGAGACCTGGGTTCGATCCCTAGGTTGGGAAGATCCCCTTAAGGAGAGCATGACAACCTACTCCAATATTCTTGCCTGGAAAATCCCCTGGACAGAGGAGCCTGGCAGGATACAGTCCATGGGGTTGCAAAGAGTCAGGCATGACAGAATCATAGGGGTCAACAGGTAACTGATGCTCTGCTACACAGCCTGTATAAAATGCACCCGGTAGTAATGGGGTAATTTAACCATCAATATTCACTACAAGTTGGCACTGTCCTAGGTGTACAGGATACATCGATGAGCAAAAATAAAAATCTCTGCCCCTGTGGTGCTTACATTCCAGTAGGGGCAGGCAGAAAATAAACATAATAAATTAGTACAGTGTAGCATATGTTAGAAGATAATAAATATTGGAAAGCAGGATATAGGGAATTTAGAGTTCAGGTGGAGGGGACTGGTTGTACTGAGAAAATGACATTTGAGAAAAAACATGAAAGGGATAAGAGCAGTCAATATTGTTAAGAACAAGTAGTGCCAAGACTCTAAGACAGAGCACGATGCATGCCCGGCGTGTTCAAACAACCACAAGGCCAGTGTGGCTAACGCAGAGCCAGGAAGATGGGGAGCAATGGACATGAGTGACGTAAAAAACTTGACTTGGAGCAGGGTGAGAGTTTGTGTGCAGGAAAGCAGATTGCATGGGACGACACAGACAAGTGCGGGACTTTTTCACTGACTGTGATGGGAGCTACAGTAGGGTTTGAGGCTGTGGAGTGCCATTGTCTGAGCCTAGTTTTACATACTCTGGCTGCTGTGAGAAAACACCAGGGATCAAGGAAGAAACAGGAAACAGGGAGACCAGTGAAGTGTTCGTTCAAGTAATCCAGAGAGGAAATGATGGTGACTTGAACCAAAGAGCAGCAGAAGTGATGGGAAGTAATCAGATCTGGATATATTCTGAAAATACACCCAAGAGAACGTTCTGATGGATTGGATGGAATGGGAGGGAAACAGGGGAATGAAGTTCGGCCTAAAGAACTAGAAGAATGGGGTACTCATCAACGGACACGGGGAAAGACTTCATGTGGCCTAGCTTTCAGGTAGGGAATGATTAGATGCTCTGCATAATTGTTCAAAGCAAGATCGGACAACAGAATTTCACTTTAAGAGAAAGGCATTTGTTTCATGTCATTAAAAATCATTTTAATAACATGAATTCAATAGCTATTATTGAATTATTGACAAACTACCCATAAACATTCTAAATTAACCCATAGGTACTTGAGTTTATTTTAAAAATTGTTAAAGAAAAAATATGATTTTAATGGAAAAGTGACATTTTTGTTACTCCTGAAAATGAAAATAAAGGCATTTTTTAAAAGTTCTCCCTGATTACAATGCACATTTAAATACATTTACCAAAAAAAAAAAAGTGGGAAATATAGTAAATTAGAAAATAGGGGCAAATAACCTGTAGTTTTACCACCCAGGGAAAAATAATGTTAACAATCTTGTTTGTCTTTCCTCTCTCTTCCTCATAAATTCATATACATACTTACCATATAGCCATATCTATAAACATATTTCAACACTGTGTTTTACTGTTATATACAGTTTATATTATACAACAATATAATATTGTATATTATATATATACACAACAATATTTAGATACATTTTATACATTGCTTTGTTCCCATGGCAATAAATATTTTTATTTCTGTAGGCTCTAAATATTTTAATGAATTCTTACTATCTCTTCACATTAATAAGCGTAGTTTCCTTCTATTGATCGCTTAATTTTCACCATGAATGAAAATTCTTCTCCCCAGGTCTGAGTCCCTGGTCATGTCTTCCCCATCTCCAGTCATTCTCAACCAGTCTCATGACCGTAAATACTATATGCGGACAGCTCCCCAGTTTATATCACCCACATGGGCCTTGCTCTCTTCTCCAGGTCTGAGCTTCATCTGTCTCCTTATCACAATCTGTTTCATCTTCACTGATGGCAACTCCATCCTTCCAGTGGCTCAGCCAAAACCTGGACATCACCCTTGACTCTTCTCTTTCAAACTTCACTTCCACTTTGTCAGGAAACTCTCTTGACTCAACCTTCAAAATACATCCCGTCCCAGATCCCTTCTCTCTGTCTTCACTGTTTCCAGCACCGTCTGAATGCCCATCATCTCTCGCCTAGATTATTACGTTAGTTGTCTCAGGAGGCTCCCTTCTTTCTCTCTGACACTCTGTTGTATATTCTTAACATGGGATCCAGAGTTCACCTTTAAAAGCCTAAGCTCACATCACTCCAAACCCTCTGGTGGCTTTCTGTCTCACTCAGAGTGAAAACCTACGTCCTTAAAATGGGGCACAAAGCCTGACACAATCTGCCCTTCCTCCACCTCCTGCTTCTTGCTCCTCTATCCTTTTCACTCCTCTGACCCGGTCAGCCTTCCCACTCACTCACTTTGTTACAGCCACACCAGTCTAGCCTTGCTGATCTGATCCCATGTTAGGGCCTTTCAATGGTTCTACCCTCAGATACCCTCATGACCCTCATCTCTTTCAAATCTCTGATCATGATCAAATTTCACCTCCTCAATGAGTCCCACCCTGACCACCACATTCCTGAAATTTTTTCCCCTTAGCACTCAACATTTTTTTATAGCTACCTATTTTATGGTTACTTTTTTTTTCCCCCTCTCTTCCTCACTAGAATACTAGGTCCAAAGAACTGAGATCTTTGTTTAGTTCTTTACTGTATCCAGTTACCTGGGACAGTGCTGACACATAGTGTGCTCAACAAATACACACTGAATAAATGAATGCCCGTCTATTTTGTATGGCATTTTTACCAGAGGAATTTTCTCATTTTTCATTCAAAATATTTTTAGTCTTGTATGTACTAATATTTCTTTGGCCAGGATTTATT
Source organism: Budorcas taxicolor (assembly GCF_023091745.1). Taxonomy (NCBI): domain Eukaryota; kingdom Metazoa; phylum Chordata; class Mammalia; order Artiodactyla; family Bovidae; genus Budorcas; species Budorcas taxicolor. The sequence continues at coordinate 80,708,977 of NC_068912.1, forward strand.
CTGATAATGGTTTTTTTTTTTAATGGTTTTGGTTATTCTATGACAATATGTGAGATGACTGAAGTGACTTAGCACAGCACAGCACAGTACATGCGAGTTAGGTACTGCTTTAAAATGCACCAGGGATTTTGTTTTTATTTATATATGGTGAAGCCATTTGATACTTCTGCTTCATTGACTACGCTAAAACCTTTGTGTGGATCACAACAGAAAATTCTTAAAGACATGGGACATTTACCTCCCTCCTACAAAAACTGTATGCCAGTTAAGAAGCAACAGTTAGAACTGGATGGGGAACAATGGACTGGTTCCAAATTGAGAAAGGAACACATCAAGGCTGTATGTTGTCACCCTGCTTATTTAACTTTTATGCAGAGTACATCATGAGAAATGCTGGGCTGGAGGAAGCACAAGCTAGAATCAAGATTGCTGGGAGAAATATCAATAACCTCAGATATGCAGATGATACCATTCTTATGGCAGAAAACAAAGAGGAACTAAAGAGCCTCGTGATGAAAGTGAAAGAGGAAAGTGAGAAAGCTGGCTTAAAACTCAACATTCAAAAAACAAGGGTCTGGTCCCATCACTTCAAGGAAAATAGATGGGAAACAATGGAAAAAGTAACAGACTTTATTTTCCTGGGCTTCAAAATCACTGCAGATGGTGACTGCATTCATGAAATTAAAAGACACTTGCTCCTTGGAAGAAAAGCTATGACCAACCTAGACAGAATATTAAAAAGCAGACAAAGGTCCATAGAGTCAAAGCTATGGTTTTTTCCATAGTCATGTATGGATGTGAGAGCTGGACAATAAAAAAGGCTGAACATGGAAGAATTGATGCCTTCTAACTGTGGTGCTGGAGAAGAACCTTGAGAGTCCCTCAGACAGCAAGGAGATCAAACCAGTCCATCCTAAAGGAAATCAACCCTGAATATTCATTGGAAGGACTGATGCTGAAGCTCCAATACTTTGGCCACCTGATGTGAAGAGCTGACTCATTGAAAAAGACCCTGATGCTGGGAAAGATTGAGGGCAGGAGGAGAAGCGGGTGACAGAGGATGAGATGGGGTCACTGACTCAATGGACATGAGTTTGAGCAAACTCTGGGAGATAGTGAAGGACAGGGAAGCCTGGTGTGCTGCAGTCATTGGGGTCACAAAGAGTCAAACATGACTGAGCGACTGAGCAGCAACATGGTGAGTCCAGAAGAGCAAGAGATGGCTACCAATTCAGAGATAGTTCAATGATTGTTAACTAAGCTTAATGCGGTAATTGTTTTGTAATCTTTGCCTTCATCAAATCATCATGTTTTACTCCTAAAGCTAACATGATGTTACATGTCAACTGCATCTCAACAAAACAAGAAAACTATGGTTTGTTGCAGTTCCTGAGAAAAGTGGCAAGTCATGCAGGGCCCACTGGGGAAACACCAGGGTTGGTCAGGTGGCAGAAGGAATGTGGGGAAGATATGTCTGTGAGCCTTTATTTTGGTTTCTCTGGGAAAAGCCAGGGTAAGGCAGGGTAAGCAGATTTACTGGCTGGCTAGTTTGAATAATTTCAGTGGGTTCAGGGCTGTAGAGGTGGTTGGTTCCTAGTTGTCCCCGGCTCTGGGATTATTTAGGGCAGGCAGACAGTATTGCGGACTGCAGGAGCCTGATAAAACGCGGTAGGTGGAGTCATGGACTGAGGATTGATTAGTTTGTTATATCAAAGGCAAGTTTGCATTCTCTAGAAATCAGCGAACACTGAGAGCGGCAATCCTTCCCCTGGTCCCCAAGATATCACATCACCACAAAATAGAGAAAACAAAAAATATGATTAATATAGTTACACATGTACTTAACACTATAACTCAAGATGCTTTTCTGTTTCATTCAGGCCTTTTAGTGTGCTCTTTCCTCACCTGGAACGCCTTCCCGTTCCTTGTTTGTGTGACTATTATTCATCCTTCAGATTCTATCTTGAACGTCATTTATCAGCTTGGCCATGTGAGAGCAGAGCTTGTCCTATTCATTCATCAATGTATCCTCAGGGTTCAGCCTACACCTTTGTGATTCTAGAGAAGAATTTAACACAAGTATTAATCCTCAGCTTTTAATGCTCTGTTTGAGTGAAAATTATAGGTCTATTTTCCAAAGAGTCAAACCTGATACATTTAAAATATTTGGATGGTTGTGATTCACAGCTTCCTTTTTCTTGCTACAGTCCCTACCAACGTCTCCCTTCAGGGTTATGTAAGCCATGTGTGTGGTAGAAGAGTTTTCAATTAGCAGTTGACTCTATCAGTTGACAGCCTGACATTGCAATTTGTACATTACACAATTACCAGAACCTTTTAAACCTCCTATTTAAATTTAGTAGGTCAGACAACTTCTTAAAGACTTCACACTGTTAACATTTGGTAATGCTGTTAATGCCACTGGTTTCGCAGCTTTGAAACATATGCTCCTATTTCCAAAGTGAGATTTGGGAGTTACAGGAAGCTTCAGAAATTTGACCTGGTTTCACCGTTTTAAAAAACCCCAAACTTTTATAAGTTACCCTATTTATATACCATACATATTTTATCCTATTGCCTTGGAGAAAAGACCTCGTTCAAATGATTCTGCACTTTCTCTAACTCACTATGGTGTTTAAAATAGAGAAGGACTTGGCAGCAAATTGTATTCTGTGGGTGCTCTTGACTGTCTGACAAAGAAATAAGAACTTGTAGAAAGTGCCTTCTGATTACATTTGTATGTCAATGTGTATTCTTTTCCTTTGATAAGAAACTTTCTATATTTTCCAAATGAGGCTTTTTTTTTTTTTTTTTTGTCCATTAGGAATGAAAGAGAGATTTTCAGCTATGCCTAAGCTTTAATTACAAGTGAATTTGAGTGTTGATGAAATTATTGTGAAATTGAACAAAGGATGGTATTTCCCAGGCTCTATATATCATGAGTACTTTTCCTGTAAAAAGAAGGAGAGAGGGCTTGGAAATGTTCTTTTCACTACTCCTGGTACATTCTTACTAATTATTAAATAGCAATGTAGGATAAAGGCAGAGTAATATAACATTTATTCTTGCAGGCTGTCACTCAGGGAGCTTGTGTCAGGCACTAGCCCTGTGTCCAACGTTGGGTCAGGTGATGGGAACCTGAGTTGAGGAATGTTGTCCTTGGCCTCATAGAGTAGCAGTGTCATTTTTTAAAGTTTTTTTTTTTTTTTTTTTAAATTTGGCTGCTCTGAGTAATAGTTGTGGCATGCAGGATCTTTGATCTTTTAGTTGCAGCATGAAATATCTTTCAGAGGCAGTACATGGAATCTAGTTCCCTGACCAAGGATCAAACCAAGGTCCCATGCATTGGGAACCTGGAGTCTTAGCCATTGGGCCACCTGGGAAGTCCCAGCAGTGCCATTTTGAAACTCTCTTAGTGAGGTTGGTTTCTCTTCTTTGGCTCCCAGAGATATCTGTATTAGATAGAACTCTAGGTTTCAAGAAATAAAAGCCAAGTCAATCCAGATTAGGCAAAAAAGGGAAATTTCTTATAAAGCATAGTGCTATCTCTTGGAATTTAAGGGTGGCACTGAGGGCCTCAAGGCGATCACCTATGTCATGGCAATCTGGCCACACGTGGTTGCTATCTCTCTCTTGCCTTTCTGCACATCAGTAACATTCTTTTCTCCTTTTAAGACCACCTTTCTCAACTCCTTAGCTCACAAAGCAGAAAAAAATGGTTACTGTCCGGCTCTCATGTTTATATCCCTTCTCTTGAAAAGGACACTGGATTTGGGAATCATTTTTATCTCCAAATTTTCAGGAAATATAATCCAATTGGTTTAGCTTGGGTCAGATGCTCATCTGTGGACCAGCTAACTGTAGCCAAGGGGGTAAAGTTATTTTGTACATTCCTGGGTCTCAGGAGTCACTTTCATAACCTTGTGGATTTAGGGTGGAAGTTTGGGAACACTTCCTAGACAAGTTATCTGGCTGGATAGATAACTTAATATGCATCCAAAATAATGTTGCAAACTAACTTTTTTCATTAAATCAATAAAATAATAATCATTGCTGAAAGTCTGAAAAATATAGAGGGGAAAACATATCTGTATTTACAACATTAAAAAATCTACTGCTAACATTTTAGAATATTTACTTTAACTCTTGTTTATGCAAACTTCTCTCTCCATATATACATTTTAACTGTAATATTAAACATGTTTGTCTTCAAGACTTAATATTATATCTTATGCATTTTCCCATGTAATTATATACTCTTTAAAAACAATTTTAAATGACTATAAAATAGTTCATTGCATAATAATTTCTTTAATCAATTCTCTGATTTTCTCATTTCTGATTTTTCACTATTGAAAAACATGAGATAATATGATAGTAAATATTTTCATAAATAATCTTGATGTACTTCTCTAATTATTACATTTAGTCATTAGAAACGGAAGAAAAACACAAAGCTTTAGAGACATTAATATCCATATTCTCAGGGAAGTAGAGTAAAATCTTAATTGAACAACTAGGTTTAGTAGCCCTCATGAGCAACATTCGTAAAATAGACAAGAGGAATGTTAAATTTTAGAGTAATAATCACCATCCACCCAACCACCTATTCTTTTTTACTCTCTGTTTGTAGCCTGTCACTGGTAAACTGGTCCTCATTTTTTCGATCCCTTCCACCCTTACCTTGGACCCCTCAAACACTCCCTACCTGTGCATTTCCCTCATGCTTGCACTGGCCACTCTCTTTCCAGTAACAGTTACAACAAAGCGCTATAGTTGTTCGTGAGAGCCTGTGGGTTCCTGGTGGGCAGAGAGGCTGTGTACTTCTGTTCTGTGTATATCTAATATTTAGCACAGTGCATCATGTTGTATACAATACATGATCGGTGAACTTGGGAAGCAATAAATCAATGAATAAGTATATGTTACTTCATTGGTCAATTTCCTAGCTTCTCATTAAACACAAGAATCTTTTCTTAAAGGCTTATCTTGAATACCTCCAGTGGCCCTAGCCTGAGGAGGAAATGTGATGAAGTGAATTCACTTATCCAGTAAACATCTATCTCGTGTCTATTACATGCTACTGGAGACTCATTTCTCTGGTGATTCTTATATAGCACAACTGGATTTCTGGAGGTACAGAGGCTTGAATGAATAATGACTATGGCCTCCAAACACCAATACTGTTTAATATTAAGACATTTTACATACAAATCTAAATTTTTGGCTTTTCTTTTAAACCTGGCAGTCTGTATGGTAATAACATTACAGTTGGTTATCCTCATTTAGGTAGGGGGTTTATTAACATCTTCAGGTTGTCAGATATATTAATTCACTTGTTCAAGAAATATCTAATAAATGTCTATCAAGTGCCTATAGGCTTTGGTCGGCATTTGGCATTATGACCTCTGCATTAGATTCATTAATCTGGAAAACTAGAAAAAGCTGAAGCAGAATAGAGTGTGTGGTAGTAACAGCTCCCTGGGGACTGAGTTCTCCATTAAGAATCAAGAATCTTGAATTTGAGTTCCAGCTTTGCCAACATCTAGCTTTGTGGCCTTGAATGAACCTTTAACAGCATCAATTTATTTGTGTCAAGGAGGTGATTGGTGATATCCTCCAAGGTCTTTCAGCTCTAGTATTCATTTATAGAATTATTTTGCAAGCCAGGGGAGGTAAAATGTACCCTCATTTTGGGCTAATGAAAAGTTTTGGAAATAGTTAGTCATGATGTCTTTATAACATTGCTGATGTATTTAATGCCACTGAATTGCATACTTAAGAAAAGTCAAGATGGCAAATTGTATATTACATGTATTTTATCATAATATACTTTTTTTAGTAAAAAAAGGAAAGTATCCCTCATACCCCATGTTCACAGTAGTACTATTTATGAGAGCTAAGACATGGAAACAGCCTAAATGTCCATTGATGGATGAATAAAGAAGATGTTTCAAACCTATATATATATGGAATATTACTCAGCTATAAAAAAAGAATTAAATGATACCATTTGCAACTACATGGATGGACATAGAGATTATCATACTAAGTGATACAAGTCAGAAAGAAAGAGACAAATACCATATGATATCATTTATATGTGGAATCTGAAATATGACACAAATGAATTTATCTACAAAACAGAAACAGACTCACAGACAGAGAACAGACTTGTGGTAGCCAAGGGGGAGGGGAGGAGGGAAAGATTGGAAGCTTGGGACTGCTGCTGCTGCTGCTAAGTCGCTTCAGTTGTGTCCGACTCTGTGCGACCCGAGAGACGGCAGCCCACCAGGCTCTGCCACCCCTGGGATTCTCCAGGCAAGAACACTGGAGTGGGTTGCCATTTCCTTCTCCAATGCACGAAAGTGAAAAGTGCAAGTGAAGTCGCTCGGTCGTGTCCGACTCTTAGCAACCCCATGGACTGCAGCCCACCAGGCTCCTCCGTCCATGGGATTTTCCAGGCAAGCGTACTGGAGTGGGGTGCCATTGCCTTCTCCGAAGCTTGGGACTAACAGATGCAAACTCTTCTATATAGAATGGATAAATAACAAGGTCCTATTGTATAGCACAGTAGACTATATTCTATATCCTGTGATAAATCATAATGGAGAAGAATATGAAAAAGAACATACATATGTAACTGAATCACTTTGCTGTACATCAGAAACTAATGCAACATAGATTAATTATACTTCTGTCAAAAAGAAAAAAAAAAGGAAATTATACACATAGATCAGGACCCAGTCCTTTTATACCAGGGGTCAGCCAGCCAATCCATTAATGGATGAGACAGTGAGGAGAGCGGAAGAGCCTACAGCTCAAATGTCTCCAGTGCAAGGGTGCTCTGGCCTCCATGCTACGCTTAGCCTTCCTGCCTCAATGAGATTTCACTGTCTGCCTCACCCTCCCTCATGTCAGGGTCTCCAGGCTGCCTACACCCTCCATCTCTAAACCAAAGGAGGAAATTACCACATCCCCTATCAATTTGGACCAAGTTATAAAAATGTTTCTCTGTCTTTCCTCCCAACTCAGATAGCTCGGAGTTTTTAAAACAAGAATTGTTTGGAAAAAAAGCCGAAATAGTCTGAATCTCAGTTTGCTTGGGCTGCTGCTACAACTTCTAGATAACATTTACTACTGCCATTGAATACCAGGATATTTTCCTAATGCAAAGATTCACTGACCCTCATAACAACTCCTAAGTATTTTATATTTTAAATCTTATCATTAATTTGGTTGAAAGTTCACTTCCCTTGTTAGGAATTCTAGTCATCAGCCTGCGAGGAGGATATTTGCTTGGTCCATCTTCTCAACCCCCAGCATAGGTCCCTGCTTTACTGAAATTCCATATTTGCATTCCTGCTTATGCTGCTGCTGCTAAGTCGCTTCAGTCGTGTCCGACTCTGTGCGACCCCACAGATGGCAGCCCACCAGGCTCTGCCACCCCTGGGATTCTCCAGGCAAGAACACTGGAGTGGGTTGCCATTTCCTTCTCCAATGCATCAAAGTGAAAAGTGCAAGTGAAGTTGCTCAGTCGTGTCTGACTCTTAGCGACCCCATGGACTGCAGCCTATCAGGCTCCTCCATCCATGGGATTTTCCAGGCAAGGGTACTGGAGTGGGTTGCCATTGCCTTCTCCGTCCCTGCTTATAAGATATCTGAAAAGACCAAGACCTGGGCCCTTGATGGCATCACGGACTTGATGGATGAGAGTCTGAGTGAACTCCGGGAGTTGGTGATGGACAGGGAGGCCTGGCGTGCTGCGATTCATGGGGTTGCAGAGAGTCGGACACGACTGAGTGACTGAACTGAACTGAACTGAACTGAGAGGACAGCTCCAAGGTGGCATCTTTTTCTCTTCAGAGCACACGCCCCTTTGCTTTGTTCCTCTGCCCTTTCCAGCTTTTTCATAATTAAAAGGCTGAACTAGTATCCTTTTCCTATTCATCTATTCTTCTTCCCGTCTCTGTAAACTGATTCCTGAACACGAAACATATGCTGACTACTTAGCACAGTAAATGACTCACAGTTCCTGTCCTGCCTGGGTCTCCTTCATGGCGCTGGCCAAGCAGCACACGTCGCACATTCTCCACAAATAAAACACTTGCCCACCACCATTCAACATACGGAACACATTCCTCTTCTCCCCAGACATCTCCCATGCGTGTTCACAGTTCCCCGGCCATCCTCATCTGGGGTCGGGTTGAGCTTGGGTGACCAGTAATCAATGAGAGAGTGCAGAGATGGGAAACAGAGGATGAGCATGTCTGAGGAAGGGCTGATCTATTTTGGGGCAAAATGAAAAAATTTAACATTGTATCTCGACAGATAAAACTGTGTATAGTTGTATACATAGTTTAATGTGTTTTTAAATGTTTTTTTATACACACTAAAATACACAGTACTCTTGCCTGAAAAATCCCATGGACGGAGGAGCCTGGTGGGCTGCAGTCCATGGGGTCGCTAAGAGTCGGACACGACTGAGTGACTTCACTTTCAGTTTTCACTTTCATGCATTGGAGAAGGAAATGGCAACCCACTCCAGTGTTCTTGCCTGGAGAATCCCAGGGACGGGGGAGCCTGGTGGGCTGCCGTCTATGGGGTCGCACAGAGTGGGACACGACTGAAGCGACTTAGCAGCAGCAGCAGCAGCACAGATCACAACTACCCAATTTTAACAAATGAGTTCATTCATATGACCCACGTTTTTCTATCCTTCTAGTGCCCCTCAGCAGTCTCCCACACTCTCAGAAGAAACTATAGCTTTGAATTACTTTTTCCATATAGAGTAGTTCGGCCTGTTCCGGAACTTCATCACAATGGACTTGCTCAGGAAACACTCTGTGTCTGCCTTCTCTTGCTTAGTTACTGCTTGTGAGAGCCACCCACGGTGTGGGCATATCAGTCGTTCATTACATGCATTGCTGAGTAGTGTCTTGCTGTTATGCATTTAAATTGTCTCAATAATACAAACAACATACTTTTTTCTTGCAAAAACTTCAAGCATTATAGGTAAAAAGTCTAATATTCTTTGGCCACTGTGGCCCCTTTTTCCTCCTACCTGGAGATGATTCCTGGGATCTGTTGGTGTAGGTCCTTTTAGTCTTTCCCCCTCTATGCATTCACATACATGTGTATGTCCCAGGAGAAAAGTTTTGTAAGATTGTTTATCATGGTTTTCAAAACAGTAGTTACCACATTATAGGTAACTCTTTGCTATTTGCTTTCCTTACCCAACAAGATGTTTGTAGATATAACCATGTTTGTGCAGAGATCCACCTTATTTTAAAAACTGCTGCACAGTATTTAATATAGATATTCCACATTTTATTTAGTCATGACTGAGCTTGTTTCCAGTTCTTTCCATTCCAACAAAAGCTTCAGTATACATATTTGTCAAGTTTCCTTGTGCATTCAAGTTTGTGTTTTGGTCAGACAGATGTGGAGAAATAGAATTTCTGAGTCAGAGTGTATTTAAATTTCAATATTCAAAGTACTTATACCAATTCACATACCTCATTAATACTTGGGAATGTTATACAACTTTGAAATTTTTGCCAATCTATAAGTGAAAAAAATCTTACCTTAATTCAACATGCATTTCATTAATTCTAGAAAGGTTGAATACTTCTGTATGTTTACTCACTATTTATGTTTTCTTTTCACTGAAGAACTCCTGGCCTGCTTTTTCCATTAGGTAATTTCTCCTTACTAATTGGTTAGTTTTAATACATATTCTTATTCTCAAGGCCAAGTCTTTGTTCTTTTTTTTTTTTTTTGCAATCAAAATTCTTTTTTTAAATCCCTTTTGTAGTATAGAGATTTGAAATCTTTGGGTGATAACTTCTGCTTTTTTTAGACCCTGTTTTAAAAAAAGTCTTTCACTAAGGTCAGAAGCATAGGGTTTTAGTTCTTTCTGATATTTTCATAGTTGATAGGTTGATTCTGATGTGCATGAAACTTTCTGATGAGCCATTTCCAATCTCTTCCAATCTTTTAGCAAAGAAACTGAGTCCTATCACATTAGGTAGCTTCCATTTTCAACTGTCTCACTGTTTCCAGTTTGGGGGCTACATAAACGATAGGAAGTGATCCCATTTTAGCATTCTTTTTCTTTTAAACCACCTTAAATTCTGGTCAGGAAAAGCTTATTCACTCTGAAAACATCATTAGGTGCCTGCTTGCGATGGGCCCGAGATGCAGCTGGAAGAAGGAAAGGTACCCGGGACTGTGTAGCACTGTCTGGCAGGGAAGACAGGCATAAAACAAAAGAGTGGTGAGTGCAAAGGAGACATCTAGTAGACAACACAATACCCAGGTGTCAGGTGAGGTCAAACTGAGCTTGGAGACTTCAGTGAAATTGGCTTGGGGCTTTTAGCCCAGGTCCTGTAGGAAGTCCAGTGATTGTCCAGTGAATTCCTTGGGGCTCTTGTTGCCTCTGGATCTGAGCTTTTTCCCTCACTCCATTGTTTCACTTATCTCTTGTGCCAGCAACTGTCCTCTGCTCTCTGCTCCATCCTAACCAGTCAGAACTTGGTTCATTCTCACTCAAAGCTTGTGTTTATGCAACTCTGGTGAAGCTGTGGGGAGGTGGGGGTGTACCTGTGACAGACAAACTGAAATAGACCCTCCTTTAGCCTTCTGACCACCTGGAGCCTAGTGTATCTTTCAGCAGTCACCTTTCTCCATGGATCCCAGGGCCTGTTTGGTGTCCTCTTTCTGCTTTAAGACTTCCCAGACATCTCGCACCTTCTTGTTTTCCAAACCCTTCGGAAGCTCCGTTTACCCCAGTTTACTACGCAGATCAATTTCACACAATAGAATCTCACTCATCCTTTTGCAGCACAGGAAAAGCTGGCAGAAGATTCAGAAGTATAGCCTTTTGTCCCCTTGGTAAGTGGAAGGGGCCAGTATAAAGACGGATTTTCCATTGATAAGTATTATGCTATCTACTCTTTTAGCAGGCAGAAGCAGCTACGGTCAGTTTTTCCCATCACAGAGGGATATAACAGTCGAAGCTAATGCTGCATGCGTAGTCACTGAGGAAGTGGCATTTTGAAGCCAAGATCTGAAGGACAGACAGGGGGTCAACAGTGAGGGATGGGGCTGGGAAGAATGGACTGGGAAAGGAAGTATCCCAGGCAGCGTGAACAGCATGCACAAAGGCCCTGAGGCAGACTAGAGCAAGGCTTATTCAAGAAATTAAGACACCAGGAATAAAGAGGCTAGGGGCCAAATGAACTAGGGTGACTTTATCCCAAGGGCAGAAAGGAAGTGGAGGCAATGGCAAAATATAAAATGCGTTAAATAAGTAAGCACAGGTTTTAATTTTACATTTTCAGAAGGATTGCTCTCCCACAATGAGCTAGTACTTTGCATTCAGTAGGATGACTATAATGAAAAAGAAAAAAGGAAAATAAACGTTGGCAAGGAAGTTGATAGATTGGAACTCTCACACTTTGCTGGTTGGGGTGTAAAATGATGCCACTCTAGAAAACAGCCTGGCAGTTCCTCAAAACGTCGAACATATAATTACCATATGACTAAACCATTTAATTCCTATGCAGCATATACCCAAAGGAAGTGAAAACTGGTATTCAAACAAATACTTGTACACAAATGCTCTAAGCAGCACTATCTACATTTGCCAAAAGATGGAAACAACACAAAGATCCCTCAAATGTGAATGGATAAACAAAATATGGTATATCCATGCAATGGAATGGATGCTATTCAGCCACAAAAAAGGAGTCAAGTACTGATACATGCTACAGTATGCGTGAACCTCAAAAACATTATACTAAGTGAAAAAAGCCAGGTATTAAAGGTCACATTGTGTTTACACAAAATGTTCAGACTAGCTAAAGCCAGAGACACAAAGATTGGTGGTTTCTAGTGGATAAGGAAAGGGGGAAATGAGAGTGACAGCTTGATGCGTACAGCTTCCCTTTGGAGGGTGGAAAAATGTTTTGGGGTTAGATGGAGAAGATGATTATGCAAAATTTTGACTGTAGTAAATGCCTCTGAATTGTCTACTTCAAAATGGTTACTTTTATGGTACATGAAATTTAATTCCATAAAAACAGTATTACTCAGACCTCCATATAGAGAGTAAATGGGGGGTGAGGTGGGCAAGAATGGAGATGGGAGAACAGAAGTGAAGCTGCTGCAGGAGTCCAGGTGAGAAAGGAAAATGACTTGGACTAGGAACCGTGGGCTCTTTGGTGCTGGAACAGCCTGAGAAACATCTCTGTGGTGAATCTTGGGCAAATGGGCAGGGGATCAGGGTTTCAGGATAAGAGAGAAAGCACCGAGGATGAGGGTCCAGCCTCGGAAGGAGAGGTGTCTACAGCTTCTAGCTGAGGTCATAGCAAAGGATGAGGCCACAGGAGGAGGGGATGCAACAAGGAGATAGCATGGAGGCTGGGGTGAGGTTTTGAGTAAATACTGCTGCTGCTAAGTCGCTTCAGTTGTGTCTGACTCTGTGCGACCCCATTGACGGCAGCCCACCAGGCTCCCCTGTCCCTGGAATTCTCCAGGCAAGAACACTGGAGTGGGTTGCCATTTCCTTCTCCAGAGTAAATACTACAATTATGAAATATTGGTCCAGATAGAGAATCAGCTAAGAGTCATCTGAAGGGAAAGCAAGGTTAAGGATGGTTAATAATTATAGACTTCACTGCCAGGGACTGGGGGAGGGGGACTGAGGAGACAATAGGATGCAAGTGGTTGAAGAGCAGAGGGTTGGCTCCGGGAAGCAGCAGGCACCTTTCTTCCTCTGAGAACCCACTAAGTGAATGAGGTCTGGGGACTTCCCTGGTGGTCCAGAGGTTAAGACTCCCAGTGCAGGAGGCCTGGGTTTAATCCCTGGTCAGGGACTAGGTCCTGCATGTCACAGCTAAAGAGTCCACATGCTACAACTAACAGATCCCTCATGCTCCAACTAAAAAGGTTCTGCATGCTACAGCTATGACCCACTGCAGCCAAATGAATAAAATATTTTATAAAAAGGGAGAATGAGGTCTGAAAGCCATTTTGATGTAAAGATGTGAAAGCTGTGGGACTTCCAGTGAAACAAGAGGGTAGAATGTGTGGTAGCTGCAGGGTGGCTGAATGCAGAACGCAGGGCTGGAGAATGTGGAAACGCTTTGAATGGGTTTTCAGGAGAGTGTACTGGACTGTAAACTGGTCCTGGGTAAAGGATTGCCAAGGAGCCCTGAAAGTCAAGAACATACCTTTGTCGCAGGGCCAGGCTTCTTGTTACATAATTTTTTTTTTTTTTTTCCAAAAGCACAAGCGCCAAAGTAAGAACTCAGGCAGTAATCCTGGTGGGTATAGTGTTACATAAAACACTTTAATCAAGCAGCACCCAGAAATAGAATGGGAAGAGTGTGAAAGAAATACAAGAAGTCTTATGAGGATTTGAAAACCTTCCATATGTAAGCTCTTTCTTAAAGAAATGCTATTTAAAACTATACTGCATATTAGATAAGTTACTATTCATATAAATTAGCCAATTAGGAATTACTTTTGCTCTTAGATATGTACTGGTGTCAAAAAATTATTGTGATATTATATAGGTATCATTTTAAAGGCCTGTCTACTAAAGAAGCTAAATAAAGTAAATCAGACAGAGAAAAACAAATACTGAAATATTTTTTAAAAAGTCAAACTCACAGAAAGAAAGTAGAAAAATGGTTGCAACGGGCTGTTGGTAGAAGAAATAGAGAGGTTGGTAAAAGGATATAAACCTTCAGTTGTATGGTGAATAATGTCTGAGGGTCTAGTGGGTACCATGGGACTATTTTGACCACAACTGAAATTTATTGAGTGAGTAGAATTTAAGTGTTGTTACCTTCACCTGCCCTCACAAAAGACAAATACCTGAGGTGATGCAAGTTAGCTAAGGGGAAATCCTTTCACAATGAATATGTATATAAAATCACAAGATGCTCTCTTTAAATGTCTTACCATTTTATATGCCAATTATACCTCAGTAACTCTGCCAATACCACAGTGCAAAAGCATCAACTCTTCCGTGCTCAGCTTTCTTCACAGTCCAACTCACATCCATACATGACCACTGGAAAAACCATAGCCTTGACTAGACGGACCTTTGTTGGCAAAGTAATGTCTCTGCTTTTGAATATGCTATCTAGGTTGGTCATAACTTTCCTTCCAAGGAGTAAGTGTCTTTTAATTTCATGGCTGCAATCACCATCTGCAGTGATTTTGGAGCCAAAAAAAAAAAAATAAAGTCTGACACTGTTTCCACTGTTTCCCCATCTGTTTCCCATGAAGTGATGGGACCAGATGCCATGATCTTCATTTTCTGAATGTTGAGCTTTAAGCCAATTTTTTCACTCTCCTCTTTCACTTTCATCAAGAGGCTTTTTAGTTCCTCTTCACTTTTTGCCATAAGGGTGGTGTCATCTGCATATCTGAGGTTATTGATATTTCTCCCGGCAATCTTGATTCCAGTTTGTGCTTCTTCCAGCCCGACTGCAAGGAGATCCAACCAGTTCATTATAAAGGAGATCAGTCCTGGGTGTTCTTTGGAAGGAATGATGCTAAAGCTGAAACTCCAGTACTTTGGTCACCTCATACGAAGAGCTGACTCACTGGAAAAGACCCTGATGCTTGGGGGGATAAGGGGCAGGAGGAGAAGGGGATAACAGAGGATGAGATGGCTAGATGGCATCACCGACTCGAAGGATGTGAGTCTGATGGACAAGGAGGCCTGGCGTGCTGCAATTCATGGGGTCGCAAAGAGTTGGACACAACTGAGTGACTGAACTGAACTGAAATCTGCCAATGTAGGAGACTTAAGAGATGCAGGTATGATCCCTGGGTCAGGAAGATTCTTGAGGAGGGCATGGCAACCCACTCCAGTATTCTTGCCTGGAGAATCCCATGGACAGAGAAGCCCAGTGGGCTGCAGCACATAGGGTTGCAAAGTGTTGGACATGACTGAAATGACTTAGCATGGCATACCTCCATAAAGCTGAAAGGGAAAAATAAAAACCACACACACATACACTCATGAAAAGCATGAACAAAAACATGTATTACATCAAGAAAGTCAGGTGTCTGGCCAGTAGACCAGTTGGCTGGAACATAGCAGAGGTATACGCAAGGGGTAGGCAGGATGAAACTTGTGTGCAGGTCAAGAAGCAACAGTTATAACAGCCCATGGAACAATGGACTGGTTTCAAATTGGGAAAGGAGTACGTCAAGGCTGTATATTGTCATCCTGCTTATTTAACTTATATGCAGAGTAAATCATGTGAGATGCTGGGCTGGATGAAGCACAGCTGGAATCGAGTTTGCTGTGAGAAATATCAATAACCTTAGATATGCAGATGACACCACCCTTATGGCAGAAAGTGAAGAGGAATTAAAGAGCCTCTTAATGGAGTGAAAGAGGAGAGTGAAAAAGCTGGCTTAAAACTCAACAATAAAAAAATTAAGATCATGGCATCTGGTCCCATTACTTCATGCAAATAGATGGGGAAACAATGGAAACAGTGAGAGACTTTATTTTCTTGGACTCCAAATCACTGCAGATGGTGACTGCAGTCATGAAATTAAAAGACTCTTGCTCCTTGGAAGAAAAGCTATGACCAACCTGGACAATGTAGTAAAA
Source organism: Budorcas taxicolor (assembly GCF_023091745.1). Lineage (NCBI taxonomy): Eukaryota > Metazoa > Chordata > Mammalia > Artiodactyla > Bovidae > Budorcas > Budorcas taxicolor. The sequence goes on from NC_068912.1 coordinate 80,724,626, forward strand.
AGCAGAGACATCACTTTGCTGACAAAGGTCTGTATAGTCAAAGTTACAGCTTTTCCAGTAGTCATGTATGGATGTGAGAGTTGGTCCACAAAGAAAGCTGAGCACTGAAGAACTGATGCTTTTGAACTGTGGTGTCAAAGACTCTTGAGAGTCCCTTGAACGGCAACGAGATCAAACCAGTCAATCCTGAAGGACATCAACCCTGAATATTCATTGGAAGGATTGATGCTGAACCTGAAGCTCCAATACTTTGACCACCTGATGTGAAAAGCCAACTCATTAGGAAAGATCCTGATGACGGGAAAGAGTGAAGGCAGGAGAAGGGGATGACGGAGGACAAGATGGTTGGATGGCAGCACTGACTCAATGGACATGAGTTTGAGCATGCTCTGGGAGACGGTGAAGGGCAGGGAAGCCTGGAGTGCTGCAGTCCCTGGGGCCGCAGAGTTGGACAGGACTGAACAACTGAACAATAACAAAGGCAGGATGAGGTTCTGAATAAAAGCAGGATATGAACGATGGAGCACATTGCCAATAGAAGCCAGGAAAGAGCTAAGGTTGAAAGCTCTTAAATGGTGCTGACTGATCAGAACTAAAGCATATGAGTTAGTGCATGAGAACACCTTACCACAGTGACTGTCATGGGGCCAATGCTCCATGTGAGTCAAAGTCATCAGTAGTTACTCATTGGGAGTGTGTAGGATGAGCTTGACATCTCTAGCCTTCTCACACCCAGCATATAGAACACCCCTTACTCTCCTTCCAAAACTCCTGCTTCTGTCTCAACACAGAAAGTGATGATACCATTGTGTAGTAATTGTTCAACCAGGAACCCCTGTCTCATCCCTCTCCAGAACCAACCACCTCTGCCCCGTTTCTTCTTCCAAAATTATTTTCCACCACTTTGCTTTCCTTCATCTTTAATATCAACCTGCATTTCTCACCTAGACTTCTGTAATGGTTTCCTATCCAGATTTCCACTTCTGTTCCCTACCCCACAATAATTTTAAACTCAGGATGGTCTTCTCCAAATATAGACTAGATAGCCTTTTTCTCCCTAAAAGATCTTATTGACTTCCCACTTACTTCAGGTCTTCTCTTCCATGACCAACAGGACCCTCCTTCCTATCTCTTCATTCTCATCGCATTCCACTTCCCCTTTGCTGGCCAGTGCCCTAGATATGATGCTCTCCCCTCTGCTGGAAATGTCAGCCTGCCCACGGTCTCCTTCCCCTATTGTCTCACTCTTCCCCATTCTTAAGTAGCAGCTTCGACATCACCCTCTTAAAGGCTCCCCATGAGCATCTAATCTAAAGCTGATTTTCTCCCTGCCCATACTCTCCCTCATGGGTTACTTTGTCCATCACCCTTCCTTAGCCTTTACAGCAAATAGCTATGCTTGAAATTCTACTCATACTTTTGTATTTTCTTGCTTAATGCTGATACTGATGCTCTCAGGTGTAGATATTATAAAGTCAACTCAAATGGTCTTATACAAAGGACCCAGAAGGAGGGTGGGATTCAGGTTAGATCACATCTTCCCTTATGTTGGAGGAATGCCTTATGTTGGATTGCCTTAGGTCTAAGCTTATGACTCAATAAGTAGAATGAATTTGTAATGATTGCATTGGATTAGTAGGAAATCCAACCCACTGATTTAGGTCATTTCCTGCAGTCACACTCAGTGCTTCGCAATAGAGGAAGAGTGGGAGCTGGCCCCATTACCCACTGACAGCTCTAAGTTCACTGGGAAAGGGGATTGTTCTGTTTAATCCCTTCCTACGCCTAGGGCAGTACAGACGTGTGGCAGGAGTCCAGTGAATACTTGTTGAATGAATGAAAAATTGGAGAAGAGTCTAGGGAGCCAGGTTAGAGGCCAATGATTCAGAAATATACAGATAGCTATAATAATAATATATAATATATAAAATAATAATATATATAATCAGTCACAAAAAAAGGAAAAGAATGAAGGTGAATGATAGTTTTTTGCTCAAAGACTCTGGATTTGGAGACTGACCAAATGTGAAATGAGAGGGAGATGAGAACATCCAAGAGGTTCTGAACCTGGGATCAGAGCCCCAGGCCTCCTTGCTCTCACTTCAATGCTGTAGTTCTCAAGCAAGTAATGAAAAGGGGGCTGAGGACAGAACATTCTCAAATAGGGTAGCTACTGCCCACAAAGAGGTGAAAACGGAGTCTTGGTGGAGTAAAAGGAATCAGAATTACAACGGCTTGCAGCCCTCCAAAGCTATGACAGATCTTACCCTGTGGTATTTCATTTCTCTTGTTAGGGTGAATTTTAATTAAATAAAAATTTCTTTTTAGGAGAGTTGCAATAATGAATTTTTTAAAAGTTATGTTTTGCTTCCCTGGTGGTCCACTGACTAAGACTCCATGCTCCCAATGCAGGGGCCTAGGTTTGATCCCTGGTCAGGGGAACTAGATCCCACATACCACAAAGAAGAGTTTGCATGTTACAATTAAAAATTTCACAGGCTGAAACCAAAAAAAAAAAATTCTGCATGCTACAGTGAAGATTCTGTATGCCACGATTAAGACCTGACACAGCCAAATAAATAAATATTTTTTAAAAAGAAATACACAAATGCTGAAGAGCTTCCAGCAACACAGTCATTCAAAAAAAAAAAAAAAAAGGTTAAGAAACACTGAATTAAGGGAAGAAGAAGCCTTAATTTGTAATTTAGGACTGAACAGAGAGGTTGGAGGAAAACCAGAATAATCTCATGTGTCTATATATCCACATATATTGATACACACACATTGGCTATTAAACAGATCATCTTATATAGTTATAAGTAATAGCCACAGAGATATGTTTTTCAACTATCTTACTGAAAGATTAGAAAGAAATTCTGAATACAGCATTGATTTCAGGCAGGAATATTACCACTTCTCTGTTCACAGAGGACAAAGATGACCCTAGGCTGTTCTGTTTGATTTTTCTAAGCATAAATGTATTCTAAAAAGTGTAATCATTACAGCAGGCCATCGCCACAGAGAAACGAGCTCAAGTGATCTTCCAGGACTTCCCACATACTAGTCACTCTAACAAGCAAAGTAAACCTGTCAGAGTAAACTGCACAAAGTCTTTCAAATGAAAATATTAATAAGGTTTAGTTGAACATCCAAATTCTATCAAGAAGTAGAGGGAGAAAAACTGCCACACATTCCCCAAAGTAAATATATCCAAAAAGCAGATGAATGTCTGCCACAAGAACTAGTATGAGTCTGAACAGTGTTTTGTTGGGACCACAAATACGAAATTCCTTGTCTAGCTGTGTAAAGTAACCTGGAACACCCTTAGCTCTTGGTACTTGTCTGCACTGACAGGCAAGGTTGGCTACAGATGGTAAGAGGCCTTTGTGAATGAGAGGCATTGATAGGATCCCCCCCATTTCCTGGATGTCAGGAGAGACTTGTTTAACAAGCAACATAACAACCCACAGAATGGGAGAGAATATATGCAAATGAAGCAGCTGAGAAGGGATTAATATCCAAAATATACAAATAGTTCATGAAGCTCAGTATCAAAAAGACAAACAACACAATCAAAAAATGGGTGGAAGATCTAAACACACATTTCTCCAAAGAAGACATACAGATGGCCAAGAGGCACATGAAAAAATGCTTGACATCACTCATTAGTAGAGAAATTAAAATCAAAACTCCAGTGAGGACTTCTCTGGTGATGCAGTGGATAAGAATCTACCTGCCAGTGCAAGTTTGATTCCTGGTCTGGGAAGATCTCCATGCCATGCAGCAGCGAAATCCATAAGCCACGACTACTGAGCCTGAGTGCTGCATGGCTGAAGTCTGTGCTCAGCAGCAAGCCACCACGAGAAGCCTGGGCACCGCAACTGGAGAAAGCCCGTGTGCAGCCATGAGGACCAGCGCAGCCCACAACACAAAAGCGAAACCACAGCGACAATGAGGTTATCGCCTCATATAGGTCACAGTGGCTACCACCAAAAAATCTACCAACAGTAAGTGCTGGAGAGGGTATGCAGAAAATGGAGCCTTCCTACACTGCTGGTAGGAATGTAAAGTGGTATGCCACTGTGGAGAACAGTATGGAGGTTCCTTAACAAACTAAAAATAGAGCTACCATATGATCCAGCAATCCCACTCCTGGGCATATATATGGATAAAACCATAATTCAAAAAGATAATATACCTTAATGTTCATTGCAGCACTATTTACAATAGCCAGGACATGGGAGCAATACAACATCCATTGATGGGGGAATGGATAAAGATGGGGTACATATACACAATGGAATGTTACTCAGCCATAAAAAGAATGTAATAATGCCATTTACAGCAACGTGGGTGGGCTCAGGGAGTGCCATACTGGGTGAAGTAAGACAGAGAAAGACGAATGTATGATATTGCTTATATGTGCAACCTAAGAAAAAAATGGTACACATGAACCTATTTACAGAATAGAATCACAGAAGTAGAAAACAAACTTACGGTTACCAAAGGGGAAAGTGAGGAGGAGGGATAAGTTGGGAGACTGCGATTGATACATACACACTCGCTATGTAAACTAATGAGAACCTATATAGCACAGGGACCTCTACTCAGTACCCTGTAATGGCCTATATGGGAACAGAATCAAGAACGTGAGTGTGTGTGTGTGTATCTGATTCACTTTGCTGTATAACAGAAACACAAAAAAAAACAAAGCAAAAGACAAAAAATAAGCAATATAATCTGGGCACAGGGGCCAATATTGATTGCCGTGATTAAAAGTTTCCCAAACCATATATTTCCTTTTAAATCACAACGAAAATGCAAACAAGAAATATTTAAACATTATATGCAGTACTTGAGAAGATAAAAGGTAACTTAGAAGATCAAGACTTCAGCCCAAACCTCACAAATCTGTATGTCATATATCCCAGGAACTGCAAATCTCAGCTGCGTTCTTATTGAAGAATAAGCATGCAATTACTTTACCCAAAAGTTCATGATGGGGAGAGAGCCTTATCACAAAATACTCACACAATACATTTTCTCATCGTCTTTGAGTAGGCTGTCCATATCTTATTTTTTAAGCTCTAAGTTTTGTGATTGTTTTCTTGAAAACAATCAAGTTCCCCCTCCATCAAGGGGTCATAACACAAAGGTTCTCAGCTTGAGAAAAGACCCCAGTGTTCCACAGAGAGGTTTAATATCCTGGGAAGACAGGTCATTCATTCATTCCCCAGAAATGTGAGAGGAGCCATCTATTTATTATTAATGACACAAATTTAGATGCTCAGGAAGGGGGAGCTAAGTTCCACGCATTTTATTTGCTTTTGATTTTAACCCATTAGCGTCTTAAATTTCTTTGCATATTCAAGATGGTTAGGAAGGCTCTGAAGTTGACTGCGGCACTGAAAGGAGGCCTCCTTTCAGTTCGGCAACTGATCTGCTAGGTTAAAGTGAATGTAATTTGCCCTTAGGCGTGAGCAGTGGTCCATTAAGAAATCACTGTAGTCACTAAAACTGTCCATTCATACAGTTTATTTCACTAGGCTGCAATTTTATACACAGTATGAAGAGGTTTCCTGATAGCACACATATAGTTTACTTTCTGTACTGCTGAAGAACCAATTTTTTTTTTTACATTATATCGTAACACCCTATCATTAAAACATTATTCAGTAAATTTTTTTCCAACTACATATAAACGGAGATTTACCACACACGGTGCAAGAATGTCTTTATAATATATCTGGATCACAAAATGTGAATCTAAAATACATCACTGTAATTAGAACACTGCTTTAAAATGACAATGCCCCATGTTATATCAGCCAGATTTGATGAACCCCTGTGTACATCACAAAGCAGTTGTGGATATCCACAAACATAGGTGGACATCTTCTTGGGTAACTGGCAGCAGCTTTTAACTATGATTTCAAAAGAAATCTTTGTTTAAGAATGAAAATTCTGAATTTGAAAAACTTTTTTTATGTGTTCAATATTCTCAGAATCAAAATGGGACATTTAAAAATTTATAGTCTTTAAAACAAGGAGAATAAATCCAACCCTCCTTTAGCTGAAAGGCTGGCATTGTAATATTAGGTTTCGTAGAAACCTAAGGAAACAACTGTATGGGAAGTGGAAATGAGTTATAAAGAAACATACAATTTTTCTGAATGGTTCCTGGAGTGCCCCTCCCCACCTCTGTCAAACAGATAAAGAACACTGCTTTGCAAATCAAGATGTATTTCCATGACATGATGTTCTAAAGAAAATGATGTAAACAAGTCAGAGAGAAAGATTTCTTCATTTTCCCTTTTTTTTTTTTTTTTGGTGGAGTGAGGCAGTGGGATGGTATCCATTAAATAAGAACTAGACCTTCTTAATCAAAAAACCACTTTAATACACACAAAACAGCTAGGGATAATTGCTGAAAATTTCTTATGTGTTTCCTTTTCTTTCTCCCGAAGTTTGAGAATGTTTTAAAAGTTCAATAAATAGTAGAAAAATAATCCTTTACTTAGAAATTTTGAGATGCATCATTTAGAGCTTAGGATGAGTTCCGTACAGCAAGTGTGGCATCTAGGTACCGCTAAGAAACCAGGTGAAATCTTCAAAGACACACTTCTCTCTGCCTCTGCCACATTCTCAGTCTCCAGAGGAGCAGACCTCTCTTTTCTTCCAGTTAAGGAGAGCAGAATGTTTCTGGCTCCTCGGAACATTCCTCTGGCTCAGCTTAACCAAGGTTCCCAATGTTTCATTTATAGGTTCCAGCTCTGTGTAGAGGTTTGCGTCTGTTCATTCCGTTGGTGTTATGGCAGGTTCATTAATCAGACTTCTTTTCCCTCCATTTCACAACCAGCCTCGCTTCTTGTTGCGGCTGTTTCACTTGTTAGGAAACCTGTTAACAGGCAGGAAGATGAGTTCAATGACTCCGGACAAAGCACGGATACAAATGGATTTGACGCTGGCTCTCCTTCCCTCCAGAACATTCTGCAGCTCCCAGATCCGGCCTCCGGATGGAGGCGAGGGGGCTAGCATTCCGCGTCGACAGTGTGTACCGTCACGGCCGCCTGCAGGTGGTGGCTGTGATGCAGCGTCGGGTGGTGCAGGCGGTACTGGTGGAACTTGTGGCTCAGGAGGGCGGCGGTCTGGGGCGGGGTGTCCAGCTCCAAGTCCTCGTCGTGGTTCCCCACGTCCACCCCGGCCGACAAGGGGTCACTGGTGCACGGAGGGTTTTCACTGTCTTCCTGTGGGCTCATGGTGCTGTAGCCTAGAAAACGAACACAACACACAGGCAGCTGAGAGTTTCCAGAGGCAGGGGGTAGCTGTCACGGTACATATCTGCGGGCACTGGGAGGGGCCTACTTTTGGACTAGTAAGTGCCAAATGTTTGCCGGCTGCCAGCAGACCTTGAAGTGACTTACTTTTAAAGAGATCTTTCCTTAGCTGTTGTCTTAAAGCAATTACACAATAAGTACATAATCATTTAAAACAATATAAACAAGAACCCTTTCCCCAAATCCCCTAAACCAACAAAACAAAACTGAAAATCATCCCAGTTTTTTCTGATCCACAGATCCCCACAATTGACATTTGGGGAAACAAACTTCTACACTTTTCCCCGAGATAAGACTATTATTTTTTTATTTGAGAGAGAGAGAGAGAGAGAAAAAAAAGGCAGCATCAAAATGCCTGAATGTGATACCACAGTAAGAACAAAGACAGCTGCCACCATAACACCCCTGGTGTCATGTAATTTCTACACACCAACAAGGCATGTATTTTCAAATCCACTTTAAGGTGAGGGAAATGACAGTCAGAGAGGTTAATGAACTTGCCTGAGTTTCAGTCCCTAACAAAACACTAATTCCACAGACACCCACAGCTACTAGCAAAGAATCAGGTATTCTTTGTGTAAGCTGGTTCACTGTATTTAAAGATTAATTTCTCTTGGCATTCTAAGTAATACATGTTTCAAAAGAAATTGCCCTTGCTGATCAAAGGATTCCATTCTAAGAACCTTGGCATGTTTTTAAATATTGCAAAAAAAAAAAAAAAAAAACCTTCAAGAATTTTGAGAAGTGACAGCTCGTTAATATTTCCGCTGCATCTGCAGTTAGCATCAATCAACACTCACCCGTGGGTAGTGCTAGTCACATCCGTGGCTGCAAAATTGACGTGCTTGCATACAGCCAAGCAGGAATAGTTTGTGGTTGAAAATGTTATGTTTTGTGTGAAAATGAGAAAGGCAGTTCTCAGTCCTCAATGAAATGTTCAAACGACAGAATTCTTTCAGTCCAACCAACAAATATTTACTGGGCATCTACGTTGTATAAGACACTGTGCTGGGCACTGTAGGAGACCTGGAGATGAAAACTGATCCCTGAACAAGGAGTTCATTTGCTAGTGCTTGAGAAATAAGACAAGTACAAGCATAGCTCAGTCCAATTATTCATGTATCAAAGACCCTCAGGAGGCTGAAAGGAAGGACTATGAAACTGAATAAGAGATGTCTATTTTCTTTAAGGATTTCACCACCGAGTAAGAGATGGGTATGTACAAAGTTAGGCTTACTCGACTGAAGATCATGGTAAGTGTTCTAATGGAGGTTTAATTGAAACCCAGCATGTGCTCAGTTACATCTGACTCTTTTGCGACCCCACGGACTGTAGCCCACCAACCTCCTCTGTCCGTGGGATTCTCTAGGCAAGAATACTGGAGTGGGTTGCCATTCTCTCCTCCAGGGGATCTTCCAGATCCAGGGATTGAATCTGCATCTCCTGCATTGCAGGCAGATTCTTAACCACTGAGCCACCAGGGAAGCCCATTGAACAAGGAATAGCTAACTCTGGCTGGGGGGCTGGGAAAGTTTCAGCGAAGAACTCATATTTCAGTCGGGCTGTAATGGATGAGTAGGAGTTTGGTGAAGTGGATAGGAGCACAGGAACAGAAGGGCATGGCCAAGAGGACCCAGGGCCATTCCTATACCATGCAGCTATGATGAGTGCTAGCAGGTACTACAGGAGGGACTTAAGTTTACAAGGTTTTGAGCAGACCGGAAAAACAGCACGGTCATTTTTATATTTTAAAAGCAGAGTTATGGTGGAAGTTTGGAGGTTGACTAGAAAGGGGAGAGAGAGGGAGGCAGTTAAGAGGTTATTGCCACAGCCTGGATAGCCTGGGTATGTTGAATTGAAAGTATGGGATTGGACAGACATCTCTGGGGTGGAAAAATAATAGAAGTTCATCAGAAATTTTATGTGGGGGACTTGGGGGTGGCGGGACAGCAGCCTATTGTCAGGATGATGGGAGAGGGAGACTTCAAGATCCCGAGTCTTGGGGAAGGAAACGAATTTTCTTTTTGCACATCTTGGTTTTCAGCATCTGTGAATAACATATGTAGAGATACCCAGCCAGAAAAACAAGTCAGGGCAGGAGAAGGTGAGTTTGTTGCCATGTGCCTATGATTACTGAGTGCTCTCTTGGTGCCTGATGCCAGGCTAGGGGCTCCACAGAAAAAGGGGTAAGGTGAGGTTCCAACTCCCGAGAAGGCCACAGTCAAGAAGGGGAAATACAGGTACCAAACCAGAGGTACCCCAAAGAAATACCAATGCTGATGAACTTGACTTAGGATCCTGGAGGAAGTGACATTCAAAGTGACCCTCATGGGAGAGAGGGGTTCCCGAGATAAAGAAAGGGGTGGAAAGTATTACAGGCAGGGAGATGAGCATATGCAAAGATGGAACAGACAGAAAGGCTCTGTGGATTTGAGGAATGGGGAAGAGCTTCGTGTGCGAGAGAAGGATGAGAGATGAATCTGGACAGGCAGGCTGAGACCAGATCAGGAAGGGTGGTCAAAGAGCTGGGGGGAAGGTGGATGGCAGTGACATAACGTGTGTTTTAAGATGATCCCTTGTGGCAATGAGGAGGTTGGATGGAAGGAAGGAGGGCTCCGAGGCTCAGAGTACAGGAGGCTGAGCACTGGCCCGAGGAGACGGCAGGGCGCTGAAGAGAAACATTAGCTGTGTTTCAGGGGAGCAATCTGCTGTTCAAGCGCAGGGCAGGGCAGCCTCTGGTGACCACATGGACCTTCTGGCACCCCAGAGGGTTAACATCCTCAAGGTTATTAGGTTCAGATGCTGGGGGAATGGAGATGCTTTCTCCCAAGATGAAAAGATCAGGAGCCAGAATGAACTCCTCAGCTTCAGTAGTGCTAAGTCTAGAATGCAGTGTAGGCTTTAAAGCCTCAGTTACGAATGTTCTACATGTAAGAGACCAAAGTACTAGAAAATACATTTCAGCAAAATCTCAGTGTCTGTGTTGATTATTCTTGGCCAACCTTTAGTGCTAGGCTGTCTTTATCTTGCCTCCAAATACCTCCTGGAAGCCTTCCTGTCTCACTCATTTAGAGGCATCCATTGTAATGATAGTGGATTCCCACGTTCGTGGTGTAAAATTCATAGTGGTCCCTCTGCGCCTGCCTTGCCCTCCCCTACTTCCCTCATCACTGTGCTTTGTGTTCCATTTGAAGGTCTTTTCTGGGAAACCTTCCCAACCACCACCCACCCCACCCAGTCATACCAACCCACAGGAGTTCTGGTGGCCCTTCTGTGATGTCTCTGCAATCCCTAGCTTAGATTTACCATATTACAAAAATTATAGGACTGTCTTGTCTATTAGAAAACTCTTAAAGTGCAAGGGCTTAGGCCTCACATAAAGCAGGTGTTTAATTAAAAAAATAAAAATCACATAAATTTTCAGTCATCTTTGGTTTTGCCTGGTGTGACATTTACCAGTCTCGTCTAATAATAAAGGCATTCTAGCATTCACTAGGCCCTGCCTGGAGCTCTGAACCTGGCTGGTCACAGACGGTGACGGTACAGGCAATTTGGGGGCATCAGCATTTTCTGATCAGAACCCCAGCAGAGATCCTTCCAGAGGGAACCACTCACTCTGGAGCAATCTTGTTTTATTTGCTCAGTGGGACACTATTGCTCAACCCCTCTGTAACTTAGGCTTTCTCTTATCTCAATAATTAATGGAAATCTGGAGGGAGGGAGTTGTGGAGAAGCAGGAGGAAGCCAAACACATGCTCTCACTTAGCAAATTAATTGAGTGTTTACTCAGCACCAGGCAATTCTGTGCAGTGCTGGGAACAGTGATGCATAAGACAGACGCGGTCTCTGACTCATGGAGGAGGCAGCACTATTTGAAACACAGAGGATATATACAAATAACTTTCAAAGAAAGATTTCTTTACTATCCAAAGGTATATGTAGAGAAATTCTTGCAAAGATTTCTTCGAGGGAAAACAGACTTTAGGAAGGAGGCCAGGCATCACTCAGGAATAAAAGAGCCAAATTAGGCTTTTGCTCTTTGGTTTTCTGCTAATATATTTATCCCCTGGTTCTTAAAGAAAGCTCTCTTGATGTCAAGGGATGTTAGGTCCCTCTGGGGACTCACTCACCACCTTGTGGTCACAGAGAGTAACTGCAGGAGAATAACTGCACCCCTAGACTTTCATTTTTCACTTTCATGCATTGGAGAAGGAAATGGCAACCCACTCCAGTGTTCTTGCCTGGAGAATCCCAGGGACGGGGGAGCCTGGTGGGCTGCCTGTCTATGGGGTCGCACAGAGTTGGACATGACTGAAGCGACTTAGCAGCAGCAGCAGAAAATAGCTTTGCTGTGTACTAGGTATTTTTCGACCAAAATTTCAAGGTTCAGCATTAGCCTTTCAAGTCTTTTGGCATTTACTCCACAAGGAGAAAATTTCTCTTTTATAAAGAAAAAATATTGCTTAATATACATTTGAGTAATGTTTCTAATTAATGGTAACTAAAGTACAGATTCACAAGAAATAAATACATACTGTTGGTTTTTAACTTAAAAAATAAACCAGTTGATGGTTAGATAGAATGTGATATTTTCAAGAGAAATAATGGGCAAAGCAGAGTATAAGAGTTAATAGTTGAGTGCTGGAGAAAATCATGCTAAGTGGTGTTAGAATATTGACTAAAATTCTTCAACTTTTCAAAACCATTCTTATTTTGAGCATTTAAGATAAAAATTAAAATAATACTCCTTTAAAATACAAAACTTTGTTTGCTACATGAAAGATTTCTAGTTAAAAATGCAGCCTGGAGTCTCCAGGTGTAGCTTGACAGCATTTAGTTTTAATTCTAGGAATATCACCACTCTGAACCACACCTGGAAAGTCTTATCTGTTCAATATTTGTATATTTTATTCTTTTGAGGTTTGATTTTGTGCCTCAGACCTGAAGACTCGTGTGTAAATAAGCTCACTGGGCACCAAAGAACCAGGGCATGACCAGTTCAAGGGTGAGTACCAGTGTCCCCTCACCTCCCTGCCCTGGGTCTCACAGGATTTACTTGCAGATAAAAGTGAACTCTGTTCCCATCTTCTTCTTTGTTCTGTTCCACTTCTTTAAGGGAACTGTTACATTCAGCCTTTTCTCAATCTTGTGAATACATGCATGTATTTGTAGTTTCTTGCTGGATTATCAATTCTTTGAGCGCAGAGTAGGTGTGGGGTGAGGAGGTCGGGCTCTGAGCTCATGCCTGGCTGTGTGTTATCTCACTTCATCCTCATGACAACCTTACCAGAGGGTAGTTTCTAATCCCCTTTAATTATTAGGAATCTGAGGTCTAAGTAGTTTCCCTGAGGTCTCACCATTTGGAAAGACAGGGAGAAGTGGAATTCCACATGAGTTCTGCTTGACCTAGCATATATAAGCTGTTCTGTACCAGGCTGCCTGGCAGAAATAAGACCACCCCTTTCCTACCTCGCTCCTCCCTGCCAAGCAAACAGCAGATGCCTGATAACATTCACCAAACGGAACACCTGCACGAGTGTCACACGCCACAGAACCACTATTAGTGGACCAGATTTCTGAGTTAATGTGCTCCTACGGCTTATCCTCTGGGCACCACGGGGACGTCAGCTTGACATCACTACTTAAAGTGACCCGCCATATAGGCTCAGGGATATGACAGCACTTGGTTAAATGCTGCTGATTTTGTGGTGTATTAGGAATTACCCGGAATGTCAGTGTCTTCCACTCCTTTTGGTGTTGTGTTCTGTCTGCACGAGAAACTATTTTTCATTCCTTGGGGATAACGGGATCCAATTATTGTGAAAAGTGAAAGAAAGGAAGCCCTTAGCTAGGTTCCTCGGCTTTTAGATACTGACACTGCACTGTGCCTTTTATCTCAGCCGTTGCTTCATGTGCCATTTTACTAAGACAATGGGAGGGCTAATGCAGCATTGGAAATGTCATTCAGAATTCCAGTTTTGCACTTAAGTGGTTTCTACCAGCAAGGGCGGTGAGGGGGTGGGTGGAGAGAAAGAGAGGGATGGGGAGAGGAAAGGAGGGTGGAGGGAGGGAAGGCGATAGAGGCACAGAGCGGGAATGAGAGGGGGAGAGGAGAGACAGAAAGGACTCAGTATTTCTGCTGAATAAGAAATTCTTTCTGTTGAACTTTAGTAGCCTCAAACCTATTTTATTATTCAAAGGAGAAGCACAGAACTGCCTGGCAGAATGAAATTTATGCAGGTTCAAAGGTTTTTCTGGAAAAAGGCAGAAAGTCAAAGAAGCCGAGAAATTTAAGTTCTGCTTTGACTCTCCATAGAAACCTGAAGGTTCTATTTAGTTAGTGGGAACAATGTCATTCAGAGTCCAAATTAAGAGTCCCTGGTTTACAAATCAGAGCTCTGGCTTCTCCAGTTTTCCAAAGGGATTCAGAAGACCTGGCTGTCATGCAAAAGGCAGCATTGGTTTATGCAGAATATCCCCTTCTGCATTTTTTAGCACAGGTGTGGAAGCACACTGCTTGAAGACTTTGTTTTCAGGGTAGATGTGGAGAAGGCAGAATAAAAAAAGCACAAATGCATTATTTATGCATTTATAAAAAGACCTGATTCTGGGAAGAAAAGAAAGATTTCTGGAAAATTGAACAGGTATGGAAGAAAACAAAAAGACCTGACAATTACAGGAAAGGATCTACACATTCATTTTTGTGGAATGGTGACAGAACTGCCTAGACAGGAGGACAGCTGTTGTTCTCCGTGACAAGCCACAGGGACACTGGGAAGGTGAGATGGCACACGGGGGGGCATGCCATTAGTACCGCCATGGACCTAGCACTCAGGGTCTCTTTCACAACCCAGCGCCTATCCTTCCTGAGCATCCAGCAGGCACTATAGGCACCTCCGTGACTTTGTACACACTAGCCCCTTTGCCTCCAATAGCCTTCACCTCTCACTTTTCTTTAATCATCCTTCAAGGCCCAGGGTAAGTGTTGTCTCTGGTAAAGCCTTCCCAGGGCTGGGGGAAGCCAGATGACAGTGCGGACTCTCGCCAGGTCCCGAAAGTATGTGGCCGAGAGAGCCCTTAACAATCCTGCTGTGTGCCAACAAGCCTCACGGGGCAGTCGGATCTAAGAAGATGCTGACTCACTAAGAACCAAGTCAGGTGGTAAGCAGGTACCACTGAAATAATCTGAACCCTTATTCGTGGAGAAAACCCAGGGGGTTATCTGTGTGCCCAGAGGTTATCTGACGTATGATGATGTATGTGGGAATGCTGAGCCATAAGCCAAAATCTCTTGAGGGCTCTTGCAAAGGTGACATGTTAGAATGTGTCTTTTTGGAAAACTAATGTCAGAATAATTTACTTGAGCACAGAGTAGGACAGAGGAAAGGGTGGGTGTGAGCACTAGCCCATGAGTACATCAGGGTCCTCAGGGCCTCAAGGGCAGGATGCCAGATCTTACCATGATCACTTTCTGTTCCTGAGCGACCCCAGTAGCGACGCCTCCTTTCTGGACTGTGTGCATGACGCTCGATGACTGCAGCTATAAATCGAGTATTGCTGACTGTGGAAGGCAAGGATAGTTACACTTAGGCCAGTATCTTCGCTGTATTAAGCACATCTGCTCTAAGCAGGCTCTTTCACATGAAAGGGGTTGTTATTTGTTACAGAACTAGAATGAGTAATTTTTTAAAAATTCTGAGGATTAGGGAAGTTGCTTTTAGGACTGGGGCAGGAGGAGGTCCCTAATTACATATCTTCAACATGCATCAAGATGATACACTTTCCATATGGTTGCAGGCCAAAGCATCTCGCCACAAATGGAGTTCTCTTTTGATAAAGAAGTGTTCTTTTTGTTCTCCTGGGTTGTATACATTAGTTAAGGGATTTAAAACATGCATACCTGATGACTCCCTTTCTAAAATGCTATACTGGAAAGTAATGAGGAGGAGAGAGAAAGGGAAGAGTAAGGGGTTTCAGGTCAAATGTCCTTAATGCCACAGAGAACACTCTGAATTCTTTGGAGATTTCCTAAAACAAAGCAAAGACTTTTGCTTCCTCCTAACAAAAATGGGGGATAAAAAGAATCCTGTCGTGTCAAAGCATCTGAAATTTTAACACAAGAGAGCCTCCTGCTGGCGCGTCTGGGATGGAGACGGCGCGGCCACTCACTGATGCCTCTGTCCTCGGGGCCGTCGTCGTCCCTTTCATCTCTGTCGTTCTCCAGGTTGGACATGCGCACCGACATCTCTACCCATCGTTAGAAAGAGAGACACAGGACTATTTAATCAAACAACATCACCCACATTAATACCCGCAGAGGGCTCATCTGATGGCTGGGTGACAGCATTCCATCAAGAGTGAACTGAGGCCTTATCTCATTTTTTTTTTTAAAGGAGGAGGGAGTGGGAATCCAAAGAGGGAGAACAAGAGGTGAATAATCCCAGAGGGGCACCTGAGATTGATTTCTGGAGACAGAGGAGAAAAGAAGTTGATTGAGGCTAACAAGTCTTTCATCCTCTCCTGCACCAGCTCAATGGAGGCGAGTTTGAGCAAACTCTGGGAGAGAGTGAAGGACAGGGAAGCCTCGTGTGCTGCAGTCCATGGGCTCGCAAAGAGTCATATACGTCTTAGTGACTGAACAAGTACCTGAAACTGAGGGAAGGGGCCTAAAACCATGGCTGGCTGTGCTGATAAAATGGCGCCACAGAATCTAGAAGCCAAGCTACAGGTAACACTGGATGGCTGTCATCCTCAGTCAAATCAAATCTTACCAAGAGGAAAGAGCTTTGTGGTCAGCTCAGTTATTAAATCAGACAACATGATCCCATGGTCCCCCGACAGGATTGTGACCACAGAGAACTATCCCAACATCAGCTAATCACGACTGCTACCAGGCTCCTGACCAAGTCCAGGAAAAATGACAAGTGAGCCTTATCTCCAAAACTCAGGGCAACACACCCTGAAAGACTTTTACGAGGATACAGATAGTCATTTGCAAGATTTTTGCCCCTTGCAAATGAGCACAGATACCACATTTAACCCTTGATATGGAAGCCATAATTACTAATTACTCATCTTGTCAAGTTCTTATCCAGGTTGGACAGTTCTTATTCTAAGAACTGTGATCATCACTTTGAATGTGTGCTCATTCACACATATAATAATGGCTACAATAGAACAGACTCATGTTCTTGCCAGTAGTGGCCTGGGCTATCTTTGGTCTGTCCATCTTTTTTGGAACAGCAAAGACACTACATCTGAGCTTAGAGAAGAACAAAATTGCCCACTAAGCCTCCCAACTCCCTTCTTCTGGCTTCTTCCAGAGTCAGGCTGAGATGGGCTAAGGAGCCATGTAAGGAGAGATGGAATCTGGGGATTTTCTGGAGAATCGAATGGGGCTTGCAGGATTCAGGCCCTAAAGAATGAGCTGTGAGCTAAAGGAGAGAAGCAGGCTTTTGGGGACTTGTGAATCTATTCCACAGAAGCAGAAAATATAGTGCTATTCTAAGAGTTGCTTAAAGGCTTACAACTAGTCACTGTCCTCCTAGCGTGGGGACAACCCCGGGGAGCCTGCTGCTTCCTGGAGGAGCTCTGGGGTTCATTTCAAGCTCACCTTGGGCAGCAAGAGGAGACATATGCTGATGACTCCGGCGGTGAATCTGATGGCGGTATGCGTACACAGCCAGGACTAGGACCATGATGCAGCCCATAATGCCGCCAGCCACCGGGCCCACGGGGGCACTTTTGATCATGTTCAATGTGACCACTTCATCACCTTCATTAAAATAAACAGACAGACAGCCCTTGTAAAGATTTCCCAAGTGTAGTCGTAGATGGGGATGGGGGTGAGATGGAAAGAATCTAGTGGGAAGGGGCTGAGTGAAGATATGTAAGACCAGATGCTTTAAGGCTTGAATTTAATGAAGAAGACGCACCAGGATGGAAGAATAGGGCTTGCTTGAATTTCTGGTTCTCAAATTAAGTGCTGGTTGCTTGGCAGAGCAATACAGTTGGCAAGGACTGGTAAAGTAAGAGAATCACTTAGACATGCAGTCTAAGGGCCCAGCTCTGGGGTGTGGGCTCCTCTTAGTACAGAGGTGAGGGAGGGTGACATGCGCCTCTCAGCAGATATTTACTGGACCTGGTGTCATTTATTTCAGTGGATCTGTTATGTTACCTCCAAAAAGGATCCCATTTCAAAGTTTATGGGCCCCCTTTAAAATACTATTTGCACTTTTCAGGCAGGAAACTACAGGTGGGGATATAAAGTGACTTCTAGGAGCAAGGTCACTTCTGTCATGTCCCAGCCTAGTCCGATAGTCATACGTGGGCTCAGAACCCTTCCTCACAAAGGAAAAGTTTTTCTTCCTCAGAAAGGCTCATGCAGAGAGATGTCAAAAGAGGCATTCACTGAAGGTTTAAATATCTATTCACCTGCGGACCACATTTGAGATGCTTGTGCTGACTGCAGAAAGACATGGAGAAAATCTCAGGTAGTATTTGGGGGTTTTGGGGGGCCTGATCCCAGCGGTATTCCTCCCGACAATGTCTCTGTCCCCCACCTAAGTCGCCTGCTGCACTGGACAGTGAGGGCCTTTGTTGACCTCAAGGCCCTAAATACTGATTTGGAGCCCTAAGATGTCTGTCTTCAAAAGTCGTGAGGGAAGGACGCAGCAGGAAAGCAATGTCCATGGGTCACTCTGCCCATCACCAGCCCTGTGCTCCAGACAGCTGGGATTCACATTCATACAAACCCTACAGCTCAGGCGCTCAGAAATCAGGCCTGATATTTCTCAGAACAAGCTTTATGGGGATGCATTTCAAGCTTGCAAAACTTGGCAGGAAAGATGGCTGCTCACTCTGCACAGGAGAGCTAGCCAGCTTTGAAAGTAATTATTTGCCTTGGTTTTGCAACTCAAAACTACTGGCAAAGGAACCAGGGAAGTAGGGTAGGGAATTATTTTAAGATCTGTGTTCTAGTATAGAGGCCAGAAAATATGTTTTCAAGAATCAAGTTATTCTGGGTTCCCCCAAAACATTACCTATTGCTCCCATGTCATCAACATAGGGACTTTTGGCTCCAACGATCCCCCCAAAGCATTCTTTCTGGGGTGCACAGTAGGATTTGTCCAGGTGGGTCTTCCCATCGCTGTCCACCATGCACCATTCACAATCCAGCACACCGAAGCAGTCCCTGCCAGAAAGACAGTGCTGAGTGTTCCAGAAAGCAGTGTCAGGCAGGAACGAGCACATGGACCTGGGCATCAGACAGCTCTCGGGGGCTCCATAACTCACTAGAGCTAGAACTCGCTGAGCCTGAGTTGCCCAGGGGAAAGCTGTCTAACGTCCCTTGACAGCCTGGAGCTGACAAATAGAATTGCCCTCTGTTACTCAAACCATAAAGTCCACACATCATGGATTAGTGCGGAGTCACTTAAAATCATCTTAAAAGACCACACGGCCCCCAAGGTTTGTTAGATTTTGGCCTAACATCCTCCAGGTTTATGGTTATTAAAAAAAAAAAAAAAAAAGGAAGGAAGGGAAAAAAAAAAACCTGATTAATCAAGTTTGGGTGATCAGTTAAACATTTCTTTACTGCTAATTTCATAGAACTTTTAACATGTTGAGTGCATTATGACACTCTCAGAGAATATATGCAGTATTTCTCAAACTTAATAGGCTTTGGGTAACTGTGTAACACACCGAGTTAATCTGATACCCTATCATTCCTCTATTAAAATACATACCAAAAGTAGAACTTGGCTGTCCCTTTCACCCACTAATTTTGTTGAATCAAATGGCAACCTGCAGCTGTCTAGTCCCAAACACCCTAGGGAGGAGGCAGAGGGAGCAGGGATCATGCAGGTTTTAGTTCTCAAAACTGCCATAAAGTATACCCGTTTTCTAAGAAAGAAGAATTGAAGAGTTTCAAGGTATCACACACACAGCTGAGTTCTGTTTCTAGAACCCTGCTAGAGGTTTCTGCTCGAAACCCCCTAGAGTTTCTGCTCCCTTGGCCTTGCTTTGTCATGCCATTTCCTCTCTTACGCCTCTTATTTCTAGAAAACTTTTCCACCCACAGATGAGGCTACTAACATAGGGGTGTGTGTGTGTGTATGTGCACACGTGCAAGTGCAGGCCCATTAGTTGCTGAGTTATGTCTGACTCTTTGCGACCCCATGGACCCTGCTGGGTTCCTCTGCCCATGGAATTCTCCAAGCAACAATACTGGAGTGGGTAGCCATTCCCTTCTCTAGGGGATCTTCCTGACCAGGGATTGAACTCGGGTTTCCTGCATTGTCGGCAGATTCTTTACCACCTGAGCCACCAGGGAAGACCACTAACATAGGTACATGTGCCAAATATCTGTAACAAGTAGAAAGCAAGTAACGCTGAAATTGGTGGATAAAAGGCAGATAAAAGGCAGTTTTAGATCTGAAAAACTGGCACATCTTTTAAAAACATCAAACACGGGGATGATGACTATCATCCAGAAAACCCCACTGAGGCTGCTGTTCTCTAGGCTTTCCTAGGCTCCGTTCCCACGGCTGCGATGCTGGCGTGAATCAGCGCTGAGCACTGCTTACCCACTCTCCGTCCTCTGACTGCATCTGCTGTTGACACACTGGTGAAGAGCATCCTGCAGGCCAGGGTCAATAGCTGTGTACGTCACTGGCTCCTGGTGTACCTCACAGCTTGGGTTTCTATGAAGGAGCAAGTCTGAAGGTTAGGGCCGATACCATCTGCATTCCAAACTCATCATGCCCTTGGCTCCTGACAGTGCCAGAAAGATCTGGGTTTGAACTCTGGCTTTGTCATTTACCTGTATGAAACCTGGGGCCAATCTGGTCTTAAAATCTGTCCCTGAGAAAAGTAATGCTATATTATGTGTGTGAAAGGTTCCTACATGTTTATCAAAGGGTAAACTTGAAAACTAAGTGACTTACCAGGCCTACAGCATCTGACGTGGTAGGCAGTTTGTTAATGCTTGTAACAGTCTCATACCTTTTGTAAGTAGTACATACACTCATAAAACATTTTTAGAAATTTTATTCAAACCTGAAAGTGGGCTTCATTTTAAAATACTATGGAGTTTGAAAACTAGCTCATTGAACAGTTCCATCACTAGAATGAGTCACCTTCTTATAGTCCCAACTTGAAACAAATCTATAAATAAGACACAGTATAAATATGCACACATACATATATAGTCTTTATGTGTATATATATATATATATATATATATCTCCCAGTATAAATATGCACATATAACACATATATATGTGTGTACTCAGTTGCTCAGCTGTGTCTGACTCTTTGAGACCCCATGAACTCTAGCCAGCCAGGCTTCTCTGTCTATGAAATTTTCCAGGCAAGAATATTAGAGTGGGTTGCTATTTCCTACTCCAGGGGATCTTCCTGACCCAGGGATCGAACCCATGTCTCCTGCATTAGCGGGCATGTTCTTTATCACTGTGCCACTTGGGGAGTCCACAAATATATATATATGGGTGTATATATTTTTTATTTACCTGTTCTCTGCATTGGTGAGGTTGCCAGTACACTCGTTGACCTCTAGAGGGCACTCACAAGGACATTCACATTCATTTTGTTCCATTCTGAAAAGCAAAAGGAAAGTTACTATGCAGAGGGTTGATCAACTATATATTGCACACACTGAGAGGTGAAATAAAGACAACACGGGCTAGCTAAAATGGACAGTAAAAGCTATCACCAAAGGTTTAAATACTCAACTGACCTCAATCCACTGTTCTTTGGACAAGGATGTTACAAACAACAGTTCTAAATGCTTTTGCAACCAGGACTTTCCTTTCCTTTAGGACATACCTGAGCACTTTATGTATATTGTACAGCTGGCATCAGTGAAGATATTCAGTAAGTGGTAAACAGAGTATGTCCCCCCCCATTTTTACCGATGACAGTTGAGACAGAGGCGGTCTACCATGCTACAAGCACAGAAGGCAAGAGAGTCGCATGTTTCGTTGACAATGCCCACAAATGCATTGGTTCCTGGGATCCTCGCCAGTCTGTATTTAGAACAGTGACTGCCGTGCACAAGGTTTGTCAAATCCCCCTGTAGGCAACAGACGTGTCAGAGGGGGCAGACAACAACGCAAAGACTCAGCTCTACCATCCTGAAAACAGCTTACAACAAAACTTTACTTCTGATTAAAACAGTAGTTATACAGTCCTTGCTAGAAATTTGGAAAACAGAAAATTTTCATAATTACCATCAGTCAGAGAGAGACCTCATTTAACAGTGTGTGTACATTACTCTTTTATCCATGGTGGCTCAGACGGTAAAGACGTCTGCAATGTGGGAGACCAGGGTTCGATTTCTGGGTTGGGAAGATCCCCGGGAGGAGGGCATGGCAACCCACTCCAGTACTGTTGCCTGGAGAATCCCCATGGACAGAGAGGCCTGGTGGGCTACAGTCCATGGGGTCCCAAAGAGATGGACATGACTGAGTGACTAAGCACAGCACAGCACATGGTTACATGGTAGGTTTTTATAGCTCTTTCTGTAATTTTTCTTTTTTTAAAACATAATGATATAAAATGAAAATAACTGCAGGCAGCAATAAAGACAACTTTCAGGTACAGAATAGCCTAAAATTTATTCAAAGGCAAACCTAACCAGCCAAAAACATGCACCCCCTTTACCCCCCTCACCGTCCCTTGGATAACAAACCTCTTATTCTAGAATAATACAATTATTTAAAAACCAAAGACTCTTTAAGAGGCCAGTTTTCTGCTTCCAGAATATTTAAACAATCCAACTAAAGTAAGCATCCTTTTCTTCATTCTATCATACACAAAGAATGTGATAGCTGGCTTCATGAAATATCTACAATTATCTGAAAGCCAAAGAGTCTAAAGCAGCATCGCAAAGTTGAATATGGTTATTTTTTCTGCATGTGTCATATGTAGTGGGCCAATTATTTAATGTCGTTGTTTCCAGGCCAGTCATCCCTTAGGTGTGCATAGTGAGGATAAGCCTAACTCTGAGAATCATGGCACTGAAAGGGTTTTCAAGAGGTCTGGATGAATTCTCCACTGACTGGAACATACCCACCTTTACAAGATAAGCAATAACATAGGCTTATCAGCCTGTTAGCTCCAATAACCAGGAATGCTCCAATTCCATTTTGGAATAACTTGGGCTGTTAAGAATTTATTCTAATTAATATTCCACTAGAATTTGCATTTAAAAAAATTTCTACTGGAATATCCTGGCTTGTCTCCTGAAGTCTCAGAAAGTCATCGTACAAATGATAGCAGATACGCTGACTAAGGCAGACTTTCAGGTAAGGCTGCCTTACCTGACAGCCTCCCTCTGATTACACTCACGTTTGTCGACGTCTCCTTTATAGAAAGTGCTCCTCAAAGTTTGGGGGTGGAACAGAGTAATAATGATTTTCCTTGCTCTGAAAACACTAACCTACTAGTATATTCATTTTAAAAACTCTGTTTCCCCAGACAGTTGTTTTTGCAATCACTTTTTCCAAGCTTGTGTTCAGGATTTTCATTTAACCCAATACATCTTTATGATTATTATTAATTTTTTTAAAGTTTTGGCTGTACCCTGTAGCATGTAGGAGCTTAGTTCCCTGACCAGGGATAGAACCTGCAACCTTTGCCTTAGAAGGTGGAGTCTTAACCACTGCACCACCGGGGAAGTCCCTTTACAGTTACTTTTTTTTAATGATACATGTAATGATTTGTGAATACAGTTACTTCTTGTGAACAACTTTTTGAATGTTGATTCTGTCATAACCCATTCTCTCAGCTAGGATTCTTTACAAATTAATACATATATCCTTAAGGACTCTAACCATATCCAGGTAAGTCTGTAGCATCTCAAATCATAAGGGAGTATTCTAAGCTAAAAACAATTATTTTTGGATGCTCTACATGAGTGTGGTGCCATGTGGCCCTCTCTTCCTGTCTTTGGGAGATTACTCAGTCTCCCTAAATTCCTAAAGCCAAATTAGGTTAGTTTCTAGTCATCCGCCCTGTTTCATCCCACATGTATTTATACAAGAGTGTGGGAAGAGACTTCGGCAGACATTTCAAAGGGCTTATATTGGATGAGTCTTTAAACAAACAAAACCAAGGCAAAATACCTAGTGTGAGACCTTAAAACATTCACTTATCCACTCTGGGCTTTATATCCCACAACCATCAAGCTGGGGAACTGGACTGTCACAGCCTATCACTCTAGTTCCCAGGCAATGAAAACAGCTGGGAGTAAACATTCAGACATAAGCTGTGACTCCATCGCAACTCCATAGCCAGATGGGAGAGGACAGTGTGGAGGAGTCCTTACCACAAGGCTCGTGTTGAATTTGTAAAACCTCTGGACCGTTCGGTCACTGAAGCTGTTGCATAGGTTCTTCTTGACAAAGTTGGGGTGGTTCAGGATGTCATTCGCTACCAGGGGCTCCTACCAAGGCCAAACAGAAGACAGGTGCCATGCCATTAGTGAGTCGCAGGCCACTTGAGAGCTGGGCTCCAGCTCCGCGGCAGGTACCTTGTGGGTGATGTGCTGCTGCTCCACGGGCGCGTGTCCTTTGGGGTCGATGAGGGTTGGATGTGCGACCAGATAGCCCCTGTCCTCCATGATGAAGCACCTATACCAAGACAAGGACATCCCTCATTCATACAAGCCGTTGCTCTGTGCTTTTGGTAAGCATTTATCTTGCTAGTCCTAACACAAACGGCATTTGTCTCAGGTCCTCAATAAACGTGCATGGACAAAATGAAGGAAGGCTGGAAGTCAGGTGACAGACACATTATTCTCGAGGTGCTGGATCACTTGGCATAAGGTTTAAGGTCAGAGAGTTATACCTGACTCTGAGTTCACCTATATACTTCATAAGAATGTGACCACCCAGACTATGTAAGATGGGCTCAAAGATCTTTTGCAAGATCATGTAAAGTGAGACTTTCTGTTTTTCCTGTGGAGGGAGACTGTGAAAGAAGCACTTGAGTATTTACAGGCACAAATTTTAAGTAAACCATACAATTCCTTCTTTCAATGATAAACATATATAAAATACAACATGCAGAGGACATACAAAAATATATTTGATCGAAACACTAAATAAGTGAAGCTAGAACTGATTTCATCAAGACTATATTGTGCTTTGTTTTACTCTCCATTCATCATAACAATTTGGTGTGAATCCTGCATTTCCCCATTAAGGGCCAATGTGAAATTTAGCGGGGACATGAAGCACGGGCCATGAGTTGGAAATAAGAAAGCTATTTTAAAAAGCGGCCTGTATTAAATCAAGGGAATGCCCTTGCTTTGATCAGACATGCTCTTTTGAAATTCAGGCAGCAAAGACTTTCAGTTCCATGAGCCTCTTTCTGGGGAAATGTACAAAGGAACGAAATGTACAAAGTCTAAGTGTCTGAAAATCTCACAAAGGCTTTGGTTTAATAACTAAGCTCACATCAAAAGTACTACCCAAAAGTACCCTCTGGTCTTTCTAGCACCCAAGATATGGGAAACCTGTAATTACTGACTATTAGAGAAAGAAGGGGTTTTGGAGAATTTTGTGCCAGTTACTCCCCTTGTTAGAAGTCAAATCTGTTTAAGTCATAAGCAACATGCATTTCAGAAATTAAAAGAAAAAAACCTCCTTAATAGGACACCTAGGCATTGGACTCAGTTGCTATTGCTATGACGAGGTGGCTGGCATTTCACTAGACATCCCTGTCTTGGTAGTATGCAGCTAGTTAGGATATACAGGCCCTGAAGGGCTTACCTTATTTTATTGCCTCCATCTTGGTTACAAACTGGTAACAAGTCCATCAGAACCTTGTAGAAGTATCTAAGCGTGAAATCAATGCCCATCACAGCCACAGTGTGCCCGGAAGACAGCTGTGTACTTCAGGTAAAAAAGATCAATAAGAATAAGAGGCGTGTCTTATTTAAAGGCAAAGACTATATGCAATCACAGGACATTGTAAGGTTTCAGAAACACATGCCCACTGTTCTCCACACTTTCCACCCTTAGAGAAACAATCAACTAAATGACTAACTTAGCATAACATGGAGATAAAAATTTAAGATTAAAGGTAAGAATTCCTGAATAAGAGTAGCCCAAAACACAGGTCAGTTATAGAATATGGCTAGTCATAACTATTGGAAGAAAAGCTATGACCAACCTAGACAGCATATTAAAAAGAAAAGACATTACTTTGCTGACAAAGGTCCATCTAGTCAAAGTTATGGTTTTTCCAGTAATCATGTATGGATGTGAGAGTTGGACTATAAAGAAAGCTGAGTGCTGAAGAATTGATGCTATTGAGCTATGGTGTCAGAGAAGACTTTTGAGAGTCCCTTGGACTGCAAGGAGATCCAACCAGTCAATCCTAAAGGAAATCAGTCTCGAATATTCATTGGAAGGACTGATGTTGAAGCTGAAACTCCAATACTTTGGCCACATGATGTGAGGAACTGATTTACTGGAAAAGACACTGATGCTGGGAGATTGAAGGCAGGAGGAGAAGG
The DNA here is from genome assembly GCF_023091745.1 of Budorcas taxicolor. Lineage (NCBI taxonomy): Eukaryota > Metazoa > Chordata > Mammalia > Artiodactyla > Bovidae > Budorcas > Budorcas taxicolor. The sequence continues at coordinate 80,750,510 of NC_068912.1, forward strand.
GGATGACAGGATGAGATGCTAGAATGGCATCACCGACTCAATGAATATGAGTTTGAGCAAGCTCTGGGAGTTGGTGATGGGACAGGGAGGGAAGTCTGGTGTGCTACATTCCATGGGGTCGCAAAGAGTCAGACACGACTGAGTGACTGAACTGAACTATAGATGTTCAGACAATGGTGGGATTATTCTTTGTCAAGAATAAGGGGGTGGGGGAGATAGATATCAGGTGGGAGGTTTAATACGTGGCTCTCAGGGTTTCTTCCAACAAGAAACCTTTTTTCCCTTCAATTTAAAAAAAATTGAGATATAGTTGATTTATAATGTATTAATTTCAACTGTTTAGCAAAGTGATTGTTATACATTTAAAAATATTCTGTTCCATTATGGCTTAATAGTTCTCTGTACTATAGTAGGACATTGTTATTTATTCATTCTATATATAAAAGCTTGCATCTGCTAACCCCAACTTCCCACTCCCTTCCCTCCCCAAATGCCTCCCACTTGGCAACCAACAGTCTTCAAAAGGAACCTTTAGACAAGAAGCTTGAGTGACATCATTATTTCCTTCATTTTATAGATAATGAAAAAATCTATACTTAATAACTAAATCTATACTTAATCTATACATCTCATTTAATAGAGATCTCAAAGGTTGACTAGTTTAGGTCATACAAAGTTTAGTAAAACCAATGTTTCGCTTTCTTTCTGTAACACTATAAAGTTGGTTCTACTCAAAACCAGCTTGTATTCTAGAACAAGACTCTCTTGATTCATAGGCCAGTACTGTCTCCACTCAAAAGTATTTCGCATAAAAATAGGAGCAGACACAGAAGAAGTTGGGGAGGACAACATATGCTTGCTAGCCTTTTAGCTCTCAAATCCCGGCCTTGTTGGTTTCTATCTATTTGGCTCCTGGAATGCTACTTAACCTTTCTAAAGCTCAGCTTTCATATCTGAAAACAGGGTTAATGATGGTATCTACGTCAAAGGGCAGTTACTGGGATTAAATGGGAGAGTGTGTTTATAGTGCTTAGCAAGCTGCTTAATATACTGAAAATACCTAATAAGGAGAAGTTACTTTAAAGAAAACTAAACATGGCTTTAAGCTCAGGCCTACACAGAGAGTAAACATTTAATTCTTTCAGAGAAATTGCTAAATATATCAGAAGCATAAGCATCTCATTGGAACTGAGGTTCTTCTTAGTTTGTGTTCATGGGTAGCTGAAGGACCTTGGGTTAACTTAACCAATGAACTCCAATATTCCTATACCGGTTAAAAATTTGAAGTTTATTCCACACGCAATGCTTCAAGTACCCACCATTACCATTATTTACCTGCCTAATTTCTTCATTAAGAAAAATACCAAAAGAAAAATGATGCTGAAGCTCAGAAGAAACTTCCCAAAGTAAAATCCTCTTCTGGAAAATCAAAACTTTAAAGTGAAATTAGCTTTGCCATAGAGACAACTGGTTACTGTCAACATTAATCCCAACATATTAACCCAACCCTCACCACGGACCCCTCACTCCTGTTGAAACAAACAAAACTAGAAAAAGGGACCAAGACCTGCAATGCTATTTCCATCAGGAACTTCCCTGATGGTCCAACGGCTGAGGCTCTGTGCTCCCAATGAAGGGGGCCTGGGTTTGATCCCTGCTCATGGGAACTAGATCCCATATGTCACAGCTAAGAGTTCACATGCTGCAACAAAGACCTAGTGCAGACAAATAAATAAATATTAAAAAAAAAAAAAGAAATGTCTGAGGTTTTCCTGGTGGCTCAGTGGTAAAGAATCTGCTTGACAGTGCAGGAGATACAGGTTGGATCCCTGGTCTGGGAAGATCGCCATGGAAACCTGTGCTCTGGAGCCCGAGAGCTGGAACTACTGAAGCCTGTGCACCCTAGAGCCCATGGTCTGGAACAAGAGGAGCCACAGCAATGAGAAGCCTGTGCACTGCAATAAATAGTAGTTTCTGCTCACCACAGCTAGAGAAAAAACCCTGCAAAGCAACGAAAACCCATCACAGCTATAAATAAATTTCTATCAGAACATTCCTATCAGAGCTATTTTGGGCATAGGATGGGGGAAGACCATGTTGTGGGATTGTCTTTGAGAAGCTACTGCCTCAGAAAGAGCCCCTATTATTACTTAAGGAACTTAAATTCTACTATGGGAACAGTTCAAAACTCAGTTACCTTACAGGATTTGTACACTGTAGAAAATAATATTTGGCTGAAGTACTAGTCAAAAGGAGTCTAAACCCCCCTGGCTTGTTCAGGAAAGAGAGATGAGTCTGCATAAGAGTTTTCATTATGATGACGATAATGGCTTCCATTTACTGAATCCTCACAATTGATAGGCATTCTGGTAGGCATCTGAATACGTCACTGCAGTGATTGCTCACAGAAAGCTTATGAGGCAGTACTTCCAGAAAACCAAAGCTTGGGGAGATTCAGTGTTTGGTTGAGGTCACATTGTGAATAACTAGTGGAAGCCTGAATTCAAACTCAGTGCCTTGAACTTCAAAGAATGTGTGCCGTATGCTAAATCGCTTCAGTCACGACCAACTCCTTGAGACCCTATGGTCTGTAGCCCACCAGGCTTCTCTGTCCATGGGGATTCTCCAGGCAAGCATATTGGAGTGGGTGGCCATGCCCTCCTCTAGAGGATCTTCCTGACCCAGGGATTGAACTGGCGTCTATTATGCCTCCTGCAGGTGCATTCTTTACCACTAGGGCCACCCGGAAAGGCTATATATTCCTAACCAATAGGTTTTCTGCCTCCTTAGATCTGCATGGCATTCAAAAGTTTCCAAGCAATTTTAAATCATTGATTTAATTTCCTTTGAAGACATTAGAAAGGAATTATAATTTCTATTTTATAAATGAAAAATTAGGTTTAGAATGGTTATCAATCACTTTTTACTTATGGCTTAGAAACCAGTATGAAATCTGGTTCTTTCTATAGTACTATAGCTGCCTTAGGAAAAAATACAATTCAGGTTTTTGGGGACAAGTTGATTTTGTTTCTAAAATTCCCTTGTATGACTGTCATCTGCTTCCATATATGATAAACATGCTGAAGTAAAAGCATATATATTGCCCATGGAAGTCTAGCATTCATATTTTCACCTGCATTTGAAAAATGTCCATGGTTACCATAGCAACTCATAAAGAATACCACAGGAAAATGAAACCAAGCCTACATTTCTCAGCACAACATTGCATGCTGTTTGCAGTGCTTTGGTAAGATTTTCACTGCCAAAGACTTGTCTGACCAGTTCCTCAATCATTGACTGTACTTCGTCATCTCTACTACACTATCATCCTCCAAAGAATGAACACCTAGATTCTCAGGCCACTAACAATGCTGACGAAAGAATCATAGCACAGTTGCTATAGCTGTGTAATTGATAAGTGAGTACTGGAAAACCTGTTCTCAAGAGAACAGCCCAACGGCTTTTGAAAACCAAGGGAGAATTGGAGTGCTTCACAGACAAGTTGAACATTAGCATAAATTCTCTCTTCTGACCCATTAAAATGCCAGAAACTTAAAGCATGAATAGCGTGATAATAAAAGTAACTACTGTTTATTGAGGATTTGACATTGGCAAGCATTTTACATACATTATTTATAATTTTCATTTTTTCAGTTCAACCTGGGCATTGCTACCTCTGTTTTACACACGAGGCTCAGAGAATCATGGAATACAATACTAATAAAAGCATTTAATATTTACTGAGCCCTTAACTTATATGCAGAGTACATCATGAGAAACGCTGGGCTGGAAGAACCACAAGCTGGAATCAAGACTGCCGGGAGAAATATCAATAACCTCAGATATGCAGATGACACCACCCTTATGGCAGAAAGTGAAGAGGAACTAAAAAGCCTCTTGATGAAAGTGAAAGAGGAGAGTGAAAAAGTTGGCTTCAAGCTCAACATTCAGAAAATGGAGATCATGGCATCTGGTCCCATCACTTCATGGGAAATAGATGGGGAAACAGTGGAAACAGTGTCAGACTTGACTTTTTGGGGCTCCCAAATCACTGCAGATGGTGATTGCAGCCATGAAATTAAAAGACGCTTACTCCTTGGAAGAAAGTTATGACCAACCTAGACAGCATATTCAAAAGCAGAGACATTACTTTGCCAACAAAGGTCTGTCTAGTCAAGGCTATGGTTTTTCCAGTAGTCATGTATGGATGTGAGAGTTGGATTGTGAAGAAAGGTGAGTGCCAAAGAACTGATGCTTTTAAACTGTGATGTTGGAGAAGACTCTTTAGAGTCCCTTGAACTGCAAGGAGATCTAGCCAGTCCATCCTAAAGGAGATCAGTCCTCGGTGTTCACTGGAAGGACTGATGCTAAAGCTGACACTCCAATACTTTGGCCACCTCATGCGAAGAGTTGACTCATTGGAAAAGACTCTGATGCTGGGAGGGATTGGGGGCAGGAGGAGAAGGGGACAACAGAGGATGAGATGGCTGGATGGCATCACTGACTCAATGGACACGAGTCTGAGTGAACTCCGTGAGTTGGTGATGGACAGGGAGGCCTGGCGTGCTGCGATTCATGGGGTCACAAAGAGTCAGACACAACTGAGCGACTGAACTGAGCCCTTACCATGGGCCATGCAGTGTTCTTAGAGACTCATGTATATTACTTAAAATAATCTTTAAATCATCATTTGAGGTAGGTCCTAAATTCCCTCTTTATGAATGAGGAAACCAAGGCAAAAAAAGGAACTTGTTAATAGTCATAGACAGTAAATGGCAAATCTGCTTTTTCAGAGTAGAATCTGTCTTAAGGGGAGGGCAGGTTCTCAAGTTGGCGTGTGAGATCAAAGTCACTGGTACTCATTTGGAAAAAGTCCCTTTGCAGAGCCCACCTATGAACACACCCATTAAAGCGGTGGTTGCCTTGGTTGAAAACCAGAAGCAGTAGTTGACTTGCATTCTAAATTATACAGTGAACAAAATAGGTTTTAAATAATAAAAACGTGCTTACCTAAGGAAAATGCTCAAACAATCAAATTCATGGGACTGCATATGGATCAAGGCATGAGCAGATACTTATTCCTGGAATACATTCTCATTGAGTGAGTGATGGACAGGCATTATGGCTCTTGTTAAACATAAATAGCTAAACTTGTGTAGTCTAAATACACTATCAGTGTTAGTCGTGTCTGATTCTTTGGGACCTCATAGACTGTAGCCAACCAGGCTCCTCTGTCCATGGAATTCTCCAGGCAAGAATACTGGAGTGGGTAGCCATTCCTTTCTCCAGTGGATTTTTCTGACTCAGGGATCAAACCCAGGTTTCCTGTATTGCAGGCAGATTCTTTTACCGTCTGAGTCATAAACAATAACCAAATAAGGGAACTGAACCCAAGATATTTTCTAACTTGAAAGTCCATCCTATTTCCATCATGCTTCATTTGGGATGACATGATAAATATTTACAAATAAATGAGAAATTCTTCTACCCACTCAAATTCTGACAAAAACAAGTATATGAACATAAAAATCTGTACTTCTCTGTGATCCCCCTGCCTCTCCTATAGCAAAACCATAGTGTGTAGGAGGAAAAGTTAATGGTTCTTGATAATGAGTGGCAGGCGGGAGAAGCTGGATCAAGGAATAGGTCAAGGAATAAGTAAGACACACACAAGTAGGCATCCTCTCCCTGCTCCAAGCATCACCTTTAAGAGCCCGATTCCAGCCCATGTCCTTGTCATCAAAGATCAAGGTGACTGCTTGTCCCCTCAAAGAAAACACCTTTGTTTACTTTTTCTCAACTGACTAGAATATATGAGAGAAAAGATAAGTCTTGCTATTCAGACAACAGTAGGTATATGCCTTACAGATGGTCTGTTACTAGAAACATTGAAAAGGTTTGTTCTAAGAGAATGTTTGCTTGTTCATATGTGATGAAGCCAAATAGATACCATGCCCTGAAAAGAAATCAATATCTGGCTGGCGACAGGGCCCTGCTTACTGTGGAGACACAGGTCATGCTATTGAAATTCCACACAGCACCGCGTCCTAGTTCTTGTTCCCAATGAACTAGCATTAGAATAATTCTACTGATGTCAATCATTTGATATACAATAAGCACCAGTGAAAAGCATAAAGTTAGCAAGAAAATCTGTCTCCCATAAATTTTAAGGCATCGTTACAGATACCAGTCAAGATATAGTCTCTACTGGTGCTAAGGAAAAAATAGTGATTTGTCAAATAAAGGGATTAAAACAATGTGTTTGACTTTCCTCCTTATCCAACACTTCACTGACATTTGTAGCTTAAATACTGAAACCTCAAAAACCTGAAATATAAAGCACCCTAAATGTATTTACAGTGATACTGTCATTTTATAGCATTCTTGGAAAAATCAGTTTTCAAAATGCCGTTCATTTCTCAAGAGAGTGCAAAGGCAAAGTAAGAACAGCAACAAAACCATCATAACAACAACAAATTCTTATATAATTCTGCTGCCGCTGCTGCTGCTGTTGCTGCTAAGTCGCTTCAGGCGTGTCCGACCCTGTGTGACCCCATAGACAGCAGCCCACCAGGCTCCTGTCCCTGGGATTCTCTAGAACACTGGAGTGGGTTGCCATTTCCTTCTCCAATGCATGAAAGTGAAGTCAATCAGTCGTGTCTGACTCTTTGTGACCCCATGGACTGTAGCCCACCAGGCTCCTCCGTCCATGGGATTTTCCAGGCAAGAGTACTGGAGTGGGTTGCTATATATAATTCTAAAGAAACTCAAACACAAGAAGGAAGAATTTTGTGTTGATACATTTTTGTCTTGATACATTTCTTTCACTAGCAGTACTCTTTGTATGGGAAAACACTCTCTGATAATAACTGTCTATTTCTTTGATTGGTTTAAGACTGGCATTTCCAGGAACTGCTTTACTGAATCTAACATCTTTGTTTTTCTTCTTCATAAGCACCCTCATGGCCACTAACAGGGTTAAGTGCTTTTTATTGACTCAATCACATGACAACCTTGTAAGGTAAGTATTATCCCCATTTTACAGACATCAGGAAGTTTAGGAAAACCAAGATAACAGAGAAGATATTCAAATCCCAGCTTGCCCGTATCAAACGTCACACCTTTGGTACTACTCCTTGCTATCTACTATTCTATTCAGCTTTTCAAAATATCCTTAATGTTTTCAAGAAATGAGTAAATATTAATTGAACTATTACCAGGCGGGGGAAGGAGAGGGTGGATGAATTTTACTACTGTATGTAAAATAGACAACTAGCAGGAAGCTACTGTGTAACACAGGGAGCTCAGGTCAGTGCCCTGTGATGACTCGGAGATGTGAGATGGCAGGGAGGCCCAGGAGGGAGGGGAAAATGTATATATATAGTCAATTCAAGTTGTCGTACAGCAGGAACCAATACAACGTTGGTAAAGGAATTATCCTCCAATTAAAGAGAAAATTGAAAATAAAGAAATATTACCTGGATGAATGAATTGTATGACTGATAGTCACTACATAGCCAGCTCCTCCAACGTCTAAGTAAGGGCCAGTTAAGGAAATCAAACCTGGGTTAGCTACTGCATGGAGATACCTGATGGAGACCAAAGAAAGTCCTTACTTTAGCGTATGAACAACAGCTTTGCACATTTCCAAAAAAAAGTGAGCTTGCAACCTAAAAAAATATTGTAACCTGTGCTTATGTTACATGTAAGCTCAAAAGGATTTCCACCATTTATATATGACCACAGCACCAACAACAAGGGGTCAGTAAAAATACGGAATTCTCTTTTGAAAAGATACTGAACTCAGTATATATGTGAGATTTTAATAAACTTTAAAAAACATTGATGTTTTAGAGGCAAAACCAAAGGTTAATAAATCAGGTAGGGACAAACACAACTGGGCACATAAAAATGTGCCCTGGGTCGGGAAGGGCGGGAGAACAGGCGGTAAAAAAGATGAGCCAACTCACGAGTAACTCAGCTGCTAAGCGGCTCAAGAAGAGAAATCCTGTTTTTATGCCTAGGTTGCCCCTTGCTATACTACCTGACCAGCTTTTGCTTTTGAAAATCAGAGTAAAAATAAATCCTTGAAGTAAAAAAATATTTTTCAGCTTTTATGTCATTTTTCATAGGTCATATATGAGCTGTAATTTGACACCATGATCATATGCAATGACATTAAGTATATCCATTGTGGACACACTGCATGTAAGGTGGGAATCAAACCACTAGGAACCGAAATGGCCAAGTATAAAGCATTCCAGTCTCAACAGCTCAATAAAGAGATGAAAGCATTGTAGACAGAGGAAGCCCACAAACTGCTGTTCACACTACGTTTAAAAAACAATACAAAAACATATTTTCACTGCCATGAAACGTATCTTCTTTAAATATGACTGCCAGAAGTTGCTTTATTGTGTGTACTTATCATGTCTCTCCAGGGTTGGGGAAGAACCTTTGATAATGGAAGCCCCTAAAACTCACCATTGTCTCCTAGTGGGATCAAATGCTTTGTCCATGAGGGAGCCAGGATAAATTCTGAGGACGCCATTGGGTGTTGCTATGTAACGGCGGACAATGTAAGTGTTCAGGCTACTCATTTCCATTTGTGTCATCCATTCATCTGTGACGTGGCTGGTAGCCATTACTTCATTTCTGACAGAGAACTGGGAAACAAAGGAAGACATAGCGGGGATCCTTTAAGACTCACATGAAAAGAGAATGGCCTGCTGGCAGAGCTTCCCAAAGCTCTCTTGCAGAGAAGCCAAGCCCAATTACTTCTTAAAAATCTTTCCACAGCAGATGGATACAGCCAAACTTGGTGAAAACAAAAGCTTCCTGAAATACAGCCAGTGGATATGTGACTTACTCAGTTGTTCATCCTACTTAGGCTTTCTTGCATTTATGAGGAAAGAACCTATAGCGCAGCATTAAATAATTAAACACACACACAGGCGCATGTGCACACCCACACACACACACACATACATCCCCTAAATCTCTATCCTTAAACTTCATCATATTTATCTCAACAGACAGTAGGGGCACTTTACTTTATCCCCCTGGGAAAAATGGGGCTGGGAAAGTTTCTCTGGTCTCTAACTCCTACCCCGCCTACCTAGAAAGCCTCTACTGCATCTAAAGCCTGAAAGATATTCTGCATCTGGCCCACAGAGCTTCTTAATCCATCAGAAGGGTCCTCGCTGGCCAGCCTCCCCTGGGCCTCACACTCTGTCTTTCTGGCTCTCCAGCTGAGAGGCACAGATCCAGAGGCCGGCTTCCCACTTCAAAGGTTCACTGCAGCATCCCCTCCCAGGCTTGCAGAGGGACAGAGCAGAAACGCGGGCCCCAGGACAGCACTCACTTTGAGCCCCGGGTTGGCAATGAGGCGGGTGTTGTCGCTGAGATAGGCTGTGTAGTGCTCCACCATGCGTTTTGTCTCTGGCTGGCTGAGGTGCTCGTAGGGGGAGGAGAAGCTGCCAGCAGACAGCATGACGGTTGGACTTTCTGAAAGAGAAGCCAACAAAGCAGGTCTCAGAACACAGGGCCTGCACCTCAGGCTCAAACAAAAGCCTGGCTAAGGCTCTGCCCATCTATCAGCTGTAGGGGCTTAGAGTCACTCCTAAGGAAAGCAAAGAACTCCACACTGGATGGAGCTGTGAAGGACAAAAGTCAGATTCTCTCCCTGCAGGGAGCTTACAGTCCTGGATTCTAAAGGAGACCAGTCCTGGGTGTTCATTGGAAGAACTAAAATGCTAAAGCTGAAACTCCAGTACTTTGGCCACCTCATATGAAGAGTTGACTCATTGGAAAAGACTCTGATGCTGGGAGGGATTGGGGGCAGGAGAAGGGGACGACAGAGGATGAGATGGCTGGATGGCATCACCGACTCGATGGACGTGGGTTTGGGTGAACTCCGGGAGTTGGTGATGGACAGGGAGGCCTGGAGTGCTGCGATTCATACGGTCGCAAAGAGTCAGACATGACTGAGCGACTGAACTGAACTGAAACCTGAAGAGACACATGGGTTGAGAATGTAACTATTCAACATACTGACTCTCTGCAACCCCACGGACTATACAGTCCATGGAATTCTCCAGGCCAGAATACTGGAGTGGGTAGCCTTTCCCTTCTCCAGGGGATCTTACCAACCCAGGGGTTGAACCCAGGTCTCCCGCATTGCAGGTGAATTCTTTAGCAGGTGAGCCACAAGGTAAGCCCCAACATACCTTAGATCCACATATAACATCTTACACTTATCGGGACCAAGGAGGTAGCACACGACATAAAGTCAGACTGGGTTGGACCTGGGCTCCACCATTTCCTGGTTGTGTGATGTGTGGCATGCTCAGTCGCTCAGTCCAGCTCTTTGCAATCCCATCGACTATATAGCCTGCCAGGCTCCTCTGTCCATGAAATTTTCCAGGCAAGAATACTGGAGTGGGTTGCCATTTCCTACTCCAAGGGATCTTTCTGATGCAGGGCTTGAACCCATGTCTCTTGCATCTCCTGCAGCAGAAGGTGGATTCTTTACCACTGTACTTCCTGGGAAGCCTGTGTGGCTGTTGGACAAGTTAGAATACATGTGACGTTTTTATCATCTGCAAAGTGGGGGAAATAGCAGTGCTGATCCTACAGAGTTCGTGAAAATTATATAAGCTAATATAACACAAAGAAAATGATTTAATAAATGTAAAGCATTTAGAACAGTCCTTGCACAAGTCACGTGTCTCTGTAAGTTTTGACTCTTACTGTTCATATTAGTATGATTATTGAGGCATAAGAAAAAATGGAGTAAAAGTGGAGTCAATGCAAGACTCAGCTAAAAAAAATGATACTCACAGATGGGCACAACTAAACATAGCATAAACAAAATCTATGAGAATGGAGTAGTTAATTGTTGGTCTTACTTAAGAGGAAAAGCCCAGTATTGTTATGACAGAAATCCTTGCAATGAATTACATTTAGAAATAAAAACACTACATCTGTCTTTGAAATTTTACTCTTCAACTGTATATTTTTAAAAGTATTAGAAAGCACTATCACATGTCTTATCTCATTTAAATCTGTGAGTCCTTTTCTATTCCTTTGTTAGTTCTCACTCACGGTGTCTTATTTCCTTGTGGCCTGGTTTTCTGTCACTGGATGCTGGGCTTACAAACAATTTTGTAGTAAATGCTGAGGCTCAACAGGATGGGGATATCTTCCTCCACAAAGGATTGCTGCGCCAATCCCAAGATGAGGCAGGATGGGGAGGTGGAAACTCTTCCAACAATGAGACAGGATAATGACCCAAGTGCCACACTGGGGGGACTACGGTATTCAACTAGTCCATGATGAGCTAACACTCGAGATTCCTTAGACAACTCAGAAGCCAGGAATCTCATGTCAAGGGCTGACGTAGTTCCAGTTCATTCTTACCCTAAATATATCGTCCTCTGTGACCTCTGCTAAAAGCAGGTATGTGTGTGGGGGAAGGTGGAGGGCAGAAGAGGGCAGTTTCACTTGTAAGTCTCCACATTTTGAGGACCTTGGATTTGATTTTTGTCGCTCTCCTTAGCCCAAAGAAGCTAGTTAAAGCAAAATCTCACAGTTGTTTCTTCTGGATTGATTATTATTATTATTGCATTTTGGCTACACCACGCAGCATTTAAGATCTTAGTTCCTTGACCAGGGATTGAACGGGAGCCCCTTGCATTGAAAGCACAGAGCCTTAATCACTGGACCGCCGGGGAAGTCCCTTTTCTGGGTTGATAAATATGAGTACATTAAAACCAGTTTTAGATGGCAGTTTTCTTCTCTGGGTTCTTATAAGCTTCTGCGCTTTGGTCCATTACCAATTAGGTTAGTTCTCTGACAATTTTCAAAGAATTTAAAAAAAGGTTCCATCCAGGATTTTTGGTTGAACTGAGCAGGATGGGTCAGAACTGCAGTCTTCCCTTACCACAACACAATGCTTCCAGTAATGCTGCACCTCCTTTAACTCTCATATCATATGTTATAGCTTGGGAGTAATTATTGTATCCACATCAAGGAAAAGAAAGCCAGTGGCTAAAAAGAGGGTAGGTTGCCTAGCAATGAGTTCATGTGTATATGCTCCGGGGCCTTCTGGGCAAGGTGTGCCAGAGAGAGACGACTGTCCTGAAACGCAAAGCACTTAGGACCCAGGTGCAGAGATAAGAATAAAGAAAAAAAAGAAAAACAACAATATTAGAACAACACAATGATATAAAAAACATCTCAGGGATAAGAGTTGGACCAGAAGAAGGGGAGGAGACACAACTTGGGGAGGGGACCTTCCTTGTAGTGATGTGGATAAAAGGAGAGGAAAAAACCGAGATACAGGACCCACAGTCTTATGTCTAGGAGCTAGACACATAGCTCTTACATACATAAGACACATGGTACTTACATACCTGTGTACACAACTACACAGGATGATGTGCTCTTCCAAAATTCCTCTGTCCTTCTTTGTATACCAAGAAAGACAATGCCCCATCCTTCAGACCTCTGGAAGGGAGCTCTGACCTTAATTAATACCTTGCCTCAAAATCCCCATCATCAATGGAATTAGGTAAAAATCACTTATTTGCCATTGTTTCCCTTATTTTCCATTTCTTTCAAAAAATATTTGAATTATCCTGCTTCACTTTCATTACGAACTGATACTAAACTATCCTCAGTGATCTCTCCGCATATTGCCCTGGGGGAGTTCTATGGCCTAAATGAAGTTGGGTGGTACACTGGAAAGAGTACCCAGTGGAAGTTGGATACTGGCATAAGGTTTGTCCGTGTGCCCCCAGACCAGCTCACTAGTCCTAAGTAATGTATGGGCATTGATAAAGCTCTACATTTTCTGGGAATGAAAATGTCCAACTGAGTAGGACCGTCCAACCGAAATACAATGTAATCCCCCATTGTGATATAAAAATTTCTAGTAGCCACATGAAGGAAAGGAAAACCAAACAGGTTAATTTTACTAGTATATTTTATAGACTCTAGTATATCCAAACATTATCACTTTAACATGTAATCAATACAAAAAATTAAGTATGTATTTTATACTTAAAATAAATCTCAACTTGGTTTAGCCACATTTTAAGTGCTCAATAGTCACCTGTGGCTACTAGCTACCATATTGGATGGTATAGCTACGAGGGATTATCTGAAGGAAATAAAAAATCTAGGCTTGGGCTTTTTTTTTTTCCATTAAGAAAAACTGCTGCACTTTGCTGAACCAAATTTAAAAAGACTGGCCTTGTAAATCAACTGCTGCTACTGCTAAGTCACTTCAGTCATATCCGACTCTGTGTGACCCCATAGACGGCAGCCCACCAGGCTCCCCCGTCCCTGGGATTCTCCAGGCAAGAACACTGGAGTGGGTTTCCATTTCCTTCTCCAATGCATGAAAGTGAAAAGTGAAAGTGAAGTCGCTCAGTCGTGTCCAACCCTCAGCGACCCCATGGACTGCAGCCTTCCAGGCTTCTCTGTCCACGGGATTTTCCAGGCAGGAGTACTGGAGTGGGGAGCCATTGCCTTCTCAATACTTCAATAAAAAAATTTTTTAAAGATTAATTAAATAAATAATAAATAAAAAGGTTTTTTTTTATTACCTTGTTTTCACCAGCAGTAGTATAGTAGTATTTCCCATAGTGACTAAGGGAATTATGCATATCTAAAATCACTGCAGATGGTGACTGCAGCCATGAAATTAAAAGACGTTTACTCCTTGGAAGAAAAGTTATGACCAACCTAGATAGTATATTCAAAAGCAGAGACATTACTTTGCCGACTAAGGTCCGTCTAGTCAAGGCTATGGTTTTTCCTGTGGTCATGTATGGATGTGAGAGTTGGACTGTGAAGAAGGCTGAGCGCCGAAGAATTGATGCTTTTGAACTGTGGTGTTGGAGAAGACTCTTGAGAGTTCCTTGGACTGCAAGGAGATCTAACCAGTCCATTCTGAAGGAGATCAGCCCTGGGATTTCTTTGGAGGGAATGATGCTAAAGCTGAAGCTCCAGTACTTTGGCCACCTCATGCGAAGAGTTGACTCATTGGAAAAGACTCTGATGCTGGGAGGGATTTGGGGGCAGGAGGAGAAGGGGACAACAGAGGATGAGATGGCTGGATGGCATCACTGACTCAATGGACATGAGTCTGAGTGAACTCCGGGAGTTGGTGGTGGACAGGGAGGCCTGGCGTGCTGCAATTCATGGGGTTGCAAAGAATCGGACACGACTGAGCGACTGAACTGACCTGAAGCTTTTTTTTAAGTAGTTCTTAAAAATATGAATTAAAGGACATACTTTTTTGTATGGGGCTTCCCTGGTAGATCAGCTGTTAAAAAATCCACCGGCAATGCAAGAGACCCCGCTTCACTTCCTGGGTTGGGAAGGTCCCCTGGAGAAGGGAAAGGCTACCCACTCCAGTATTCTGGCCTGGAGAATTCCATGGACTATGCAGTCCATGGAGTCACAAAGAGTCGGACACGACTGAGTGACTTTCACTCAATTACTCTTTTCTATAGAAACAGAAGGCAACCCCCTTTCCCTCAAACCTAAATTACAACAAACAAGGAAATGTAAATCCAAGCAGACATCTCTGGCCATCTAAGTTGTCCACATTGATGGAGTGTGTCATAGATAAAACTACTTAGGCTGGCCTGCTCTGTTGATCTCATATCCAGGCACAAAACTCTGTAGGATGGAATGTAAAAGAGAAACCTGAACACAAGGGCTCTCATTTTGAAACTGGAGGATGGATGGTGACTTCTAAGTATTTTCAAAGGTGAAAAAGAAAATATCTGTTTGATAGTACTGTGAGTATCCTGTGACATATAACATATACCACAGATGCCTAGTATGCATCTGGCACATGGCAGCATGCAATGAAAGGGGCATATCAGGCATGGGAGAAGCAGGAACCACATCTGAGCCTCGCTTCTTTCTGTGTTACCATGGGGAAGTTATGATTGGGTGGGCCAAAAAGTTCATTCCACTTTTCCCACAGGATGATATGGAAATACTCAGACGAACTTTTTGGCCAACCCAATATTTTGATAAGCCCAAAAGTCCTCAGTTGTAATAGGCCAACTCAGATGATGGCTCTAAAATACTTGGCACAGAACAAATGCAAATTTCTTTGAATTATTTGCCTATTTCCTAAGCGCTTTCAAAGACAGGGGTCTGTGATAGGTACAGATATACACTCTGTAGATATGTAGGTGTGCCACCCTTGGACTCTTTTCCGTTTTTCCACCTCCTATGCTGTACCCCTGCATCGTCATTATCTGTGTGCCTGCCTCTAGTGGGCCATATCTACCACTCTGTTTGATGGACATTCTTTGGGCTGCTAAAACCTCTTTGTCCTGCATTAGCAGAAGCCTGAAAGTGACTAAGGAATATGAAAGTCCAGCTCCCTTTCCTGAGTCAGGGTAAGCTTTTCAGTGTAATTTACACTCCAAAGCCCCCCTCAGGACTAGGGTGAGGCTGGAACGTCACTTAAAATCAAATTCTGGCTTGCTTTCTCTCCTTTCTTCCTTCTCCTGTTTTCACTTCTTTCCTTGTTTCTTCTGAGAGTTCATCCTGAAGAAGTCACCAACCCACAGATCCTCATCTCAGTGACTGATGGAGAACCAGAGACAAGGCAAGGCCTCAAATTGTTTTTACATTTGTCTCCCCACACTGGCACTGCAGGTATTAGTGTGCTCAGTCACGTCTAACTCTTTGAGATCCCATGGACTGTAGTACACCAGGATCCTCTGTCCATGGAATTTTTCCAGGAAAAATACTGGAGTGGGTTGCCATTTCCTCCTCCAGGGGATCTTCCTGACCCAGGGATCAAAACTGCCTCTCCTGCATTGGCAGATGGATTCTTTACCACTGAGCCGCCTGGGAAGGCATTCGGCATCTTAATTCAAACTGATGCTCATGGTGAGCTGCTATCAGGAAGACCACAAGGGAAATTGAAAAGCGCAGGGTTTACCGAGAGTGGCCAGCTGTTTGAAGTGGAGGCAAGCACTAGGCTGGCCCAGGAGGTCCAACCGGTGGTACAGCAGCTTGCTGCTGGGGACAGTATTGAGGTTCTTCAGTTGCTTGACAGGTATTTCTGGTTGTATCACCACAATACAGAGAATGAAGGAAGTATCTTGGACCTGGGAAATTGACAAAGAAAATGTTAATACAGAAATGAAGGTTCCTGGAGATAGTAAGTTGGTCAACATTACCTTCTGCTATCTCTGCTTCTAATCCACACAGAAAAATACGTGATGAGTGAAGGGAAGACAGGAAGATGGGGTAATAGAAAGTGGTTCTGGCAAAAAATTACATTTGCCTGGAAAAACCCAGGGACAGAGGAGCCTGGTAGGCTGCAGTCCGTGGGGTCGTGAAGAGTTGGACACGACTGAGCAACTTCACTTTCACTTTTCACTTTCATGCATCAGAGAAGGAAATGGCAACCCACAATTAAGGAGAAATTTTTTTTAACTAGGCAGGTTAGAGTTAAGTATAATACGTGGTTTCTGAGGATAGCTGCACAATCTTTGTTTTCTTTCTGATCGAGGGAACTTAATGCATGTAACAGAAAATCATGGAGTTGATGAAGGGATTAGAAAATAGTCTCTCTAAAACAGTAACCCTAGTCCTCTTTTGCTTATTTAAACTAATGGATACAAGCTGGAACATGGCATAAGAATACAACACTTATTTCTGTTTGGGTTGGAAATGCGTTGTAAAATATACAGTTGGTTTTGCAATGAGTATTCTGAGAATTGAGTATTTTAAATGCCAATTATGAATCCATATAACACAGCCTGTACAGAATCCGGTGTACTCATTCTATTCCCAATGAACACTTCTCATGAAAAGTGTGAACCCTATTGCTTCCTAGCAAAGCTGGCTTGACTTGTCCTTTCAGACCAGGAAAGGCAAGTGTGTTGTAATTTGGCCTAATTTAAGCTCCTATGTAGAGACAGGAGTTCTTTCAGATTCATTCTGCTCCTAGAAATGGATGCTCGAATAAAATTTGGTGGGAAAAATGTCTACATGAATCAAAGGCCAAGTCAAGCTATGTAGTTCTGGCTCCTTGACTCAAAAATACAAGAAAGTCAAACTTCTCTAAGTTCATTATATTAAGAGCTGAACAGAATATATTTTAAAGGCAGTTTGTAAATAAATGAAAAGAGTGATAACCAGTAAAGTCAGAACTAAAAGATGGCCAGAATCAAAGCAACTCAAAAGATAATTTAACAATTAAGGAGAAATTTTTTTAACTAGGCAGGTTAGAGTTAAGTATAATACATGGTTTCTGAGGATAGCTGCAGAATCTTTTTAAACACAGGGGAATTTGCATCTTCCTGGAATTGCTTTCAAGTACTGCTGCCAAGGATATTCAATTACATTAGCAAATTTAATCCTCTTCCTCAACCCAGCAAGTTAGAAAGAGTGTTCTGAAGCGGCGTTCACTATTTACCCTCTTCCTGTCTCAGCATCTTTTGAGTTTGCTTCCTGTGCTGCAGGAAGTTCTATGCTGCTGCTGCTGCTGCTGCTGCTGCTGCTAAGTCGCTTTAGTCGTGTCTGACTCTGTGCGACCCCACAGACGGCAGCCCACCAGGCTCCTCCAACCCTGGGATTCTCCAGGCAAGAACACTGGAATGGGTTGCCATTTCCTTCTCCAATGCATGAAAGTGGAAAGAGAAAAGTGAAATCGCTCAGTCGTGTCCAACTCTTCACGACCCCACGGACTGCAGCCCACCAGGCTCCTCTGTCCATGGGTTTTTCCAGGCAAGAGTACTGGAGTGGGTTGCCATTGCCTTCTCCGAAGGAAGTTCTATAGGAGAATTCTTATTCTCTTATAGGAATTCTATAAGAGAAAAAAAGTCAATTCTGTAAGATAAAAATTCTTTCTCTTCAAGGGTCAATTATATAAGAGAGAGAGGAAAAAGAACTACCCCGAGCATCTAAAAGAAACACTTCATAATTTCCAGCTGGAAAGAAAAACAGATTTCAAAATAGGTCTCCTTGCTATTGTGTTCTTAGCTGAAAAAGTAGTTGCTTGCATTAAGGAATTATGTATAACATATCTAGAAGAGGCCTCCATGAGTGGGGAGGGTTTTTTTTTTTCACTGATTATCCATGGGATTCATGTTTTGAAGTGAACCATGCCTGTACAACACTGGAATGTTGCAATCCCTTCTGATATTGGTCAGTATTTCCTTCTGCCACAGCATGCAGCCTCGTCAATGCTCACAGACAGACTTGTGTTGCATAGTGACAAAGTAGTAATCTCTTAATGCTGCTAACGTAATCTCTCGTTACATTTAAATTAACTCGGTGAAATAATCCATCAATATCTGCTGTATCTATGGATGCCAAGAAGTTTAACCAATTATTATCAACATCAACTAAATATATTTAAATTATATTTAGTAGAAGAATCCATTTCATTCCGGAGGACAAGAGTATTTACTCCCCTCCTTCTGCTGATGTAACTAGAGAGAGCTTAAAAATTCTTGTTCTTCTTCCTGGGTAATCAGACAAGCCTTTTAACTTCAATCTTATTACTTATTACCACTTTAAATGTTCACTTAACAGTGATGTTCTTGACAACTGATGTTGGAGAAGACTCTTCAGAATCCCTTGGACAGTAAGGAGATCAAACCAGTCAATTCTAAAGGAAATCAACACTGAATATTCGCTGGAAGGACTGATGCTGAAGCTGAAGCTCTGATACTTTGGCTACCTGATGTGAAGAACTGACTCATTGGAAAAGATCCTGATGCTGGGAAAGATTGAAGACAGGAGGAGAAGGGGATGACAGAGGATGAGATGGTTGGATGGCATCACTGACTCGATGGACATGAGTTTGAGCAAGCTCTGGGAGTTGGTGATGGACTGGGAAGCCTGGCGTGCTGCAGTTCATGGGGTCATAAGGAGTTGGACACAACTGAGCGACTGAACTGAACTGACAATTTCAGAACTCTGAGAAAGTTAATACTTCTACCTGAAGTGATTACATGATTATATTCATTTGGCTAAGTAGAGTGGCCAAAATGTGTCAATACCATGGAAGAAAGACAGTCTTTATAAAGATTATACTTCCCCAAATGTTACTACTAGGTTTATTTACTATACAAACAAGGTCTTAAAATGCCTCTATTTCCTTCTCTTTTAATGTCTACAAATATTAATAGAGATTTTTTTTTACCAGGATGTACCTGAGTTGCTTTCAATTAGGATATAGTGTAAGATAAGCAATCTCTAATATAAAAGTATTTTTCAATTCAGAATTCTGGTGTCTGGCTCACTCTTTCTGATGTGAAAAATGAAGCAATTAGGCCTTATTTAAAAATTGTCTGTTTATAAAGGGCAGATGGCAAATCATTCTAAAAAGAAAAAAATTCCTGAAAATGAGCTGTCTCAGAGAGTTTCGAAACAGACATTGACTGTTTTCAGATCTGTATTATCAGCAAAATATCAGTAGAATTAGGCTGATAAACATAAGCTTCTCAAATGGTCTTATTATTTTGTTTAGTTTCATTTCCATTTTAGAAATTGCTGTTGCCTTATGATTCTATAAAAAGCAAATAAGAAGATCATGGGAGAGTCATGTCTAGAGGCGTGTTGGCTTCTCCTGACTCCTATCATTCCTATGCAGACACTGCACGGAGGTGTCGAACTGTGAATCCACTGCTAAGCTGGAAGCTCTGTGAGGGCAGGAAGTATCATTCTTCTTTGTCCTTCTTTGTCCTTCTTTGACTGCTCACAGTCAATCTTCAATAGCAGTACTTAAAAGGATGAATAAACAGATCCATTTAGGGTCGACAACACATATGAAAAACATCAGAGGGCTTCCCTGGTGGCTCAGAGGTCAAAGCGTCTGCCTGCAATGCGGGAGACCTGGATTCGATCCCTGGATTGGGAAGATCCCCTGGAGAAGGAAATGGCAACCCACTCCAGCATTCTTGCCTGGAGAACCCCATGGATGGAGGAGCCTGGTGGGCTACAGTCCACGGGGTCACAGAGTCGGACACGACTGAGCGACTTAAATAAATAAATAAATAAATAAAATAAAAATGTCAGAAATGGCCTTCTAAGAGAAGCTCGAGTATGACTGGATTTTAAGTTTAGTGATTAGTACTGAATGATAGGAAAAAAAAGATCGAAGTCTACTCTCCTTTTGGTCAATTAGAGTATTTAGGGCCCCATCATAGCACTGTTATGCTATGCTTGGGAGAGGGAGTAAAGGACAAAAACATCAAGTAAGACGGGTGGTGTATGTCAGATTCTATCTCTCTATGATTCTTTGAGGCTCAGTGTTCTTTTTAAAAAAATATTTATTTCAAATAGGATATAGTGTAAGATAAGCAATCTCCAATTTTAAATATAAAAGTATTTTTCAATTCAAAATTCTGGTGTCTGGCTCACTCTTTCTGATGTGAAAAATTAACCCTGCAGCATGCAGGATCTTCCGTGTGGCGAGTGGGCTTCTTTCCAGTTAAGGCATATGGGGCTTAGCAGCCTCTAGGCATATGGGAACTTAGTTTCCCAACCATGAATCGAACCCGTGTTCCCTGCATTGCAAGGTGGATTCCTAACCACTATACCACAAGGGAAGTCCCCTGAAGCCGAAGAGTCTGAAAGAGGCTAGTGAAAGGACCCTGCAGTGGGTAGCACAGGCGTGGCTAGCAATCTGCTTGTGGACATGGGGGCAGTACACATTCTAATCTAAATCTTTCTCTTCCTTGGCATCGGTGGAGGACATTCACGCTTTGTACCTCCTTTTCAATGCCCAGCTTCCACAATCTAAGCTGAAAATGATAAAAAACAAACTGTTGCTGTTGTTCAGTTGCTCAGTTGTGTCCGACTCTTTGCGACCCCATGGACTGTAGCCCACCAGGCTTCCCTGTCCTTCACTATCTCCTAGAGTTTGCTCAAACTCATGTCCATTGAGTCAGTGATGCTATCTAGCCATCTCATCCTCTGCTGCTGTCTTCTCTTTTTGCCTTCAATCTTTCCCAGCAACAGGGCCTTTTCCAATGAGTTGACTCTTTGCATCAGGTGTCCAAAGTATTGGAGCTTCAGCATCAGTCCTTCCAATGAGTATTGAGGGTTGATTTCCTTTAGGATGGACTGGCTTGATCTCCTTGCTCCAACTGGATACAACCTAACTGTGTATTCATGTGACTCAGAGGAAATTTGGTCAATCTGTATAATGTAGTACAGAGCCATTAAATGTGTTTTCACACATAGAGATACATGCCTGTGTGTGAATAGTAGTTTCCTGAAATTGATCAAAGTGGTTACTTCTGGGAAATGGGAGGTCAAACTCAGGAAGGGAAAGGGCAGAGTTCACCATCTATTTTTTTAAAATATGGTTTGATTTATTCATCATGAGTAATTAATGGTTTTGTAAACAAAAAAGGAAAAAAATATAACATTTCTACGGAATCTCTTCTTTTTCCAATCACTTTAAAACAGATTAGTAACATTACCAGACTGAAGTTCCCTAGAATTTCTGCATGAGGAGGAATGTTGCATTCTGCACCTCCTTGAAGCAAAGGAGGCTTCCTCGCACTCACCATCTTCCAGGCATAGCTAACATTGTAGGCCTCCTTTCCAGTTTCCCTCAGCTTGTTTATGTGCCAGGACAGAGATGAGTTCACAGGGACTGCGATAATCTGGCTGCCCAGAGGGAGGCTGCATTGGCAAACAGAATGAAATACTTCAGGCAAAAGATAAAATGAAGCACTTAATTAAAGGCAGGGAAGATGCTGTGAGTCATTGACCACCTCCTGATTTTGAAAAGCAATGAAGCTCATCACTTTTGAAAGAGATAATATGAGATTTTCAATTTTGTAAAAGCATTATGTCAGCTCCATGCTGAAAACATTCCTTCCTCTCTACCCCTGCCCCCTGATTCTAATTCTTTCCAGAGACTAACTTGTCTCAAATCAGCCAGTCATTAATTTACAACCAATGAGCACAAAGACCCGTTTCTCTGTAGGTTACCATCTGCCAAAATAATGTATCATGGTTGGAAAAAATCCAATCTGTTCCTTATTTCAAGAGAAAATGTTGTATATGATTGTGCTGTCAACTTGGAATGGACAGTGCTTTGCCAAGCTGTTTTTTGGCACGCTCTAGAGCCGGTCCTCAACTTAACCTCTTATTTTGCCAA
Organism: Budorcas taxicolor; assembly: GCF_023091745.1. Classification (NCBI taxonomy): domain Eukaryota; kingdom Metazoa; phylum Chordata; class Mammalia; order Artiodactyla; family Bovidae; genus Budorcas; species Budorcas taxicolor. The sequence continues at coordinate 80,772,684 of NC_068912.1, forward strand.
CAATTTCCAACTTGGTATAACTGGAGTATCTTTAAAAATGAGATGAGATATATCTGATTTTGCAACTAAAGGCAATGTGAACATAAGAATTTGATTTACTAGACATTCACCCCAAATAATAGTTCTAAGAGATGTTACCTACTTTACAAAGAAAACAAAATTTTGGCTACTATGCTTATATCAAAAACCACACTCTTGATAACATTAAAATAATTGACATACTTGCTTTATTTATTATAAACACTCATATTTGACCTCAATAGATCCTATTCTCAGAGGAAAAAACAAGATATTATGACCCTCACCTTTTCCTTACCTTAGGATATTTTGCCGAACCAGCTCAAATTTGGGGATATTTTCATAATGAATGATGTCAGTGTGAAGGGGGGGTTCTGAGAGTAAATATGGCCTGGTAAGAGATGGATGCATAAGGGTATACCCTGAAATAGGAAAAAAAATAACACACACACTATGGGAAACATGTTGTAGGAAGAACTGATTCTAATAAAAGTGCTCATCATAGATTTGAAATGTGGGATATTCTGAAAGGGCTGTTCAACACTCAGCTTCTCAGTCTGTAACTCAGGAGTCCAATAAAACCTGAACTTGTTTTATGTTTTCTTGCATAAAACTTTGGAAGTGTAGCAAGATGTCTTAAATTATTGAATATCTCCCTAATCAAGAATATTTGGGAGGTACTGACCATTTGGTTTTCATTTTATAAAATCTATCACATAAACCTTGATGTCAGTAAATATTAAGAAAACAAAATAGACCGAAAAAAGATCCAAAGGATCACTTCTATGTTTCATTCAATCCTCAAGTTTAATTTCCTGACGGTTATAAGTAGCTATTACCTACCCCTCAACACAAGATAGAAACAAACGCACAATCTTCAGATTCATTCTGCCATCGTTATGGTGTTCTATGACAAATACGTAGTCCTAGTGACACTTTTTCTACAAATACCATCATTTTCCTACTTTGTGAGTATCAGAATCTCTGCAGATGACTTTTCTTCTGGATGTTAAAGAAACCATTCTTTCCTATGTAAGTTTTAGTAGATTACCTTTGTCATCTATGAGGAAAGTATAGGAAGCCAAGGAGTCTTGGTAATACGTCACGTCTTCAAGGATGTAAGCCAGGTTCACGTCCACACCTACAATTCCCAGAAGGAGGTTTCCAAAATAACAGGGTTTACTTACAGTCATTATCAAACCTATGGGTTAAAAACAAAATAAAAAATCCAAATATGTCAGAGAAGGCACTGAACAAAGGCTGGTGCTGTGCACTGTGAAGGCTGCAAACAGCATCTTAGTTTGCTCTGAAGAAGTTTCCTGTGTGCCACAGTAGCCAAGCACTGCCTTTGCTGACAGCATAAAGGAGTTATGAGTGAGGGAAATAGACTCGTTAGGAATTCAGACATCTTCATTAACTTAAATGGAGGTAATTTGTACCTTTTCCACTATTTTTTCACCTAAAAGGATATGACACTCCAGATCCATACAAAACATCAGCAACATATATATCATTCTACTTCCAAAGTGGGGATGATTCAACTGACTTTGCAAGACCACTGGACAAAGAATCTATCATTCTGGGCTCTAGCCCAACTATGCCCTTTATGTATCATACATATTATACTGGACATAACTTTGAGCCTTGATCTTCATGTCCATTTAAAGGACACAGCACTAATTATCTTACCAATTTCTGTGCTGTGCTGGGCTCAGTCACTCAGTCATGTCTGACTCTTTTGTGACCCCATGAACTGTAGCCTGCCAGGCTCCTCTGTCCATGGAAGCTTCTGGGCAAGAATTCTGGATTGGATTGCCATTTCCTTCTCCAGGGGACCTTCCCAACCCAGGGATCGAACCCACCTCCCATGTCTCCTGCATTGCGGTGGATTCTTTACTGCTGAGCCACCAAGCAAGCTCACCTTACTCATTTCTAGGGGATGTTAAATGAAAGAGATTATGGATAAAGGAAAGCTTATTAGGTATTCTATTTTGTTAATGAATCCTATTTAAAAAAACAGAAAGATAATGAGAAAAATAAAACAGAAAGGTACAGAATCTTATGATCTGGCCACTTAGAACTCTGAGCAGCTAAAGGAGACATTAAAGTTCTAAGGGAATGTATTTCTAGTCCCTTGGGCCAAAAGCTTGCAAACATTTACATAAATGGTCAGATAGTAGATATTTTAGGCTTTGTGAGCTATTTAACCTCTGGTGCATATTTTTTCTTTTTTTTCTAACAAATCTTTAAAGACATAAAAACCATTCTTAGCTCATAGGCCATATAATAGGATAAATAGGGAAAGAGAAAACCCAAGCGGAGGAAAACCTACAGGAGTAGAAGGCATGAACAGTGGTCAATGCATTGCCCGGAGCAGCAGAACAACTGGGCTCTCTTCTCATTTCTGCTACTGAGTTGGCTAAGACGTGCCACCTCTCTGAATGCGTCTCCTTGTGCGTTATATGGGGAGCTGAGACAAAGTGATCTCTAGGACCCTGACAATTCTACAATCCCATGGTTCTAATGAGGTTGCAAAGAACTGGACACAACTTAGTGACTGAACAACAACACATGGTTCTAAATAAAATTTAGAACAAAAAGATGGATAGTTTCTCTCCATCTTGCTCTTATGTCTTAGCATACTTTATTTGCCACAATGGGATAAAGAGTCTTCTGTCCAAATTGATAACTGAAAAGTAAGACTGCCTTTCTTGATGACATGTTCATGCCTACGAGCATGGCAGAAAGCCATTCTTTCATCAACACCTAGGAAAGGGGTTTAAATCACCTTGAAGACTTCTACAGAGAGAATAGTGTCTGATGTGCACTCAAAATATTATTGAGTTGTGACTGCAAAGGCCAATTAAATGTACCACTTGGAAGGAAGAAGTGGATACAACACTTCTGTAAGACAAGTAAGTTTTGGGTATATAATGTACAGAGCATAGGGACTATAGTTATAGTTACTAGTATTGCACATTTGAAAGTTGCTTTGGGTAGATCTTAAAAGTTCTTAACACAAGAAGTAAATTATAACTACATGAAGTGGTTGGTATACAGTAAACTTATTGCAGTATTTTGCAATATATACAAATATCAAATCATCATTTTGTACACCTAAAACTAATGCTCTGTTGTACGTTAATTATACCTCAGTAAGACAAGAAAAAAGAAAAGCTATGCAATGGGTATTTACTATAAATTCAAAAGCATTCTTTAAGTAGTCAATTTTCAGAATGCTATCTATTGGTTTTAAAACATTTAAAAATAATAGTTATCTAAGAAGCTTTTAAAAATACATTTTGGAGATTTTTGCTCAGGTATCCCTGGGCAAAGGGGTTATAAGTGATGGGAGCATCACTATGAGGGCCAGGAGACTGAGGTCACAGTCTGCATGCCACATTCCCCTGGGCTTTAGTCTAAGAAGAAAGTCTTTTTCACAGAGCAGTAAAGTGCAACAGAAATATTCGGAGATCACATGCTTGCTTCAAATTTCTGTTCTCCTCTGGATATACTGAGAGTAAGCCTGATAAAAGAAAGGCAGTCTTACTTTTCAATTATCAATTTGGACAGAAGATTCTTTATCCCATTGTGGCAAATAAAGTATGCTAAGCTCTTGCTACACTTAGTGAAATACCCATACACCCTCCCTACTTTAAAGTACATAGACTTGCATTTTAAAAGAAATATGTCTAGTAACTGATACTTGAATCTGTGGAGATTTTGAATTAGAGCCATCTAAACATGAGTTTCTTTAGACTGAGGGTCCCCTTGTCATGGAGTTAGAGGAAGTGTCACCCAGTAATTCCAGGGAGTGAAAGTACAAAGGTGAATATGTTATACTCTAGTAGGGGAACACAGCAGATCAGTAGATAGTGATTGAAACCTACTGCATGGGAGTCGTAAAACAGGCCGAAGGACTAAACTTTAGAAAGCATCAGCTTTGCATATAATTTAATTTAAAGCATACATGGTAGCTTCTGGATGGAAAATTTTGGGAAGGGTCCCACTCTATCTGATACCGCCAACGGTAACTGAACTTCACTACACAATCCGCTCTGCTTGATCAAGACTCAGTCTCGACACCTGTCTCAATTCCTTTCACACAGAATTGTCATGTTCCATTGATCTATTTTTCTCTTATCTGATTAAAATACTTCTTGAGGGTGAGGTATGTGTCTTGTCCATCCCTGCCTGACAAAATGCTTGACTGGCACTCAGCCACATTGGTAAAATGCAGAAGTTGCCATTCACATTTCAGACCTGACATCTCCCTATAAAAGGAACTAAACTTATGTAAAGGCATGAGTTTCTATTCTATACACATCTGATGGCCCTGCCAGAACTAGGAAGGAAAAAGAAATTGAGGTGTGTCAGTAGCTACCATGCTTCTTCCCTATAGAAAGAACATATCTACTGAAGTTCTATAAATCATAGACCCTATAACATTTATTACTTTTTATATGTGAGTTTTCTCTGAATATTGTGAAAATTCCTAGCAAATGGAACTTAAAAACAAGATCTCATACGGTGATGCTGTTTGCCTAGTAATTAGCTGCCTCTTAAACTTCCTTATCAAGAGAAGATGAGAGGGAAGGATGTAGGGGAAAAAGATAAGCAAGAAATTGAGGAGGAAAAGAAAAAACTGTATTTTTACTGAGCACATAGTGTTGGCCTGGCTTTCCTCTAGATGCTTTAAATATACTAGTGCATTTAATCTTCACAATTACTTTGATGGAAATGTTATTTTTCCTGCTTTAAAGACTAAAAATTTAATCTTATGAAGATTACCTGACACTTTACCTGACATTGTATTATGGGTAACTTGTGAAATCAGGATATTAATGACAATAATAATAGTAATAAAAAAAACAAAATAATAACTCTAGACCAGTTAATTATTACTGAAAGGTATTTTGGACACTAATAGATAAGAGATAAGAAAGCCTTCTTCAGCGATCAATGCAAAGAAATAGAGGAAAAGAACAGAATGGGAAAGACCAGAGATCTCTTCAAGAAAATTAGAGATACCAAGGGAACATTTCATGCAAAGATGGGCTCGATAAACGACAGACATGGTATGGACCTAACAGAAGCAGAATATATTAAGAAGAGGTGGCAAGAATACACAGAAGAACTGTACAAAAAAGACCTGGATAATCACAATGGTGTGATCACTCATCTAGAGCCAGACATCCTGGAATGTGAAGTCAAGTGGGCCTTAGAAAGCATCACTACGAACAAAGTTAGTGGAGGTGATGGGATTCCCATTGAGCTATTTCAAATCCTGAAAGATGATGCTGTGAAAGTGCTGCACTCAATATGCCAGCACATTTGGAAAGCTCAGCAGTGGCCACAGGACTGGAAAAGGTCAGTTTTCATTCCAATGCCAAAGAAAGGCAATGCCAAAGAATGCTCAAACTACCACACAATGGCACTCATCTCACATGCTAGTAAATTCTCCAATGCTCAAAATTCTCCAAGCCAGGCTTCAGTAGTACGTGAACCATGAACTTCCTGATGTTCAAGCTGGTTTTAGAAAAGGCAGAGGAACCAGAGATCAAATTGTCAACATCTGCTGGATCATGGAAAAAGCAAGAGAGTTCCAGAAAAATATCTATTTCTGCTTTCTTGACTATGCCAAAGCCTTTGACTGCGTAGATCACAATAAACTGTGGAAAATTCTGAGAGAGATGGGAATACCAGACCACCTGATCTGCCTCTTGAGAAATCTGTATGCAGGTCAGGAAGCAACAGTTAGAACTGGACATGGAACAACAGACTGGTTCCAAATAGGAAAAGGAGTATACGTCAAGGATGTATATTGTCACCCTGCTTATTTAACTTATATGTAGAGTACCTCATGAGAAATGCTGGGCTGGAAGAAGCACAAGCTGGAATCAAGATTGCCAGGAGAAATATCAATCACCTCAGATATGCAGATGACACCACCCTTATGGCAGAAAGTGAAGAGGAACTAAAAAGCCTCTTGATGAAAGTGAAAGAGGAGAGTGAAAAAGTTGGCTTAAAGCTCAACATTCAGAAAACGAAGATCATGGCATCCGGTCCCATTACTTCATGGGAAATAGATGGGGAAACAGTAGAAACAGTGTCAGACTTTATTTTTGGGGGCTCCCAAATCACTTCAGATGGTGGTTGCAGCCATGAAATTAAAAGATGCTTACTCCTTGGAAAAACAGTTATGACCAACCTAGACAGCTTATTCAAAAGCAGAGATATTACTCTGCTGACTAAGGTCCATCTAGTCAAGGCTATGGTTTTTCCAGTAGTCATGTATGGATGTGAGAGTTGGAATGTTAAGAAGGCTGAGCGCCAAAGAATAGATGCTTTTGAACTGTGGTGTTGGAGAAGACTCTTGAGAGTCCCTTGGACTGCAAGGAGATCCAACCAGTCCATTCTGAAGGAGATCAGTCCTGGGTATTGTTTGGAAGGAATGATGCTAAAGCTGAAACTCCAGTACTTTGGCCACCTCATGTGAAGAGTTGACTCATTGGAAAAGACTCTGAGGCTGGGAGGGATTGGGGGCAGGAGGAGAAGGGGACGACAGAAGATGAGATGGTTGGATGGTATCACTGACTCGATGGACATGGGTTTGGGTGGACTCTGGGAGTTGGTGATGGACAGGGAGGCTTGGCGTGCTGCGGTTCATGGGCGACTGAGCGACTGAACTGAACTGAACTGAAATCTTATAAACTTAATAACCCAAAGATTTACTGCATGAAAGATGTCGTGTTTTTGCAGATAACCAAAGGTGAGTTAACAAGATTAAATACATTACCAAAAATAACAAGTGGTAGAGTAGGATTTGAAATCCTCTGCACGTCAAGCCTGTATCTCTTTGACTACACTGTGTTGCCTTGCCTTTGATGCTGAATCCCGAGCACTTCTGCCTTATTTACCACTTGCTATGCAAAGTTACTCTTGAGTACCAAATTCACTTTTAGATTGAGAGGAATCCTCACAAAGCTTCTAGATGTACCCATTATGGTTTTTTTTTAATTGTTTATTTTTAATTGGAGGATAATTGCTTTACAATGTTGTATTGGTTTCTGCCACACATCAACATGAATCAGCCGTAAGTATACATAAGTTCCCTTCCTCTTGTACCTCCCTCCCACCTCCCATCCCAAGACCCATTATGTTGACTGAGGATAGAGCAATGAGGAAGAAATAAGGCTGCGGATTTCTGCTCTAGAACAGTACTCACTGGGCAGGTGGCGGGGAGGTTACACAATCCTTTGACCAGAGAAAGGGATGCCCACTCCCCCTAATGCTCACATGGAAAATACTGAACAACATTTAAAAGTTACTGTTTGACTCATGTCCACTTCTTTTTGCTTTCCTTCAGTACGAAGTTTTCTCCGAACTCACCATCTCCCATCTCATCAGAGAAGGGGAGGCTAAAGACAGCTTCATCAATCATCCGGTTGGGAAGGTTGGTATAGAACCTGCCAACTGTGGTCTCCAGGTTACTCAGCTGGTTCAGCACCATCATGCTGCCCTTAATCACAGGCAAGGCTATCCGGTCCAGCACGCCATACTTCCCTGAGTTCTGTTCAGCCAGATCTCTTAGAAAAGCCAGTTCTTTCAAGCCAGTCACCCCATCTGAAATAGAAAGCCAAGGGAAGACAATGTAAAACTAACTGGTGTATATCCATAGGATAGCCTTGTCATTAAGATCTAAAAAGGGTCTCAATGAGGTCTTGTAGTGCCCAAAGGGATCTTTGCAGAGACAATCTGGACTCAGGACACAGATACCAGTTCCTGCAGAGGAACAAAGCTGAAGGCATGATCTTTCCTCAAATAGTAACGAGGCCAAAGGAATTCTTCAAAAGGCAATGATGAAAAACACATGACTAAACAGAGGAGCCCCATTCAGCAAGGATTTCTTCCTTGAAAGTTTAATCATAAAATGTAAATTAGTTTTCTGCATTTAATATTTAAAAGCAAAAGTAATATTAACAAGTCTGCATTTAATTTAAATTAGTAGATGAAGTTGTAAGAGTTTTAAAGGATTGAGGTTTGCCATTTCATTTCTTACCTCTTTGCCTATTAACCACTTGCCAAAGTCTCATGCAACTAAATGAAAGAATTATGGATTGTATTTAGTGATGTCTCCAAACCCCATTTCTTTAAACTCAGTTTAATTACAAATGTTTTCATGCTTTATATTGTAGGGATAATACTGGATTTGATTTATTTAATATATATTTTTTATGTTTAGAGAGTTTTAAAATCTTTGTAAAAGATTCAGGCATACTGGGATGTATTGTTCTACAACATCTGTAATCCATAGCACAAAAATAAATTTAATAAACCTTTTTTAAAGTTTTGGTTTGCTATTGTTGGAACACAGTCAAAAGGATTAGTAACTGATCCCATATGGGTACCATTGTAAACAAATTCAAGTTATTTCAGTCACTACTGAAATTCTACCAATGAGTTTTAAAAAGACTCATGTTCTTGAACTGTTTAGTCATTAAAAAATCTGAGTTCATGGTTCACCTACCTTCAGTGACTATCATTTTTAAATAGGAAATATATATACTTCAAGCTTTGGAAGTCCATTTCTAAAATCATGGCAGGATCTAATGGATATAATTTATTTCTTAGCACACTGTATATAAATAATTTAGATTTTGCTCCACTCAGACAATGCTGAAGGAGAATCAGAATCAGATTATCGTTGCCTTTGCTTGACACATAATTGAAATGGGAGGTGAGTGGTATCCTTCAGAGTAAAAGACAACACATAAGATGTGATTGATCCCTGATCTTATACCCTTGAGAAGCTTACAGGGGTGAATGATAAAAGGAGACAATTTGAGGCAATAAAAACATTTCCTTTCTTTGCCATGTACTGCATGGCTCTTTCAAAATGTACAAGAAAATTAACAAACAGGAATATCTGCTAGACAAAGAGCATAGCACAAGATACCAAGGGTTGGGTTATTTTATGTCACTCCATTATGAAGCATTATGCAGGGGTGGCAGCAGAGTAAGTAGGGTGGCAGACTGGATTATTCTATCAACAATGTGGTCGTGCTGGAAACTACATTTCCCAGAATCCCCTTTCTTCTATGCTTCCAGGTTAAACGTGGCCAAAAGTGAAGTGCTGTAACTTGAGAGGTGAAGTGAGAGATGTTAAGAGGCAGACACAGAGGGACCTGAAAGTTCCAGTTCATTCCACTCTTCTGATTTGTGTTCAGTTCCCTTTCCCCACTGCTGGCTTACTCACCAAGGGAAACCCAACCAAGGGCAGGCTCACTCCAGAGGCTACACTGAGAACTCAGAGAGAGCAGCCACAAAGGGACAACAACTTCTCAGACTTCTACACCAGACTTCCTACACAGCCTGCAGTGGTCCTAGTCTCCAGATATCCTTGCAAGCTTCAACTTGTTCACCCAGATCAGAGCTGGTTAGTAACCTTTGAGCTGTCAATTTCTTGTTGCATCTTTCCTCTTGCAGTTCCCCCCGTAATTGTGAACATTCTTACTCTCTTATTTTAAATGGAGGTACTGTGTTGGTTTCAGGTATACAGCAAAGTGATTCAGTTATATACAGATATATTTTTTCAGATTACTTTTCAATATAGGTTATTACAAGATATTGAATATGGTTCCCTGTATTATGCAGTAAATCTTTGTTGCTTATCTATTTTATATATACTGCTGCTGCGAAGTAGCTTCAGTCATGTCCGACTCTGTGAAACCCCAGAGACGGCAGCCCACCAGGCTCCACCGTCCCTGGGATTCTCCAGGCAAGAACATTGGAGTGGGTTGCCATTTCCTTCTCCAGTGCATGAAAGTGAAAAGTAAAAGGGAAGTCGCTCAGTCGTGTCTGACTCCTAGCGACCCCATGGACTGCAGCCTTCCAGGCTCCTCTGTCCATTGGATTTTCCAGGCAAGAGTACTGGAGTGGGTTGCCATTGCCTTTTCTGTTAATCCCATACTCTTAATTTATCCCTCCCTGACACTTTTTCCCTTTGGTAACTGTAAGTTTGTTTCCTATGTCTGTGAATCTGTTTCATACAGATTCACTTGTATTATTATTATTATTTTTAAGATTCCACATATAAATGATATATTTGTTTTTCTTTATCTGACTTACTTCAGACTTAATTGTCCAGGTTCATCCATGTTGTTATAAATGACAATGGTTCATTCTTTTTTATGGCTGAGTAATATTCCATTGCATACGTTTACCACATCTTAAGCCAGTCATCTGTTGATAGGCAATTGGGTTGGTTCCATGTCTTTGCTATTATTAATAGTACTGCTATGAACATTGGGGTGCATGTATTTTTTTTTTTTCGATTTGAGCTTTTGTTTTTCTCAGATAGAAGTTTAGGAGTGGGATTACTAGATCATATGGTAGCTCTGTTTTTAGTTTTTAAAGAAACTTCCATACTGTTCTCGACAGTGGCTGTACAAATTTACATTCTCATCAATCGTACCTGCTCTTATTCTGATAATAATTTGATATACCACAATTTTCACTGTGATTCTGCTTCCCTATTTGAACTGACAGAATTAAGGGTATGTGTCAACCCTCTTGAGTAATGTTCAGAGATACTTTTCAGAGAGGTGTGTCAGGCTAGCTTATGGGAAGAAAAAGAAAAGATGAGAGTGGTCAGGGGAAGTAACCATAAGTTTCAAAAAGTGGAATTATCAGGGGCACAGCAAGTACACATGATACTCCCATGGGAAGATCTAGGACCAGTGAAGAGATGGGTGATGCAAGAAAACTGCTCAGAATCGGCTTGAGCAGACCTGCAAAACACATGGGAAAGGCATGATCGCTTCCTTGTATGTTTCCTTACACCTCTTCTATTGCCTTTAATTCATTTGCCTTGTCTATCTTCCTCACTGGGTCAAGGGCTTCTTGAAGACAAGAGATGTTGTATAAAACAGCTCTAGGACCTCAGCATACTATGTTGCATACGGTATGTGCTTCATAAGCACAACATATCTTGCATATTTATTATCAGAGCAACCCTATGGAGATTTTATTCTTTTTATTTGACAGATTGAAGTGAGGCCCCCAAGAGATTAAGTAGCTAGCCGTAAGCCACACGGCTAGCAAATGCAGATCGAAACTGAAAACCTCTAGACATCAGCTCCTGTGTTTTTCCATGTGCAAGCAGTCCACAAAATATCTGGAAAACAATCATGCTGGCCTAAATACAGTTTCCTGGAACTATCTAGGACGGTCTGATCACAAATCTGTAGACACTGCCTGGGAGTCTGGATTTAAAGATGAATCCACAAGTAATCCTTATCCCATTAAAATGTAAGAACCAGTGCCCCTCAAGCCAGCTGGTTCTGCACAGAAATCTGGAAGTGGAGAGGGGAGATGAGAGACAACAGGTGAGAAGGACTGTAAATCAAGATGTGTTCTCTCAAGAACAAGAGAATGGGGCCACTTTGAACACTGAGAGCAAGGGGCCCAAAGAAGAAAAGGAGGAGCTGTGTATTCATAGGTGGTGGTGGTGGGGGCATGACACAGCAGGGAGCTAGAAAATTGGGCTGTCATCAGACTGGAGGATGGTTAAATTGCTGAAGGGAAACTACTGAGTACTCTATCAGATTTGCCAGTTTAGTAAACTCTCTCACACACTGATTTAACAGCCACACAATCAGCCTTAATGAGCACCTAGCAAGTGCCTGGCACCATCCTGGGTGTTCACTCAATGTCAGGATTAGCCTTCACAAGAACTCTGTCAAGTAGACACTTCTCATTGCCACAACACAGCTACACAAGAGGATAGGGAGAAAGTGGCACAGCTGGTGATTCTGCAGGTAAATGTGATATTCACAGTCCTGGTTTTAGAGAATAATCTAGGTTAGTACTTGGGCTTCCTGATCTTAAATCAATGAGATAAGTTAATAAGCTTCTTACAGTATCAAAATCCAAGTATATATGGAGAAAATCCCCTCTCCCCCCACCAATAATGGAGCTGCACAGATGCCTGCGTAAGACCGTGTAACTGCAGAAGTTTCAGAAATGAAGAGCTCGCTGGACAAAGAGATGAAGAGACACATGCCCTGAGTATCCGTATAAGGGGGAGAAAGCTGGGTTTGGGAAGGAATCTGCTCCTCATACCCTCATCAAAGCACCCTGTGATGGTTCTTTCATATTTTTTGAAAGCAGCATGCACTTAGAGAGAACATTTTATCTGAAAGAAAAGGATCTCGAAACACTACCTACCGTTCATGAGGGCGTAGGTGAGAATCATTACAGAGTTGTTTAGAAAGCTATTTTCTTCATTGATGACACGGAGAGTTGCCTTTTTATCTTCTTCTGAAGAGTCCTTTGATGTAATGCCAGCGGACAGGTAAATGATGACCATGTCTGTATCTAAACAAACACAAACAAACTGAATGTTACATCAGAGGCTGGCTAAAGGCAGCAACTCAAGTTTCTCTTCCATTGGACTTTCCTGCCTCAAGGACCTGCCGGGCCCACTCTTCTTACTCCTGCCCATCTGATGCTGAGCTTTCATCTCCCTGCTTCTGCTGCTCTTCCATCCCGCCTGTACTGGTCCATGAGGCCTCATTTAGCCAGTGTCAGGTAAAGAGATGCTCCTAATGAGTTTACTAGATCAAAGAAGGCAAGTTCCTCTAGGCATCCACGGTTGTGGTAATAGCCATCCCAAATGGATGTCACTCCTGCCTTCTGAAATTGAGCATTCAGAACCTGATTTACTCTTTCCTCAGTGACCCAGGATCTTTACCAGGAATATACATTTTGGGGGATCTAGGCTTTAAAATGACGGTTCTTCCAGAGACTACTGAGATTTGCAAGGTTATCTGCCTCTATGCTAAGCAGTTTCAAACAAACATTTCTGTTTTAAAATTCATCAGTTTAGAAAGGCAGTAAATAAAAACAATAAAAAAAAAAATGTGGACATAGGAGCCAAGTTGCCTGTGTCCACATCTCAGCTGTGCTAATTTCAAGTAGTGTCTGGGTAGATTACCTAAACTTTCTATGCCAAAATCTCCTTATCTAAAACAAAATGAGGATAATGACCGTATTTACTTCACAGGGTTGCTGTGAGGGCTAACTGGTTAATTTTAGAATGAAAGCAAAAGTATGATGGTGGATAGAAAATAAAAGCTTTAACACAAAACAAAAAAAGGAAATCCTTGTATTGGCATGAAGAAGCACTTAGACTCTGGAGTAAACTGACTCTCCAGCTAGGGCTAATGACTGAGAACTCATTGTAGCTCACAGTGAAAACTTCTTTCAGGAGGATTTCCTCAAAAATTAGAGTGGTACATTTCCTATCACTAAAGATGCAAGGGCTGAATGACAGCTTTAATGGAAGGAGGGCAGTAAGCCAGCTGGATTTTATACTGTCTTTTTAACCTGAGATTCTCTGATTCAGCATCTATTTTTAAGATAACCTACACAGATATTCTTTTAATTGAGAAATAATGATTGATATGCTATACGCTTGTTTCTTTAGGTTCTTACACAGTTGTCATTCATCTGAGATTGCTTTCTAGCTACTGGGGGAGGCAGCCTCCAGGTTGGTCCCCCAATGATCCCACTTCCTGATATTCACATCGCCGTGTGGTCTCTCTTTGAGGGTAGACTGGATTTAATGACAGAATGCCGCAGAGGTCATGGGGTGTCAAGAGATGGATTAGGTTACAGAAAGACCACGGCTTCCACCTGTGTGCTCTCTCTTGGGTAAGCCAGAGAGAATGTTGTGAGCTAGCCTATGAGAGGCAAGGAACTGAGGCCCTCAGAATCGAATCCTCCGGCAACCATGTGAGTGAACTTAGAAGCAGATCTTTCCCAAGTTGAACTCTGTGATGACAGCCTCTCTGGCCAACAATTTGACCACAACCTCATAAGATACCTTTGGGCAGAGGCACCCAACCATGCTGTGCCCAGATTCCTTACCTATAAACACTGAGATAATAAATGTTTATTGTCTTAAGCCACTGGGTGTTGGGTAATTTATTATCCAGGAACAGATTATTTAAAAAATCATCCTAACAATGATGAGAATACAATGACTGAATTTTCTTCCATTTGAAAATTTCCATTTTAGACTCTTTATTATGTAGAATTGAATAACAACAACTTGATGCTTTTGAACTGTGGTGTTGAAGAAGATTCTTAAGAGTCTCTTGGACCATAAGGAGATCCAACCAGTACTTCTTAAAGGAAATCAGTCCTGAATATTCATCGGAAGGACTGAAGCTGAAGCAAAGCTCCAATACTTTGGCCACCTGATGCAAAGAACTGACTCATTGGAAAAGACCCTGATGCTGGGAAAGATTAAAGGCGGGAGGAGAAGGGGATGATAGAGGAAGAGATGGTTGGATGGCATCATCACCAATGCAATGGACATGAGTTTGAGTAGGCTCTGGGAGTCTGTGATGGACAGGGAAGCCTGACATGCTGCAATCCATGGGGTTGCAAAGAGTTGAACACGACTAAGCAACTGAAATAAACTGAAGACTTAATATATAAGCAAGCTTTAAAGCTAATTTTGATGCTTGAACAATTCTTTAATAAATATTAACTGCAAATTTAAATTACATATTTAAAATTAGGGTATGAAACCTGATGTAAAATCACTAGGGAATATCCTGGTCTTAACCGATGTCAGTCTTTTTTCAATGTTGTAAACACAGTCCTATACTTTTTTTTTTTTTTTTTTTTTAGGATGCAAAACAGCTCACTTAAGTTTCAGACTGGGAAAAAAATACTATTTGACCCTAGTAGGTGGGATACAGATATATCATAAAATAAAGTATGATCTAAAGTATGAGACAAACCAACACATGTGAGAAATTCCTGGACACTTTTAAGACTGACCTAAAGTGAACCCTTGGGTTTTCTTACTTGGCTTTATGATTCTGGATAAAACATACTGTCACTGACAGCTGGTCTAGGCATAGGCCCGTGACTGGAAAGCCAGAAGGCCTGCAGCCTGCAGCTCCTTTAGCTGCCAAGTGTTATTTTCTTTCCATCCCAACGATAAGATACATGTTCTGCAAGCATTCTCTCTGTCTCTGCCCAGCTCCTGACTCTGTTCCTGCCCCATTCTTAGGCAAAACTGAGTTATTTTTCTATTTTTAAATATCAGATCTGCCAAATTTGCTCTGATTTATTTTTCTACTTACTGGGATATCCCCGCTCTAATCACTCATGGGAATATTAAGCTTTGTGATTAATAATGTTAGGGATGAGTCATTATAGACAATTGGGGCAGAGCAAAGATATAGCATGTAACTGGAAGAAAATGTAACCCTCTCCATGTGACAAGTCCCTGTGAAAGCCACCAGCATTCCTTGAAATGTCAAAGCGGGAAGAACAACCCAAATTTGGACTTTGCCCATGCCATTAGATCCCAACTCCTAACCGTCATATTCCTTCTGCTATAAAATGACCCCTCAACCGGTTATCCCCAAAACAAATCTAGGAAAAAAATCCAAATGTGTTGATGGTATCTGTTACAGATCCACCATAGGACTGAGAAAGAGCCAGCACTGAATAAAAGTTTTAGTTTTTCTTATTAGTACAAAGCAAATTAGCACAAAGCTACCATGACTTGGCCATGCAGCTCTTGTTCATATATGGCTATCAACGTGGGGCAGACACTTGGTTTTCATGCACAGACTAATCCTTCCAATAACCTTCTAAGATAGGTCTTACTCATTGAGAAAATCCTATCAAATGGTCTTCAAAAAGTGCCAGGTACACAGTAGAGTAGATAATAAATACTTGTCTGTGGAGTGAATACAAGTTATGATATACAGTATAAATTCATAAGAGGAGTATGTAGACCCCTCACTACGCTATAGCCAAGGTGACTAATGGTCCTTGACTGTCTCTGGGCTAGGGGTCAAATTGGAATGTCTAGAGTATCTGTGTTCCTTTAGCCAGAGCAATAAGTCTTAAAGGAAACTGAATATCATTATAATCACAGCTAATATGTACTTAATATTTATGATGAGATCCCGGATCTTATTATCACCCTCAGTTTGCAGATGGAGGAAACCAGACCTGGAGAAATCAAGTAATTTGCAAAAGTTTCAAAAAATTTCAGAGGAGGAATTTGAGCACACATGGTTGAAATTCAAAATCTGTATGCTTAACTACTATGTAACATTGCTTGAAAGCACCTCAAACCTTTCCTTAATAAACCAGGTAATACTAATTCCTGACGTGCTTCATTATGCAACCTAATCTGGGTTTTTCTTTCTTTGAACTACCAGTAGACACTGTAAAATGGAAGCCTGTGAGATAAACTTTAAAAACATCTTACTTGGCCTCAAAAAAGAACCTTTTCACATTTAAAAAATAGTGCCGTCAAAATGTGTCCAAATCAGTGACTCTTCTTGCCATGTTTTTGCTCGCCAACATTAGGAAAATCCCCCAAAACCCAAAGGAGAAATGTTTCCTGCCAAAGCAGCTTTCTGCTAACATACAGTGCAGGAAGGTTTATAAGAAGAGGTTTAATGAAGTCTCTATTCACAGTTTTAAAGCTGGAACAAATGACAACATTTGAAAATCAAGGGGTTTCACATAAAAATCCAGATTTCTGGCTTCTCTTAAAACAGAAGATCTGGCAACACTGGACAGGCACTCCTGCAAGGCTGAACAGAGGAGCAGCTGCCTTCTTGATCAAGGATACTCTCTCTAGCTGTCTGCACTCCCCAAACCTTACCTCGAGCTCCCTTGACACCTCACTGCCTGGCTGCTGCCAGTCTAACATTACTCTCTATTATTTAAACAGTGTCATCACCAAAATTGGACTTCATCTCTAAAGATGGTTTGAGAACTGAACAATCAAGTAAAAAGAGCACGTCTGATGAGGAATGCTGACAGGCAGATGACAGCTGGTAAAGGGCATCCGCAGATGAATGGCACTGGCCAACTAGCCAATCTGTCTTGACTGCTCAAGAGGTCAACCTTATCCTTCAGCTTCACTGAACAAGGGACAACTTTGCACTCAGGCATCCTATAATATTGGTTATGGATGGCTGGTGCTTGCCAAGGTTGGTAGGCAAAATTCTAAGATGACCCTGAAGACCCACACTCTTTTATGATCCCCTCCTCTTAAGTATAAGTATGACCAGAAATTTGCTTCTGACCAACAGAATATAGCAAAGGTGATGGGATATTATTCCTGTGATTGTGCTACATATATGGCAAAGATGGAGGGATTCTGCAGATGTTGAGCTTCGAAGAGGACTCTGAAACTCAAAATGCAACCACAGACCTGGCTGATACCTAGACTGCAGCCTTGTATAATCCTAAACAAAGAAGCAACAGATGGACTCCTGTCCCATAGAAGCTGTGAGATAACAATATAGAGAAACATAAAAATGAGACATCATCTACCATCATTACCTGTTATAATTACTGTAGCTTCTTTCAGGGGCCCATCATGTGCCAGCACTATGCTGGGCATTTATCAATGCTGTCTTAGTTTTAAAGCAGACACATTGAAGAGCTTGAAAATATCATCATTACATTTATCTCAATAGGGTACATTCATTAAAAAACAAACAAACAAAAACAACAAACAGATTATCAAATATAAAAGAGAAAATGACATAGATTCCTTTCGGTAGTTTCAAAGCATGGGTCTTATTTCAAATATCCTTTCCTTTCCTTTAGCCTGCATCCTAATTCCAGATTTTCTTTAATACATGAAAATTAAATTAGAGTGCCTTTGTGCATTTGAAGGGCTGTGCTCCTCTAAATGACAGTTGGTTAGAGGAAGGAAAGATCAAGGCAAGAATTCAGGCTGCCCTGTTTCTGCACACATGCGCACAAGCAGACAGTCACTGTAAGTCAGTGACTAGGCGGGGTGGACAATTAGCATTAAAAAGGCTGTGGATATTCTCCGGGGAAATAAACAAGGATGTGTTCCTAATAAAAGGGCAGGAAGAAGAGGCTCAGGGAGTAAAGAAATCATGCAGAGTACCTTTGATTGGAAAAGATGAGAAAATCTAGTAAGTTCCTAGTATTAGATGATAATATGACAACAGAAGAAATTTTTATCCTGTCAGTTTAGGAAAAAAACCCCTCTGGATGTAGTTGTGCGATCAGGTAATAATCTCTTTCTATTGCCATCATTTACCTAGTTTATGAGTTCCATGCCGTAAGAGCAAAGGCACTTACTTGCTTGGAATTTGGTGCTATTGTTGGTGCTTCGAATCAGCTGAAATGCCTTTTGAAATCCCACCGCGTGCTGGGTAGGGCTGTCCAAGGACTTGACGCTGCTGACGAAGGTGGACATTTTCCTTTTTGTCTCACTGGTGGCTGGAGACAGGAACGTCTTATAGCACTGGTCAAGGGAGCAGGTCCTGACGGTGTCTGCCACCGTCAACACGGAAATCTGGAGGGGAAAACACACACGCACACAGGCAAACAAAAACTTGTTATTCTGCCAACGAAAAAGTGTTTTACATTTCAGAAGAGCCCACAAGGTGAGAAGTCCTACAGGACGGTTTTGAAGAGTTTGAATATAAAAGCCCAGAGGCATCAGTCTATCGTATTTGAAGAAGAATAGTTAAAGAGTGGTAAGGGACAGAGACTCAGACCCTAGAGTTTTGTTTTTGTTCCAAGATGAAGCCAGGAGTATGGTGTTCATCTAGAACATTAAAAACAATATTTGACACAGAGAAAAATCTTGAACAATATTAGCAATTGTCATTTTCCAACTGGAGGTGGGAGTGAGGGAAATGGTAAAGGGTATGTGTGTGTGTTTAAATTTTTTTTTTTAATGTGAACTATTTTAAAATTGTAATTCAATAATTTTTTACAATAATGCTTCTGTTTGATGTTTTTTTGGGGGCACCTGAGGCATGTGGAATTTTGGCTCCCCAACCAGATATTGAAGCTGCACCCTCTGCATTGGAAGGCAAAGTTTTAACCACTGGACTGCCAGGTAAGTCCTGGGTGTGTGTTTTAAACAATTAGATTAGTGAGCAAAACCTTAGGAGATGGAAAAGTCAAATGTCTACAGGCGATAGATTATCATTAGCTGGAAACACAGCTATCTCTAAGGGGTCCTAAAGATTAATAAAGCTCTAGTAACCTTCTTTTATCCCTCCCCTCCTGTCAATCTTGAGACAAAGTCTGGCCACCCACCAGTGTCTAAGCCTTCACCTTGTTCCTTCTTAGTATAAATAGCAGTCTGAAAGTTATAGCTAATTAGCAGTCTTAACAGAAGCCATTAAGGAAGGGCAAGACTCAGTTTGGCGGAACTGAATTGAAATTGGAAGTGAAAGTTGCTCAGTTGAATCCAACTCTGGGACCCCATGGACTATACAGTCCATGGAATTCTCCAGGCCAGATGTGGGTAGCCTTTCACTTCTCCAGGGGATCTTCCCAACCCAGGGATCAGACCCAGGGCTTTTGCATTGCAGGTGGATTCTTTAGCAGCTGAGCCACAAGGGAAGCTGAAGAATACTGGAGTGGGTAGCCTATCCCTTCTCCAGTGGATCTTCCTGACCCAGGAATCGAACCGGGGTCTCCTGCATTGCAGGTGGATTCTTTATCAACTGAGCTATCAGGGAAGCCCAGTTTGGTGGGAGTGGTTTTAAAAAGAGGTCTGGAACTAGTATCAGCAGCTACTTCCTCAGATACAAGAATAAAAAGTAAACCACTCTGTTTTCTCAAAGTCATTTTTAGAGGTGGACTGAAAAGCACATACCATAAAACATAAAGTGTTTTTAAAAGGGTATTCAAGAAAGACCCAATGCTAGTGGAAAGGGTAGAGTCACTGGGGTCGTCGATACCTTGTCGTGTTCATCAATGGCGCTGAGGATGACTTGAGCAGCATCCTTGGCGATCTGAAGCTGCGTGTCTGTGACGGAGGCCCCGTGGTCCAGGATCACTACTACGTGCTTTGACTGCGGCCGGACAGTAGAGACGTATATAGGTCTAGAAGGGCAAGAAGCTCTCAGGGGTCACTCCTGGTTTAGGAGAAAGGCTTGGACCTAACACAGCTGCGAGCGCTATAGACGGGCAGGTGTGCTGGCCTCTGTGTGTTTCAGGGGGGCTGGCACAAGGGTGGAGAGACCAGCATGGAATGAGAAAACTATCCTGGTACATTGAAAACAACATCTCGAGACTATCATGGGTGTCTGCACGACAGGGACTGGCGACTTCTGTCTTCCAAAGATTAGAGCAACTGGGAGAAGATTTTAAGAAGCAACGCCTTTGGAAGACTGGCTTTTTCAGCCTGTGTGCAAGTCCACCCTCCCAGGAAATGGACCTGGTGGCCCAACAGGCAGCAGAGACATACTAGCAGGGAGAAAAAAGTCCACTGTTTTTCAGTACTGGGTTCTCTGCAGACTTTGAGTGGGGCTTGGCTAAAACCGAGGAGGCCTATCATTTGTGAGCATGCTGAGCAGCTCTGAATAGCAGGTTTGGTTTCTCTCTCTCCAGACAAAAGCCACTGCTAGGAGGGCCCTTTCCTTTCTGTACTATAGCCATTTACACAGGTCAGCCACCAAAAGGCCCCTTATCAGAGATCTAAAACCATGCCATCACATTTGTCCAAGCCTGTGATAGCCACTCTTCTTGCCAGGTTTTTGTTTGCCAACATTAAGAAGAGCGGGTGTGGGTGGATAGGGGAACTCCAAAGGAGAAAAACCTCCCATCAAAGCAGCCTTCTGTGAGTGTGCAGTGCAGGCAGGTTTGTGAGAAGAGGTTTAATGAGGTCTCTATTCACAGTTTTAAAGCTGGAACAAATTAGAGGGAGCTTAAGAGAGCAAATCAGCCTCGAGAGAATTCTCTCCTTTATGGACACCCTTAAAACACTAGATTTTTCCGTGAAATGTTAGATGCCAGTTGAGTCACAAAAGCCTGGGTACAAATTAAGAAATACAGGCAAAGGACCAAAAAACTCAAAATCGGGCCAAGTTTACACTAATTGTTCTCAAGCCAGAAGTCCTACATTAATACTGAGGTACTACTATATTTTCACTAGTGAATACCATTCAGCCAAGTAAAGAAACAGAATAAAGAGAATCCAAAATTGGTGGCTATAGAAATGAAGAAGACAGCAGAGAATAAGGAAATCCGTCTATCCCACGATTGACAACCATGTCAAATACTGAACTTCTAGGTCCTCCAAGCTAGAGGAGCAGATTCTTTTTTTTAAAAAATGACATACCTCCTCTTTTGCAATTCAACTCCCATAAACAAAAAGCAGGATATGTCTGCATGCTGTCACAGTAAATTGTTAAAAACTGCTTTAATGGGAGACATAAATAGCAGCATTATATGTACAACCTGGGAGGTGGTCCTCACAGTGAGATTGGTTTCTTTCTGGAATGCTCTGCAAACCCACTCCACACTCTGCAAAAGCCTCAGAGGACAGGTAAAGAGATGGCTACAGCAATCTATGAGGAGAGAAACTCAGATTACTTAGCCAAAGGAACAGAGGCTTCAGGACTGATTCATGCCTATTTAGGGGGAGAGATTTGTGAAACCTTCTGAGTGAAAGTGAATGTTAATTTGTGACAAGGTGCTAAAGCAGAATGCCATCTAACCTATCTTCTTAGAAGTAAATAAGAATTGGATGGTTCAAAGTGTCTTTGGCCTCTCCTGAGAGATGAGCTGGCCTAGAATCCAAGGTCATGGACTCTGGTACAGTCTCCAAGATGCTCAAGTCTTCATCATGCTGTCTAGGGAAGGAATGGAGGAAACCATACAAATGTCCTTCTAGGAGAAGCACAGAGGGTGTATTTTCCCTGGGGACAATTTTAGGAATGCTTTACTTTTTCTTCTAATATTGAGATGTAACCAACACACAGCACTGTGTACATTTAAGGTATACAGCAGCACACTGGTTTGACTTACATGCCTCATGAAGTGATTATTACAGTAAGTTTAGCGAATTTAAAATAAGATGGAAAGAATAAAAATAAAGATGGCAGTTAATTTACACTCAAAAAAAAAGTAAACCAGGCATCTTGCACTAGTTCGGGAAGTTCTGGCAGCAAAAGAGAAACTGTGAGGATTCGGAAGGAGAGGATCTTTGCCTAAGGGATTCTGTAAATTGATGAGTCTTGTCATACAAATTATTTCACCATTACCGCCCTTCTGGCTAAGAGGTAGCATCTCAAGTTATTTCCTGAGAAAAACAGCATGTTAACGATCCTCAATCCAGTGTTTTCTGGACAACCTTCAAACTTCTAGTAGCAGACATGTAAATGTCAAAAGGATGGCCAAGCACATTATCATAGAAAGGAAAATTGTGAATCACAAGCTCTACTCAGATACGCTGTGAAGTCTTCTAGCGCTGGTCTTTAGAGAAAGTATTACCATTTGTCTCTCAACAAAAGTGTCTGCAGGGCAAAACAGTCTAAGTGCTTCAATATTTTTATTCCTTAGTAAATACCTTGTTTTACTTGGCTTGTCAGATACTTCTGTAAAAGCTCTGGGCTTCATCATTTGCCTTCCTGAGCATTTCCACACCCACCTATGTTAAATAGTGAAATCAATTCAGGATAAGTTTCTAAAACCACAGTTTGGAGGCAGAGCTGTGTGGATGAATGGGGAGTCTATATTTTATACAGATTACTCTAAAGCAGTAATTAAAACTTTGGCAAACAAGTCAACGTACCTACTGCGATGCTCATAGCTGCCCTTACACCGGAACTTGTGTGCTGGGAAAACAGTGAAAATTCCTTCTTCCGAACTGAAATACTGCCACTTAATTCCAGGGTTGGATTTCAGGTTGTCTGCAAGAACTGGAGGAGTGGGGAAAAAGAAATATAACCACCCAATCCACAGGTGCACGCAGGCACTGTGCCTCAGGCATCTGTTTTGCATAAATGGTTTGTAGTATGAATAAATCCCACTAGATTTAAGGCTATAAATTTTCTACTAAACATTTGCTTTCTGTCCCTTAAAAAAACACCCCATGAATGGAAAATGTCATGAATGCTTCAGTCAAGTGAAGCAATTATTCTTAATATTGTATAGTGACACTTAATGTCCTGGATTATTCTTCCAGCATGAGTGACTCATTTGCATTAATCTCACCCTCACTGGGATAGTCCCTGTTGGGTCAGTGCATATTTGCTGCCTTAGGGTTATGTTCTCTAACTGTGGAAGACAGTAATACTAATAGTCTAATCTCCAGAGTCCAGACCTCTGTGCTGACCTTGTTTGCTTCACAATGAGGGAAATGGCATGGATGGTACCTAAAAAGCCAGAACCATAATCATTCAGGAATAGCTTATGGAATGATTCCAATGTGCCAACACTACAATAGAGACGCCCTCACAATATCTCATTTGATCCATAAAACAACTCCAGGATGAAGAGGGTTTTATCATTCCCTGCTTTGGAGTTGAAGAAATAGGCTTGTGGAGCCTAAGCAACTTGTCTGAAGCCTCATCAGGAACTGGCTGACCTGGGATCCACGTCTGGGTGTCCTGGCTCCCACGTTCTTCCCATCACGTGGTAATGACTCCCTGCGTAAAGTGCAGAGCATCCCCCGCCCCTGTTCTGCAGCTGGAATGGCAGCCACCTTACTGTGTGCAATCCTTCCCCACACCTCCATGAACTCTTTCTCTCTTCTCTTACACTCTTTCACTCCGCTCCACACCACCTCATTCATGTATCACATACTACTGTGTGTAGGGTACTGCTTTACATGCTGCAAGATACGCAGGATGAGCAGAAACCAGCCCTTCTGTAACAAGCAATATATCAGAAGAATTAGATTGAGGCAAATGGAGCAAAACAAAGAAAGCATGAGGTCCATTTGGCAAAACATGTATAGATAAAGCTCTGAATGCCACACAGCCATCCTGTAGTCTGGCTCAGGGGCCAGCAATCTTATGTAAAGGGCCAGGAGATCAGTAGCTGAGGCTTTGCATACCATATGGTCCCTGTTCCAACCATCCAACACAACCTTATGATGTGAAAGCAAGCGCAGACGTCCGTAAAAGACTGTATGGGCGGGTGTGTTCTATAAAAGCGTATTTGCAAACATCAGTGGCAAGCTGGATCTGGACCATGGCCCTCCAACTACTTCATGTAAAATGCACTATGTGGAAGCCTTTGAATATACTTAGCAGTTGCCCTGCCCAACACACATCAAGGAGCTATAATGCACTGTAACCTTACACATATCCTAGGAGTAAACAGTCCATTAACCCAAGTTATAGATGAGGAGGTGGGCTGAGAGAGGTTTGCTGACTTGCGTAAGGTCTCAGAATAGACAAGAAGGAAGTCAGCCAGTATTTGACCATGACACCTGTCCCCTCTCTGCACTCTGCCAAGAGACCTTATTAAGGTCATCACTGGACCCAGACAGCCACCATCTCTCTGGAGACCAATGCTGATATGAGTATGCATAAATAGGGATGAGGGTTTTTCTCTGTCTCATCTCCTGGGAGTCTGAACCTTAACCTTGACCTCACATTAGTTCTCTTCTCCACATAGCCCTGTCAGCTGGCAGTGAAATGGTAAATGCTGTCTTTGGAAGTAAAGGAGAGCTCGGGGACCTCATGTAAAAGTAACATCTGTAACAATAAACAGGCTACAGTGAGACTATTAAAAGGAGAGCCAATGAGCACAAGAATGTTTTAAAAATAAATGAGAATTCACACAGTAAGTGATACATTTAGTCTCACCACAGAAGATCATTCTGGTTCCATTCCGGCACCAGAGCCTAAGTGTCAGGCAAGATTCCTCAAACCTGCCTGCTGAGAATTCCTTTGGTATCTGATTAAATCTCATCTGTTACTTAGCACTAGCAGCACAAGATGATGGTTATTATGGTAATGAGGAACCTGGAGCCCTGAAGCAATCAATCTATCATTGCGCGCACCCCATGCAGGCCCCTCCTGACCTAGAGGTGGGTGACAGCCCTATTATCCACGCTGGGACTCCAGAGGGGGCTTCCCCATTCACAGGAGTCAGTCAGGCATTCTGATCACTAGATAACTTGAGTTGGGGTCCTGCACACTCACTTGATCCTCAGAAATTCTGGAAGCCGTCCAGGAAGGAAAGCTGGGCAGGCATCCAACCTGTCAGCCCACGATGCACAGTGCAAGGCTTGAAGTTATCAATGGGCAGGGTCTGTATCTGTCTGAGCTGCCCGGACACACACACGTGAAGAAGGCAATGAATGGTTTTTCCTCACTGCAGCTTGAATCCAAGACAGAAGTCATCGCACTCTCTGACATCCTTCTGCATTTTACCTCGTCCCACCTTCCAGTGAAGGGGCTTCCCTGATGGCTCAGTGATAAAACAGCCTCCTGCCAAGCCTCCTGCAGGAGACCGGGGTTTGATCTCTGGGTTGGGAAGATTGCCTGGAGGAAAGAAAATGGCAAACCACCCCAGTATTCTTGCTGGGGAAATCCCATGGAAAAAGGAGCCTGGCAGGCTACAGTCCAATGGGTTCCAAAAAACGTCGGACACAATTTAGCAATTAAACAACACCACCTTCTACTTAGAATTATTGTCCTTACAGTTAACTTTCTGATGCTCCATCCTTAGATTCAAAGATCCTTGAGGGTGAGATCTATATCTGAGCCATCTCTGTGCCCCTGAAGCACAGATTCCCAGTTCTTTGCCCATCAAGGCATTCACTCTACGTGATGTCTACAGCATACAGGCTAGGAAGATCTGTGTAGAAGCACTATTAATGTTTCTTAAACATTTTGATACTTTTGTTTAATAAATTTTACAATCTTATTTTCTTCTAATGCCAAATCCAATTACACATAAATACTGTGACTAAATCAACAGAGACCAATGTTAATTCTAAATATGTTTAAAAATGATAAACATTCCCTTCTCCCAACACCACTGTCAACACAACTGGTACAAAATTAGGTAAATGGAGAGAGAAGAGGCTTGCTTGTCTAATGATTTCATTTTTGTTGTTCAGTCACTCAGTTGTATCCAACTCTCTGTGACCCCATGGACTGCAGCATGCCAGACTCCCCTGTCCTTCACCATCTCCCGGAGCTTGCTCAAACTCATGTCCATTGAGTAAATGATGTTATCCAACCATCTCACCCTGTCATTCCCTTCTCCTCCTGCTTTCAATCTTTCCCAGCATCAGCGTCTTTTCAAATCAGTCAGTTCTTTGCATCAGGTGGCCAAAATATTCGAGTTTCAATTTCAGCATCAGTCCTTCCAATGAATATTCAGGACTGATTTCCATTAGGATGGGCTGGTTGGATCTCCTTGCAGTCTGAGAGAAGACTTTCAGGAGTCTTCTCCAACACATTTAAAAGCATCAGTTCTTCAGCGCTCAGCCTTCTTTATGGTCTAACTCTCACATTCATATGTGACTACTGGAAAAACCATAGCTTTGACTATATGGACATTTGTTGGGAAAGTAATGTCTTTTCTTTTTAATATGCTGTCTAGGTTTGTCATAGTTTTTCTTCCAAAAAGCAAGTATCTTTTATGGAATGATACGGGATGACTTTATGGGACTAAATATATCAAAACATATCAATTGTGTATGCTAAACAGATGAAGTTTATTAGATGTCAATTATACTTCAATAAAACTCATTTAATAATAGTGAAAATTTATTTAGCATCATACAAACTAGCTTTATATATAGTTTGATGTTTTATAATGACTATTATGCTATTATATTATTTTAAACATGAAGAACGAACTTGCTCAAGTCTCTAAGTCATGATTTAACCTAGATGTCTGCCTCCAAAGTCTTTGCTCTTTCCAGGACACTACAGTTCTTCTACATGTCAATAGATAACTGCTAAATGAATTAGCAATCAACAGATAAAAAGCATACTGACTACTTCTTGAGAGGCAGGATAAATGTATAAACAGGTTGACGGTTCTCAGAATAATCAGCTGCATCAGTTTATAAGTATACAGTATAAGTAAATACAATTAAGGAGACACTTGCTGAAAAGGAATGATGTCAACATTGAAGTAAGATATAAGTCTAAAGCAAGCATTTAAACTTCTGACAAAAAACAAAGTGCTGAGCTGCTAAAACTCGCAGATACCCGCTGGGAGTCTAACGTCATGGGCTGGTCCATCAACCCCACAGGCTGCTTTACCTGGAAAACGGCACAGACATGAGCTCCATCTTAGAGGGGAGGGTCAACAGGAACTGCAGTGCTGAGGACTGTGCGTGACATCCAGCAACAAATAGCATATTTTAGATAATAAAGGGAGTTTTTATTTGACAGAGAAACTGTAGAGCTGAGACTTGTTAATTATTTTGTAGATGCTCAACAGGTTGGAGATGGGAGCTTGAAATGTCTTTTTGTTTCACTGTCAAATGTCTCACAGGCATGAGAAAGCCATTTGGACACAGGCTCAGTGCTGTTTTCCACTTTCTACTTAATTCAGCCCGGCTCTTAGAAACTAAAAGGGAGACCTTGATAAATCAGAAGGACTGGGAATAAGAAGCCATGGGTTTAAGTCTCAACTTTTTATCCAACATCCAAAGGCACCTTTCTAAAATGGAAATCAAAACCCACCATTGACTTCCTTAAAACTGTTCAAAGGGTTTCCACTTAACTATGCCTACTATTAAATCCAAACGCCATCAGTCCTTTCCTGCTCCCCAGCCTCACCTTTTCCCCTTTCAACCCACTGGATATCAAGAGCTATCTTTCGTTGCACACATGCCCATCTGGAATAACCACCTTCTCAGAGACACCTTCGCTGACTACCCTGCATTATCATTCTCCCTCAGAGCACGCAGTATTTCCCTTCACAGCAAAGCTTGGTAAGTTTAATGTATTTGCTTTTGTCACTGTGAGTGCCACATGTCTTACACAGAGGAGTTGTCAGTCCCAGAAGGGCAAGGGCCAAGTCTTCCCATCCCCAGGGCCTGGCACAAGCCCAGGTTTGGCGAAGCACTAGAGGCCAGCATCTGTTGGGCAATGAAGACCTTGCCAAAGGCTCTTCACTTCTGTCCCCATAAGATTTCACAATCTGCATCAGCAAAGCAATAGATTTGAAAACGGTGTTCCTAAAGACCCTTTAGAAGCCCAGAGAAAAATGGTAAGAGGACAGCGAGTAAAGGCTCCATCCGCTTCAGCAACTGACTATTTCTTTCTTACATGTCCTATGCCAAGTATAAGTCAACACAAAGAATGTTGCCATACTCGTTGGCTTATTTTTCCTTTGACAAACTGTCATCAGATAAATGCCTGAAAAACTGCCTCTTCTCTTTGCAGGTACTCTTTTATTTCCCGTCTACTGGGTCTCAACATCCACCTGCATACAGTGTACTGAACTATCTCTGGATAATTCTAACGTATGGGCCCCAGCGTCCACAGTCCCCAGATATTTTCCTTCCAATTTCATCATCTACATCTGATAGGTTCTGACATCATTGGCCTCGCCAGTCAAAACCAACCACGCCCCCAGACTCTTTACCTGGGTGTTTTCTTTAACGCTTAGTGCACCATGTCAATGAGAAAGAAATGGATTACAAACTGTGTGTAGCTGGGCGGTGACTTTTGTTTTCTTAACAGGATTATTCAGCAGAGGTATGGACAAAAGGAAAATGCTCTGTAATAGAAAGCGTTTGCTCCCACTTGGAGGAACTCTGGACTTTCTGATGTGTAGCCCAATACTGCTCAGCAAAGCACACAGAGCTGTCTACCTCCCACAGCTTGCCAAATGTAAAACACAGGAGCTGTCCTAAATATACAGAGTTGCAGACACACAAAAACACACATACTTTCCCAACAGACCAGAAATTACATAATACCTCTCAGTAATACTTCATGCAATAGCAATCCTTTGGGAGGGGAATCAAATAAATTAACATCCCAAGGACTGCAAACAAAATTTCTGGCATTATACTCTATTGCACCTTTCCAATTCATACTCCTTGCTTACATTCTGAGTATCATTTTACCATATATTTAGGAGGGGCCATATTTCACAGACCCCCCAGACACTGTTTATGCTATTCCAGAGGGGGTAACCATATCAAGTGACCACATACCAGCCACTTTTGAGGCTTCCCAGGTGGTTCTAGTGGTAAAGAATTCACCTGCCAATGCAGAGAGATGCTGGTACTACCCCTGGGTTGGGAAAATTCCCTGCAGTAGGAAATGGCAACCCACTCCAGTATTCTTGTCTGGAAGATTCCATGGACAGAGGAGCCTGGCAGGCTACAGTCCATGGGGTCGCAGAGTTGGACATGATTCAACATTGAGCATGCACGGGCACTTTTATCTATGTTATCTTAGTTAATTCTTACAACAACTCTATGAGGTAGATTTTACTTATTATTCAGGAAACCAAGGCATAACGAGGTTAATTTTTCCAAGTATATAATAGCCAGCAAAAGCCAAACTTATGGAGTTTCACCAAAGAGATACTGTTATTCCCATTTTAGAGCTAAGAATGTTTTGACTCAAAGTGAGGAGTGACTTGAGCCTTGAGCCTGGAATAGGATCCATGTAGTCCTCTCATTCTCCACCACACTGATCATGTCAGCTAAAGCCCATTGCCAAAGTTAGATTAATGGCAGCTGACCCAGCTATCTCACTGTGTTTACTTCAGTTTAATACTAAGGAGAGGACATCCACAAGTCTCTGACTCTGCTTCAAGCTCACAGTTCATCATGTCCACTCAAAGTTAATTACATAATGTAAAATAACCAGTCCATTCTGTCCTTGATTCAGTTGAGACAGCCTGGTCATGGGCTTAGACAATCTAGAACAAATTTCTGGGCCAATCCAAAATCAGCACAGGATACACTGCTCTGTCTACCTTCTTCGTTTCCAGTAGACCATTCCCAGTGGACTCAAAGGCCAAGGTCATCTCCAAACACTCATGGAAGGAGTAAGAGAAAATTAACGGGGATGGAGTTCTGAAGTCAGGCTGATCATTACAATCAGCTCCTGAAGCCTCAGATTCCCAAGCTTTACCAAGCCAACATTCTAATTCACTAGGTCCGGGTTGAGGGGACAACGAATAGGTATTTCTGACAAAGCACTTAAGGTGCCCCTGATGATCAGCCAGGTTTGGGATACTCAACCAGGATGGTAAACGCCACTGTCTTATCTGTTTCCTTAACTTCAGTTGCTTCCTAGACTCCGTCTTCAACATATAAATATTTTCAAGCCGCTCTAAAAGTATTATCAGGATTTCCCTGCTGGTTCAGTGGCTAAGACACCATGCTTCCAATGCAGGGGCCCCAGATTTGATCCCTGGTCAGGGGACTAGATCCCACATGCCACAACTAAGACTGGGTGGAGCCAAATAAATCTGTTGTTGTTCAGTTGCTCAGTTGTGTCCAGCTCTTTGTGGCCCCATGGACTGCAGCATGCCAGGCTTCTCCGGCCTTCACTATCTCCCAGAGTTTGCTCAAACTCAACTCCATCGAGTCGGTGATGCCAGTCAAACACCTCATTCTCTGTTGCCCCCTTCTCCTCTTTTCCCACATCAGGGTCTTTTCCAGTGAGCCAGCTCTTTGCATGAGGTGGCAAAAGTATTGGGAGCTTCAGCAACCATCAGTCCTTCCAATGAATATTCAGGGTTGATTTCCTTTAGGATTGACTGGTTTGATCTCCTTTCTGTCCAAGGGACTTGCAAGAGTCTTCTCCAGCACCACAGTTCTCTTTATAGTCCAACTCTTACATTTGTACCTGACTACTGGAAAAACCATAGCTTTGACTAGATGGACCTTTGTTGGCAAAGTGATGTTTCTGTTTCTGCTATTTAATATGCTGTCTTGGTTTATCATAGATTTTCTTCCAAGAAGAAAGAGTTTGTTAATTTCATGGTTACATGCACTGTCTGCAGCAGTTTTAGAGCCCACGAAAATAAAGTTTATCACTGTTTTTATTAAAAAGGTATTATCAGCAGAACCTTCCCTATATCTGATCCCCTCCTGAGTTATCAATGACCTTTTACCTTTTCTATACCAATCAACTTGGAAGAGTGGTCCCCAAGGATTCTTCATTTCTTGTTCCCCCATTCATCCCTCATCTAGCCAATTTCCTCTCTCGATGGTCCCTCCCAATTTTGGATGATCTTAGCTGCCCCCCAGGTTCTCTTCTCTCAGGCTAAACACCCTTCCATCTGTTCTCCACAAAGCTCTCTTGCCTGCTCTGCTTAAAGTCTTCAACTGCTTGACTTTAAGCTAAGAAACAAAAACCAAACCAAACTCCTCACACTGACATACAAGGTCCATTAAAATCTGACTTAGTGCTACCTTCCTTTTCCGTTACTTATTCCCTCTTACACAGCGACCTGTGCTGGATGCACTTTTTATAGATTTTGAAATGAGCAATGTGTTTGGTACTCAGCTCAAGGGCATTCAGCATGGTATCAGACTATATCTGTCTGTCGATTTTTCTCCTCATCCCAAGTGCCTTCAACATACATAAGACAAGGTTGTGAGCTCTGTGAGGGGAGGAATTCTTTCTTCACAGTAACTACTGTAAAGTTGTCACAGGAGAGAAGCTTATTATGAGGGAGAAAGAGAGTCAGGATTGGTTCTGGTCTCAATCTTTGGTAATGAGCAAAATGAAGCTGCTGCTAACTGATATATGGAACATGGCCCATGGAGGTGGTTTGGGTGGGAAAAGAGAAGATTGTAGGTTTGGTCAAGAGTTTGATGTGTCAGTAGGTAGAATACAGTGTTAAGGAGACATCTCTTCATTTTAAACCATCTGTCTTAAGGAGGCCATCAGACTAGGAGTCAGGACACGGACGTTTAGTCACGTTAATACCAACAATTTTTTGTTTGACTTTATGTAGATCAGTTAACTTCTCTAGGCCTGTTTCTCATTTATATAACACTGACGAATATCTTCCCTTGGTATCCATGGTAAGAATAAGGCAAAAGTATAAAACGGTTTATGAGGTACCAAAGAGTAACAGATTGATTTTCCTGTGCGCATTGGATGTTTGAAATCACTACACTTAGTTTCATGAAAATAATACTATTCATCTGTGTAGTCTGTTTCAATAGTCTCCATATACCTGAGACATTTATACGTGCTGATTTCCTAAGCTAAGAAAACCAGTTCTGACTTATAGCATATCACATCTACATACTATTCTTCACTAAGGTTGTTTTCAAAAGCCTTGGTTATTCCATTACAAAGATGAGACAACAAAAGTACAAAAAAAATCCTAGTTCTATTCATTCAATAAGCATTTACTATGTACCTTCTGGGCTGTCCTTGTAGCTTAGGTGGTAAAGAATTTGCCTGCAATGTGGGAGACCCGAGTTTGATTCCTGGGTTGGGAAGATCTCCTGCACAAGAGAAACGTTACCCACTCCAGCATTCTGGCCTGGAGAATTCCCTGGACTATATAGTCCATTGCGTCGCAGAGTCTGACACGACCGAATGGCTTTCACTTTCACTTTCCTATGTACCTTCAATGGGCAAGGGACTGGATTGAACACTTGGCATACAAAAAATAAATTAAAAGGAGTAGAGCATCAAACAGATGTCCAACATAAAAAATTAAAATTCTATAGTAAGAATGGATCATAGAGTAAAGTAATAAAGAGTTGTGACTGGGCTGACACAACTCTGAAGGGCCACCCCAAACTCTAAGTTTCCCTGGGGGTGGCTGAGGACTCCACTGAGGCTGTACTCCAGCCCATCTTCTCCTACTGCTCAATCCTGTCTCCTTCCCTTTCCCCACAGATTGGCAACCTCCATCTCAGAGCCTGCCTCCTAGTAAACCCAATCTGCTGCAAAAGACAAGGAATGCTTAGAGTGAAGTATAGAGAAGTGATAGAAACTAGGGATTTGGAGAAATGAAAGGGATTCCTTGAGGGTACAGCTCAGAGGGCACAAGGAAGTGAAAGAAGAGCAGAAGATGAAATTGAAAGGCCTCCATCGTTGTTTGAAAGGTTGAGGGAAGCAATCAGAGATTTTTGAGAAATGGAATTATAAAGCGAGTACTTTAGAATATCTACCACGTGCAGAATATATTGAAAATGAGGAAGAATAAGAGAAGGGAAACTTTGGAGGAGATTTCTACATTAATTTGTCTTCTAGAAAGGCAATGAAGATTTAAATCTATGGTACTGAAGTGGAGAAAACAAAGGGGATTCAAGACACATCTTTGAACTATGGAATTTAAGCCAAGTTTCCTTTTATTGAAAAGAATAATGAGATCTACATTACAAGTGGGTGTGATGAGCAGGAAGAGGGACACCCAGGTAAATGCCCTAGTCAGCTGTCTTATAAATACTCATTCACTTATGCTCTCATTTGGTCAAAACTGTTAAAGCCTGAAGTCTCAGCGAGAAAAAGATGAGGAAGAATTCCCAGTGTAACCAGGAGAGGGTATCAACAATATATTCCAGACTGGGGAGTAAGTTTAGACGAAAGTGTTCTTGTGTGTTTGATGGTTTAATTTTTGAGATAGCTACTGGATTATCATAGAGAAATATGTGTCCTGAAGTTGGTTCCTCGATAAAATAACTCTGAAACAGGCCACAGCTAGAGAGAGGTTTAGAATTGAGTAGCATGTGGTGGGTGGAGATGGCAATGGTGCCCCACTCCAGTACTCTTGCCTGGAAAATCCCATGGATGGAGGAGCCTGGTGGGCTGCAGTCCATGGGGTTGCTAAGAGTCAGACACAACTGAGCAACTTCATTTTCACTTTTCACTTTCCTGCATTGGAGAAGGAAATGGCAACCCACTCCAGTGCTCTTGCCTGGAGGATCCCAGGGACGGGGAAGCCTGGTGGGCTGCTGTCTATGGGGTCGCACAGAGTCAGACACGACTGAAGTGACTTAGCAGCAGCAGCAGCAGCATGCGGTGGGAGCAGGAGTGCTGTATAAATGGAGACCATTCAGGGAGATAACAGTGTGGGGAGGAAGGTGGTGAAGAGAGGACATGTGGGGACATCTACCTTAGGAAAAAAGAGCCCAAGAAAAAGGATGATAAGGACTGGGCAGAGGAGTTTGGGGATAAGTGGCACAGAACAATTTTATAGAAACTAAGAAGGGTAAAGTTTCCAAAAAGGAAGCATTCATGCCAACTGCTGGATAGCAATCATGTGAAACAGTGGAGGGGGTAACTTGAGATCCAAAGGAAAAATGAGGACTTCCCTGAGCAATCTGGCTCAGTGGTAAAGAATCTGCCTGCAACGTGGGACACCTGGCTTCAATCCTTGGGTCGGGAAGATCCCCTAGAGGAGGGCATGGTGACCCAATCCAGTATTCTTGCCTGGAGAATCCCATGGACAGAGGAGCCTGGTGGGCTATAGTACATAGGGTCGCAAAGAGTCAAAAGCGACTGAAGCGACTTAACGCACATACACACAAGGGAACAATGCTATAGTGAAAAACTAGGACAATCTCAATGTTGAACTGGAGTGGATTGGTTGATTTAACATTGTTACACAATTATACACTGCTGTAACAATAGAGACTTTAGAGAAGTATATTTGTTTTCATAGACACATAAGAATATTCAGAATATACTTGCTAAGTAAAAAACAACAAGAAAACCCAGGCTGTATCCATTACAATCACAGGTATAATGGAAAGAGTATATATACACATGAGAATCTATGTGGCTAGTAAAATCTTCTGAAATCAGTGTAATAGGATTGTTGTAAGAAACCTAGAAGACGAGACTCCAAAGTAGCTCACAGTAGAAGAATAGAACTTGAAGAGGAATCAAAGTAAAGAAAGTTTCCCTTTGTTTGTGTACTTAGTTTTACGTATATACATATGTACACTCACCACCAAACATGAATGTAAATGGAATCATAACCTCAAGAGTCTAGGTTTCTAAGTGACTGAATAGTTTTTTAAATAATTACCACATCTGTTATGATACTA
Organism: Budorcas taxicolor; assembly: GCF_023091745.1. Lineage (NCBI taxonomy): Eukaryota > Metazoa > Chordata > Mammalia > Artiodactyla > Bovidae > Budorcas > Budorcas taxicolor. The sequence continues at coordinate 80,807,518 of NC_068912.1, forward strand.
TCTCAATCACAAAGCTGGATTAATTAGGCATACAAAATCCGAAAGTCCTAGCTTGATTGATTTTATTCTTTCTTTTTTTTTTTTTTAGATAGAACATAGCTTCACATTGCTTTGGAATTAGCATTTTAACAGATGATTTTCAAGTCATTTTAAAGAAAAACAAAAAACCTACAGCACATAGCCAATGCTTGTCATTCAAAGAATGAAGTGATGAAGCCATTGAAATTAGCAGCTTGGTCCACAGCCTCCAGTGCCCATCTGTACCTCCTGCAGCGTTTACGGCTGTAAGATGACTTATAAGTGCCTCTTTCACCCCATGAATCCTGTTTCTCAATGAAGATGCCAACGTGACCAAGATCGAAGTTTGCAACTTCAAATGCTCTTTAAATCAAACACAATAAAGAAAGTCCAGACACACTTTCTTTCAGTGAGAAAGAGTAACTCTCACTTGCACTCTCATCTCAATTGCATAACTCGAGAGAGCAAGAGACAACTTTCCTCGGACTCTTCAAATAAACTCTCTTTAGGGATCAGGCTATGCACAAGAAAATAGCTCAGCAGGAATTTAAAAGAGAGACAGAGAGAGAAAGTGAGAAACTAGTGATAAAAGCAGGAAAGACCCTGAGCAAAACATGACCCCTACCATCATGTAACATATGCACTATTGAACGTCAGCTATTTGTATGGAATCAGGGACAAGGAGTCAATTTAGAAAGTAGAGATGTGGTGGGGTCGTTTTAAGACAAAGAATACACATGTGTGTTGGATGGATGGACACATGACCTAGTTTTGGATAAATGAAGCTAAGAATGGTTTACAATTTATGTGAGTCTGTTTCCAGCTAGTCTGAGAGGCAATCTGAAACTGTGTTATCAATTAGGAACCCATTGATGGATTATATACAGACTGAAAGAGCCTAAGGCTGGACATTTTACAGATGTAAATATCAGACATGTGATAGCCTAGAAAGCACATTAATTCTGCTCTGAAAAGGGGCATGAGCCAGAGAGGAGGGGAAGGGGGAGCTGTGAGGTCACCCTCCCCCATCTCCCACTCCTCTCGTATTACAAATGACTGTTCAAGAATGTGGACTTTGGCTGTAGCCTCTGCCCGGTGGAATGTCACAAAACTTCAAATACAAGCAAGTCCGTTCTCAAATACCTGAATACTGCCAAAAACGGCTTGTAAATCTAGCTGCGTCAACTGTGCTGAGAACAACTCTTGTCAGTTAGGATGTTATATCAATGCTTGGGACGTGATCTTGGAAACAGCCAAATATAAGATCTGATCTCTAACAACCTACCTCTTCCCTGACCATCCTCTTTCTCCCCACCTTTCCCTTGACAAATAAAGACTGTCGTAAAACAGCATTTTGTCAGGATCCCCAGTCATGTGCAGCTGAGTTCTACTCTAAAACCTCTATCACAGAAGGAAATCTTAATGTAACTAACAGGTCTTCAGTGGCTCCTCCAACCTGCTCTCCCTGTCTCCTGGCCTCACTCTCAGCTGAGGGTCTTGCTTCCTAATTCTCTGAGAAAACACAATCACTATTGCAGGTCATGCCCCCAAGTTCCTGATATCACATTGGTCATTATGGGCATTCCACATACCTACTCCTTCTTCCTCCTTCCCATTAAGAATGAATGCTCTGTGCGTTTCCATCTTCCACTTGGAATCCCACCACCTCTTGCCTAATCAAGGATAAGGCTGTAACAACTGTCTCTTTTCACTTCTCACTTTTATCTACCGAATCATTCCCTTTGGCACATGACCTTGCCATAATTTAAAAATATTATCTAGACTCCATGTGGCCCTCTAGCTTTCCATTCAGCAAACCTTTGGAGTTCATGTGCTTAGCGTCTCCTGCTCCATTCTTAAAAGCCTGAGCTGATGAATATCAGCCTTTCTTTTACTGTACGATTCCATCAAATAACCTTTGTCAGATTCACCAGTTAATTGGTGTTTATGTTGCTAAATTTCATTTTCTCAAGACCCTTCATCTTACTAAGGGCCTATTTAGCACAGTTGATCTCTCCCTCTGTCTTGAAACACTTTTGTCATTTGGCTTCAGGCTCTCTTGGTTCTCCTACCAGACTGATTGCCATCTTAGATTCCTTTACTGCTTCCTCTTAGAGTGAACTCTAAGTTGTAAAGTGTCCCAAGACTCAGTCTTTGGACCTCTTGTCATTATTTTTTCCCCATGGCCACTTGCTGTATGATCCTACTGAGTCTCATGATTTAAGTATTACCTATATACAATGAATTTAAGTGATAAATGTCCAGTCTGGCCCATTCTCTGGACCCCAGACTTGTATACACCACTGTTTGTGAGACATTTTCCCTTGGATAACTAACTTTTCTAAAACTGAGATGTCGATTCCTTTCCTCCCACAGAAACCTGTTCTTCCTCACCTCCGCATCAACTCTGTCATTCTTGTTGATAAAGTTAAATATCTTGGAAGTCCTTCCCAACTCTTCTCTTATTCTTAAACATTCTGTACTGGGCACAACTAGGAAAGGGAAAGAGAGCAAATACTGAATCTGGGAAATGAAAGACTCAAGTTCCAGCTCTCTGCCCTGAGCCAGCCTTGGAATCTCCCATTAGAATGTCTCTCTGCCCATTCCATGCCCTTCTATACTCACTTCAATTATTTTTTTTATGAAAAGTATTTTCACTGAATTTTCTTTCTAGTAGTAAATCCAACCTGCTCCAGAAGGTCTCCAGATCCTCCGACCAATTTTTTTTAAATGACTGAATTCATTATATATTGGTCTAGACAAGAAGTGCCTGGTGGAATTTAAGTTGCATCATTTAGCTAACAGCTGTAGTTTTTTAATCCCTAAGCAACATAAAGCTTACAGTTCTTTCTTTCCAGACCTAATAGATTACCTGGTTTGTGTATACAATGCCCAAAGACTAGAATTCTTCCTCTGAACCAATACTGGGTAGGGCTCTAAAAGTAAATATTCTGGGTCTCTGGCTTTTCTCTTGGCTTATACATGTTTCCTGGAGACCTGGAATCTGGGAAATATACTTCTTCATGTATAAGGATTAAATCTTTTATTTCTCCAGTGATGAGGAAAGTCTTAGGACCATTCTGAGCCTCAGATTATTCCTTGGTAAAATCCTAGGACTGAGATTGGTAGGTAATTTCTAGAGGCATTTCTAGCTTTTATTTTTTAATTAATTTATTTTTAACTGAAGGATAATTGCTTTACAATATTATGTTGGTTTCTGCCATACATCAACATGAAGCAGTCATAGGTATACATATGTCCCTCCCTCTTGAACCTCCCTCCACCCATCCCACTCCTCTAGGTTGTCACAAAGCCCCATTTGAGTTTCCTGAGTCATACAGCAAATTCCCACTGACTGTTTTACATATGGTAATGTATATGTTTCCATGCTACTCTCTCCATTCAGCCCAACCTCTCCTTCCCCTGCTGTTTCTACAAGTCTGTTCTCAATGTTTGGGTCTCCACTGCTGCCCTGGAAATAGGTTCATCAGTATCATCTTTCTAGATCCCACATATATGCATTACTATATGATATGTGTTTTTCCCTTTCTGATTACTTCACTCTATATAAAAGGCTGTAGGTTCATCCACCTCATTAGAACTGACTCAAATGCATTCCTTTTTATGGCTGAGTAATATTCTGATAGATATATGTACTACAGCTTCTTCAGCCATTCATCTGTTGATGGACATCTAGGTTGCTTCCATGGCCTATTATAAACAGTGCCAAAATGAACATTGGGGTACACATGTCTTTTGCAATTATGATTTCTTCAGGATATATGCCCAGCAGTGGGATTGTTTGGTCACATGGTAATTTTTTATTCCTAGCTGTTTAACACTTCCAGCTTTTAAAAGGTGAAGGCTTCAGGTTCTGAGGCCCATCACCCAACAGCTGTATACAATAAGACAGAGTGAGAAACGCAGATCGGAACTCTAGGGCAAGAAAGCAGAGACATGGTGCCAATTTGAAGCTGTATGTAACTATGTGCACACGTGTCCTAACCCTAGTAGTAATTACTGTTGCATATGACCGAGTTCTGACCAGACCTATAAGAAAGTTCAACATACAGTCAGTTGCCCATATCCACGGATGTGAAACACACAGATCTAAAATGCCAACTGTATTCTTTATACCTCACCATACATGTAAGGGACTTGTGCATCTGCAGATTTTGGTATCAAGGGGGGGTCCCTGGAACCAAGTATCTGCAGATACTGAGGGATGACTGTACAGCCTCATGGCACTGTTCAGTAGTAGGAAAGTAACCTCATCATTCTTCAAACTGCCTCCTCAAATTAAAAATTATAAACAGGGAATACAAATGAAATTCACCACTTCCTAAATGCAGAGACAATTGGGTCTTGAAGGTAACCTTTAAATGTGAATCTGCTAACGAATGAGATAATAGATTAAGAATCTAGCAAATTACATGGCATAGTTCACAAACAGATGGAATACAGCAAATGCTCAATACATGTCTGCCTTATTTTCTTCTTCCTTTCCCTCTTTCAAGTGTCAGCTTGCCAGAAAGAAATACCTAACTTTAAGAACATATCTTTTTTTCCTTCCAAACTAAATGTAAAGCAATACATTTATTCAAAAATGTGGTGGAAAACAGTTCACCTTTATGAAGTCAAGAGATTACTAACCTGAATTTAAGTCTCGTCCTGGATTGAAGGCCCGGCTATTAACAGTAGTAGATAGTCGATCACAACTAATTGTTCTAGATACATTGGTGTTAAAGTTCCCATCAAATCTGAAACAACAGAAGAGAATCAGCAATATTTATCTGGCCATTATTCAATCCAGAAAGCAAACAAAAGTTAATAGTTCAAATACTGTGTACAGAATAGGTCAGCTCATGAATAGTAAAATTACAATTTAAATATTTTTTAAAATCACTTCAGAGTAGTGTGGGCAAAACCCAACATCTGCATCTAAAGGTTTTAGAAATCAAAATAAATTCTAAGAAGATTAAAAAAAAAAAATCCTTCAAGACAACTTTCCCTGCAGTGAATGACCAGGTACTGGTGATGAAATCATACAGAAAATAGATTTGACAAAATTTAGACCAGAATGACAAACATTCAGACTTAAGCTCTGATGTGACATGTGAAAAAATTCTTTAAATTATTCTGTCTGAAAACCAATGACCAAGCATAAAAACAGACAGTAGTGAAGGAGAAGGAATGGCTGTGGAGTAGGAAAGATCTAGATTTGAATCCTTGCTCTGTCACTTTTACACATGTGAACTTGCATAAATTGTACAATCTGTCTGAGCCCCAGGTTTCTTATCTGGAAAAAAAAAAAAGAAAGAAAGAAATCTACTGATTCATATAGTCACTAAGACTATTTTCCAGTGAATTTTATCCAGAAGTAACAAAAGAGAAAACTCTAGAACTTCTAAATAAGCTATTTTGGATTTCAGATACTGAGACGATTCATGAAGGTTCTAAGAGTTACCTGTAAATAAACTCAATCTGAAATTAGGTTTTAAAAACTAGTGTTAAATGTGTATCTCTGATTATAAATATCATTAACACAGGGAGAGAAGCTCTTACAACGCTGAAGAAACACTTCTAAAAATCAAGATCCACTTTATCATTCACGTGAATGTGGATTTTATGGATCTTTTTAATAAGAACTATTAAATTGAACTGGCTGTATAAGCAATGGGGCTGAGTTTTCAAAGGGTGTGCTGGGTTCCAAAGCAATTTTGTTTTGATACATATCATCTCAAAAGAGGAGACCTTTCAAGAGATTTTAAGAGACTCTTTAGTCCAGTCTCTCATCCAGTATAGAATTATATCAACACTGTCAACTGTGCCTCCAAGGACACAGTTGCTTTACAAGTGTGGTCACTCTTCCTTGGACCTGCTCCAGTTTGTCTAGACGAGAAGATTGCTCCCTCAAAAGCCACAGATGGAGAGAAAAGAAGAGATTAATACATCAGCAGCTGCCAGAGTGTATGCTGGCAAAGCAACATAATCTCACTGTCCTCTCTTGTCTTAGCATTTAACATCTGTGAAGCAAGAGTAGCATTAGACAAGGAACTCACTTGCTCTCCATGCACTAGATGGTCATATTAAATCTATTCCCTCACATACTTTTAAATTAAAGACAGATAATATTTAGGCTTTGTGGCCTACAAGGGCTCTGTCACAATGACCAGCTTCTGCCATTGTGGTGTGAAAGCAGTCAAAGAGAATTTTTAGAGGAATAAATATGGCAGTATTCCAGGAAGACTCAATTTCCAAAAACAGGTGGTGTACCACACTTGTTTCACCACCTCTGATCTAGACTGGGGCAGTCCTACAGAATTTTCTGAGATGATGAAAATGTGTCATTTTTGCACTGTTCAGTATGGTAGCCACACGTGACTACTGAGCATTTGAAATGTGGCTGCTGTAACTGAGAAACTAAATGTTCAATTTTGCTTAACCTTAATTTAAATGTAAACAGTCACCAAATAGTGGCTACCATGTTGGACAATGCAAGTCTAGAAGGTTCTCCTGATTATCTAATCATCCTTCAAGTCTTCGTTCACTTATCACTTCCCCTGAAAAACTGGATTGTGAATGCTTCCCTAGTCTATGTCAAGTGTTTCCATCTTCTCTCAGGGCAAGTGCATAACTTTAAATTTATGGATCCATTTGTATATGTCTTTTTAATTGGACAATACTTCTAAATGCTTTTAATGGGTGGCTTTTTATGGTCCAGGCCATATGAACAGACAAAAGCTCCTTGAGAGCAGATCGCATGTCTTGTCGGTTTTATTCACCACTATGTGTGTATACATATATGTATATGTGTGTATGTATGTGTGTGTGTGTTTATATATATATATATATGTATATAAAACACTAAGCATTGTTCTTGTCAAAAGCAGGCACTCATATTAACTGATCGTCTATGAACATATGTTCTTAGTCCTAGTTTGGATTCCTGCAGAAGGCTCCAGAGGTCTAATAACTGAGGACCATCCCTCAGATAAATGGTTCCTAATTATCTAAAAGTCTAAGCCATATCAGAATCACCTGGCAACATGTTGGGATGCAGATTCCTGAGCTCTACCCTGGAAGATTCAGATTTAATGAGTCTAGGGTAAAGTCCTCCCTGAAATCTGACTTTGACAGGAGGCTCCTGAGGGGTAAGAAGCCCTCCAATCCTGTCATGTAGATTCCTCTAGAAATAAGGCAGTACAAAGGCTTTCCAGGAGCTTCTCCCTGTGCCTCAAAGAGACCAAGGACAGAGGATCTTTCAGTCTGAAGAGAGCAGAGGAGTTCTTAGGTATGCCTAAAACTCATAACTGGACTGTGCTATACTAATCACAAACCTTTTTCACACCTGCCGATCTCCCAGTTGAGGAAAGTGACACCAAGCAACTCACAGCAAATCAGGGACCTAAGAAAGACGTGACCTCATCTACCTCCCTGTCCAAGGATGAGGCACACGTATTGCTTTATATAAGTGACACAGCAAGAACTTGTTAAAGGTGATGGGCGACTCAAGAGAGCTACTGACAACTTCTCCCAGAAGAAAGGTAAGCCTGAAGAGAGCCCTCTTTCCCCGGATGGAGTCTCTATGGCCAGGACCTGTGCCGTCAGCCCCAGCTCTGGAGAGGGTTAAAATCCAGTGCAGCACACATGCAGATTTCTTTGACCACTGTGAAATGATAGTTCACTCCTGAACCAGGGAGACTGGGGAACTATTTTTATGGGCTGTTTTCCTTTCTGTACTGCAAAGATCATCTCTAAGAGCATTAAAGAAAATATTTTCATACCAATAAAACTGCAAGCAAAGTGACACATTAACAAGAGTATGTGCTCAGTAAACATTTGTCAGTCATAAAAAGGGTTCACAATATAGCGCTTGTCATCAATAGCCGGCCCAACTTTCTTTCCCCACTGTGTCCCAACCTATAGTTCTACTCAGATCGTAGTTCTAACCAATACATGTTTTTTCCTGTTGGGTCCCAGCTGTGGTGCTTTTCAGTGTTCATAGTGCCCATGCTACAAAGCCGATTTTCTGATTTTCTTCCCAGGAAGTCCTCTTGTCCGCCCCAGTCTATGAGGAGCCTTTTCTCCTCTAAACTGACTAGTGCCATTCTGCCTCTTATGTCTCTTTTCCCTAATTTTTAAATATTGTTCTATAAACAAGCTTAGCATAATGTCAATAGAGCTGATGTCTGATAGACAGACTGGTTGGTTTTAGATTCTACTTATATCAACAAAATACTAATCAATAAAAATTCTAACATAAGGTTTATTATAAATAATGAGCAAATTATCTCACTTATTTTGCCTTCTCCACACACTAAATAAAAGTATAGTAAGAAAAAAATGCCAAGATATTTTGTTATGGAAGCCTTATTGTTTAATTCTACCACCCAGCCCTCGAATGCCCAATTCTCTCTATAACCTTTCGCATATCTGAGAAGTCTTAATTCTGCCAATGGGATTGTGGGTTATTGAGGATTTGTAGTTCTCTCTTAGGTCCAGTACATTGCTGGGAATGTATAGTTCTCTGTAAGTTTTCTTATTGGTAGCTGAGTGCTGTGGAAGGACAAAAAGCTAAGTCACTGAAAAGCTCTGCCTATTTCATTTAATCATATTCAGAGAACATCTGTGATGAAAAGGAACTGCCACCTGGCAAAAGCATGCTGTGTCGGGGTCAGGAGCATGTCCTCAGATGTACACAGGCCTGAACTGGAGTTGGGTTTAAAATGCTTATTGCTCTCTAACTCTCCCATAGAACTTACATGTTTGCAGCCTACATTTTTCTCATCTATAAGATGGTTTATCTATTTTGTAACCAGAAAATAGCTCTGAAGAGTCTTGTACATAGTAAACATTTAATAAATAATAACAATGAATATTAGGTGTATTAGTAACAGTAACAGTTAACAGCGCCCATGTTTCATTGTATCAAGAATATTCCAAGTGTTTTACACAGATTAACTCATCTAATCATAACAAACCTGAGAGATACGCTATTATTATTTCATTTAAAGACCAAGAAACCAAGGCACAGAAATGTTAATTAAGAAGTCCAAGCTTCACAGCTAGGAAGTAACAGGATCAAGATATGAACATATATTCAAGCTCTCCTTTATAATGAATATATTACACTGTATCTCAATAAAATCAATAAATTGTCATTAGCATTATCTAAAACAGCTGCAGTACAATTCAACTCTCTCAAAGAAAAGGATTACTCTAAAGGCTTGTGGGGCTTAGGGGAAATCTTTGCTTTTTACTTAATAGGAAATGACAGTTGCTAAGCATAAGGCACACAATGGATAGCTGCAGAGAAAGAACTCTACGGACAAAGATGAGGAAGATGGAGAAGATATAATATTAAAGACAGCTATTCTCAATCAATTATAGATAACATAGATTTTTTAAATGTTCACCACTGGCATACCTTTGGAATGTTCCATTTTGGGGTTACTTTTTATTACTGCACTCCAGAAAAGCCTCAAGGTCCCTTTCCATTCAAATCTGAATTTGAAAGGTTTCTGAAATCTGAGAGGTTTCAAGGCAGCAGAGGCGGCTATAAGTTCCAGATGGACAGAAGAGTGAGCATGTCCACTCTCCACACAGAGAAGAGACACAGCTCATAGCAACTTCTCTCTTTTTCCTAGTGTTAACATTCTCCTCTGGGAGAAAGAACCTGGCATTCTGGTCATCTGACAGCTTAAACAAATGGCTTATATACACCAAAGGTAAGATAAAAATAGGAGACCAAAAAGAGGAAATATCACCAAATTCTGAAAAATTCTCCATGGGACAGTGAATTTCAGGTGAGTGCTAAATAACATAATAGACAATGGCCACAGATGTGAGCAATGCATAAAACCATAAAACAGGGCTCAGAGAAGCCCCAGCTGGTAACGTATAAACACACAGCCTTCCAGAGATCAAACCTGATCCCCAAAAGCACGTCAAATACCTGAAGACATTCTTTTTCTGAAGAAATCCACCCTGCTGTTTGAGAATTAAATAACCACTTTGCAGGAGAACCTCAGCCAGAGGGCAATATGACCTCTCCTCTAGTTAGCTCACAGACTTAAGTTTGCTAGGAAAGGATGAAACAAAATTCAATTCTTGCTCCCTGGGTAATCCGAACATAGTGAATACTGGTGGTTTTAAATTAATTTATTTCTATCAACTGCTAACATTCTGATACTTAAAGGATTCAAGGACAAGACAACCACTCTCCTTTCTCCTGCATATTCCATGGAATTCTCTAAGTGGCAATGGTTGTACAACCTCTCAATTTTCTTGAGTCTCCTCACACATGAGGAGCATCCACTCCCCAACTGAACTAACATGAAGCATGCAGAAACAAACCTTATCCTGTTTCTATGGTTGCTGACATTGCTGATGTGCAAGCAGGTATGGGAGCAGGTGTCAACAGGGGGCTTGGAGATACAGGAGCATGGTGTGTTCCGAGCTGGTGAGTCAGTCGGGAGAAGTAATTTCATGAGCAAAACCCCTGTGACTATCTCTCCCTTTCTACTCAGCCACACACACTAATGTTAGCTTCTCTTTTGAACTCCAAACACCCATAACTTCTTATGGAAAACTCTGAACAAACTTTTTGGCCAACCCAGTAGAACTTGCTTAGCACCATCCCAGTTACCTGAGTTATCTCCAGGCCTCAGTGGAACAGTTGCCTTGCCTAAAATGAGACTACATTTAATGCACACGTGCCTTTTAGAAAAAATGATTTCTAAGAAGAAATGTACTATTTACCCTGATTGGGAGACTGTGAGAAATGCAAAGTTCATGCTTTTAAACCATTATGAAAACATGTCAGTTCTCTTAAGGGTTACCTAAAACATTTTTCATTGAGAAATACATAAGCTGCCAGTCACATTAATAAAATTTTAGCTTTTATAAGGTCAAGAGCTGATAAAATTATAGATTTTCATATAAAATAAACAGGCAATTCAACTTATCTTTGCATATGGCCTTTAAAAAAGTCATAACAATAAGAGAATAATCCTATATAAATCTCCTGTAGACTTTCTCTCTAAAAGGGGGAGATATTGGATTATGACTGCTTTCTGTATTTATTTTCATAAGATAAAACTAGGGCCTGAAATTTAGTTTCAAGAGAAATAACTCCATCTTTCCTACCCCCTCAAGTTAATAAAAAAAAAAAAGAAAAAACTTCCTTCTGGATTTACTTTCATGAACAACTGATCGAAACTGCATCCCGAGGGAGAAAACAGAACTGTGACTCCCACTTTGATCTCTTCCCCATGGAGAAATTCACTCCCTGCCTGGCTTGCAAGATGTTCATTTGATTGACGTTTGCTCTGATGTGCAAACTGCTTTGAACTTCAGACATTTAATTCCCATCAGGCTGCAGTCATTTTTATTCTCCTTCAACAGGATTTACAAGCAGGAGATCAGCAAATGTAGAAGATAAAATAAATTTGCAGAAGCTTTGAATCTTACATCAAAACAGTGTTCAAGTGAGTTCCAATTGGATTTCATTCAGCCTCGGTTCACAGTGTAAATCAACTTTTCAGTGGAGTCCCAGTTTAGAAAGGAAAAGATACAAAAGAGAGAGAGACATACACCAGTTGGGGTTTACTTCCGGAATCTGTTTCTTGGTCTTTGTTTAAATTTCCTATGGAAGGTGATTTGCCAGGCAAATCACTTAAAACCCTGGGTTTTCCTCAACATTTCCAGGCAAAGTCTGACCAATTTATCATGTAGCACAGAAAAACCACACCCATAGTGTGAGTTCCGAGGGTGCTGCTGAAATGTGGTATTGTTCACGGGCATGTTTTAAAGGTAATAATTTAAAAAGCAAATCCCTGTGGATATCTCAGAAGAGCAAGGCTTACGCTGATAGTTGAGTCCATAAATAAAGCCAATATGATGACAGCTAATGGGGTAGGGAATTTTTTTTACTTGTTTTCTTGTTTTTAATCACTGCTAGAGACAGGCACGAGGGTGTTTCTTTTTTTTAAAGACCACCACAGTTACACACCTTTTCTTGAGGAAGCAAAATCTGGTATGGGCTCAGAAGCTGGTGTGGAACAAATGTGCTGAGGCTTGTGATGGATCTCCCAGCCCACGGCAGACCCTTGCTGCTGGGTGTCACCAAATTACCAAGTTCCATTTTAAGAGCAGTGGACATTTGCGGGGGGGGGGGGGGGGGGGGGGGCGGGGCAGAGGGGAAGCAAAGATGGCAAAACCCAGCAGCTACAGGAGAGTTTGAAACGAGGTCCAGTGGTTAAGAGGTTTCCCTGGTGGCTCAGTCGGTAAAGAATCCACCTGCAATGCGGGGAACCCAGGTTTGATCCCTGGGTTGGGAAGATCCTCTAAAGGAGGACATGGTAACCCACTCCAGCATTCTTGCCCAAAGAATCCCCATTGTCAGAGGAGCCTGGCGGGCTACAGTCTATGGAGTTGCCAAGAGCTGGAGATTACTGAGGGACTAAGCACATCGGTGGTTAAGACTTCACCTTTCAATACGGGAGGGTGCAGGATTGATACCTGGTTTGGGGAGCTAGTGCCACGTGCCTCATGGCCAAAAAATCAAAACATAAAACAGAAATAGGATTGTTACAAATTCAATAAGGACTTTAAAAAATGGTTCCCATAAAAAAAAAAAAATCTCAAAAAAGGGAGGTCTGGACATAAAAAACATCCGAGTAACAGCCCAACAGTGCCTGGTTTACTCAGATATGACAGGGAGACATTTCATTTCACCTCCATTCAACCAGGTTCCCACTCATTCTTTCTGGGAAGTGTCTGCTCTCCAAATATTTGAGCAACACCAGTTGAAAAGAATTAAACAAGAACCCCCTTATCTTCCACTTAACCACCCATGAGAATAAAGTTAAACAAAGAAAGAGCTAAGATAAAAATCAAACATCTGCCCTGGCAAATATTTAAACTCTGTTTGAATGGTGGAGGAAGGGGTAAGAGTGGGGTCACTTCAAAAAGGAACTATCACATTTATAAAGTAAATGATACTCAACTCCCCCCAATGGAGTTTACTTATTCAAACACCTAAATTAATGGGCAAACTGAAAAGCTGTCAAATAACGTGTAATCATGTTCCGAGAAATGGTTTTTCCTTCCATCTCTGCAGAGATTGAAGAGATAAGTCACATTCTTTCTGTTCTTATCAGTAATAAGGATTAAATCTTCAGGGTTCAGCAACCCAGACAGAGTGGAAACAAGGCTGGTTTCGAATGCCCTTGGAAGGTAAGGCTTAGAGCAATCAAGCATCTCTCTCTGTGTAAGAATCTAAGTATCTAAGTCACATTTCTTTTTTACCATTCCACACCCCTACCTCCCCACAGCAGATCGCTGGCAGAAAGCCCTGCTGTGATCTGTGTTTTGCTTCTAGAATTCCATTCAAACTGCTTTCTCACACAAGCTTGGAAAATGGCAAAGGTGACACCTAGGGGAACTGGAAGTGAATCCACAACCACGTTAAACATTTGTCCTTTAACTTTCTTGTTACCAGGTTTGGGCAGGAATGCACGAAGAAGAAGAAAGAAAGGTGTCTGGAAAAATAAAAGAGAAAACAGACAGCTGGGCAGAGGAGTCCACAGGCTCCCTTTGTGCCACCCCCGTCCACCCTACTACTTGACTTCTAACGAGGACTTCGTACATGTTTCAGTTGTTTATATACTTTCTCCTTTGTAAAGAGATCCTTTCCCATGTTTATCCCTAGAACCTAGCCCAGAGTTTGCCTGTGAAGAGTACAGCTGTAGTAAATGCTGAATGACAAAATGCAGAAAACCGAAGAGGCTGAGACTTGCCAGGACTAGAGTCAAGAGCTTGTAAATGCGTATGTTTTCTTCCCACACATACGCTGGGTACTTAGTAAATAGCAGACGACTGTGAGTGGTATGACACAGACATCAAGGAGAAGCACTAAGAACTTCAGTTAGCAGATGACTGTGGAGATGAACTGGTTCAAATCTGCCAGGCACATTCGTGCTGGAGTGAGACAAGGCTTCTCCAGATCTCCGTTCTGCAGAAGGAACATGAAACATAAGATGTGGAATACTTATGGCTCATGCGTCCTCAAAAGGCATGACCGACCCAGTATTCAAAAGCTAACAAAGCTGTGAGTTGGAAGACAGCTGGCTCCACATCATACCAGACCAGTCAAGTTGCCCAGAAAGATTACAGACACAGTGATTTTTAAATCGTGACCTTCTTTGATACATTTTGGTATTCTTGCACAACAAAAACAGATGAAAACTTCAAGGGAATGCCTCTGTGATAACAGGGTATATTTCTTAGAGCTGGGCAAAATGCACTAGGCAGTTTCATTTGGAAATCAGATAGACAGATAAAAAGGAAGGAGAAAAATTTCAAGACCAACTCTCCCTAAAATCCATAAAAGGCCACTGATGAAAATCAGTATTCTAAGCAGTGTGGCAGGTCTCCTGTCCTTCCTCCAGCGAAGGTTAACAGGAAAATTCAGAAAGCAGGACTGTTATCAGACTCAAATACAGGTGTTTTCTACTATGAGTGTGCTCATCAATAGCCCTAAGGATACAGATACTTATCTACACACACAAGGAAATAACACAAACTAATGCAGGAACATAGTTTGAAGACTGAGAAATACAATTGAAATTTGCTGTATCAGGGAACTCAAACAGAGGCTCTGTAACAACCTAGAAGTGTGGGGTAGGGAGGGAGATGGGAGGGAACATATGTATACCTGCGGCTGATTCATGTTGATATTTGCAAGAAAACAACAAAATTCTGTAAAGCAATTATCCTTCAATTAAAAAAATTTTTAAAACAAGAAAAAAAGACTGAGAAATACACTAAACAGACTGTGGAAGCTTCATATTCAGCCAATTTAGAAACTTTAGAGGGTCATACAATAACCTCAAATGAAATTCTAAGAAGGGATACATAGTTCAGCATTTCAGTTGGCAGATAAGCCATTTCAATTTTACTACTGGTCAGAATAGTCTACCATTAAAAGAAAAATGGTTTGTAATCAGGAAACCTAGGTTCTACACTCAGCTGCCCTGAGTCTTGACACAACCTCTCTGAGCCTTCATCCTCATGTGCAAAATGGAGGAGAGGGATTGTACTCCGCCAGGCTGTCCTGAAGATCATAGGAAGAATGTAATTTTAGTAAAATAATGTTTATAGAAGAAAGTATTTAACTGAAGTTTAAACATATGTAACTCTTTTACATAAGTTAAATATTGTAACTGAATCACCCTTCTGAAATGTAAAGCATTCTGCAAAATCCTTGTTGAATTCCTAACTAGACTCAAGTCCTTCTGGTAACAATAGCCATACAGGCTGTATCTGTAACATTTTACCAGACTGCAGGTAATAATAATTTTTAAGTGGATTGGAGATGAATATGTGAGATAAGACAAGGAGAACACTTGAAAGACAGATTCATCATTCAGTACTTTGAGGGCAAAAATACAAATACACTCTCCTGGGATAAGACCAGAACCTTTGATAAAATTAAACTTGTATCAAGAACCATGCTTGTCACTTTATTGGATGTTGTGTTACCCAAAGGATAAAAGAATAAAACCATTACAGTAAGAACTCCTGGCTAACTCACAGTGCTGTGAATAGTAATAATAAAAAATAAGATGTACATAGACATTTTTTACTATTGTTTCATGTGAAACACCTTAAAATATGGCTGGAAAAAAAAGGATTTGCCCACAAATGGGTCAGCTGTTACGCCTAGAAACATCTAATCCAACTGTGCATCAGCACAACATTAAAACTATACATTTGCAATTGGCCCTCTCTTCTGAAATGTCATGCATATAACATAGTTGTGGGGGTGAAAATATCTGTGGGATGAAAATAAAGTAATGCTACATGCTCAATTCAACTTCTTGCCAAATCTCTCCCAAGAATGATCTACGTGTGACTTTTAAAATCAGCATGTTCATACTAAATAAATCTTCCTTCTAAATACCTTTTGCTCTTATTTTCATTTGTTGGTTAACAGATTCTTCCCCTCTGAGATGTTCAATTTAAAATTTAGAATAATCTTTAAAAGTCTTCCTTCCAACCCAAATCTCCAATAAAATCTAGTGGTAAAGTCATGTCAGACTCTTCTGCGACCCATGGACTATAGCCCACCAGGCTCCTCTTCCATGGAATTTTCCAGGTAAGAATACTGGAGTGGGTTGCTATTCTTTCTTCAGGGGATTTTCCTGATCCAGGGATAGAACCTGTGTCTCCTGCATTGGCAGGCAAATTCTTTACTGCTGAGCCACCAGGGAAGCCCCTATACTTCCTGTCTACATGCAATATTCTATGGAATGCACAACCACCCAGGACATCACATACATACATCCCTTCTTGGCTGTTTCAGCAGTATCTTCCCCTCTCAAGTTATTCAATGCTTTATGATGCTTTGCTATTTTCTGATCTGAAGCATCCTTCTTCTAGATCTGTCTGTAGGAATTCCACTCTTGAAGACCTCAGCGACCACTCTTCAACCAAACTACAGAGACCTCTATTCATAATCACTCTTTCTTCAAAAGAGTCTTTGGGTTTTTCATGACACTTGACACAGCCTACTTAGTTTACTCTGCATCCTCTAAGCTCCTAAGGTACAAACTATTTTATTCATCTTTACCTAGTGTCTAAGGCAACGTCTGGCACCTTAACTGCTTTGAACATGACACAGACAAGTTGAGTTAAAAGTGATATATACACGGATATTTGGAAATTTTGTGTGCTTAAACTCACTCCACATGCAATTATCAGTACTGTTATAATTATTCATGTCTAATATTATTATCATCATTATCAGTTCAGTTAACTAATAACTGAGATAACTGAGTCAACAGCAACTTAAGTATCCCATCAGAGCTTAGCACAATGGAATAATACTCAGGTGAAATTGATGACTACCATGAACGGGCATAAAAGTACTTGAATTTCTGCCTAGAGTTAAAGTATCTCAGTAATTCTGACATCATCATCATCACTACCTATATTCAAACTAAAGACCAACTCAGGTTTCTTACCATGCATGAACTCTCTCCACAATTGTATATTGAGGACCTGTTCAAGCAAGGTACTGAATACAAAGTTGACAGAAGAAAGATAAAGGGCACACAGAATAGAAATATGACTTAGAACCTGGTATCAGCCACTCTCACAATTACCCAGAATCAGTCTTAGCTACCTTCAATTCCTCCCTCTCCCAACACCCAGTAGTGGTATGCAGGCCCTAGCCAACACCAACAGACAAGTTCAGGCCCCTCTTGTTCATGGCCTATGTAAAGGAAATCAGACTAGGTCTTCTAGTTGTTATATGGCAAACAAGTAAAATCTCCTAAAAGAGGACCATCGTTTCTTTTCTAAAATGTTAAATTCTCTCAAACAACTACTATTTACTTAGTGTTTACAGTACAGTACTCAGACGTTCGGTCACGTCTGACTCTTTGCGACCCTATGGCCTGTAGCCTGCCAGGCTCCTCTGGCTATGGGATTCATCTAGAAAGAATACTGGATTGGGTTGCCATTTCCTCCTCCAGGGGATTTTCCTGATCCAGGATCGAACACACGTCTCTTGGGTCTACTACATTGGCAGGTGGGTTCTTTACCACTGAGCCACCTGGGAAACCCTACTGAGTGTCTGCTATGTGTTAAAGACACATGGCAGCAAGAAAGGAATTGTGCTTCATTTCATTCACAAAGCTTAAATTCTCCTGAATGAAGTTCAGTTACTCATTCTAGTATCTGAGGTTCTCTATGATCTAACATTAATTCAACTTCTCAGCTGCCTTTTCCATCACTTTTCCCAATATAAGATCCTCATCAGTGCTCCTGGCGATTTCCTTCTGTGGGGCTTTCTTTAAATTGACCTTCCTCTCCTGGAAAGTTCTCCCTCCATATTCCTATATGTGAACATCCTTTTCCTACACCATGATTCAGCTGAAATGCTTCTCCCATAAACCATCTTATAAATGTTTCAGTTCAGTTCAGTTGCTCAGTCGTGTCCGACTCTTCATAACCCCATGGACTGCAGCACACCAGGCCTCCCTATCCATCACCAATTCCCGGAGTTCACCTGAACTCATATCCATTGGTCGGTGATGCCATCCAACCATCTCATCCTCTGTCATCCCCTTCTCCTCCCACCTTCAATCTTTCCCAGCATCAGGGTGTTTTCAAATGAGTTAGTTCTTTGCATCAGGTGGCCAAAGTATTGGCATATCAGCTTCAACATCAGTCCTTCTAATGAACACTCAGGACTGATCTCCTTTAGGATGGACTGGTTGGATCTCCTTGCAGTCCAAAGGACTTTCAAAAGTCTTCTCCATCACAGTTCAAAAGTATCAGTTCTTTGGCACTCAGCTTTCTTCACAGTCCAACTCTCACAGCCATACATGACTACTGGAAAAACCATAGCCTTGACTGGATGGACCTTTGGTGGCAAAGCAATGTCTCTGCTTTCAAACATGCTGTCTAAGTTGGTCATAATTTTCCTTCCAAGGAGTAAGCGTCTTTTAATTTCTTGGCTGCAGTCACCATCTGCAGTGATTTGGGAGCCCAAAAAAATAAAGTCTGTCACTGTTTCCACTTTTTCCCCATCTATTTGCCATAAAGTGATGGGACCGGATGCCATGATCTTAGTTTTCTGAATGTTGAGCTTTAATCCAACTTTTTCACTCTCCTCTTTCACTTTCATCAAGACGCTTTTTAGTTCTTCTTTGCTTTCTGCCGTAAGAGTGGTATCATCTGCATATCTGAGGTTACTGAGATTTCTCCTGGCAATCTTGATTCCAGCTTGTGCCTCATCCAGCCCAGCGTTTCTCATGATGTACTCTGCATATAAGTTAAATAAGCAGGGTGACAATATACAGCCTTGACGTACTCCTTTTCCTATTTAGAACCATGTCCAGTTCTAACTGTTGTTTCCTGACCTGCATAAATGTTTACTTTTTAAAATTAATGAATGAGTAATGTAACCTTTGTAGGCCTTGTTGCATCATATCATCTCCCTCCCCACCCCACCCACCAGATTGCTCTCAAAAGTGTGAAGAAAATTACCTAATCAGTCTAGAATTTGCAAATTTGAGCAGCAGGAAAAGTTGTCCATAATGTCTGGAGTATATGCAAACTGTTCAGCTTACAGTTGAGGAAACTAAGGACTAAAAAGGTTAGGTGAATTTTCTAAGATTACACAGCAAACAGGTAGAGCAGATGGCCATCTGGTCTTAAGACCATATTCCTATGATATAATCTATATCTCAGCTGAATTGAAAATGAAAGGAAAAATATCTTTACCACTTAAGATATTTTTTGCTACCATGGTAGTGACTGAATTGATTTAAAAATGAAATATTTATAAAGAGGCTTGCTGCTGCTGCTGCTAAGTGGCTTCAGTCGTGTCCGACTCTGTGCGACCCCATAGATGGCCTCCCACCAAGCTCCCCCATCCCTGGGATTCTCCAGGCAAGAACACTGGAGTGGGTTGCCATTTCCTTCTCCAATGCATGAAAGTGAAAAGTGAAAGTGAAGTCACTCAGTCGTGTCCGACTCTTAGCGACCCATGGACTGCAGCCCACCAGGCTCCTCCGTCCATGGGATTTTTCAGGCAAGAGTACTGGAGTGGGGTGCCATTGCCTTCTCCAAAAAAGTGGCTTACCTCCTTTTAAAAATGAAACAAAGCTCATGTTTCAGTTCAGTTTTAAAAAAAGCAAATGGAAGATGGTATAGAGATTCCTTAGAAAACTAGAAATAAAACCACCAGATGATCCAGCAATCATACTCCTAGGCATATACCCTGAGGAAACCAAAATTGAAAAAGAGACATGTATCCCATTGTTCACTGCAGCACTATTTACAATAGCTAGAACATGGAAGCAACTTAAGATATCCATGAACAGATAAATGGATAAAGAAGTTGTGGTACATATACACAAAGGAATATTACTCAGCCATAAAAGGAACATCTTTGAGTCAGTTCTAATCAGGTGGATGAACCTAGAACATATCATACAGGGTGAAGTAAGTCAGAAAGAGAAAGATAAATATCGTATTCTAACGCATATATACAGAATCTAGAAAAATGGTACTGAAGAATTTACTTACAGGGCAGCAATGGAGAAACAGACACAGAGAATAGGCTTATGGACATGGGGAGAGGGGAGAAGAGGGCGAGATGTATGGAAAGAGTAACATGGAAACGTACATTACCATATGTAAAGTACATAGCCAATGGGAATTGGCTATATATCTAAGGAAACTCAAACAGGGGCTCTGTAGCAACCTAGAGGGGTGGGATGGGGAGGGAGATGGGAGGGATGTTCAAAAGGGAGGGGATATATGTACGTATACCTATAGCTGATTCATGTTGAGACTTGACAGAAAACAACAAAATTATGTAAAGCAATTATCCTAAAAAAAAAAAAGCAATCATAAACTGTGATCTCATGCTCTGAAGTCCCTAGAGAATCCTAAGGAGAGTAATACAGGAATCTGAACACTCTGAGTCAACATATTAATCATCAAAATTAAAAATAACTCTCTGAGTAACTTATTTCTAGTTCCCATGTCAATGATACTTCAGGAACTTAAAATGTGAACATACAAATGCCTTAATGCCTATTCCCACAATAACTATTCAATTAGCCAACATTAATTGAGTGAGGATAAGAGAACTGACTTCTATTTGGAGACGCAAAAAAGAATAAAAATGTGAATTCATCTTCCCAGGATTTCCTCCCTGGTTTACCCATTGCACTCTTCCAGTCTTCTTAAATAAAGACATTAAAAGTAAAAAATAAGAACACCAAGAGACAGGAACACCTACAGAAGAAATTGAGGAAGGGAGGAGGAGACAAATGGAATTAAGAGATGTCGAAGACAAGATTATTGACTGGCTTATTAAAAAAAGTCGAGGGTTAGTGACTAAACAACGGTTTCAGATGTACAGAGCACATTCCCATTTCTGTGGCAGGTTTCAGAAATAGATATTTTTGGTATATGCAAAAGGTGACTATATATAAATGTGACAGAACAAACATGTATGTTTAAGATGGCATATCAGGGAAGGCACATGGATAAGACATTTATTAAATTTATTAATATTATATAGTCTTCTCAGATTGGAAGCTGCAAAATCACATGCTAATGTGGGCCAAGCAGGTAATGAAAGTTAGGGGAATGGGTTGGGTGTGAAGCAATAGGGAGTAGTGGAGACTGTGGTAAAGGGGAGCATACAGGCTGTGTCTTCAAAGGGAGCTGCTCTTCATAGGAGCTGACTTTGCCCAGGGGGATGTAGACTTACCACTGTCATATCTTCTGAATTTAGAGAGAACAGAAATTTGGTAATTCCCCCGAAGTTTCAATGTTGCCGACAAATTAAAAAACTTAAATTTAAAAATCTTTAAAATATCCTGTGGGGCCAAGCAAAGCACATCTGTAGGTGAGATGTAGTCATGAGCATTGTGATGAGTTTTTACATGTGTGCAATCCTTGCAAGGGAGCCCAGGATCTTATGGACCCTCCTTACCTAACCCTCTAAAACACAAAGGGAGCTATTAATTAAATTATATGAGTAAATAAACTCATTCTCAAAATTATGCTGTTAAAGTGATACCATTGAAAATGAGTTTGCTGTAGATTAAGTCATAGCCTGTCCCCCTCGCATTAGACAATATCAATTCTTCAGATCATTCCTTCAGTAAATGTTGATGGAATATCTAATCACTATACAGGACTCTGTACAAAATAATTAATTTCTAGGATTCCTGAGGAAGAAAGATGACGGGTCTGAGAAGGAAAGTATCAAAATCATCTGAAAAATCAATTTTCTGCTGCTTTGCAGGTTCTCTCTGTAGTCATCACAGTATAGCCTTCAGGGTGTATTCTGCAGAATATTCTATAAAAGAATATTCTCTCTCTTCAGAACTGGGTATGTTATCTTATTTTTTAAAAAAATATGCATTATCGTGAGACTTCCTGGTGGTCCAGTGGTTAAGACTCTGCATTCCCACTGCAGGAGGCATGGCCTTGATCCCTATCAGGGAACTAAGAGCCCACGTGCCCTGTGGTGTGGTCAAAAGGAAAAAAAAGAAGAAAAACGATTATCAAGTCTTAGTGACAAAAATCAAATATGGATTATATATCAGTAAAAATAAAATTCTAGGCCTAGAAAATAAAAATTAGTAATTGGATAAAAAAATCAATCATAAAAATATTGGCCAGGTAACTAACTTGTCTTTAATAAAACTGGAGAAGCAAGATCAATGGGCTACAGACACAATGTTAGTAATAAATACCTTAAGTGCTCTTGGGTCAGTGTTACATTTTTAAAAATGTTTACAGGGCCTAAATATTTAAGAATGTTGTTCATGTCTGACTTTTTGCAACCCCATGAACTGTATCATGCCAGGCTTCCCTGTCCTTCACTGTCTCCTGGAGTTTGCTCAAACTCATGTCCATTGGGTCAGTGATCCCATCCAACCATCTCGTCCTCTGTTGGAGTCTTCTTCAGCACCACAATTTGAAAACATCAGTTCTTTGGCGCTCAGCTTTCTTTATGGTCCAACTCGCACATCCATACATGACTACTGGAAAAACCATAGCTTTGACTATATGGACCTTGTCAGCAAAGTGATCTGTCTGCTTTCTAATACAGTGTCTAGTTTTCTCATAGCCTTTCTTTCAAGGAGTATGTGTCTTTTAATGTCATGGCTGCAGTCACTGTCTGCAGTGATTTGGAGCCCAAGAAAATTAAATCTGCCTGCTTCCATTGTTTCCCCATCTATTGGCCATGAAGTGATGGGATTGGATGCCATGATCTTAGTTTTTTGAATGCTGAGATCCAAATGTAAAACTAACAATCCCTTATTTCAAGTCCAGTTGCTTATGTTTATTGTAATGGCAATATTATCATAAATGCATGTGGCCAGTTCACGGGTATAAAGAGTTTGCTTTATAAAATGGCAAAATCTTACAGTTTAGAAGGATTTTTCTCAACAATCTTCAGTCCCGTTTTCATTAACTTCAGTAGTTATTTACATCAGTTATCTTTAAGGCTTTGGTTACATTCACTTAATATTTTCATTTAAATTAATGCATTTTAAAATTTAGGTGTATTTATTTTAAAAAGAAATTTTATGTTATTTCCATAAGAGAAAAAACATTATCTTGACATAGAGCATAATATAAACTGTTTTTAGTCATGTTCTTAAATTGCTTCCCAAGACTGGCAGTTCTCCCTTTCTGCATTTAATTCCAACATGAACTCCCTGAGACTTAAAATGTAGACTTTTTCAGAAGGATTGAAATATAAGAAAGAGAGAACTGCAAATGTCCTCAGTAGGATAACACAACAGTTAGAAAATGTAGATTAAAGCATTTTATGAGAAACTGGAAAAGGAGCAGCTAAGGATTCCAACCCTGGTTTACAGCAATAACTTACTCTTAACTCTTCCCATATTTGAACCTTCATTAAAAAGGTAAGAGGCCCTTTTAATTTTAAAAACTGTTTGTGTTTAGTCAATGGCTAGAAAAGCATCAGCTCAGTGTTCACTGCAAAAATTCCTACATACATTCCCTGGTAAGAGAGCCTTTTGCTAAGCCAAGAAGACTCTGTCTAAGAGAAGGGTAGTTGTCACTTGCCATTTTCAGCTGCAGACTGTTGTGATCAGATCTTTGTTTAAGATGTCGCTAGAGGGAACATGTGTTTTGTCATCCATATATCTTCTGATTGCTCAGCTTTATCATGAGAACTGCTCTGGTTGTACAAGATTCACCCCAAATGGCAGTTCCTGGCTCTGTCAGCTACTCCTAGTGAGGAGAGAAGACTGCGTTGCCGCTCCACAGTGCTTCTGCACTCAACACAAGTCCAGCATTTAGAGGAGTGCTAACCTGCTTGCCCAGCACATTAGGAGTGTAATTCGAGTCTCTTAGATGTCAAACTAAACTAAATGAGAGATTCCTGGAGGGCAGAAACTAACTTTATATTTTATTATATTCACTTAAAGGCAGATCACTGGTTATTGCCGAACGTCTGGATGACCTGCATTTCAGACTTCAACCCTTATCTCAGCATATTCAAAATGTAAATCACTGTCTTTACTCCAAAACATTCTGAGGTAAGTCTTTCGAAACCTTCAAAGTATACATGTGTGTAAGCATGTAGCGCCATTTTCACAAGCAAGGCAGAAAATTCTATTCTATGGCATGGTTACATCTTCTGTTATCACTTTTATGCATGGGATATAATTTCCTTTACTTATCTATTATTAGAAATTTAGAATATTTACAATATTCTCTATTCTAAATGGCATTACAGTGACTTTTTAAACAAATTTATCTTTACAAACATGTCTTTATTCTCCTCCAAATGACCAGATCAAACAATATGCACATTTTTTAAATAAGAAAATTGAAGTATAGTTGATTCACAATATTCTGTTAGTTTCAAGTGTACAAAGTGATTCAGGTATGTATCTTTTTTTGTGATTCTTTTCCATTGTATAGGCTATTACAAGGTATTATGTTATACAGTAAATCCTTGCTGTTTATTTTATACATGGTAGTATCTGTTAATCCCATACTCCCAGTTTATCCCTTTCTCCCTTTCCACTTTGGTCACCATAAATTTGTCTTCTATGACTGTGAGTGTATTTGTTTTGTAAATAAGTTCATTTGCATCATTTTTTTAGATTCCACTTGTAAGTGCTATTGTGCAGTCTTTGTCTTTCTCTAACTTACTTCACTTAGTATGATAATCCCTAGGTCCAAGAGGGACACCTCTTTTCCCCATGCCATGCAGCTTGCGGGGGTCTTATCCTTACTTACCAGGGATCAAACCTGCGGCCCTGGAAGTGGAAGTGTGGGGTCCTAACCACTGAACTGAAAAGGAGCTCCCCAGTATGCACACAGAACCCTCTGTGAAGCAATCCATCTGGTATACTTCTCTGCTTGGAGGAACCAGAGCACCTCTCTGCTGTGTCACGGTTTGCTCTCACTGTTTAATTATGTTCAGTATTTGGTCCCATCCAATAATAGTTAAATTTCTCACCCCTGACTCATCCCCATATTCAAGTCATTTCAGATTCCAGCACATAGTAATCAAACACAATTGTGAGGCACTGGGATGAAAATGGACGAACTGTAATCCCAGCCCAGAAGAGCCGGGGAGGCATACCCATAGCAACATGTGGTCCGTTCAGTTCTGCACTGTAATAGAGGCGATGGAAACTCACTATGGGGACAAACGTGAGGGAACAATGAATTCTTCCAGGGGCAAAGGTGAAGGAGGAGAGGGGGGAAAAAAGAGAGGTTATAGGAAGCTATGGAGTGAGACAAATGGTTATATTGCTTGTTGAAACATTAATAGAAATTCATGAGGTGGGAAAAAAATGGCAAGGTGACATACTGGGTAGATTTACAAGTAGACATCAGTCAATTCAAGCTTTTTGTTTCACCTAGACCCATGTTCCACTTAGAAATTTCATGAAGATCTCCTGTCTGTTGAGGCAACTTCTGCACTACTGACATTTAGAGTCAGATAATTCTTTGGAGGACTGTCCTGTGCATTGCAGGATGTTTACCGCACCCCTGGCCTCTCTTCACTAGGAGCAACTGTTTCCACCTTCCAACTGTGACAACTGAACATGTTTCCAGATACTGCCAAATCTCCCTGGGGATGAAGGGGAGTGGAAATCATCTTAGTTGAGAACCAGTGTTTTAAGTATAATTCTAGCTGTAAGGACTTCTCCCTTACTATCCGATCTTTTTTTCTCAGTCAGGAAATGATTTTTTTTCCCTTTGGTTTAAAGCCCAATGGACTCTTATTTTATTTTTAGATTAGAGGCAAATTGTTGAAAACATTAAGTTACCAATGCCCCGACTATAAAAAAGAATTTCTTCTTTGATTAAACCTAATAAACAGAAACTGAAATGTTCACTATGATAGAAAAGCACATATTTGCTCAGAACATTACAATTTGCAAAGAACTTTCTTATATGATTTCAAAAAATGCTCACAACATCCTGTGAAATATCCATTATTATTTCCATTCTGGGGTAAAGAAAGGCTCAATTAAAGCTGTCACCTATCTGAGACCCCCTGAATACCAACTCCTGGAGTTAATATTCATATCTGGACAGTCTCATTCCAAAATGTATATACTTTTGGTTTAGGTTAATAAACAGCTGGTATGAGCTTCTCTACATTGCACACAGGTAAGCCAGAGAAAAAGTCTCATCTTAACATCATACAGATGAAGCAATAAAATGATCTGAGGATGCCCGGTTACCTACATAGCCCACCAGGAAAATATAATCAGTAAAAACTTTGTAGAAAGCAAAGCATCATTTAACTAACAAAGAATTGTGTTGTTTCCATCCTTTGCATAGCTTTAAGAGCACTTATTATACAAAAAGAAGAATGATACACACTAGATATGGTAACTTTTACACTCATAATTTTAGAGTATGTTAATTTCTTTTAGTCATTCTAAATAGCCAGTTCTAACTTGCTTTAATGAAGATTATTATCCACTGATAGAAAACTGCATATAAAAATAGAACATTAAGTAACTAGATTATGGCTACTCAGCTAATTAGAGACCAAGTCAAAATCTTTGTACCTCGAAATAAGTGTTCTTTCCTCTACATTTTCCAGCATCATATAACCCTATACCCCTCCAGATATAAATATCACTATGCCAATGAAGGGGCTTCCCTGGTGGCTCAGATGTTAAAGCCTCTGCCTGCAATGCAGGAGACCTGGGTTCAATCCCTGGGCCAGGAAGATCCCCTGGAGAAGGAAATGGCAACCCACTCCAGTATTCTTGCCTGGAGAATCCCATGGACGGAGGAGCCTGGTGGGCTACAGTCCATGGGGTCGCAAAGAGTTGGACATGACTGAGCAACTTCACTTACACTTTCATGCCAATGAAGGGCTTCTCTGGGGGCTCAGATGGTAAAGAATCTGCCTGAAATGTGGGAGACCCTGGTTTGATCCTTGGATTGGGAAGATCCCCTGGAGAAGGGAATGACTACCCACTCCAGTGTTCATGCTTGGAGAATTGCATGGGGAGAGGAGCCTGGTGGGCTACAGTCTATGGGGTTGTAAAGAGTCAGACACAACTGAGCAACTAATACACACATATGCCAATAAATAAAATATCCTCAACCGGATACAAATATCACTATGTCAATAAAAATATCCTCAACCATTCTGTTTCAATATTATCTGAAGCCACATCGACCTTGGTAGTTTTAAGGGCACTATAAAGGATGTTCAGTTCAGTTCACTCACTCTGTCGTGTCCGACTCTTTGCAACCCCATGAACTGCAGCACGCCAGGCCTCCCTGTCCATCACCAACTGCTGGAAACCCATGTCCAAACCCATGTCCATTGAGTTGATGATGCCATCCAATCATCTTATCCTCTGTCGTCCCCTTCTCCTCTTGCCCTCAATCTTTCCCAGCATCAGGGTCTTTTCAAATGAGTCAGCTCTTCACATCAGGTGGCCAAAGTATTGGAGTTTCAGCTTCAACATCAGCCCTTCCAATGAACACCCAGGACTGATATGGGAATTTTTGCTACTAATGTGCCAAGGATAAAAAGCAGTCCCTTAAATTAGGCAAATCAGCTCAATCAGTGAGACTGTCTTATTCATGACACATGAGTTAACACATGAAAAAATGCTTGCACTTTTCTAGACTTAGTCAACTCTGGACTCAAACAACATTTGATATTTCTGAACCTCGACTCCAGCTTGACAAAAAGGTGAGCGGAGAAGATCCAGGAATTTCCTGCATATACTCACACTTCTTTAAAAATTATTGGTCTATATAAAAGTAAAGGGCTTATTTAAGATAGGAATACATTTTATAATAAACAAATAGGTATTTTAAATATGAATGGAAGGCAGTTCAATTCCTGGCTTAAACAACAAAAATTTCCAAGCCTTACTCCATCATGGAAGGTGGGATAGTACAGCAGTCTTGAATCGCAGTTAGGGGAGAGGTCAGGTGAGCTGTGTAGGATGCTTCTACAACTTGCTTATTCCGGTTGACCACATCCAAGTAACGGTTGAACTTCTCTCGGATTTTTTTGGCTAGCTGTGGGATGAGAGTAAGCAAAATAAATCAAAAGACCAGGACAGTAACCCACTGTACTTTTAACTATACATTAACTTTTGTCACAAGCTGTCTATATTAAACTTCGGTAAAACAAAAACATATTCATGTCTTATTTCATTATGTAAAGTTCAATAAAAATTGCAAAATACCCAAAAGTCACAGAAGAATACTTAATCTGTGGTAAAATAATAACTTCTATCTTATAATAGATAAAGATACATTACGAACTACCCATGTGTTCAAATTCAGATAGAACAATACCGATCCATAAAAATGCCCTGGGTGGAGAAAACAGCCTATTGATGTTATTGTTGACATGGCAGTGAGCGTTAGGGGTTACAGAGCAAAATAATGACTGGAAGAAAAAAATGCCACTATTCATAGTTCTGTATTCACACAGATTTTTGAGGAGGAAAATACACGAAGTGAAATGATATTCAGTATGTTCTGTTACACAGCTCCAGGGGGCACCATTCACAGCCTTTCATGTGAACGGAGAATCTCTGAAGTTGTACAGTGCAGACATCCATATAAAATAAAATATATACAGTTAGAAATAGACTTCTTTTGGTCTGTTATACATTGAACATGGGTAAATGTCTTTCTTAACAGAACACCACATCATCATACACTTTCACATGGGAATAGCAAAGCAAATTGCTAAGCAGACTGCTTTTCCCTCAATTGTCCCCACCAAATATCACAGCTTAATTACAGATCTCCAAGGAAAACAGTGTTGTTTTTCTTCCCCTTAAACAAAATGTTACCCAAATGAAATGACTGATAGAATTATAGCTAATTGGTTTTGTAGAGCTATTCATTACCAGCACACTAGAGGAGAACTAATCATCTCCTTTGGGTCACGTATCGCACACAATCCAGTAGCTTACAAGCTGAGAACATGGAGCCAAATCAGAATATCTTCATTTATTCCTTTCAAGTTGCTTTAACATTTTGATTTTGTACCAGTGACACTCTGGCACTTTCAGAGTTTCAATTAAATAACTGAGATTCTCAACCTTGTTAAATATTGTACACACTAGAAAGTTTAGAAAAATGTCCAGACACTAGAAAAAGAGTATGAGTGTAATGTTTAATGTGATAATAGGTTGCTCAAATTCATTTCAGCATTTTCAAAGGAGGAACTGTGTGTCTCAAAAACTAACATGCCCACCTGTAACTCAACTACCTGAGTTAAGAGTTTTCACTATTTTTTTAAAAAAAGCATACATTATTCTTGTTGAGGTTTAAATGTCCCACTGGTGATTTTGTCTCTGGGGTGGTGCTGGGCAAAGTTTGGAGACAATTTTGGTTGTTATAACTTGGTGGAGAGTGATACTGGCACATGCTACTGGAGATCAGTGGAGAAATAACTCCAGAAAGAATGAAGGGATGGAGCCAAAGCAAAAACAATACCCAGTTGTGGATGTGACTGGTGCTGTAAGGTCCGATGCTGTAAAGAGCAATATTGCATAGGAACCTGGAATGTCAGGTCCATTAATCAAGGCAAATTGGAAGTGGTCAAATGAGATGGCAAGAGTGAACATCGACATTCTAGGAATCAGCGAACTAAAATGGACTGGAATGGGGGAATTTAACTCAGATGACCATTATATCTACTACTGTGGGCAGGAATCCCTTAGAAGAAATGGAGTAGCCATCATGGTCAACAAGAGAGTCCAAAATGCAGTACTTGGATGCAGTCTCAAAAACGACAGGATGATCTCTGTTTGTTTCCAAGGCAAACCATTTTATATCTCAGTAATCCAAGTCTATGCCCCAACCAGTATGCTGAAGAAGCTGGAGGTGAACAATTCTATGAAGACCTACAAGACCTTTTAGAACTAACACCCCAAAAAGATGTCCTCCTCAATACAGGGGACTGGAATGCAAAAGTAGCAAGTCAAGAAACACCTGGAGTAACAGGTAAATTTGGCCTTGGAATATGGAATGAAGCAGGGGAAACAAAGGCTAACAGAGTTTTGCCAAGAGAACACACTGGTCATAGCAAACACCCTCTTCCAACAACATAAGAGAAGACTCTACACATGGACATCACCAGATGGTCAACACCAAAATCAGACTGATTATACTCTTTGCAGCCAAAGATGGAGAAGCTGTATACAGTCAGCAAAAACAAGACCAGGAGCTAAAGGTGGCTCAGATCATGAACTCCTTATTGCCAAATTCAGACTTAAATTGAAGAAAGTAGGGAAAATCGCTAGACCATTCAGGTATGACCTAAATCAAATCCCTTATGATTATACAGTGGAAGTGAGAAATAGATTTAAGGGCCTAGATCTGATATATAAAGTGCCTGATGAACTATGGAATGAGGTTCATGACATTGTACAGAGGCAGGGATCAAGACCATCCTCATGGGAAAGAAATGCAAACAAGCAAAATGGCTGTCTGGGGAGGCCTTACAAATAGCTGTGAAAAGAAGAGAAGCGAAAAGCAAAGGAGAAAAGGAAAGATATAAGCATCTGAATGCAGAGTTCCAAGAATAGCAAGAAGAGATAAGAAAGCCTTCCTCAGCGATCAATGCAAAGAAATAAAGGAAAAGAACAGAATGGGAAAGACCAGAGATCTCTTCAAGAAAATTAGAGATACCAAGGGAATATTTCATGCAAAGATGGGCTCCAATAAAGGACAGATATGGTATGGACCTAACAGAAGTAGAAGATATTAAGAAGAGGTGGCAAGAATATGCAGAAGAACTGTACAAAAAAGATCTTCATGACCAAGATAATCATGATGGTATTGTCACTCACCTAGAGCCAGATATCCTGGAATGTGAAGTCAAGTGGGCCTTAGAAAGCATCACTACAAACAAAGCTAGTGGAGGTGATGGGATTCCCACTGAGCTGTTTCAAATCCTGAAAGATGATGCTGTGATAGTGCTGCACTCAATATGCCAGCAAATTGGGAAAACTCAGCAGTGGCCGCAGGACTGCAAAAGGTCAGTTTTCATTCCAATCCCAAAGAAAGACAATGCCAAAGAATGCTCAAACTACTGCACAATTGCACTCATCTCACACGCTAGTAAAGTAATGCTCAAAATTCTCCAAGCCAGCCTTCAGCAATATGTGAACCGTGAACTTCCAGGTGTTCAAGCTGGTGTTAGAAAAGGCAGAGGAACCAGAAATCAAAATTGCCAGCATTTGCTGGGTCATGGAAAAAGCAAGAGAGTTCCAGAAAAACATCTATTTCTGCTTTCTTGACTATGCCAAAGCCTTTGACTGTGTGGATCACAATAAACTGTGGAAAATTCTGAAAGAGATGGGAACACCAGACCACCTAACCTGCCTCTTGAGAAATCTGTATGCAGGTCAAGAAGCAACAGTTAGAACTGGACATGAAACAACAGATTGGTTCCAAATAGGAAAAGGAGTACGTCAATGCTGTATATTGTCACCCTGCTTATATGCAGAGTACATCATGAGAAATGCTGGGCTGGAAGAAACACAAGCTGGAATCAAGATTGCCAGGAGAAATATCAATAACCTCAGTAACCTCAGATATGCAGATGACACCACCCTTATAGCAGAAAGTGAAGAGGAACTCAAAAGCCTCTTGATGAAAGTGAAAGAGGAGAGTGAAAAAGTTGGCTTAAAGCTGAACATTCAGAAAACGAAGATAATGGCATCTGGTCCCATCACTTCATGGGAAATAGATGGGGAAACAGTGGAAACAGTGACAGACTTTATTTTTTTGGGCTCCCAAATCACTGCAGATGGTGACTGCAGCCATGAAATTAAAAGACACTTACTCCTTGGAAGGAAAATTGTGACCAACCTAGATAGCATATTCAAAAGCAGAGACATTACTTTGCCAACAAAGGTCTGTCTAGTCAAGGCTATGGTTTTTCCAGTGGTCATGTATGGATGTGAGAGTTGGACTGTGAAGAAGGCTGAGCGCTGAAGAATTGATGCTTTTGAACTGTGGTGTTGGAGAAGACTCTTGAGAGTCCCTTGGACTACAAGGAGATCCAACCAGTCCATTCTGAAGATCAGTCCTGGGTGTTGTTTGGAAGGAATGATACTAAAGCTGAAACTCCAGTACTTTGGCCACCTCATGCGAAGAGCTGACTCATTGGAAAAGACTCTGATGCTGGGAGGGATTGGGGGCAAGAGGAAAAGGGGATGACAGAGGATGAGATGGCCGGACGGCATCACTCATTTGATGGATGTGAGTTTGAGGGAACTCTGGGAGTTGGTGATGGACAGGGAGGCCTGGCGTGCTACAATTCATGGCTCGCAAAAAGTCGGACATGACTGAGCAACTGAACTGAACTGAGCTGAGATGATAAAGAGCCATACAGCTTCTGCCTGTCTCTCTTGGAATGCTCTCAACCACCCTGCTGTAAGAAGTCCAAGACACATGGAGAGGCCACAGTGAAGTATTTGCTTGGTAGCTCTAGCCAAGCAAGTCTTCAAGTCATCTCAGCCTGGCTCCGGATATGAGTCAAGAAGTCTCTGGATAATTCTAGCCCCTGGCCTTCGCTGATGGAGTCCTAGGCATTATGGAACAGAGATGCCACCCTTGCAATGCCTGAACCATTGAATCTGTAGGCATGAAAAAAGTTGTCTATGTCACTATGTTTTGGGTTGGGGGGGCGGGGGGTGGTCGGGGTGTGGCAAGGGGCGGGTCTTACATGGCAACAAGTAACCAGAACGAACACCCAGGATAGGTGGGTGTTCATAAGATAAATGTGTTGAAGCTATGCTAAACAAAGCTGCTCAGAGAGAGACACTGCATTGAAATCATCAAGACAGTATCCTGTAAATTATAAATCTGTTGCAAAGAGATTCCAACGATCTTCAGAAAATTATGATAACCACCATATAGTGGTAGTTACCATATACTAGGCACAGGACACCACAGTGTAAGTACTGACATTTTATATCAATGAACCACAAAATATAAGACTTCACTCCCTCATTTAAAACTCAGAACTGTCTTGTCTATAAAACCTGTGTATCCACCTGCTCAGTTTTGCCGCCCCAGACAAAGTTAAGAAAAGCTGCAATAGTGGCTTGAAATTTTAAATTTTAAAATCACAGAATCTGAGGAATAGAACTTCCATTAACATAATCAGCCAAGGCACAGAGTGGGTTGGCTGACGGAATTGTTCCTAGGGTTGGGGTGGGAGGTGGTTACTGGGTGATGGGAGATGGACTCTGGTGGGGATGGGGGAGCAGAAGGGTGGTATCTGCCTTTGGCCTTCTTGTTAGGGTGGGCCTAACACGGCATTCTTCATTAGTGGAAGCAGTTACTTACATACAGAGTCCAGACACACAAGACAATGAATGAAAGGTCTCAGAAGAAAGCTCTGTCCACTGGGATTCACTCCTCTTGGTCAGTAACTCCTCAGTGTCCATGTTATGACACCCTATCTGGCTTTATTTTTTAAAAAACTGCCCACATTAAGCATGTGTAGGACATGTTATGAGCACCTCACAAGCATATGACAATTAATCCTTCCAGGAACCCTATAAACTACACATCTCCATCGTTAAAAAATGCTTGCTCAAGGTCACAAAACTACTAAGTAGTAAAGCTGGGATCCAAAGCCAGTAACATTCTGCCTCAGAACCCAAGCTTTAGTCTGTGCAACACTGCTTCACTCTGTGAATTCTTAGACCTAACAACCTCCCATGATTTCTTTTCAAACCCATTTGAATCAATGCTATGAAACTCTTGGCAGAATACCATAAGCCATACACAGTCTCATGAGAATTAGATTTTAATAATTTACATTTCATTTAGAATTTTTCATAATTCCTATGAAAGTCAAAACTTTGAAGTTTAGAATAGCTGAATTCTATCACCAATAAGAAAAAGGGATATGAATTTGAAGTAACGTACCCTCCAAAACAATGCCTGTCTGTCATTACCTGATTACTGTGCTATCAGTTCTACCGAACTAAGTTTAATTGTCCTGATTAGTTCCGGGTATTCCAGCTTGATCATTACTGTAAGGAGAACAGAATAAATGTAACATTCCTATCCTGAAGGAAGTGAACTTCAGAATTCAGTATTTTCCTCTGGCTTTTGATCTGAGTTAATTTATCTGTCATCACAGAGTAGTAAGATGAAATTGTAATTTCTATTGTGTATGTGGAAAAAAAAAAAGAGGCATGTGGAGCTTGAGGGTCTCTGGACTCCCAGCGGGTGATCTGGCCTCCTTTGACTCCACTGCCTGAGACGACCCCTGGGTGCCCTTCGGACAAGGACTGTGAGAGTGACTCACAGTAGAAACCTCACGCTCCACCGTGGGGTAGATTTTCCCTCTCTAAAAGCAATCTCTTTTAGCATGCCAACCAAATCCAGGTTGCTCGGCAAGCATAACAGAATCTATTAGAGTAAAGATAGCCCACAGAGAGATTAAATCCTGAATGTATCCGTTAAATTCGAGAGGACCCGCTACCAAGGCGGAAACTTCCAAGAGGCCAGACAGATTCTGGGTCTGTATCCTGCCATGATCCCTGCAGACAGAGGAAAACAAAGGACATTTTCAACAAAAAGCTACAGGTGGA
This sequence comes from Budorcas taxicolor, assembly GCF_023091745.1. Lineage (NCBI taxonomy): Eukaryota > Metazoa > Chordata > Mammalia > Artiodactyla > Bovidae > Budorcas > Budorcas taxicolor. The sequence continues at coordinate 80,842,209 of NC_068912.1, forward strand.
CCCACAATCCTTCTCAGTGTAATTAAAAACATTTTTCTTTCCATGGCTCAGCTTTCATCTTTTATCCTTCTTTATCCTCTCCCCTTCATCCCCTAAGGGGTTCCTGAATGCTGATGAGACGACAGGGCTAAAACCATCTTGTCATCTTTTGGGTCAATTCTTCAGCTAGCCAGCATCCAGCTATGGGTCAAATGATGAGTAGGTGGCTGGCCAGTCCCCATGGGAACGGATTCTTATTTGTCATCATCTCCAGTGACAACGTTTCATCACAACATCAATGAATTTCTTTCTTGCTGAATTTCACTTCCCTTAATTTTCCCATAGACATTTCTGTCATTTGCATACTTCCCCAGAGCCCCCTTTTCTCCCCCCACCCAACCTTTTTTAAAAAGCTCTTTTTACCTTAGCTTTATACTTCTGAAGATTGGAGGTGGGGTGGGCATACGGGTAGAACAAGGTAAAAGAAAACAAAAATGAAAAGGCATAGTACACACGTTATTTATGTCTCTGTCCTAAAAGGAAGGGCCGGAAGGAGTTTTAAATGTTGGGGAAAGCTTTATCTAAAATACATAACAATGAAGCTGACAGGCACAGACAGGAAAGGTACCCCAGGGAACTGGAGATTCAGAGCAAAATTCCTACTGAATGTAGAAGAGTTTAACATTTGACATTCAGAAACCTTTGTGCCGTGATAAGAATCGACTAGCTGATCTCCCTTTCCTTCTATTTCAGCCATTATTACTCAAGAAAATAAACCTTTTCATTTTCCAGCAAGTTTCAGGATTTGGTTATTTAAATGTCAGTAACACAGACATAATTTTAAGTATACTCAAGCACAAGCATCACACCACTGCATTCCAAGGTTCAAGGAGGAAACCGTCTTATTGTTTCATGTCGGACATTGTTTATAGGGTTATTAATAACACCACACTCTTGCTATTATTTTATTAGTAACAGTCGTAATATTCTAGACAGCTCTCTCAATTATTAGCTGGGAATCTGGGTCAGTTCCTTGACGTCCATTAGCCTTGGTGTCCTCATGAGTACAACAGGATAACATAGTTTTAAGAACTTTTTCTGACATTCAAATGTAACAATGACTATATTAATATAAACCCCAGGATGACTATAAGGGATTATTCTCTTTGTTATACACCCCAGTCTCGGGACTAGGAAGAGCATGTGGTGTTATAAGGAAACACTGTGGAGCCATAAGTAACGGGAGAGGGACTCCCTAAATATTAACTATTTTATTCATTTAACTCATGCTTAATTCTCCGCAGGAAAACTGACACATATCTGGGGGGTGGGGAAGCATTCTTCCCCTTAAAAATTAACAGTAAAATGGAACAAAGAACTTAAGCTTTGGAGTCAAAGAAATCTGAGTCAAATCAAGCTGTCACTTACTTACTAAGTAAATGGAGCCAAAGTAAATTATTTCTCTAAGCCTCAACTTTGTTGTTGTTTTAGTCGCTAAGTTGTGTCCGACTCTTTGGCGACTCCATGGACTGTAGCTCACCAGGTTCTTCTGTCCATGGGATTTCCCAGGCAAGAATACTGGCGTGGGTTGCCATTTCCTTCTCTAGGGGATTAATTACCTCTAAACTGGAAATAACAATAGCTGTTTCATGACACTGTTTGAGAACCAAGAGGGATGATGTTCATAAATATTTAGCAGAGTGTCTAACTGATTGTATGTGCCAAATAAATGGTAGTGATTGTTTACTAATATTATCATTGTTGTGATTATCTGTGGGAATCGATGTAGGAACTCAGACACTATGAACAGAGACTCCCAAAGAGCCTAGGAAGAAGAGTCAGGATGGGTGTGCTAACACTGGGCTATGACCTTACTAGGGCTATCGGCACCTCTTCCATAGCACAGTATCATGTAGGTTATATAGTTAGTCATAGATAGGGACTCTTCTGGGATCCTCTTTTTCTAAATTGAAGGATTTAATAATGACTTTATTCTTATGTCACACAATACCATTTTCAAAGCATTTTTTCATGACTCATCCAACAGTACTGGGAGCCAGGCAAAGCAGATATTCCTGGCCCCTTCTCTACCATCAGGAAATCAAGGCTCAGTGGTGCACCCAAGCTCATGCTGAGTAAGTGCAGAAAACAGAGAGACCAGGGCTTCTAATCCCCAGTTCCATTCTCTTTCTGCTATAAGCTCCTCCAATTTGCAGGAAAATGTGAACTCTCCCAGATCAAATGATCTAAGTTCTACTCATTCTTCCAGTCCCAGCCCTGCGTTTGCCTCTCTGAAGACTTCTCAGGTCCTTCTTTCCCCAAATTGTCTAGGACTCAGTGTCTGTGCCACTCATTGTCGATCTTTCTTCATTTAAAGATCCCGTTTCTTCTAAGAAGCCAATAACATAATAATTAACATCTACCCATTGCTTGCTATGCGCCAGGCACTTTGAAACTGCAATTTTGGGAGATGCCTTTTTTTTTTTTTTTAATGCTCACAACCCTTGGTACTTACTATATGCTATTTTTATAAACAGTTTTGATAGATTAACCTGCCCAAGGTCACTCAGCTAATAAATAGAATAATTAGATCAAACCTGTGCTTTTGAACCACTGGGCTATGCATTTTTCTTTCATGTAACCTAGCATTGAGAAGAGACTTAAAAGCCTTCATTACTGTATACATTTCTCTACAACATACCATTACGTGTCATATTGGGAAAACCTGCTTCTAGTTCAAAAAAGGGCAGATAACTTGGAAAAATTGCTCATGTCTGGTTTAAGCCAATCAGAAACTTTGAGCCTCTTTAGTTCCCTATCTTCCTCAGCCTCTAGGATGATATAAGCTGCTCTGGAGTACCTATTGCTGGGAAAAGAGCACCAGTTCAGATAAGGTACCCTGATGGCAACTGGCCATACTTGTGGTGTGGCTGCTGATCTGCTCCGAGCTCAGGTCTCAAGTGTGGAAGAGCCTGGGCCTGGCAGGCAACGATACAGGAGAAGACAGATGAAGACCCGGAGATGGGACAGGGCCCGTCTGAATTTCCAGTGGCCCGCGGAGGCTTCAGGGTTGCCTGACGGATGTGTGGGAATAGCACATCCAGTGGAGAAGTGGGGCGGCCGCTGACAGATGAACTGCAGGTGGACCAGGAAGATTTATGTGCAAGGCTGTCTGGGCTCCAGGGTCACATACCCCAATTCTGGGAGAGGTGGGGCCCCTGTGGCTGAGCTGGGGAGGCACGCAATGGAAAAAACAGGAGGCAAGTGCTGACATGCCAGAGAGCCGAAAGAGGCTGAGCTCTGGGAAACGGTTGAGAGCGGCAGCTTCTCTCTTTAAGCAAAACATAGGTTTGCTTAAAAGGTTATAATGGGGTTTGGTTTGGGCAGCAGTTTGTACTGGGTATTCCAGGAGAGTCATAGAAACACACAGCCCAGCCTCCTGAAAGCCAAGGTTATCAACTCAAGGGCTCAATGGGCTTTTGCCCTGTTTTTCACCCCTCTCTACCCTTAACAACCAGATCATAACAAAAGAAACAAAAGGAAGGGCAGGCTTCAACCCACTTCTCCCCACTTCACTCTGTAATAGGAGCCTTTGGGCTGAGGTTCCTTTAAACCAAAATAAGCAAGTGCTCAGGCCTTGAAGTTTACAGTCAGTTCCTTCACAAGGAAAAAGGAGTTTAACCTAGTCTCAACCTTGGAAAAAATCAAGAGGCTGAGAGTTGGGGGATGAGGGAGGAACTCTGGCCACTGCATACAGGATAATCCAACCTTTTACGTTACAACTTTTGAGATGAGCTTTCTTAGTTTATGAATCAGGGAGGAAAGGTGTTGAAATACCCTGGGGTTCATGATTTTAGGAATACTCCGGTGGCCCATGAGGGATACAGAGAAAAGGAAAGAAAACCCAGTCCCATTACTCTTACCACATAAAGCTCTCATTTACAGTATAAATAACTGTGCATAACTTATAAACACCAAGTATGCGGGCTTCCCAGGTGATGCAGGGAAGAAACTGCCTGCCAATGCAGGAGATGCAGGTTTGATCCCTGGGTTGGGAAGATCCCCTGGAGTAAGAAATGGCAACCCACTCCAATATTTTTGCCTCGGAAATTCCATGGCCAGAGGAGCCTGGTGGGCTACAGTCCAGGGGGCTACAAAGAGGTGGACACAACTGGGCATGCATGTACATACTTATAAGTATTCTAAGTAACAAGTTGGGGTGGGGGAATGCATTAGGGGAACTGGGGCCAGTTGGGCGGGCTCTGGAAAGCTGCAGTTTCTCTCTATCCCAGACTACTTTTCCCCCCACAAATGCAACTAACTTCTCATATCTACAACCAACCTTGCAACCTGAGGCAGCACCTGGCAGGGACTTGTTTTTGGTATAAATGAAGGACAAAATCTGACCTATCCTCCACTGGGAGGCCAACTGGCTAGAGCGTTTTAGGGTTCTTCATGGGTCCTCTGAGAGCAGATGGGTCAACTCTTGCCAGCAAGTGTCAATTAGCTCAGCAATAAAGTGGAAAGATGAGACTGGCAAGTAAGCAAAAATCTGCCACTAAACACTTACTTTTGCCATCTTCAACCTGGCCAAGGCCTCATTAAATCCAATTCTGGGGACCGCAATCTTGAGACACAATGAAAGAAAAACAAAAAACCAAAAAACTAGATGTTTCCATTTCCCCTTTCTTAATGATAAATTAATCTGACTTACCATTCCAATGGAATATAATAATGTGCCATTTTAGGACTTCACCGATCCATAGTACTAAGAGCAGCAGGGCTCAATGACAGTAAGTCTAAGGTCTCCTACTCCCTAGTTATAAATATATAAGTCAATGCAAGACAGAGCCTAATGCACAGCATATCTCATTTTTTTGAGCAACAAAATTTTACATGTATTCCCTTTAAAACTAAGGAAACATAATAGTACCAGAGAAAGCATCTTATAAACACTTGATTTCCTCAGTTGTTGAAATCTGGCCTTGAATATCCATAACCATCTGAGTCTTCAGTGTGGCCTGACTATCATAGGAAGTAGAGGCACTCTCTCCACTGAATGGCACTCTCTTCCATTCACACATGAAGCCAACTTATAACATGCTTATCTCAGTAGATAGAAAGCCATTTCTTGGCTTCACTGTCGAGATATTTGAGTAGTGGGCAATCAGCCCGCCTTTATGATGCAGGCCTAAAGCTCGAAGCACTAATACAGAGATACAAGTTTTTGCTTTCTGCTTTTTTATAATTAGGAAAAACAACACTCACATGGACCACTTGGATGAGGTGCAAATGTTGGCTGCTAGTAGGAAATGCGTTACTATTAAGACTTGCTAGAAACAACAACACAAAGTAATGTTTCCCGTGTGGGTTCCACACTGGAGGAATGAGGATATTTGCCTCAACCACAACAATTTTATTATATCCTTCTCTGAGCTGTTCTGTGTGTTCCTCTGCCAAGTTGCATCTGATATCATTCTCTAACTCACAGTTGGATTTAGAAAGGTCCTCTCATTGCCTCTCTGATGACAGGGAGGATTGCAATCACAAGAACCAGGGTTATGTGTGCTTTGTATTGGCTATTTGCTTCCATAGGACTCACGCTCACACCTCTCCTGAAGGGTGATGCCTGACATGGGTGTCCGTGGATAAGACAGTGACTTCTTGATGACTCTGTAGAAAACCAGCATGCTCTTTGCAGCATATATAAGGACTAAAGGCTGCTTAAGTAACAACCAGTGAGAATGCCCATGAGCAGCTATTTCAACATGATCCCTACCTGCCCAGAATCTTCTAATATTATAAATAAAGCTGTAGATCTTGGTGAACTCCAATTTTATCAAACCACGTGTTATTTCATGGAACCAGATTTTCAAAGTGTTGAGCCGATTGAAGGTTCTTGATATTAGCAGCAATTAATTCCTTTGCATCACTGCCACAAGTATTTCCTATTGCACCAAGGGATATATTAGGGATAAATTGGTCCCTGCTTTTAAGTTGCTTGCTAGGTTTTAGAATATGCATATGTGTATGCATTCTACTAGTGCAGATAATCTGAGCTTTTTTTTTTTTTTAATAGGAGCAACAGTTTTAGATGGAAAGATAGAGTTGGGAGGGCAGATAGGAGGATTTGAAGAAACCTTGGCTGTTACCTCCTCGCCAGCATTTCCTGATACTATCCAAACTCGTGATACTAAAAATGTGTGTTAAAATGGGCTTGTTTCCATTTTTAGTGGAATGTTCATTTCTCATGATGAGGTCTTCCTGGCTTTTAGAATGAGAATTTAGACTCAGCCTATTCCCTTTTATTTAAATGAAGTTTTGACTGTTTGAGTCAAAAGGCCAGGCTCAAACTTTTTCTGCGTCACTGAAACAAGGCGTTTACTCACATATGGATGGCAGAGTTATGTGAAGAGTGAAAGCTCCAGCTGGAGTAGGGAGAGATGCACATTTTGGCAGAGCTTGCATGTCTTTTCCTGCCCTGCCCCAAAGGCCTTACCAGCCCCTCTCCTGGTTGCAGCCTCTTCTCTCCAGCTGTGCCTGCCTGCCAGCAAGTGCCCCTCCTCTCCTGTATCTGCTGGGGGAGAAACAGTACCAGCCCCTTCATGCGTTCCATCACACACACGCACGCACACACACACACACACACCCACAGGGGGAGCACACAGTGTGCGAATTAAAGGAACGTGGAAATAGATTACTCTGGGTTGTTGCCAAAACAACATGAAGTTTTAAACTGTAGCCAGAATTTTCAAGCCTGAAATATGAGTATGTGATGGTGGTGGGAGATATAGAAAATTTCATTTTTCGATAATTGGTGTGAATACACAAATGTAAAAATGAACAGTGTGCTATAAATATATGCATAGAGTGCAATTTATATGTAAACAATGGATGCATAGTACATTATAACAAAATATGTGAGTATACAGGATGAGTGTGGCAGGGGGGCGGGGGAGAGTGAGCAAGCGTAGCATTATCTCAGTTTATCTCAACACCAGGCATACATTGGCTAACGTACAATATGTACCCCTGAAGTCAGCTGGTCTATATTTAGTACAGGAATTACAGCTTTCGTGCATGCATACACACATATTTTAACTTCCAAATATATATAAGAATTCAGAGCATATGTTGCATATATATTTTTATGAAAATATAAACAAGATAGTTAAATATTTCAAATTCCAAATTGCCATTTCTTAAACAGTGAGGTAGTAGTTATCAGGCTGCTCTCTCTCTCCTGGCCTACCTTGTTTTGTTTTCTTCCTCCCTTTCTGAAGCTGGCTGAGCAGGTCCTCAAATATCCCTGATTACTGTTAAAGCTTCACACTGGGAGAGAACCTGGGAGTTCTGGGGCAGCTAAAGGTTTGTTACTTTCTCCATGGAAACTGCACTAACAAAAAACCGTACCAACCACAATTCTACACTAAGAATTCCAGTTATCGACTTCTACTCATGTGCAACACAGAGGAAGCTCACTATATTTAAACCCTACAGACTAGCCAAAGATTGTACTTTTTTCAGTCACTCAATTTGCTGAAAGTTATTCTTTGTGTGTGTGTTAGTTGCTCAGTCGTATCTGACTCTTTGTGACCCCATGGACTCTAGCCCACCAGGCTCCTCTGTCTGTGGGATTCTCTAGGCAAGAATACTGGAGTGGGTAGCCATTCCCCTCTCCAAGAATCTTCCCTGACCCAGGGATCGAACCTGGGTCTTCAGCATTGTAAGCAGATTCTTTACCAGCTGAGCCAAAAAGTTCTTCTTTAGGGGATACTATTTACCACTCCCTCCAACCCCAACAAAGCAAAACAAAAAAGTCAATAGCCCCATAGAAGCTCCAAAATAACAAAAATTAGAACCAACTGATAATAAAGGAATAATGATTAAGTGTGAAAAAGACAAAGGTGTCTGCTCTTTAAATAAATCAAGGACTTCATTTATTTTTATATCTTGTTTATGTTCCTACAGGATAATCCATTAGTGATAGAATGCACTTCCTCATAAGACACAAGTTATATCCTTGTGATTATTAGAGCTAAAAGGCAGAAGGCACCCCTACCATTGTTTGGCCCAGGTCAACTGATTATTTAAACTCCATCTTTTCTTCATTTAGTGGTTGAGTTTGCATCAGAGTACTTACAATGTTTAGACATATTATTTATCTTACTTTGGTTAATGTGTAATACTCTCAGCAGAGAATAAACCACCTTCCTCTTAAAAACTGAAAACATATAAAAGGATTGGCAATGAAAGAAGTATGGAAAGCAACATAGCACGATGATTAAGAACATGGATTTTAAAATTAAAATCTTGGTCCTACCATCTAATTCAAGAATGGTTTGGGTTAGAAGTCCCCAACCTTTGGGACTGATTTAATAATAAAAGAAATAAAGTGCACAACAAATGCATTTGAATTATCCTGAGACCAATTCCCCCTCACCCACAGTTCCTGGAAAAGTTGTCTTTAACAGAACTGATCCCTGGTGCCAAAAAGGCTGGGGACTATTTATTTGGGGCATCATAACTTAATAGCTTTGAGTCTCATTTCCTTCAACTCTAAAAGAGGGAGAGGAACTGTGTTTGTATCATAGGGTTATGGTAAAATTTTAATAAGATAACTCAACCAGCATTTATTAAATGAACATGAAACATCATGCCAAATAAATCACTTTTTCCAAAATGCAACACAACCTAGGTACACCTAGTTCTTGTACCCATGCCATACTTATTACAATTCTAGAAAAGCATACATAATTTGAACATAACCCAAAATAGTGCCGCACTAGATGGGATCCACAGTCCATTAAGACTACCTTCTGTCTCTCTTAAATGCCTCCTTTGGGCCATCACCTGCAAGAGCTTAGCAAGATATACCAAGTATATGAACACATGTCTCTTGTAATTTAACTATGTCTTTGGGATAAGCTCTTTGTTTCTCTTCTTATAATGCCAAGTGCATAGTAAGTCCTCAACAAATGTTTGCTGAATCCATCAACCGTCTACCACTTAGCAGTGGTATGCTCAGAATCTCCCCTTGAAGAGCTCATGATCTATAGTTTTTCCATTCATTCCCAATATCTTGAAAGCATTACAGCATGAGTTATTCTGACAAAGTCCCAACACTCAGGGGTTTGGGCTCACTAAATTTTTATATTTTAGAAGAGGTAAAATAACCACAAATTTTCTTTCTGCTGCAAAAACACTTACAGTATTTAATATTTTTTTACTTCTTCCAAAGTTTGATGAGTATTCTCTCACAATATTTTTGCCTTTCTTTGAAAACAAATCCAACTTTGAATGGATTTTTTCCTGGAAAGCAGCATGATGTAGCATAATGGTTTGTAAATCTTTTATAAAGTGATAGGCCATTAAAAACACACAAAACCTCACATTAAATTTCAATATATCAAACAAGTAAGGTAAATTGCTGTAGGAATGAATGGAGAAGAAAAGGACAGAACCTGGTCCTTACATTCTGTCACAGCCTCTGCAGTACCTCTCCCACACCTTGGGAAACAAAATTTTAAAAATATATAGTAGAACACTGAATCTCAATCCCTTGCAACCCAAATTGGGTTCTCTTAGCCTTTCAGTTGAATGCCCTTGCACAAGATATTTTTTTGGTATAATTTTCCTTGTCAGTGAAACTTGTGGAACTTTTTATGAGGATTATGAATTTGTGTAGCAAATATCACTTACTATATTGAGATACTTTTTCATGGTACCAAGGGTACATCAAAGACTGTCCTCACAGAACTTACATTCTATTAAAAAAGATACACAATTTTAAAAGTCATAGATAAATCCTATTTATAAGGAGATAAAGCAAGAAAAAGGTAAGAATTAAAGGTGGGTATGTATACTTAATAACATTTATTAATGGGTGGTCAAGGAGGATCCCAATGAGAGGTAATACTGAGCCAAAACAGCAACAATGTTAGGGAACAGGCCATGTGACTCGATGAAAAAAAGATTTAAGGACAGTGTTCTTCAGTTGCTCAGCTGTCTGACTCTTTGCAACTCCACGAATTGCAGCATGCCAGGCTTCCCTGTACTTCACCATCTCCTGGGGCTTGTTCAAACTCGTGTCCATTGAGTCAGTGATACCATCCAACCAACTCGTCCTCTGTCATCCCCTTGACTCATAATACATATTCAATAAATGATAATGATTACCATACCCGAGATAATATAAACAAAGAAAAAAAAACTTGGGATTAAAAATTTTCTCTCTGCTACTTTACTAGTTCTCTGAGGTCTTAAACCATTTACAATGACCTCTAAGATGCTTACTGCTTGGATGGAAAGATATGACAAAGCTAGACAGCATATTGAAAAGTAGAGACATTAGTTTACTGACAAAGATCCATATAGTCAAAGCTATGGCTTTTCAAGTAGTCATGTATGGATGTTGGAGAATGAAATGGCAACCCACTCCAGTATTCTTGCCTAGAGAATCCTGTGGATGGAGGAGCCTGGTTGGCTGCTATCCATAGGGTCGCACAGAGTTGGACATGACTGAAGTGACCTAGCATGCATGCATGCATTGGAGAAGGAAATGGCAACCCACTCAGTATTCTTGCCTGGAGAATCCCAGGGACAGAGGAGCCTGGTGGGCTGCCGACTATGGGGTTGCACAAGAGTTGGATGCGACTTAGCAGCATCAGCAGCAGCATGTATGGATGTGACAGTTAGACCATGACGAAAGCTGAGCACTGAAGAATTGATGCTTTGGAACTGTGGTGTTGGAGAAGACTCTTGAGAGAACCTTGGACTGCAAGGAGATCCAACCAGTCAATCCTAAAGGAAATCAGTCCTGAATATTCATTGGAAAGACTGATGCTGAAGCTGAAGCTCCAATACTTTGGCCACCTGATGCGAAGAACTGACTCATTGGAAAAGACCCTGATGCTGGGAAAGATTGAAGGCAGGAGGAGAAGGGAATGACAGAGGATGAGATGATTGGATGGTATCACTGACTTGATCGACGTGAGTTTGAGCAAGCATCAGGAGTTGGTGATGGACAGGGAAGCCTGGTGTGCTGCAGTCCATGGGGTTGCAAAGAGTTGGACATGACTGAGCAACTGAACTGACTATGAGATATAGTTTTCTCATGGAAAATGGGATAACAATAACTGTACTTTGTACAGTGTCATTAAGAGGACAAAAATAAGAAAATATGCAAGGAAATATTAAGGAAATAAAGAACCACATAAACTGTCAACCACTGAATCCCCTCCCAAAGTATCTCTCCAAAATGACAGACGACCATTCCATCTTATTAACAAGGCAATCAATGATTTCATAGGTAGTCCAGGAAGAGGATTTTTTATATAAAAGATAACTTCTCTTTTGGAGAGTTAGACCAAGAACAGTAAGAACTGAAGGAGATCGAGATTGATTTCCAATGAAGGAAACCTAACCACTAACCAGCTTAAACTTGCTGGGGCTCTGGTTTCAGAGAATAGCCATCTATTTGCTCTGGTCCTTGGTTGACTCACTATAAATTCCCCATCTGGGTGGCTTCAATACACCTTAACCTTTCTTTTGCCCTCTTTCAGATTTAATGCCTTTGGTTCACTCATTCAACAAACATTGAATAAATATTATACTTACAATAAACACAGAGCCAAGAATAGATTTGGGTGAGGGGGTGAACTAAACCAGGAGTCAACTTAAACAAATCCCCTGTGGAAAGATGAGGGGAAAGGTAGGGGGCAAAGAAAGAAAGGAATCCATTCCACTTCCAGAATTCCTCTAGTCTGAACAAGTCTGAACCTTGAACATACTTCAGTAGGTAATTACAAACAAAATGAGAGCCTTCAAGGTACCACTACACCACATTACACTTGGCAAGGCAACCCCAAAACAACTGCGGTACAAGAGTAACTTCAGTCATTTTGTCCCCCAGCAAATATTTACTAAATGCCTACCTAGTACTAGGCACAGAGAGCCAGGATTCAAAAGGCAAGACTCCCAAGTGCTCAGGTCTTCCGCACTCCCTCTTCTTGTCTACCCACTGGCCCTTTTCTGCCTGGGGCCCAGTGTACAGCTCAATAACATAGTCAAACTTTTCTAGAGTGGCCAGTTTCTGGGAGTAGGAATACGGAACGAATACAAATGCAAAGCCAATGTAAATCCCATATCCAGTCTCACATTTCTCATCTAGTGTGGCTTTTACTTACAGCTCCCACTAGTCCCTTCCAGTCTTTCTGTGATCATCCCCTCTTAAAAATTCTCCTTCTAAAGTTTACAGGTCTTTTTTTCTGAACCTTACCTAAAAGGATTAAAAAGTAGGCTAAGAACAGCAGTCTTCTCACTGGTGTACTCCTAAATTCATACTCTACCATCCTTTTATATTCTGAAAGCAGAACTCAAAAATACTGAAAGCCTACTCTGAGTGAACCATACAACTTTCAAACAATCTTACAAGACTATTATCCCTATTTTATAGATAAATGAAAAAGTTAAATATAATGCCAAAAATCAAACAAAATAGTAAGTTACAGAGTCCTGCCTGGAGCTCAGGTCTTTCAAATCAAAAGATGAAACTCTTATTCTCTCTTCCAAACTACAAGAGAACTGTCAAAAAAAAGAAGAAAAGTTATCTGTCCTTTCTGGTCATGTACCCATAATGTCCAAGGTCCTTTCCAGCTTTAAAATTCTAAACATCATGTTAGTTAGGACTGATTATTTACACTTTAGCACATAAACCAACTCATTATAACTGATTCTCTATTCACAATCTCTTTGAAGAGGTCTTTTATGCTTTTAGGCCACATGCAAATCATTCTGCTACTAAGTATATTTCTTTTCATATGAAAAAAGGATATAATTTTGTGCAAAATCTATTTCTTGCTTTTAAGATGGATCTAATCTATTGCTTTGAACTGATCTGAATTGTTCATGGCTGAGGCCTTCAGTTCATACTCACATGAAAGAATAACAGAGTATTATTAGCATCTGCTAAGTATTGATTTCTTATAAAACCAATATGCTTCTCCTTTAGTTTGTCTCAGTGATGTATTTGGTGGAATGAAACACTAAACTTCAAAGCTTTCAGGCAGAATCAGTGTCAAATTACAATTCATAAAAATAATTAATATTAAGAAAAACTAGGTTTGTACCATAATGTGTTTTAAATGCTCAAGTGTTTGAAATATATTTGGGGGCAGAAAAATTCTTAGATTCTATACTATACATGTATGAGGTAAGCTACCTATAAAGATAAACACTTGAGCTGAAATTTGAGCTGTTATCAAAGAGACAAATTAGCAGTTTATATCCAAGTTAATTACCAGATAAAACAAACAAATTCAACACTTCTCATTGGAATATAATAGAATACAGATTTTTTTTTTCACAATCTCCAGAGCAGAACCCAATTTTTTGGTATATAAAGGAAAAGCAAAGTGTGACCAATTCTCAAGAAAAGAAGACAACCACAGAGATTAACTTCAGACATTTAAAGATGAATGATCAGGCAGGATTCTAAAATGGCTTTCCTGGTGGCTCAGCTGGCAAAGAATCCGCCTGCAATACATGTGACTCTGGTTCGATTCCTGGGTTGGGAAGATCCCCTGGAGAAAGGATAGGCTACCCATTCCAGTATTCTTTGGCTTTCCTTGTGTCTCAGCTGGTAAAGAATCTGCCTGCAATGCGGGAGACCTGGGTTCAATACCTGGAAGATCCCCTGGAGAGGGCATGGCAACCCACTCCAGCATTTTTGCCTGGAGAATCCCCATGGACAGAGGAGCCTGGTGGACTACAGTACACGGAGTCACAAAGAGTCTGACACGACTCAGTGACTAAGCACAGCATTATACCTATGCTCAAGAATTCAAAGGAAAATTGTTCTTGCAATGAGTGAAAAGAGAAAAGTCTCAGTAGAGGAAAACAACGTCTATTATAAAGAGGCAAATGGAAATCTTAGAGCTGAAAAATACACCTGAAAATTTTCTGGAGCTTAAATATGGCTGAGTAGAAGGACCTGCATCTCCTCCAGGAAAAATTCAAAATCACAATTAGCTGTTGAACAACCTTCCACAGGAGGATACTGGAATCCACCAAAAAACAATACCTCATGTCCAAACACAAAGGAAAGAAAGTGAAAGTGAAAGTTGCTCAGTCATGTCCAACACTTTACAACATCATGGACTATACAGTCCATGGAATTCTCCATGCCAGAATACTGGAGTGGGTAGCCTTTCCCTTCTCCAGGAGATTTTCCCAAGCCAGGGCTCAAACCCAGGTCCTCCCACATTGCAGGTGGATTCTTTCCAGCTGAGCCACAAGAGAAGCCCAAGAGCACTGGAGTGGGTAGCCTATCCCCTTTCCAGCAGATCTTCCCGATCTAGGAATCAAACTGGGGTCTCCTGCATTGCAGGTGGATTCTTTACCAACTGAATTATCAGGGAAGCACAAAGCAGAAGCTGCCAAGTGGGCAACCAACAAACTGGAGAACAATAATACCAAAGAAGTTCTCACACTGTTGTGAAGGTTCTGAGCCCCAGCTACCCAGCCTGGGGATCCAGCACAGGGGCTGGGAATCCCCAGAGATTCTGACTTTGAAGGCCAGCATAATTTGATTACAGGACTTCCACAGGACTGGGATAAACAGAAACTCCACTCTTGGAGGGCACAAACAAAATCGTGCTCACACCAAGACCCAGGGGAAAGGAGCAGTGACCGCACAGAGACGGAACCAGACCTACCTGCTAGTGCTGGAGGGCCTTTTGTCGAGGCATGGGTTGGGGTATTTCCTGGGAGGAGCCTCTTGGTGTAAGCCTTCTTGGAAGTTGCTATTAGCCCTACCATAGAGCCTATAGGCTCTACCACAGAGATGGTTGGGTAGCATCACCAACTTGATAGACTGGAGTTTGAGCAAGGCACAGCAGTTGTAATGGACAGGGAAGCCTGGCGTGTTGCAGTCCATTGGGTTGCAAAGAGTTGGACACAACTGAGTGACTGAACGGAACTGAGAGCCTGTAGACTCCAGATTGGGTTGCCTCAGGCAAAGTAATTAACAGGGAGGGAGCAACCAATCAGCAGACAGCTAACAGTTTTACTGAGTGTATGGCCCTGCCCACCAGAGCAAGACCCAGTTTTTCCCACCACCAGTCCCTCCCATCAGGAAGCTTATACAAGCCTCTTAGGCCTCATCCACCAGAGGGCAGACAGAAGAAGCAAGAAGAGCCAAAATCCTGCTGCCAAGCTAGAATGAAAACTATATCACAGAAAGCTAATCAAAATGAAAAGGCAAGGGGGTTATGACCCAGATGAAGGGACAAGATAAAACCCTAGAAAACCAACTAAATGAAGTGGAAACAGGCAACATTCCAGGAAAAGAATTCAGAATAAAGATAGTGAAGATGATCCAAGATCTCAGAAAAAGAATGGAGAAGATGCGAGAAGTGTTTACCAAAGACTAGAAGAATCAAAGAACAAACAAACAGATGAACAATACACTAGAAGGAATCAGTGGCAGAATATAAGTAAAGCAGAAGAACGGATAAGTGACCTGGAAGATAGAATAGTGGAAATCAATGCTACAAGACAGAATACAGAAAAGAGAATAAAAAAAAAAAAAGAAGAAGACAACCTAAGAGGCCTCTGGGACAACATCAAACACACCACCATTCACTTTATAGGGGTCCCAGAAGCAGAAGAGAGATAGAAAGGACCTGAGAGAATACTTGAAGAGATAATAGTTGAAAAGTTCCCTCCCATAGTAAAGGAAATAGTCAATCAAATCCAGGAAGTACAGAATCCCAGCAGAATAAAATCAAGGAAAACACACTGAGACACATAGTAATCAAACTCACAAAAATTGGACTCAAGCGAAATATTGAAAAAAACAAGGGAAAAATGCAAAAATACAAGGGAATTCCCATAAGGTTATCATCTGATTTCTCAACAGAAACTCTGCAAGCCAGAAGGGAATGGCACAACATATTTAAAGTGATTAAAAGGAATAAGCTACAACTAAGAATCCTCTACCCATAAAGACTCTCATTCAGATTTGACAGAGAAATCAAAAGCTTTACAGATAAGCGAAAGTTAAGAGAATTCAGTAGCACCAAATCAGCTTTACAACAAATGCAAAAGGAACTTCTCTAGGCAGGAAACACAAGACAAGGAAAAGATCTACAAAAGATAAACCCAAAACAATTAAGAAAATGGTAATAAGATCATACATATTGATAATTACCTTAAATGTCAATGGATCAAATACACCAACCAAAAGACATAGACTGGTTGAGGGGGATGAGAACATGCACATTTGTGTGTTCTCACTTAACTACATCACTCTACTTAACCTCCCCACCAAACTGTATGTAATTATCTATTGTTGGGTTAATCAAGTTTCCATTATGACTTGCAACTGTAATTATCTTTTATTTTTTTATTTTTTCTGGCTACTGACTGTGAAAACTGATACACATCTTTCACTATTGTGACTATGTATTATTTGTTTAATACCATTTTATCATTGGTCAGAAAATAACAGAATTCTATATCACTAAAACTACCATTTAATAGAAAAACCTGTAATCATTTTTTAAAATCCAAATGCACACACACACACATGCACAACTTGGAGTTTCCTCCAAAGCTCAGGATATGATTCTAATGAGCAGCCATGTTTCAAAAGAACAGGGTTATATGATGATCTTTTACTTTTATCTAGTTGCTTTACTTTTTCTATTTCATATTCAGTGCTCCCATTTCATTTATTTTATGCTTTCCAATCTCCACATCTCTTTTTTGTTGTTGATCTTTCTCAAGCCTTTGTCAAGTGTAGTAGAAAAATCTTTATGTCTATATATATATATAATGTAAATTTTGCCTAGCTAATAAATTTATGACATTTTGATTCTATTTGTTTGACTAAGTATGAATAGAAAAATAGATTTGTAATGTATATTCACTTAAAACTTTGACACAGTTTGTTTTATTCTGGCATATAGTATTACTGCTGACAATCTAGAAAGCTTATTGTCTTACTGATTAAACAAATTTTTTTTGAATAGGCTTGAAACTTCTAATCCAATCCTGAGAATATAAAGAAATACTGTGTTGGAAGAAACAAAACAAATGAAGCAAACAAACCAGGGAAGTAACAATGTGATACAGTATTATTAACTAAAGTACAAATTTTACTCTAATTTCACAAATATTTATGTTAGTATCCATTATTTGTTTTCATACCTTACTCAGGATTTCACATTGTATTTAGCTGCACTGAGTAGCATCAGCTGTATGCAACAAATTTTGATAAATTCTCTTCATTTTTATTCTGTTAACAAATATTTTCCCATTTTCCTTATTATGGCTTCTTAGATACACCCACAATTTAAAAATGGACACTTAATTTCAAAAAATGTGAGGTTTTTAAAGTATCATTGATATTAATTTCTCATTTAATTGCTTTCTTCTCTGTAACCACCCTCGGTGTTTTTTCAGTCTTCTAACTTCCTTGAAGTTTTCAATAGCTAAGTCAAAGACCTCTCCTGGTAAATGTCACAATGCACTTGAAAATATGTAGGTTATTTTAAAATATCTTTTGACATTGATCTCTAACATAATTCCACAGTGATAAGACAATAGATTCTGTATAATCTCAAAATCTTTAGACCATGAAATTTTTGTACCTTGTTTTATGTCCTTGGATATATTCCAGTGTCTCGTGGCTTACAGTCTCTGAGAACTTGAATAAAATTTATATCATACTATTGTACAAATCTTAATTATGTTGAGTTGGTTCATAGTGCTTTTCAGGTGTACTATATCCTTCTACTTTTCTATTCATTTTATTAATTTTTGAGAATTTGATATTGAAATTCCAACTAAAAATCTTAATTAGTCTAATAAGAAAGATTGTAATATATAGTGGAACTAAATGTAACTTTGCTTTGTATTTTCCAAGTCTCCTGTAAATGTGTTAGCATGCTTTCATAATTTAAAAAAGAAAAAATACACAAAAAAATTTAAATACATCTGAAAAAATTTAAATATATTTGGAGAGGTCAATAGTAGAATGGAGATAATATGAATGAATTCCTAAATCAATTAAAAAATTATCTAATTTGAAGGTCAGAGAGGGAAAAATTAAAATAATAATAGAAAGAGGTATCATCTCAGGAACTTATGGTGAAATATTAAAAGATTTGATGTATGTATAATTGGAGACCCAGAAGGAGAACATATAATGGAGAAACTATTTGAGGATATAATGGTCAAAAGAGTCCCCAAGTTTGATGAAAGATATAAATTTTACAGATTCAGACTGCTCAACAAACACCAAGCAGGATAAATATAAAGATGGCTATGTCTAGGCAGCCATAGTCAAATTACTAAAGATACAAAACCCTAAAGATACAGAAAAAAGTCTTAAAAGTAGCCATGGGGTGGGAAATGGGGGCATGACAATGCATACAGAGTTATAGCAACTTGCACTGAGTCCTCATCAGAAACTATGGAGTCCAGTACACATGGGACATTACTAAAGTGCAAAAAGATTTAAAAAAAAAGTCAATCTGGAATTCAATCTCAAGCAAAAACATCTTTTAAGAGGAAAGACAAAATAGAGACATTTTCTGAGTACAAAATATCATGAAACATAAATACTAATAGAATTTGTAACCAGGAAAACTACACTATAAGTCTTTAGGCTTAATATCAGTTGGTATGTTTAGAAAAAAATGAATAGTATTGGAAATGATAAATATGTGATCTTTCTTTCCTTTATTTATTAAATTCACATGACAGTTTAAAGCCAAAGCAATAACACTTCCTTGAGTAGTTTGCAATACTTGTGGATGTAAGAATATGATGACTCTAGTATAAAGAACAGTAAAAAAATGAACCTATAAGATTGTGAGGGTTTTAGGTTATACATGAGGTGATAGATTATTAACTCTAAAAAGGCTGTAATAAATTTCTAGACCATATATTTAAAATATGAAAAGGAATATAGCTAAAAATGAAGTAAAATTCAAAAAATATTCAAAAGTCCAAAATAAGGTAGAGAACTGAAAAAAAAAAGGAAAACAGAAAATAATAAAATAGTTGACCTAAATCCAACAATCAAAATAATATTAATTGACTAAGTACTCACCATTAAAAGACAGAAATTGTCAGAATAGCTAGAACTAAAGAAAGAAAGAAAATCTCAACTATATTCTGTCTACAATATACACACTTTTAGCAACAGAGATACAAAGTAAATACCAGTAAAAAGACATATCATGAAAAAATAGGAAGCATATAAAACCTGGAGTACCTATGTTAATATCAGGTAAAATACACTTTAAGGAAAGAGCATTATCAGATTAAAAATGACGTTTCAAAATGTCACAATTTATATAAAAAGTCATCAAGACCTAACAATCTTACATGTCTATATGCCTAATAACCAAGCTTCAGAATTAAAGGGAAAAATACACAATTCCACCACTGTAGTTGAAAATATTACCATTCCTCTCGGCAAATGATAAAACTGCTTAATCACTAAGTTGTGTCTGACTATTTCGCAACTCCATGGATTGTCGCCTGCCAGTCTCCTCTGTCCATGGGATTTCCCAGGCAAGACTACTGGAGTGGGTTGCCATTTCCTTCTCCAGGGGATCTTCCAGACCCAGGGATTAATCCTGCATCTCCTGTGTGTTCCTGACCCAGGGGTCAAACCCATGTAATGATAATATTATACAAATAAAAAAATCAGCCATAAAATAAATGATCAACCAGCCTGAAAGTGAAAGTGAGTCACTCAGTCATGTCCATTCTTTGTGATCCCATGGACTGAAGCCTGCTTGGCTCCTCTGTCCATGGGGTTCTCCAGGCAAGAATACTGGAGTGGGTTGCCATTTCCTTCTCCAGGGGATCTTCCCTACCCAAAGATAGAACCCATGCCTCTGGAATTGCAGGCAAATTCTTTACAAACTGGGCCACTAAGGAAGCCCCACAACCAGCTTAACCTAATGGATATATAAAGAATACAACAACCAACAACTAGAGAATATACATTCTTTTAAAATTTACATGGTATATTCACCCAAGATAGATCCTTTATATTAGATCACAAAACCAAAGTTACAATAAATTAAGACTGAAAATCACAGAGTCTGTTCCTTGACCACAGTGAAATTAAATTAGAAATCAGTAACAATAAGATTGCTACTAAGGAGACCCCAAATGTTTTGAGAGTGGACAACATACCTCAGAGTAATCCATGGGTCAAAGAAGAAATCACAAAGGAAATCACGATATATTTTAAAACGGAATGACAGTAAAAATATATCATGTTCAATTTTGTGGAGGTGTAACTGAAGTAGTGCTTAGAGGAAAGTTTATAGCTTTAAATTCTATCTGACAAAAAGAAAAGTATTTAAAAAAACCCTAAAGTTACAGTTTAAGAAGGAAAAAAGAAAAATTAATCAATAATATAAGGAAGGAAATAACAAAGAGCATAAATCCATGAAACAGAAAACAAAAAAAGCTCAATTGAACTTTTAAAAAATTATTACTAATTTGCTCTCTCATTCAATAACTCATTCTCTGCCATCTAGTTTAACCATTTTATTGATTTTTTCAAAAAAATCAGTATTTTATTTGTCATTTTCTATTGTTCTAGCCAACAGAAATTAAGAGGATAATAAAAATATTATAAATACCTTTATGCCAATAAGTATAACAACTTAGATGAAAGGGAGAAATTTCTTGACAGAAAAAAAAAAACCACAAAAACCCAACTCACCAAAACTGACACAAAATGAGAGAAAATCTGAAGAAGGTGGGGGGAAAAAAAAAAGTCCAACCCTAGAAAACCCCCAAACCTAGAGCTATTAAAGAATCTGGATGATCAAAAACTAACTTCAGGTCCAGATGGTGCTCTGGTGAGTTCTACCTAACATCAAAGGAAGGAATAACACCAAACCTACACTCTTTGAAAAGTAACAGAGGTGGAATTTCCAAACTAGTTTTATAAATCCAGGACCCTAAAAATCAAAAAGTGATGTGATAAAAGAAAAACTAAAAGAAAATCAGGAGTTTGGGGAGCAGTGTGGGCTGCAGTATAAATATGGTGGTCAGCTCTTTTGGAAGGAGACACTAGAAAGGACTTGAAGGAAGCGAGGGCCCACGGGGATTACATGTTGGAACAGAACCAGTGCAAAGGCCCTGAGGCAGGAATGTGCCAGGAAACAGCAAGGAGGCAAGTGGAGTATCCTGCAGGCCCAAGTAAGGACAGCTTATGAAAGAAGAAGGAAGGGACTAACTGTTCATTACTAATACAGTGAAGGCCCTGGATTTAGCAAAGTGGAGGTAACCAGCAACCACCAAGATAGTGGTTTTTGGGATTGGTGGGACCAGAGAAGGTTTTAGAGAGAAAGGGAGAGCTGGATCTCCGGAGCAGAGACATCTCTTGTGATGGGGCTGTGCCTCAAAGGGGAAGAAAGAAATGGGACAGTAGTTGGAGAGGGAGGTGGAATCAAAAGAAGGGGTTTTTGCATGTGTGTTTAAGATAGAAGAGCAGGCTTGTATGTTAATGCATATGATCCTGGGGTTCCCTGGTAGCTTAGTGGTAAATCATCTGCCTGCAATGCAAGAGACATGGGTTCCATCCCTGGGTCAGGAAGATCCCCTGGAGCAGGCCATGGCAACCCACTCCAGTGTTCTTGCCAGGAAAATCCCGCGGACAGAGGAGCCTGGTGGGCTATGGTCCATGCGGTCACTAAGAGTCGGGCATGACTGAAGTGATTGAGCACACATGTATGTGATCCTGAAGAACTAATACCAAGACAGGCAGACTGTTAGATGAATGCCCTTGGTCCAAAGTCAGGTACATCTCCTCTTTAAGTATGCAGTTCCCCTAACAATTTGCTCATTTCAAAAGAATTCTGAGGTCTTCTAAAATCAGCTGCTGCCAAAAATCAATAGTTTATGAAATACTGTAATAAGTATGAAAATGTTTGCCATATCATTAAAAACAAATTGTTAACATAAATAATTACTCGAGCACTTGAGAAAAAGTTAGAGCAAACTCTTCAAACATATCCAAAGTAGTTGTTTTTAAGTGATTCAATCGAGTGGCCCAAGAAGCTTTTCCTCCTTTTGTTTTTTTCTTCACTGCTTTGTGTCTTATGGAGCACATTTTGCTATCTTACAGAGCACTTGATGGAAAATTTATTTTTCTTGATGCAGGTTCAGTTTGATATAACGCCCTTAGGTGTTCACAAAACTTCTTTTCTTAAAGTATTCAAAAATGAAGTCAGTGGGAGGTGACCCACATGAGAATGTGTGCCTGGGATTTTTATTTTCCTGAGGCTGTTGCTATAGCTTTTTGGCAGCAAAATGAACTACATAGTGAACTAATTAAAAATTTAAAACACATTGTTAGGCAATTTAGAACTACACTCAGAAGGTTAATTTAAAAGAAATAATGAGAAAAAGCAAAGAAAAGTCTATACACCAAAGAGAGTTTTGTGGTAAGAGTCAAAAATCACAAAATGGTTTTTATTAGTTTTAATTATTTTACTCCCCTAACCAGAAAGATATTAACAGGTCGGCTTTACTGCCAAATTACATAGTATGCACAAGTCAGCTCCAACTCTCAATAAGATTTGATAGTAAAGAGAGAGAGCAAGAACCCATGGGGCTCCAGTTTTCATTAACCCAAAGGAGAAACGATGGATAGAAAATGCAAGTCAGTATTCCAGATACTATGAAACATATGAAAGCAGGCATAGCAAAGTGGTTCCTTTCCAACTAAAGATTGTGAGCTATAATTAAGAGGACATAGGTCAATAATCTACTTCAAATAACTAATCTGTTTTTGGCTCACTAAGCCAATCCTAGAAACAGCTGAACTGTTATAATTGTTAAGAGCTGTTACAATTGTTAAGAGGCTGAAACTGAAAACGTTAAGTTGCTCAGTGGTGTCTGACTGTCTGTGACCCCATGGACTGTAGCCCACAAGGCTCCTCTGTTCATGGGCTTCTCCAGACAAGAATACTGGAGTGGGTAGCCATTCCTTTCTCCAGGGGATCTTTCCAACTCAGGGACTGAACTTGGGTCTCCTGCACTGCTAGAGATGGCAGATTCTTTACCATTTGACCCACCAGGTTAGTGTCTTAAATAAAAGTGGAAACTACCTTAGGACCACGAAGTCTCCGAACAAAGACTCAGTGGCCCTAAGATGGTAAGGAGAGCAGAAATCAGGGAACTAAGCCAGAGTCAGAACCTGCTTTTATCCTGAGAATTATACATAATCTGGAGACCTGGAACTTCCAGTTTGATGATCACATGGGGCATTGGACACATAAGAGACAAAACCTCAGGGCTTGGCCAAGTGGGTCATTATGATAGGAGACACTGCATAAAACTATAACCCAAAGAGCTCTATGCTCTCAGTACAATGAGGGAATACACAGGGATGGCTAGAAAATTATTGATAGCAAGATTCTACAGATACCTGGAAATTTTAGAACATACTTTTAAATAACTAAATAGATCAAAGAAGAAGTGATAAAATAGGAATACACCTAAATAAAAATAATATATATTATAGGTGGCCACAATATACAATTATCAAATATACAATACTTTTCTGGAGGTCATTGTAGGAGGACACAGAAAAGAAATTATTTACATAAAAAATTCAAAGGAATCTATAGATAAATCATGAGAACTCATAAGATAACTTAAAAAAATTGGACATAAAACATATGCATGGAACTGAACAGAAACAGAAAAAATACAATTTTTAAAGGTACACTGATAACCTAAACAAACAAAAAAATCTAGAAATAAATCCCACATGCATGGATATTTGTCCTTTGTGAACAAAATAGAAAACTATGCTAAGAGACACTGTACTTACCAATTCCTTTAGTAAGATATTCTCTCCACACTGCTCTATAGATTTATGGTAATGCCAATACTGTTTCTAAAATTCACATGTAAAAGCAAAGAATCTAAAATTCTAAGAAACATGATGTTAGCCATCTCGATATGTGGTACTGGCACAATTATAGATAAACACACCAAAGGAAACCAAGTCAAACTCACACATACATGGAAATTTGACTAATGACTGAAAACAAATAGAAAAAAAAAGGACAGTTTCTCAACAGATAGTGTAAGACCACTTGGCAATACACATGGGGCAGTGGGAAAAAAACTGAATACCTGCTTCACATCCAACATCAAAAGCAATTCCAGGTGGCTAAAAGTCTTAAAGGAGAAAGACAAAAATTTTAGAAGACCAGATAGGAGAATGTCTTTGTGTCGTTGGGGTAGAATTTAACAATACCCCAATAACTGGAGACCAAAAAGAAAAAAAAAATTGACTTAAAAAACTATTAACATTAAAACTTCAATTCTTAATTGTAAGAATTGAATATCATAATCCCACGTAAGATATCATTTGTAAAGAAAGTGAAAAGAAAAGCCACACATTGGGAGAACATTTATATTTATGAAACATAAATCCTCAAGGAAATCTAATATGGTAATCACTGGCCATATGTGACTATACTCAGTAGCTTTTGCTACGTTTCAAGTGCTCAGCAGCCGCATACTCTAGTCGCTGCTTGACTAGCTAGCACCAGTATGAAACATCTCCATCACCACAGAAGTCTCTTTTGGATAGACCTGATCTAGAACAAGTGTGGAATAGTTAAACTTCTAAAATAAACAGACAACTCAATTTTAAAAATGGGCAAAGGACAGTAGCAGACATTTGACACATTAATAAACACACAAAAAATGAACCATAAACGTGGTAAACAGTTATTTTAACCTCATTAGTAATCAGAGTAAAACAAATTAAACTCATTAGATAAAATCTCAACATTCCAAACTGGCAAAAGATTAAAACTCAATAATACCAACTATTGAAGATTATATAGAGCAGCACATTTCTAGTACACTGTCTGTAGAAAGGTAACCCATGGTAACCACTGTGGGAACAGTTTTGCATTATCCAATCACATTGAACACTCTAGTACCCAGCAATTCTACTTTAGAGAAGGAATTCTCCACCTGAGCTGGTCTCTCCCCTGACCCAGGCTACTTGGAAAAGCATTTAATTGGCAGAAGTCAGGGATAATAATGTTCCTGCAACTCAAAGAATTATTCCACTTAAATTTTGCACCAGGAGATACAACTAACAACAATAAAAATCAACACTAGACACAACCCAAACATCATCAAAAGAAAAACAGATACATAAACTGCATTTAATGGAATGCTTATAATTGAAAATAAATGCTCCTTAGTTACATATATCAACAGAGGTGATTTTAAGGAATATAAGGCTCAGTAAAGTAGCAAGATAAGTGAACATAATATACTTGAGATGTATATAAAGAACAAAGACAATCAAATAATGAATTTAGGGACATATATATATATATATATATATATATATATATATATATATATATTTCAAACACACACAAGCAAAGGTATGGCTAACAGAAAATCAGGACAGAATTATCCCTGGGCAAGAAAGGGAGATGACACCTGGGAGATGTTACATGGGTGCTTTTTAAAGTACCAGTAATGCTTTGTTTCTTTAGATGGGTTGTAGGTTGAGATGTCCATTTTAATCCAGTATTTCTGTATTCTACTCATACATGGTTTATATACTCTACATGTTTGACATATTTCACAATTTTTTAGAAGTCAGCTCAATTACTTAACAACTAGGCTCCTTGACCTTCCTGAACTTGGTTAGTTATAGCTAAACTCCAACTACCTTACAGAGTTGTTCTATAGTTTCAAGGAGATAATATGCATGAAAGTGTGAGCCACCATGATGGGGGACAGAATAGGAAACACAGAGGTAAGCATTTCCCTAAAGGTTTCATCCTGGCTACTGTTCAGGATCACAGGGCCCTGAGTTCCTAGGCAGTTATTAATCAAGTCAGGAGTTCTCTGTTCTCTCAATTTAGAATGAGGATAACTCTAGTCTAATTCAAGCCACAAGAGAAACACATTGAAGGCAGAGCAGATACTCACTGAAAGTGTCTGTAAACCTTGTTATGGAAGAAAAAATTTTTCAGGACCTGGGTATTTTCAGTTTTAGGCTAAATGATAATGACATGATAATTATCTCCAAATATTGGATGTGAAAGTGTCATAAGATCTCTTTTGTCCAAGGTTCTTCTAGAGAGACTGGAGAAATTAAAGAAAAGTTTAAAAGTACATTCCTGGTCAATATTTAAGAAAGACATTTTGACAATAAAAGGGAGGAGACAGAAATGACGAGGTGATGACTCGCCTTCATCTGTCTTCTTCAACTACAGACAGTTTAGCAAAGTCTTCTGTTTTGTAGGCTTCCCTAGTGGCTCAGGTAGTAAAGAATCTGCCCGCAATGCAGGAGACCTGGGTTCGATCCCTGGGTTGGGAAGGTCCCCTGGAGAAGGGAATGGCAACCCACTCCAGTATTCTTACCTGGAGAATCCCATGGACAGAGGAGCCTGGTGGGCTACAGTCCGTAGGGTCACAAAGAGCCGGACGTGACTAAGTGACTAACACACACTGGTGGCTCAGCAGCTAAAGAATCTGCCTGTAATGCAGGAAACCTGGGTTCGGTCCCTGGGTCGAAAGATCCCCTGGAGAAGGGAATGGCAACCCACTCCAGTATTCTTGCCTGGAGAATTCCATGGCTACAGTCTATAGGATCACAAAGAGCCAGACACAACTGAGCACTGATACTTTCTGTTTTGTAAGAAAATACAGATTTTAAAATAAACTCTATTAAAATAAAAATATAGATGGTATAACTTAGTGTCAAACTTATTTTGAAAACCAGTTGTCTTACTTAGTATTCATGAGACTATGGCTAACTTAGTCTATCTTTTGGAGTTTTGTCTGCCTCATCTAAAATAATGATAGCATCTTTCCTTCAGCGTTATATGGAAAAACCAATGTGATAATATATGAAAATCACCATACTTCCATAAGTGCACTAAATAAGCTGCTAATAATTTTTGAAAATTATTATAGATTTCCAAACTTGCTCACAGCTAGATTTTAAAAAGCAAGGACATCACTCCAAGGAAATGAAATAACTTTTATGTTTAAAAACAGCTAAACAGGGACTTCATTGGTGGTACAGTGGTTCAGACTCCACACTTCCAGTGCTAGGGGCACAGGTTCCATCCTTGGTCCGGGAATTAAGATCCCAAGTGCCCTGTGGCATCCCCCTTGGCCAAGAAAAAACATCTAAAAGAAGAACTCGTATTTGTAAAGAAAGGCAACAAAACTGATATCCCTGGATTAGTTTCTTTAAAACGTTATCAAATGGCTTTTAGTCTCCCAATAAGTCTCCTTGAACATGCTTTATGTAGAAACCTTCCCCTATAAAAAGCCTTTTCATGAAAAACCCTTTCAAAAGCACTTTCCGGTTTGCCAGAATAAAAATAAGACAGAATTATGAAGGTAAGATTTGATACAACAAACCACATTCCCTACAATTTCAGGTCATTAGTTTTTAAAATTGTCTAAATCTAAGAAAAGGGGTCCATGTTTAATGTCTCATGTTGTCTAAATTTAACCTGCAGAAACCAATAAACATCTTAAATGTCTATAAACAGGAGATGCTAAACTTCAAGATGAAACCACAGTAATTTATTATAAATAAATAAGTATCCTATAAATAGCTTAACTTTAATGACACTTGAAAACTTTGTCCTTTTGCATAGCACTTTTGAAGTTCCGATCGAGTCAACATGAATAAGATACAAGCAGCAACTCAAGGAGTTTAAGTTATTTTGTATTTTCCTATAATTATTTTTTTATTCTGTAGAAACACTCTGTTACACTCTGGTTTTCAGCTTGGTCCTGTTTTTTACTTAAGTTTCCAATCTAGCTTCAAATTACTACTTGGCAGTCATATGGTGTAATGAGGTCGGTGGATTAGCTGAAATTAAAACCCAGAATCCTCTTTACCACCCTTTTTTTTTCAAGCACAGATCAATTATTTATGACCAAGTTCACCAACACTATGTTTTAGTTTAGGAAGAAGTCCATTTGAAGCCAGCTATAAATAAAGGGACTAGAATAGGGCCTTAGAACTTTTTGACCCCACAGAGCATTGAGAAGATGGGAGAAAAGCAGCAATGGAAGAAAACAAGAAGGAAGAAAAATAAAAGAACAAAAGAAGCCAGCATTCACGGAGCTGCTTCTACACCAGGCCATCTACCTAACGTATTTCACTTATTCTCAGTTCACTGGACATTACTTCATTTAATTCTTATAACCCCATCAAGCAGATATATCTCCACCTATTTCAAGATTAAGAAACTGTAGCTCAAAAGGCTAAATTTCTTCCTGAGAGTCATGAAATAAGTAGAAAAACCAGAATTTGACCTGGGGTTTGTCTGATTCCAAAGCCTGAGCACTTTTTCCTATAGCAGATGAAATCATTTCTAATATTTTAAAATCTGAGTTTTGGAATTTCCAAAAAAAAATTACAAGGAACTAAACAGTATTTTCAATGTATTGCATGAATAGCAGAAAACCATCCTATAACCATTATTCCAATTGCTTATAAGAACCTAAGTGGGAGGTTGTCACCATTTGCCTAAGATGTATATGAAATCATATATAAAGAGCAACAGACAACCTCACATGGAGACTGGAAAGAGTCATGAAGCCAAAAGCAATCCAAAGACAGAGAAGGCCAAGTGCGCCATCACCTCTTACCTGCTGCACTTCACTTTCTCCATTTGAGATTTTCTCAGTGTAAACAAAGGAGTTGAATATCCGCTGCAAGGAAAAGAAAATGAGCAAACATTAGATTTTCTAAGTAAGGCAGCCATTTTCTATATGAATGTGTGTGTGTGAATAATCTGTTTACAGCACAAAGAGAATCAAGCAGAAAAAATTTAATTAAAATAGTTACTTTACACAGAGAAATCCAAATATCAGCCAGAGTCAATCACACTGATTGAAGCAATACCCAGGCACTTCTGTAGTGAAATAAACCAGATGTTACACTATATTTTTCATTTTCAAAAATACATTTAATTATAGATTTCCGGAGCCCATGCCATTTTATCCGACTGGTATAATCTGACAAAGCTGTGTTTCTCATTTAAGCCCTGCAACTCCCTGAATGCAGTAATTGTTTACAGACACTACAATCTAATGTAATAAAGCTCTTTAAAAAGGATTTTTTCCATATTCTCTCATGTCCCTGTCCAACTGGTACCTACCCAATATTATCTATCACCTTCATTACCTAAGCACCCCTTTGAAAAAGTAGTATAATAGGGCTTGCCAAATACATGTGGCCTTAAGAGAGGATACGGTCCTTACATACCAGGAAATACGACAACCATGCCAAGACATCAGTCTGAGCTGTGGCACCCAAAGCACACACATTCTTCCCCTGGTCTCTGCCTAGCTGATACCCACTCCTGCAGCCGCTACTGGCATTTACATCTTGCAGACTTATGACTTTACCGAACCCCACGGTTACTGACCAATCACGTGACTGAACTATAACCAACTGAAAAAAAAAAAAAAGAGAGAGAACCCAAGAGATGTATCCGTTAGGGACTGGGGGGAATAGAAAAGTACAGCAGTCTCATCATTTATCCTAAAACTTTAAAGATACCTCTGGAACTCTCCAGATGAGCAAGCAGTCAAATTTGGAGATGTCAGCCAAAATTTCCCTTTTGCCTTTCTATCCCACTGCCAAGGGTTTGTCAGCGTCTGGGACAGCTTCCCAGACAGCCTCACACACCTGCATGGTTGTGGTGAGGAAGACAAGTGCCAAGTTCATCAAGCGTTGTGCAAATGAAGGAAGATCAAGGTGCTGGGGCTTGGGGAGGGGTGGAATAAGGGTTGTTGCTCGGGGAAGGGAAGCAGTTTGGAAGGATTGAGATGGAATGGGATGGAATTACAGTCTGGAAAATTCTAGTTATGAATATCATAATTTTCAATGTGCCATTCATTCATTCATATTTATTGTCTTTTTTTCCCTAAAAATGACTCTGCTGATAGGAAAGCAGGTTACATCTATTTAGGACTCATAAAACACCTCTGTGACAAGCACCATTACTATCTCCTTATAGTAAATGAGGAAATGAACACATATTTTATAGAGTGCCTAATGCAATGTACATTGTACCTTATGTGCATATCTTATGTAATAATTCCTGCAGCTCCAAAGACAAAAAAACTAAGACTCTGGGAAATTAAATAACCTTCCCAAAGTCACTCTTCATGGCTGGAAGTTGAACCCAGGCTCACCCCACACCCCGCAAAAAATAATGGTGCTACTCACCCTAGTGTCTCATGAGCAACTTACTTGTTACATGGTATCTTAACACATATGAAAGAAACCCCTATTAGGAGCTAACACCCAAACATAATGCAGATCAACCATTCCTTATGACTAATTCCAAAATTCAAAAGTCCCTGAAAATCAAAAGGTGTGCATAACACATTTGCTAACAAAATATGACATGATCTGAACTTATTGGCAGTAAATCCTAACTTGTATTTATAGTTTTTATTAAACCACTTAGCATGGGGATTTATTCTTTATGATGCAGATGTATTAATGCATCTGATTATAGGGTTCTGCTTTAGATCTCACTCAGGGTGTTTGACATCATGGTACATCAGGATCCTGAATTCTAAAACAGATCTTGTTTTGGAGAAGGGATTATGAATCTGCAGACCTCCAGCCCCGTTTTCTGGAGAATACCTTAGTTAGCTAGACAACAACGCTTTTAGAGACTGGGTCAATGTCACTGTCGACTAACTCTCAGACCATATATAGTTTTTGCGTAATTTGATTTTTACAACCTGCTTGGTACCAAGAGTGCACTTTTATTAAAGTGAATAACATAACATGAATTAACATAATTCATGTAGTGTCTCTAGATCTGAAAGAGTGTGGTCAATTTCTTATTTTGTTTCTGGCAGTTAAATTTTAGGGGATACATTATCTGTCCTGTCCTGGAAGATGTTCCTGCAAGAGGAACAACTGATGGAGCAACCCACGTCCTGGGAAGCAAATCAGATCCACTTTGCTCAAGCCAACATCCACCGATGGCCACACCTAGTAAGGAACCTCAGATCCTTCCCTCTTCTTTGTTGTCAAAAGAAAAGTGAGTTCCTCAGTAGTAATAAGGAATATAAGCCTGGAAGTGTTTGCCAGGCCGTGTTCAGTCCCTGTTTTACACATTCATTATCTTAATAATTATTAATAATGACAGCCAATAGTTTATGTAAAGCTTTATATGGCTTGTAAGCATTTCTATATTCTTGACACCTAATAAATATGGTGGGTAAAAGATAATTTTCAAAGAAAGAAGTTATAGATATGAGGAGTAGTGACCCTGCAAACTACTTACTTTACACAACCCTCCAACCACCCCAAGAAGTGAAAGGTGGCCTGCTAGAATAACAGCTTGGAGATATCACCAAGCAAACACTTTTTTGCCCCCCTCCTTTCCCCACAGGGGTGTGGGGTGTTAGTGAAAAGTCAGAAGAAACTAGGCGAGTAACACAACTAAACAGATCAGCCAGCCATGTCTGGTGCGAGGGTAAAAGTAGTAAGCGTGGGATTTCAAGATATAGAGTGAATTTCCATTACGCTCTAGATTAATGGACAGTAATCATCTTTCCTAAAATGTAAGGCCTGCAAAGCCCAGCTCTCAAAGGCTGATTAGGCTTAGTACTTGCATTGCTTACAATTTCACATAAATGATCTCATTTCATCTCCACAATAACCCTATGTGGTAGGCAGCGATCTGAAACCAATTTTACAGATTAAAAACTAAAGCTCAAAACGTCAATGTATCACAGGTTAAAAAAAAAAATTTCAAGTACTGAAGTCTAAACCTAGGTTAAATTAAAAACAGGCATTTTTTCTAGCACAGCTAATAAATGTATTCACACTATCTTTTTCTTAAGGATAATCTGCATACAGGAAAAAAAAAAGAGGATTTTTTTTTCTATCCATTTCATTTTAAGCAAGATATAATGTGCTGCTGTAACATTTTATATATGTGTAACATTATATATAAAACCAGTGTCAGGAGTAACTATATATGGGTTCAATCCCTGGGTTGGAAAGATCCCCTGGAGAAGGAAATGGCAACCTCTTCCAGTACTCTTGCCTGGAAAATCCCGTGGACAGAAGATCCTGGCAGGCTACAGTTCAGTCAGACACAAGTGAGCACACACACACGAGTCCCAATATTACTTTCTGTTGCTACCTAAAATTGTGAAAGGAATAGAATATAGAGTTTTCTGGGGATTTTATTTCTAATTTGAGAGCCAGGAATTCCAAACAGTATACCTAGCTGACATTTGGTGACTGCAAGAATTTCTTGGTTGTTAGAGAATTTGAAAAGTGAAAGTGGAAAAAAGTTTTCTTAAAGCATGACATGAAGAAGCAATCCCAAAAAGTCAAACTGTTCATCCTCTCTGAGGATTTACTCTCAGTAACAGAGTTCAGGTATAGATGGGTGGAGTGGGCATTCCACATTCTATTTCCAAGTTGTCACTTTCCCTTATTCCAGATCCCTGGAGGACCAAGGGAATTCCAGACATTTGAACTCAATTTGAACACAAGCTGGAGGGGGTTTGAAGTCAATCTCCTCAATGCACAAATCCCTGGAAGTAAAGGCTTGTTCTTGCCCACTATTCTTTCTCATTCTTGCCAAATACTAGAAATAAAAATACACTTTGTTGTATAATGAACAGATCATTAAAATGGGTGAGGAATCTTTTTTTAAACAAGTTATTTGAAAGATAATAGTTCACCAACTCCTTTTTGTCAGTCATAATTATTTCCATAATTAAAAGAACAATAAGAAGATGCAGCTCAGGGCAACTGAATACCCTGATCTAAAGATAAAACTGACCTTTCTCTCATTAAAACACATAGCCTGGAAAACTGACAATATCTTCTAAATTATTTACATATCCTATGTCCTAGCAGTTGCTATCCTGGTATATACCTAGCAGAAATATGTACATGTTTATCAAAAGGAAAACTTCAGAATGTTCATAACAGCACTACTCATAAGAGCCCCAACCTGGAAATTATGCAAATGCCTATCAGCCACAGAATAGACAAATTGTGTGAATTCACATGGTGGAGTATTGGGGTGAGATGAAATGAATACACAATTGCAACATGCATCAACATGATGACTCTCACAAGCAACACTGAGTGAAAGAAGCTAGACACCAGGACACAAAGAATGAAATCCCATTTCTATCAAGTTCAAAACCAGGCAAAGCCAATCTAGCTGACTAGAAGCCAGGATAGCAGTTGCCTTCACCTGATTAGGATGTGCAGGCTGCTTCTGGGATGCTGAAATGTTCTGTCTTTTGACCGAGGTGCTGGTTACCAGGATGTGTGTGCTTTTGTGAGAGCTCATCCAGCTATATACGTATGACTGTACACTGTGTTGTGTATATGCTATACTGAAATAAATCTGCTTTATATGCACACTCTAGACAGTCTCTTTAAAATGCACCCTAGACAAACGTTTTTTTGTATGTTTTAAAAAATTATTTCTACATTTCTAAAAAGAACAATAATCTATTAACTGCGCGATAATCAAAAAAGAATCTACACCTCACTCTGCAATCCAGATGAAACTGGACGGTACCAATACTGAGGAGTTAGTAATGCAAAGATAATGTCTCCTGAGCCTTCCATGAGGCTACATATTAATTACTCTCTCACACCCTAGGTATACAACATGACTTAGTTGTTCAGCTCCCATTCAATGGTACGGTACTAACCTGAATCTTCAGCAAGGAAAAAAAAAAGGTGTCTTTATTAGAATCTCATCCAACTTGAATCATCTAAACTTATATAATGCCATTTAATCACACTGCCTCTGTATATATTGTTCTTTTTTTTTTTTAATTTTTATTTCTACTTTATTTTACTTTACAATACTGTATTGGTTTTGCCTTCCTAAGAACTGCCTTCCTCCTCCTCCCCCCAAGAGGAAATTACAGAGCACTTGAATACAATTTCCCCAGACCTCTCTTGCAAGGGAAGAAAAAAACAAAGACATCCTGAGGTGGGGTGGGGGCGCCATGGGGAGGAGGGGGGTGGAGGTGCATGTGTACGGGCAGGGGCTGGGGTGGTGGTGACTACTTTCCCACCTTAGCCCTTGCCTGTCCCCAAGTCCCCACTCCACTGACCCATCCTCCCTACCCATTATCTTTCCCTCCCAAATCTCTCTATTTAATTGAGTCTGCTTAACAGAAAGAAGGCAAGAGAATTCTACTTAACTGGAATAGCAACAATTACAAGAGTGTTCAATAACATGGTCAATCCAGACAGTTGGCCTCATCTTCACTTCGCCAACAGCTCTGCCAGATGTTAACTAGATGTTTAAATGAATGGTACAGCACAAAACCACAGCAGAGAAATAAATACCTCTGCAAATCTAATGAGATTCTGTTGGTCTCCTTCCCTGATCTTTGCTAAGAAAATACAGGACTGAATTTTAATTCAAAAGCGTATTCTCTTGATGTTTACAGCTCTCTGTCGCAAGCCAGTTTGGCTGACAAATTCACTTAACAGCTTCATTCCTCTCTGGATCTCTTCCTACCATTCTAGGAATTGAGGCCAAAGGGGAAGAAAATATAGGTCACCACTGTTATCTCGAGATGTTGACCAACATTAACCCTTAAAAGAGAAAGTGCTGTCATTAATACAAACTCCAACAACCACTGGACAGGGAATTAACAACAACTTAATTTTTAAGTGTTTCAGGGAAGAAAACGTATGTATAACTTCATTCTCCCCTAAGCATGCTCCATGAATAAACTTTTACTAGGTTATAAGGGATTGCTTCTGCCCAGAATAGGAATCGTCTGATTTTTACCATACTATTTAACCTCACTCTGAAAAACATATAGACAGTCCAGAAAAACTTTTTATAAGGACACTCTCATCATTCTGCATTCTGAGATCACAAATCTGGTGCCAGAAATCTCCATCACTGAAAAAAATCTCTAAACTTGTTCATTCTGGATACAGGTAACTCCAGAAAATAGTTTATTAAGAGTGTTAAAAAGGTTACCACTAAAAAAAATAATCTAAGTGACTAACAACACGGGAGCCAATTAATTACTCTTCATCCAATCAAAAATATATTGTGCAGCTAATAAAAATGTTTATAATTATTTTTCTTATTGTTCATATTTTAAATCAGTATTTAAATATTCATATATTGTTCTAATTGTATGTGTGGGGGGTTACATTATACACAAGTGTTATCATATATATTAACAAGGGCACAGAATGGATTCAGGTGCTTTGCAACACATTTCACTTAATACAACAACTCTTCATAGTAGTTACTATGTCATCATTTTTGCAGGTGAGAAAACAGGTTCTGAGAAGTTTAGTTTGCCCAAATGTAGAACACTGTGAATAAGTGGCCAAGTCTGGGTACAAAATTTGCCTTACTCCAAAGTTTATGTATCATCCTCTATATAATCATCATCTTAATAAAGAAAACTTAGGTAAAATCTAGAAAATGACTCAAATAGTAACAGGGCTTGCCTGCAAATAACGAATCCAGAACATATATACCCTCCTCCCCATCCCCCCAATCTCAAAATGGAGCATGAATTTCCTTTATGATGGATAAAGACAAACATTTTTCAAAGAGTTGACACACTAGAAAAAAAAAGGACATACATTCGGAGTTGCAACTAAACTCTACAAAGAACCATTTGGACAAGATCACTGCCTTGAGAGCTTACAGAGGAAAAAGTAAGTATAGGGTCTCATACTTTTTCCTTACTATAAAAAACTGATCTTGAATACCATGGTGATTTGCAAGAAACAGGGCTATTGCAGATCATGACAAAAGGAAATGCTTAGGTACTGAAAATCATAGTAGAGGAAGACGCCTGGATTGCGAATTTAAAACAAAACTAATCAGTATACAATAGATGACCCTGTGCAAATGGTACCCTGTACACACATGTCCTGCCCAACAGACTTCCTTATTTTGTTTTACAGTTGCTATATATAAAAAATGATAACAGCTAATGCTACTATCTGTCCAGCATTAGGAACTTCACGTATGTTAACCTGATTCATGTGAAGATAAATTTATATAGACTACACTAAAAACATTATGAATGTATTTCATATACCATTATGATAGTTATTCAAACAATCTTGATAGTTATTCTATTATTCTTCTATTCCATTTATGTTAACCTCTTAACAATATTCTGTTGACAGTTAATTCTAGGATGGTTACAGGTATAATGGAGGAAAAATACCTGTATAAATATTTACCAACTCAAGTCCCACCTCATTCTTAACAACTTCCCAAAGATAATTTCTCCCTTCTTTGAATCTCTGCAATAAAGACAGTCTAAGGAAATGGCAACCCACTCCAGTGTTCTTGCCTGGAGAATCCCAGGGACGGGGGAGCCTGGTGGGCTGCCGTCTATGGGGTCGCACAGAGTCGGACACGACTGAAGTGACTTAGCAGCAGCAGCATGCTACAATTAATACATACACTGCAGAAAATTTGAAAATATGTAAAGGAAGAAGAGGGGGAAAATAATCTATTATCTGACCACCCAGTAAAAAC
The DNA here is from genome assembly GCF_023091745.1 of Budorcas taxicolor. NCBI lineage: Eukaryota > Metazoa > Chordata > Mammalia > Artiodactyla > Bovidae > Budorcas > Budorcas taxicolor. Next base: position 80,878,817 of record NC_068912.1, read on the forward strand.
AAACTACTGTTTACAGTTTATTTCATTCCACTCTTTTGGGCTTGTAGGTTCTGACTTTGTTGTATATTCTTTGATAACTGGTCCATGCCATGATTCCTTACCACAGTGAATTGTACATAGTAAGCATAAATAAGCATGTGTGCACCCATTAATTTAGGTATTAAGTCATCAGACTGTTAGTTTGGCCTGTCACTCAATCAGCTAGAGAAAAAGGGAAGAAAGTGTCCTTTCTCTTTAAGATGAAAAACTTCCCCTTCTCTCAACTCTATTAATAGAGTCCTCCCCCATTATCTCTGTTTTTCCTTCCCTGTCCTCTTCAGGCTCCAAGTATATACACACATAGCCCCTTGGCTACTTTAAGCTTGCAAAAGAACTCAAATTATGAATTCCTTAATCTGAAGGCAGTTAACACCCTTCATACCAACAGAAGCTCTGAACAGCAAGGAAGCTTGGCAGAAAGTCACAAATCAGTGACAAGCGTCACCTTTACAAAGGGCTGCTAGTTTTGGTCCACTCTACCCCTCAAAAGAAATTACAGAGGAAAAGGAATAGGCTGCAGTCTGATTTAGCAGGGGAAATCTAAAGCAATAATCTCAGCAAGCAAAGTTTCTAGCCTTGATCACTTGATTTCCTGTTGTAGCGTTGAAACCAGGAGACTCAGTGGGTAAATATGAACCCAGAGAACAAAGACGGGCAAAACAAGACGGAAACACTTTCCTACATGCAATAAAGCTTCTGAAGGGTTATTGAATTTTTGTTGTTGTTGTTGTTGTGGCTTTCAAAGGGAGTAAGAGGGGAAAAGGCAAGCAGATCAGTTCCACATGTTGGAAAGATTCAGCCTTTAGCCAGTGTAACTTGACTATAAGTAATATTCATGACAATGCACGTGGAACCTCTCAGAAATGGAAAGCTGACTCGCTTTGCAGATGGTGCCAGATTTCCACTCCCCTACTTCCACTCTCCTAACTCTTCCTCACTCCCTACACCTTCGGTCTCCATTAAGGCTTTTTCAATTTCACCTTGAAGGGGAAAAAAGAAAGGTGGGGGATTTAAATGGCTATGCATTTATTCTTGGAAGAGGGCACTTTAAAATATCTTTGGTACTCAGTGTTCTATGTGTGCACAAGCCTGCACAAATGCTCAGGTCCTTAGGAATCCAGCCATTAAGGACAAAGGGAACTGGAAACCCTGAAATCCTTTACTATCCAGACTTAAATGACTATGCTTAGTTAATACCTCAGTGAATCAATCATGTCCTTTCTGATAGAGTCAGAAACTACGTAAAATATAGCTCTAGACTGAGCTCTCTAGTTGGAAGAAGAACTTAAAAATGAAAAAGTAAGAAGGAATAGTGAACAGTGCAATGCAGTCTCCGTATGAACTCAGCATGCCTGGCACAGACCCAAGGTGCTGTCAGAGTTCATGGAGGGTAGGGGAGGTGGGGGAGATGGGAGGCAGGACTCTGAAGGGATGGGACTTGGGCTTGAATTTGAGGTAAGATTTAACTAGGAAAAAAGAAAAAAGAGCGTAGGCGAGAACATTTCAGAGCATTCACAGAGAGGGTCTGTCACACAATCCTAAACACAAAGTACTAAGTAGTTTGGGCCAGGCACTGTTCTGGATATTAAGGATACAAAAATGAACACAACAAACTCCCTGTCCACATGGACCCTATGTTCTACATCCTTTGGCTTCAAGAAAATCCTTTAAATGGACTTACTCAGCACAGGTCTGTATGTTTGGAAAATGGGGGTTCAAAGATAAGAAGATTGCTTCTATTGTAGAAGAGCTTACAATCTAGAGATGCTGCAAGTCAGTAGTTATGACACAAGGTCAGTTGCATAAGGGGAGCTTTTGGAAATAAAACTGAACTCAGTGGAAGAGAAATGATGGGGCTAGACTCTGGAGGTCTTTCAAGCCAGGAAGAGGAGTTGGATTTTACACATATGCTAGGCACTGAGTAAATATTTTTTGAATGAGTAAATGAATAAATGTCTCTTTGCCAATAAATAAAGAACCATTAGAAAGGATTGTAGTTGGGGAGTGACATGATGAAATAGGTGCTTTAAGAATGTTTATATTCCACATGCTTGGAAGCATGCACCCACTTCCCTCAACTGTTGCTAAGCCTTCTCACAAAGAAAAATATCAAGTCCATTTAGAAGCCAGTTACTATCCCAAGGGTCTGTGACAACTTTAGGAGCCAAATGAACTGGATTGCCTTTGATCCTTCAAATGACACTTGAAGAACCTTAAATAAAAGTTTCCCATGAGTCTTATCTCCTTTGTAAAATTATAAAATCCTCCAAGGGACTGTTTTCTTCAATTTTACAACCCTTAACAACACTTCCACAGATATTATGGAATAAGATGGAGAAATATTTGTTCAAAAAAATGATTTAAAAATAACCTAATGAAAAGCAACTGTTCTAGTTTAAAGCACAGTTGCAATGTTGCGTTCTGAGCTGAAGACTAGTTTTCAACATTTCAAATATGCTACTGTGAGGCTGTTTGTATGGTTTTCAAGTGAAATGTTCATTTATGGCATATCTAAATAGAGAGAATTTTTCTGGTACATCCTTTTATGTAAAGAGGTGCTTTTTTTAGTATAATCATTAAGCACAGAAACTATAAATCTAAATTTGTCACTAAAGCTAATAACTAACAATGTCGAATTGCAACTCCATATAAACCAGTTCTGTATAAACCATCTCTATGCCTGATGAAGGCTTTAAGCCTCCCTATATCTACTTTCCCTGACCTATAAAGGGGAAAATTGAGTTAGAATATATAAAACTTGGTGATCCTAAAATTTCTACTCTATTGTTGTACTAGAATCTTATGGACTTTTGAGCAGCTTCTAAGCCTGGGTCTTTCTGCTATATGAAATAGATGTGTCAAGAAAACTATATTTGTTGGTGAAATCTGACTTAAATTATTAGGAAAAATGTTCTAAACATATCTCTAAAACTTGTTGCAGGAGGAGAGACAAAGTATTAGAGGGATGGATATTTTAACAAGAAAATTTAAGTAGAAAAAGCCAATGTTGAGAATGGTGAGTTTAAATGTGGACATTAAGACATGAAGCCGAGCAGTCAGCCTTTCTGGAATAAATGTGATGCTAACATGATTACACGAGTGTCTCCCAGGTCCTCCTCACTGTATCATCTTTCAGGCTCTCACAGCCAGGGTGCCTGTCACGCATATTGAATACCATGGCAACAAGCCTGCCTGCAGTGGCTCCAGCAAGCCATGATTCTCAGCAATAATCATTAACTCACATCTCAATGAATACGGTTCCCTGGACTCAGATTCACAGTATAATTATAATGAATAAATAAATGCTGGCTAAATTTTTTTTTTCAAGATTTTAGGGTTTAAAAAAATAGGAATGTAAAATGAAAGTTAAAAAAAAACCACATACACACAAAATCCTGTTACCAGCTGAGTGGCTATGGAGAGGTTAGATGTACACCATTTCCTAATTTGTAAAAAAGAAGTGACAATAATAGCAAATTCATAGGGTTTTTGTGAGGTTCAGTGCTTACATAGCACTTATTCCTTACATACAATAAGAGCTCAGTAAATAGTAGCTTTTAAAAATCCTTCAAAAAGAACAGCCATTCCCAGGAATAAAAAGTCATTTTAGATTTCCTGTGTCCTCCTCCCAACTTCAGGAACTCTTCCAAATCAGCACTCTGAAGCCTTCCACAGTGACAAGACTTATTAAAAACTCCATATTTTCAGGAAATGGCTTTCCCATTAGCTCCCAGTGCCTTGACAAGCTTGGCTCCCAGGCTCAACAAACTGCCTTCTTCAAGTTTCTTGAGAAACCCACGTGCAAGTTGTGTCCTTGAGAAAGTGACTTTTCTTTTGGTTACTGATGTTATAGAATTGGCCAGAAAAGTTCATTTGGGTTTGGAAAAATGAAAGGAACAGAATTCCAGCATATGGAAAAACCCGAATGAAATTTTTGACCAACCCAGTACTTGCAACCTGCAGAAGCACGCTCTGTATGTCTAGTTTATTCAAGTCCAGCTTTGTAAACACACGGCCAAGGAGGCCACAGGAGTAAACTGAAGTTGGCAAATACATCCCAGAGGAGTATTTGCCTCCCAGTCTAGTACTGCTTAACAAACAGGGTTCTGGCTGGTACTACAGGGGTGAAGTAGTCCTAAAACACCCACCTGCAGATAGTAAGCAAATAGTTTCTACAGGACAGGGAGAAAGGCAGTATCAGCTATGCCTCCAACAGAACCCAGAGGCTCATCTGGGTTGAGTCTTCTCAGGACCCACCCAAAAAGAGGTGAGAAAATTAAACCTCCTTTACGGCCTTCACTGAATTATTTACTTTCACATTGTGCTGCAAGTATTTGTTTAGAAACATGCGTAGTGAATGTAAGAGCAACTTCTGCTTGCCTAGATAGCAGTGTGAGGACTAAGGTCCAGGCTTTGGAATCATCTAGACCTCAGCCATCTCAGCTGGGTGACCGACGCAAATTGTTTAAACCTTCGGAGACTAAGTTTCCTACTGGGAATTTGAGTGACATACCTCCAACTTCATAGAGACGAGAATGATCTTCACTATTTACCAGGTTTGAAAGTTAGAACTGAATGGAATGACAGCTGGGACAGTGTCTGACATATTTTTTGCCCAATTAAGTATAGCCAGTATTAAAATTGTCATCATTTTCTCTGAATATCTAGCATCTAGTATAATCACCATAAATGCCTAATAATGCTTAATGAATCAATAAAAGATTTGGAACAACTCCCTTAGTTGACAGAAGAAGAAAGCAAGTCTTACAGAGAGGTCTGAGTCACAACCAGGGACAGGACCAAACACTGGTTTCTTCTGGCTTTCAGTAATGCTGACTTTTAAAAAAATATTTAGTTATTTGGCTGCATTGTGTCTTAGTTGCAGCATGTGGGATCTTTAGTGACCTGTGTTGCGGTCCAGGCTTAGTTGCCCTTTGGCATGTGGGAGCTTAGTTTCCCAACCAGGGATGGAACCTGCATCCCCTCCACTGGAAGGTGGATTCTTAACCACTGGACCACTAGCTAAGTCCCCTGTCATGCTGATTTCTAATGTAACTCTTAAAATCAGACTATGCTGTGTAATGAACTAAAACATTTAAAAAATTTTATTGTATTGAAGTGTAGGTGATTTATAGTGTTAATTTCTGCTGTAGAGTGACGTGACTCAGTTATACATATACCTGCATTCATTCACATATTCTTTTCCATTATGATTTATCATAGGATACTAAATATAGTTCCCTGTGCTATACAGTAGGACCTTGTTTATCTCTAAAACCTGTTTATTTACCCTACAAAGCCAGCATGGGAAAGGAAAATACATTACCTGAAACTACTGAACTAGGATAAAACCAGAACCTCAAATTATCCTCCCCACCGAAAAATATTTTTAAAATAATCTATGTATTTTAATTGGAGGATAATTTCTTTACAATATTGTGGTGGCTTTTGCCATACATTGACATGACTCACCCACGGGTGCACGTGTCCCCAAACAAATGTTTAATCTGTCTTAAGTGCCTGAAAGGGGGTCATGGTATAGGGGAAACATCATGGGTTCTGGAAGCAAGGAAGTCGGACCATGGTCCTCAGCTCCATTACTTACTGAGGGGGTTGGAGGTAGGTTGCTTAAATGTCCAGAGCCTCCACTTTCCTGCCTCTAAATACGGGTGTAATAATATCTACCCTTGGGCAGTGACTGCTAACGAGAATAAGGTTTCTTTGGGGGATGATGAAATGTTTTAAAAATAGATTATGGTGATAACTGTACAACTCTGGAAATATACTAAAAGCCATTGACTTACACGCTTTCCATGGGCGACTTTATGTAAAGTGTTAGTCGCTTAGTCATGTCCGACTCTTTTGTGATCCCATGGACTGTAGCCCACCAGTCTCCTCTGTCCATGGAATTTCCCAGGCAAGAATACTAGAGTAGGTTTCCATTTCCTTAGCCAAGGGATCTTCCTGACCCAGGGATCAAACCGGGGTCTCCTGCATTACTGGCAGATTCTTAACCATCTGAGCCACCAGGGAAAGCCATGTAATGTAAACTGCACCTCAATGCCTAGTTAAGGTCATAGCTGTGAGGACTTAAGTTATTATCTATGTGAGGAATGTGAAGGAAAGCACATAGTTGGTGCTTTCAACTATGAAAATTTGATTTTCGTCACTAAGGTCATGGTTATTATTCATTAGCGATACAAGATAAATCCTATTTGCCTGTAAACAAATGCAGATTCCTGGGCCCCCACCTCTATAAATAATGGGCCCATGAGCCCTGGGGAGGCCGGTATGTGCAAGAATCCTCCAGGTAGTCCTGATGACGCCCACTAATCACTGTTTGATACATCCTACACTAATGACACTTTCAAATCAAAACACTTCTATGAGTCTCCTGGAAATATCAATAATATTGAATTTCTGTATAAATTCCCTATAAATTTCTGTATAAAATTCCCTATATTGAATTTCTGAATAAATCCACATTTCCACAGACTATAAAGTACAGTCTGGTTAAAAAAAAAAATCCTTAAAAAAGAAAAAACAGGGAAGGAGAAGGAAAGAGAAATTCCCATTACCACTGACCACTTAGAGGAAAAGAAAGGGGCATATTCCAAATCTTCAGGCACCGATAGCTGCTCTCCACTTGCAGGTACCAAATTCAGAACTAGAGATAGACTAAGCTTTGTGTGGAGCTTCCTGGGAAGGCAAGAGGAAGAAAAGAAGGAAGAAACACTTTGGTTTGCAATATTATTGCCTTATGATAAGGTATTAAAAAGCAGAGACATTACTTTGCCAACAAAGATCCGTATAGTCAAAGCTATGGCTTTTTCCAATAGTCATGTATGGATGTGACAACCAGACCATAAGGACGACTGAGTGTCAAAGAACTGATGCTTTGAATTATGTTGGAGAAGACTCTTGAGAGTCCCTTGGACTCCAATGAGATCAAACTACTCAATCCTAAGGGAAATCAACCCTGAATGTTCACTGGAAGGACTGATGCTGACGCTGAAGCTCCAGCACTTCGGCCACCTGATGCAAAGAGCTAACTCATTGGAAAAGACCCTGATGCTGGGAAACATTGAGGACAGGAGGGGAAGAGGGTAACGGAGGATGAGATGGTTGGATAGCATCATTGATACAATGGACATGAGTTTGAGAAAACTCCAGGAGATAGTGTAGGACAGGGAAGCCTGGCATGCTGCAGTTCATGGGGTTGCAAAGAGTCGGAAATGACTTCGTGACTGAACAACAACAGCAACTGCCTCACCACCACCCTTGAGGGGAGTGCATTGTTAGACTCCCTGCTTTACAAAATGAGGAACTAACTAATGACCAGGCAGCATCCTCCAAAGCCACACATTGGATCCATGCAGTGAGGGATGAATTTTCCCACAACTCCAGGCTTCCCTGGAGGCCATGGTTCTAACCTGGGATCAAGATCTCTTGGTCTCTCAAACTGCTAGAGCTGCTGGTGAGCTTCCTTTGTCCAACCATCTCCAGCTAAATGTTCCGGAAGGGCTCACCTTCCCAATGTAGCCCAGCTCAGTTTTCTGTTACTGAGCACAGGCTATAACCTGGCTTCAGATGATGCGATGCTAAGACAGCCCATTCTTCGAGAGCTGACAGTGCAAAGGAGAAGAAGGAGGTGTAGATATGTAGAAGCTGTAGGTAGTAGCCAGTGTGAGGAAGGCACACCTAATTCGAACACAACTGCAAGTTAACAGGAACCTCGTTCTCAGCATTCAACAGGGACTATTAAAGCCTAATGTGCAGAGCGGGAGAGATAGCTGGAAGGTTGGTTGGCTGGTTGGTGTTTTGGCCTGGGATTTATATTCATCAAAAGCCCCAAAATTATACATTTAATCCTTTCTCCTAATGAGAGTTTATACAGAGTCACAGAAATTGAGTGACAGAATGAAAAGAAAAAGGTATTGATCATACAACCTTGAACTTGTATCACATTAACAGAACATACCATGCATACACAGTATTCTCTAAATTTATGCTTTAAAAATAAAAACTGAAGTTAGCTCAGAAATGGCACAATTACATTGCATAAGAGTGAATTTGCTAAGTAGAAATATTTAAATATAATAGTGCTGGTTACTGTTTGGCATTTCTTCATTTATTAATTCACTGCTTCAAAACTGGAGGTGAGTTGGAGAGTTCTCAGGATCTGGAAGGCCCAGCTGCTGTTATTACTGACGGCTGATCCAAGCCATCTGGGTATTTGCATTATTCCTTCTCTACAGAAACCACAGCCCAGTGTCTGCAAGGCCTGATTGTGGAGCTTTGTTCAGAATGCCCCTCTCATACTCAGGTTACTGCCTGCACCCTGCCACATTCATCTCTGATTCATACCCTGCCTCTTAAAATACTGATAAATAGAAGCAAATTATCTTACTGCTATCTACCTCTTCTATTATTAATACTATCCCCACCATGTTACTCTTCCTCCTCATTGAGACTTTTCATGGAAAGAAGAATAAGCCTCAATTTTATAGATGAGGAAGGGCACAGAGCTAGTTCAAGTGGCAGAGCAAGGTATGAACTCAGATGTGTCTGACTCTAAGGCCAAGGCTCTTGGCACTTACAGGTCCAAACTCTCCAGTGGTTTTCCAACCAATCGAGAGGAAAAGCCCAAGTCTTTACCTTGGTTCAAAAGTCCTGACTACATCCCATGCACCCTTTTGACGTCTCTCCCGCCCTCTCGCCACTGCTCCAGACACACTGGCCTGCAGGTTGCTACTTAGACTTGCAGAGCCATTTCCAACCACGGGGCCTGTGCATTTCCTGCTTCTTCTTTCTGAAACACACTATCTTTGGATAGACTTGCTCCCTCCTGCCACTAGGGTTCTGCTCAAATGCTATTTTAAACAAAACAGTGACCCCAGTAGCTCTTGTCACATCTCACATGTCCTATGCTTTACTCCCCTGTTGGTATATATGTTACAGGCACAGGGACTGTTTTTTCCCCACTGTCCTCAGCACCCAGAACCACTCAGTTAATGAATTCATGAGAGGGACAAAAATTTTAAACATACTATGACAGAAACATATCCCACTTGGGATTCATAACACATGAAATTATTCAAAGGGGGTCACTTTTCCCACCTAAAATGTACTTTGCCACTAATTTTCTCAATAAATTCCATATAGTTGTTGTTGTTTAGTTGCTAAGTCATGTCCGACTCTTTGTAACTCCATAGACTGTAGCCCGCCAGGCTCCTCTGTCCATGGAATTTCCCAAGCAAGAGTAATGGAATGGGTTGCCATTTTCTTCTCCAGGGGAACCTCCCAACCCAGGGATCAAACCTACGTCTCCTGTTTGGCATGAGGATTCTTCACCACTGAGCCACCTGAGAAGCCCCAAATTCCGCAGTAAGGCTCCTTTAATTTTCCATCTCCATGGAAAGTCTTTCCTGATATCTATGCAGTAGGGCATCCCACTATTCTAACACTTAACAGAATGCACTGCAATTATTTGTTAACATAGCTTCTCTCTACCCTGATACCTTGTGAGCTTCTAGAAGACAAGAACTGATTCTCATTCATCTTTGAATTCCCAGCACATAGAAGGCATGTTGTTGTTGACTATATGGTATAATGCTATTTCTACTATGCCTCACAGAAGCTGTCAGTATTTAGGCAGCATTAGGAGTCTGGCATTAAGCAAAACTGTAATGGGGAAGATTCTCTCATCACAGCAGTATCACCATTACCAACCCAAGCCCATCAGTGTATAAGCATGCTCAGCCTGTACTGGTATAGCAAACACTTTTCTATGTTTGAAAAACAAAAAGAAACCTGGTAATAAGCAAATTAACCATATGAGAATCATTCTAAACACATCTCTACAGGGTAGAGTTCTGTCCGAGTTCATGTTCTTGTTGACTTTGTTTACCTCCCCAAAATAAGTTCTCCAAGGCAGTCTTCTTTGTGATTGTTCTGGTTCTCTCTGTCTCTCTCATGCCCACACACTCCTGCCTAAGTGCATTGTAATAGCCTGTATACACATTCTCCTCCACCCTAAGTCACTAAGGAAAAGCAAAGGGGCGGAGAAGGCAGAGGTATTTGCTAGACATCAAGGCATTTGCTAGGATTCAGTTCCTGACACACTACATGTTTGCCTGGATTCCTCCCTTCTCAGTCTCCAATCCTAATAAATAACAGAGGACCCACACACAAAATGCAGGCAGATGAACACTTCCCTTATGACAGAACTTCATTAGACTGGAACTTCATTCTAGTGCACTGGAATCCCTGTAACTGTCTGATATTCAGACCTCTGCTGTGCTTCCTTTCAAAAGGGTCTGGGGCAGGCACCAAATAAGGGTGCTTTTCATTTTTTCCACAAAACATTAATTTCAAGTTTAAAGAATGAAGCCAAAGGAGAAACATTCCATGCAATGACCAGACTTGCTCTGCATTATAAAACTAGCTGAATGTGATACACAATTAGTTGTCAATAAGGTTTCCTAAAATTTTTTAAGAATGAGAAAAAGGGAAGAAGTATGTTTTATTTAATTCTTCTTTCCTAAAAAAAAAAGATGGAATGAGCTTTATTCATTTCAATTAATTGTTTAAGAAAAGAGTTGACCCATTAATAATGGTGGGAAAAAATCTGTATTGCTCTTTACATTGACTAGGTAAATAAGGCTAAAGGGCTGTCTTACTTTAGATCTTACATATTTTTAAACTTGATCTTCTCTAATTAATTTTTCCCCCAGAGGTATAGAGATTTCTAAGATCTGGCTAATGACTTTGATTTTCATGGCAAATGTCATTTCTTAAAGCTAAGTTTTCAGCTATCATTTAAAAGTTGCTGGTCTTAAATCTCTAGGGAGGAATGTTGCGCTTCATTGTGGAGGTAACATTGGGAAAAGTCAAATGGCCCCAGGGAATGCTAAATTTTTCCACACCAGCAATCAGCACTGAAGCACCCAGTGTTCTTCCAATTAAACTGCAGGGCAAAATGCTGAAGACAATTTTAAGTTTGCAGCAAAGAGTTCTGTACTATCAGATCCTGACCACAAAGGGCACCGGACTCTCTTACCGCCAGGCACTTGGTCACTTCAGGAGACACCAAAAGAGCCTAACCATAGAATCGTAGCAATGTTAGTTGGAAATGCATCTTTCTTCCTTTTTGTTTCTATTCTAGCCAGTCAATCCTCATCAATCATAAACAATGACAAAGATGAGAAGCAGATGTGGGCAAAATCATCGAGAATGTAAAAGCAAGCCTGTGAAAGTTTGGAAGTAATGAGGAGAGGAGACTTTGAAGTAATGTTACAGGGCAGGGGAATGAATGGATCAGATTTGGACCTGAAGCAGAATAATTTGGCAGTAATAGTATGACCTATTATTAGCAAATTAGATCATAACATACTGTTGAACATGCACATTTGGGTCATAAGCTGTGTGGATTCAAATCTCAGCTCTGCCAATTACTAGCTGAGTAGCCCAGGGCACTTTAACCCCAAAGTCTCCCCTCTGCACATTCCCCCACCCCCTGCCCCCAGTCTCCTACTTCATAGGACTTTTATTATCCATAAAATTTTACTATTTGTATTAATATATATTAATGAGAAAAATCATTTATCTCACTAACACAATAGCCAGCATATGGTAAGTAGTCAATAAATGATAACTTTTGTTGTTGTTATTGTAATATACCAAAATGGGGAGGGAGGAAAGAGAGATTGAGAGCTAGAGAAAGGTGATGGTTCTAGAACTGAAAGAAGGAAAAAGGAGATACAAAGGACATTTTTGAGCTCTCATCTGCTGATTGGCTGTGGAGTATAGAGAGATGCATCAAAAATGCCAAAGACATTTGAAAGCTGTGTGATTAATTACAGGATGAGCAATGCTAGGCTTCATCTTTAGTGTGTTAGTTTTACCTAGACAAAATGAAAGAAACGAAAGAAAGAAAGAGAGAAATAATATTCTCTACAATCACCGCAAAGTTTGGAAAAATTAAAAGCAACAGTTAAGGTACAAACCTTAGGCAAATTTTTTTGAAAGGGGGAGCTTCTCAAGAAAAATGCATGGAATGTAATTAAAACACCTTTTGGAAACACATGTAACTTACAGTCTTTTATAATTAAGCACCAAGACTATAGACTCATGAATTCAAATCCCCTTTTCCCACATGCATAACTGATACTTAGGACAGCATGCAACTAGAATAGAATATTAGCCAATGAAAGGCAGGAAAACATGGTGAGAAAATATGGGTGTCATCTTTTTTTAATGTCAGATGTTAGCACTGTAAAATAAATCCAAGAGTCTCCTATTTAATTCCCTTATCATTAAATTAGGGGAAGGCCATCAATTAGTATAATATTTTTAAAAAGAAAAAAAAATGATTACATATATCAATGTCAAGAAAGTTATTCTTAAATACCAATAATAGTAATAATAATCATGGATTTTTTCAGAGATTTCACAAAAATGTTTATAGTACGTAGTCTAAATCTCATGAGTCTACAAAAGTAAAGCATTAGTTTTAGCAAAGCAATAAACCTAGGGAAAAAACTTTTTCTCCCAGCCAAGAAATTCTCTGGTCATCTGACTTTATTAGCTTTAAACAAAAAAATAAAAAGGGGGTAGAGTGATTAACCTCTAAGAGACAGAACCAATAATTTATTTCAAAGTAAGTCTCTGCTGTGATATTATTCAGAAGGATTCTATTTATATTAACTTCATGATTTAGGACATCCCCAAGCTGATCAAATATATCATGTCATCTTCATTAAAAATAATTAAGATTCCCTAGGCAGACACTCACACTTGAAATGAGTGGGGGGGAATTCTCAATTTTTTATACCACTGCAAGTTTCTCTAAAACTCATTCATATTTAATTTTTAAGGATGCTTTGCAGCACATTAAATATTTAACAGTCAGAGGGATTTCAAACCAGAATGCTAAATGTCAACCTATTCCTCCAAAATACTTATTTCATTTGCAGTAAATTAGCTGGACTTCCCTTCAGAAATGGGGGTGGGGGGTGGAAACAGTCTTCAAACTTAACTCACATTAGGACATTCAGATAATAACACCTATTACATAATTAAATCATGTAAGAGATTGGAGTTTAAATACCTGGCTTATTAAGTAAAGTACATTTCTGAAGTAGTGCAGCACACATTATAAATGGAGATAATCTTTCAGAAACTCGTCCCCCTCTCCTTTCCAGAATTCATTCTGCAACATACATTAACATACAGAACGGATGTGATAAGTCAGCACCAGCAGGCGCAGAGACACTGAGGTTCCGACAGTCCTGGGCCAATTAGCAGTACAAGATGACAATGGAGAAACAGAGCTCATCGTCAGACCCTCATTAAGAAGGGGTCTTAGCAAACCCATTTTGATTTCTGTAATGAGTCAGTAATTATAAGGTCAAAAGACCATGGGGTAGTCAGTGCTTGCTGACCCCCAACTACAGGAAATCAAGTCTTTTTATGCATTGGTATATGTGTCCTAGTATTATACTTTCAAATATATCCTAATATAATACTTTCAAACAGAAAGAAGGCAAATTGGTTTTAAATGATGACAAGAAGAATAAAAGTATAAAGGAAGAATAGAAAGAGAAGAATAGAAAATCTCGAAGACTCAGAGAATCTATCAAACTGGACTTCATCAGGACAAAATTCAGTTCCTCCAGATCTTAAAAACCAGGCAAATGCCTCTGCACCAAATGATTTCACAACAGCAACTGTATGAAAATGTGTTTACACTGTTACCACACAAAACACACAATCAGGAGGCTTCCACAAGAAAGGCAGGAGGGAGCACTGCAGATATGCCATGATGGCCCAAGAGGAATCCAGTGGCTTCACAGTGTTCGGATAGTAAAATGTAAACAGAACACTTTAGACGTGCGAGTGAGAGTTACTGCCCAGCTGAAGAACAGGTTTTATTTGTGTTCTGCATTGTAACTAGAAAAGTGAGAATCTATAGTGATTTCATTTAATTTACCAATCTTTTCAGTTTCCTTGGACCTTCACCCAATACATCCTTTTAATAAGAAGTTATCAAACTTTTGGGGAGAGGGGGAGGATCTCTTGCCGGAAAAGGAAAGAAAAAAAGAGAGAGAGAGAGAAATGCGAGCAAGGATTGCTTTCCAGATGTCACACGGGCTGCACTCAAGGATTCCAACTTTGGGGCGTCCTTGATTTGTAGGAATGGGAAGGTAGACAGGGGGACAGCATCCCATTCCCTGGATATAAGAAGATGTACACCTTCCCCCTGCCCCGTCATCCCACTCCACTGTCCTCCACTTACCCATTTTACACCATTTAATAAGAATCAAGTTATTTTTCTGACCAATTTTGCCAAAGATATCCTTAAAAAAGCAAAACCATCTCTCACTCCCTGTGTTTTTTTTTTCCTCCCACCCAACAAGAACAATCAGGCAGGATCTCCACACCAAAGGTTTACCAGTGCCTAGAAAAGTTCCACTAACAAATCCACTCACGATTCTCTGGCTAAATGACGCACATGGCCATCCTTTCCCTGGAGGTTTTGTGAAAGAATCGTGATAAATTGAGGCTTGTATTCTACCATCAGTGATGTAAACCCAAACCAGAGGTGGTCAGGAAGGAAGGGGGCATGAAGAAATGGGCTCGGCAGGAGCTAGGGCTCTCAAATAGCTGGACTCCAGACACCAGGAAGGAAAAGAACAGGTTTCTGACTTACAGGGAAAAAAAAAATAAATCTGGAGAGCTTTCTGCATTCACAAGAATGGGAAATTGCTTCACTTCATCAATTTTGAAACTACCTTAATTGCTTCTTTCCCTAGTGCCCTCCTCCCATCCCCCATCTCTCGAAACTTTAGTCTAAAAAGAAGCCCTGTTACAAAAATGCCAGCCCTCTCAGGACTTTGCAAATTCCAAAATAAGTCATAGCAGACTGAAACTTTTTCTTCTGTGAATATTTTTAATGTTATTATGGGATGACCAAAAAGTTATTTTGCATATAGGATCCCGCGCTCCCCCCTCGAGCCCCAACCAATGAACTTTTTGACCAACCCAATAACTGCTTTCAATTCTCATTCTCAAACCACTTGGGAAAAAAAAAAAAAAAAGTCATGAGGTCCTCAAGGTCCCGAAAGACAGGGGTAGACATGAATCATTTTTTGTCTTTTTTCTTTTTAACCACTGAAAGATGGATGAATAAGAAAGGGGCTGCTGAGAGCAGAAACCACCCAACAACTTGAAATCCCACATGTGCTGTAAACATGACTCAGAAATCCATACCACATAGAGCTTTAAAAATAAGAAGACGGCAGGAATCTCTACAAGGGGTAGACCATTGAGGATCCACCCATCTTATGCGTATAGGCCCATATGCATGGGTTCTGAGGTTTGTGGCTTGCCTAAACTGAGTTGAAGTCAAACTCCTGTCTTCTGAACATAAATTCCAGGAAGCTTCACAGTCCATACGTTGAATAAAGCAATGTTAAGGCAGGTCTTTATTTGGCCCTATTAGTAGCACTGAACGCAGATGCCATTCTTTCCAGTTCTTGGATCATCTGTTTGTTCAAAAGCAATAACAATCCTAAAACACACATACCCAAAACAAGAACAAAATCATTATTGCTTACATTCCTAAGATTTTTATAACTACATGAAAATCAAGTTGCTATAGAAAAAAGTTTTGTAATTATTTTAAACATGTTAAGTGGGGAATTTCCTGGGGGTCCAGTGGTTAGAGGTCCATGCTCTCACTACAGAGGGCCTGGTTGGGGAACTAAGATTCCAAAAGCCACGCAAACGAAAAATAAATAAACCAATTGTAATGAAATTCAGAAGCCCAAACTGAAATAGTACACAATGAGGATGAAATAAAAATTATTTAAAAAAGATATTGTTAGATGATAATAAAAGCACTAGTGGTCAGCGATCTGCCAACTTAGAAGGGCTCTCCTCATCATCTGTTTTGCTTCTGCATGCAGGTTTTTCCAAGTAATCTCACAGGCAGTCTGAAGAATGCAGTGTTGCCATTACCTAAGGAAAACCCAGAGTGTCCAGAGAGAGATCCAATCAGTTAAAGCACACTGCGCATATGGGATCAATTAGGTGGAAATGACCTTTATATTTAGGAAAATACTGAAATGCCAGCCAGCCCCCTTAATGTCTGACCTACATCTGAAACTCAAGAACAGCAATAATTCTAAAGATTTAAGCAATTTAGGCCTACTGTATTTGGTCATCAGTAATACAGTGTGATAGACAAGAAGCCAGGAGAGCATAGTAAGTAAGGCGCACTGAGAACCAGCATGTCAAAACTGGACAGGGCTTTTCAGAGCTTCTAATCTGACACACTTATCATAAAGGGGAGGAAAAGAATGTTCAGAAAAGTCATTAGTTTTCCAATTTAGGGTAAATATCTACTTAACATTCTTTGACTGTATTAATCATTGAGAGATTTTTCACCATCTCTCACATTTTAAACCATTGGAGGATCATATTTTTATTCCCTATATCTCTGATCATGAATACTAATTTCTCAATGCTGTGCTTGATAGGAGACCTAGTAGAGACCTTTTATTGTCTAGATTCACAGGAATTTTAGAAGAATTATGAAGCAGAATGCAAAAGAATATTACAATTTTATAATATGGCAACACATTATTCACAAAGAGAAATGAATGTGTAGCGAGGCATTCTCTGAGACTGTGCACTGATGGTGGTGTTACGGATGTACCAGACATACACATACAGTGAAGCAAGCTCTTCTTTGGTATAAAGTTCAAATCCTGCCTCTCTACTCACTAGCGATGCAACCTGGGCTAGTTACTTGGCCATTCTGACTCAATATCCTCATCTAAAAAGTAAGAATAATGTCTCTCATTCCTGGGGTTGCTGTATTAAAACAACAACAAGAACTAATACATTCAAAGCAATAAGCAATTAGGAATCTGAAAGTGAAAGTGAAGTCGCTCAGTCGTGTCCGACTCTTTGCCACCCCATGGACTGTAGTCTACCAGGCTCCTCCCTCAATGGGATTCTCCAGGCAAGAGTACTGGAGTGGGTTGCCATTTCCTTCTCCAGGGCATCTTCCCAACCCAGGGACTGAACCCAGGTCTCCTGCATTCCAGGCAGATGCTTTAACCTCTGAGCCACCAGGGAAGCCCAATTAGGAACATAATAAGCATAATAAACAGAGCTATAATGACCACCACTACCAGTACTACCACCAGTGTCTTTGGTTCCAGAATTTTTCCTGCAATGAACATGTGTTGTAATTTAAATACATGATTAGAAATATTTCAAGGATAATTTCCCCCTTAATCCTGTCATTCAACTGTTCTTACAATACAAAAAGCCATCTCTAGAACTTTTCCAGAACTCTGGTTCAGTGGTAAAGAATCTGCCTGCCTACGCAGGAGATGCTGGTTCGATCCCTGGGTCAGGAAAATCCCCTGGAGGAGGAAATGGCAACCTACTCCAGTATTCTTGCCTGGAGAATCCCATGGACAGAGGAGCCTGGTGGGCTACAGTCCATGAGGTTGCAAAGAGTTGGACACAGCACAGTAAAAAACTCGCTGTCACTTCTCTCAACTGAATAGGTATATAGACAGTGTACTTTTTACACACAGTGTAAAAAAAAGTACTTTTACACATAGGCAGGTGCTAAACAGTATATTATTCCTGGGCCCATCGTGTGAACAAGGAAATAGGCCAACAATATGGGCAATGTCATATAGTCAAGGGTTAAAAACACAACATATGGTGCTATATGATCTTGAACATGGAGGCAAATATGACAAAATACTATAGGGAGCTCAATTCTGGAAGAAGGTAAAAATCTTCCTACCTACACATTATTCACACAGAGGTCGATATTCGTTTTTATACTTGTCCTTATTCAAATAGTAAAACAATCTAGAGTTATTCAAAGCTGCTCCTCCTTTCAGCTAAAACAGCCCGGATAGTTTCAATGAAAATATGTGAAAACAAAACAAAAAAGTCAGCAAAACCTTTACAAGCCTTTTCAGAGGCTGGCACCATTTACATGACAAAGTTCAACAATTACGAGAAGTTGGAATGCTCGCGTTTCATTATACTAGCAAAACCAAGAATAAAGCATAGGATAATTTCCAGATGGTATCCCTTTTTTGCACAGATTTTTCAATTTGACTTTGTTCTGAGAGCTTTAGTCATCTGAACACAGAATTGTAACAATTCTATGCAAAACCTTGTTCTTGGAGAAAGATTCACATACTGAGTATGTGAGGTTTCTAGCCATTACAGAGTCCAACAAAGAATAAACCATGTGAAAATCTCTTCTACAATCAGCGAAATCGACGAATGGAAAAGAATACAGTTCAGCCCCTGAAACAGCAACATTTTCTATAGAGTATTTCTGATTTTTTTTAAACTATCAAATCTATATACACACATATAGATGTGTATTTTATATATAAACTTTCATTTTAAACTGTAAAGATTTACAGTATCATAGGTTTAGAAAAGCATTAAAAAATAAACATATAACTATGAAACAAAGAGCATTGTAGATTAACATCTATAACATAGAGAGCAAAAAGGGCACTGTAAGCAACAGATGAATTCTATTAGGGCTCTAACAGACCTCAGAAGGATCCAGAAAGCCTCTGCAGTTTGCTTCTGAGAAGTGTGCGTTCCAGTAATTGCTTCTAAGTGCTCCTCCATACTGGTGTAGGCCAGGGCACGCAAAATCAGAAGACCTACTTCTGCGTAAAGCAAATGCAGCTCTGAATGGAAATACCTCTCAAACACTTCCCCTGTTGTATTAAAAAGGAACAAACCTACCCCAAAGCTATTTTTATTATGGAAAACCTATAAAAGAAGATGAAATAGTATAACCAACCTCCATAAACCCATTACCTAGCTTCAACCAAGTCACAGTCAGTCTCGTTCAGCCATAGGCCCACATTCCCAACCTATTTCTGAAGCAAATTAAAGATACCTCTGCAATAAAAGGTAGACTAATTTTGCAAACAAAAAAAAACAAAACACACAATACTATTAGTATAATAATAATAATTCTTGCATATCATCAAATATCCAAGCAGGTTCAAATTCAAATGCTATACTTTACAGACTGGAAAGCTCTACTGGGAAGAAAGGGAGCAGCATCCAGGAGCAGGACGATGTGGTAATTAATGCTTTTGTTTTAAAACTGTGCCAGCATTTAAAGGTCTACTCTGGACTCAGAACATTCCAAACTCTCCTAAGGGTCCTCTTTCTCTTGAAATCAAGATGCAATGCTCTTTCACTTGGAAACCAGTCCATGCCAGAATAAAATACAGAAAGCCATTTTTCTCACTGGTTTTTTCATAATTACAAGTAAACTACTAAATGAGCCCAAATCTCCTGAATTTTACCTATGTCACAAGAACATTTTAATAAATGTTTTCTTTTGTTGTATATCTGAAACTAATATAGTATTGCAAGTGAACTATACTTCAACTGAAAAAAAAAATTTTCTTTTGAAAAACTTTCAGGTTTAAAAGTTACAAACATAGTATGATTCCCACATATTGTTCACCTATCTTCCCACATCAACAGCATCTAATATAAGCATTTTTAAGAACCTGCACCAATCCATACATCTATGACCAATTGATTTTAGAAAAGGGTGCCAAGACCATTCAATAGTGAAAGAAAGGTCTCTCCAAGAAATGGAGCTGGGACAATTGTACAGCCACATGTAAAAGAATGAAATTGAACCTCCGTTTCATACCCAATACAAATTTTAAAAAGGACTAAAAAAAACCTAAGTGTAAGATCAAACACTATAAAACTTCTAGAAGAAAACACAGAAGCAAATCTTCATAATCTTGGATTTAGCAAAAGATTCTTAGGTAAGACACTAAAAACATGAGGAACAAAAGAAAAATACAGATATATAGAACTTCATCAAAATTAATCAAAGGACACCATCAAGAAACTGAAAAGATAACTGACAGAATGGGAGAAAAAATTTGCAAATGATGTACATGATAACGGACTATATCTTGAATGTGTAAAGGATTCTTACAACTCCGTAAGAAAAATAATTATCAAATAGGCAGAGGATCTGAACAGACATTACTCCAAGGAAGAGATACAAATAATTAATAAGCACATGAAAAGATATTCAACATCATTAATCATCAGGGAAATGCAAATTAAAAATCGCAGTGAGATATCACGTCATGTCTATTAGGATGGCTAGACAAAAAGTCATTAACAAGAAGTGTTGATTAGGATGTGGAGAAATCAGAACCTATATACACTGCTGGCCAGAAAGTAAAATGGTACAGCCACTGTGGAAGAGTCAAATGATTTAAACAGAATTACCAAATGACCCAGAAACTCCACTACAAGAAAAATGAAACATACTGTGAATGAACTATTCACGATAATCAAGACAGAAACAATCTAAACGTCCATCGGCAGAGGAATGGATCAAGATGCAGTATACACACACATCAGCCAAAGAAAGAAGGAAACAATGGCATTCGCAGCAACATGGATGCGACTAGAGAGTCACCATACTAAGGCAGAAAGACAAGTATCATAGGATATCACTTACATGTAGAATCTAAAATGTGACACAAGAAAACCTATCTATGGAACAGAATCACAGCATAGAGAACAGACTGGTGCTTGCCAAGAGGGAGGGTTTGGGAGGAGGGATGCAGTGGGAGATTGGGGTTAGCAGATGCAAACTATTACGTATAGAATGGATAAACAGCAAGGTCCTAACTGTATAGCACAGAGAACTATATTCAATATCTTATGATAAGCCATAATAGAAAATATTAGAAAAGAAGGCATGTATATATATATATATATATATGAATCACTTTTCTGTACAGCAGAAATTAACACAACATTGTAAATCAACCATACTTCAATAAAAATTCATAGGAAAGAGAAATAAAACACAAATCCACAGAAAAATTTGTGCACAAGTCCTTATGGCAGTGTTATTCAGAGTATCCATAAAAGAGGCAGCAACTCAAATGCCCATCAACTGAAGAATGGATAAACAAAGTGTAGTATATCTCTATAATGGCATGCTTTTGTTGTTTAGTCACAAAGTCGTGTGTGACTTTTTGCAACCTCATGGACTGCAGCACACCAGGCTTCCTTGTCTTCCACTAGCTCCTGGAATTTGCTCAAATTCATGTCTATTGAGTTGGTGATATTATCTAACCATCTCATCCTCTATCCCCACCGTCCCCTTCTCCTTTCCCCTTTAATCTTTTCCAGCATTTCCAGCATCAGGGTCTTTCTCAAAGAGTCAGCTCTTCGCCTCAGGTGGTCAAATTATTGGAGCTTCAGCTTCAGCATCAGTCCTTCCAATGAATGTTCAGGGTTGATCTCCCTTAGGATTGACTGGTTTGATCTCCTTGCAGTCCAAGAGACTTTCAAGAGTCTTCTCCAGCACCATAATTTGAAAGTGTCAATTCTTCGGCGCTCAGATTTCTTTATGGTCCAACTCTCACATCTGTGCATGACGACTAGCCTTGACTAGGTGGACCTTTGTCAGCAAAATGATGTGTTTGCTTTTTAATATGCTATCTAGGTTTCTCACAACTTTCCTTCCAAGGAGCATGGTTGCAGTCATCATCTGCAGTGATTTTAGAGCCCCCAGAAATAAAGTCTGCCACTGTTTCCACTTTTCACTCCTTCTATTTGCCATGAAGTGATGGGACTGGATGCTATGATCTTTGTTTTTTGAATGTTGAATTTTAAGCCAGCTTTTTCACTCTCCTCTTTCACCTTTATCAGAAGGCTCTTTAGTTCCTTTTCACTTTCTGCTATTTTTGCATATCCGAGGTTGTTGATATTACTCCCGGCAATCTTGATTCCAGCTTGTGATTCATAAACAGTCCAGCATATCACATAATGTACTCTGTATATAAGTGAGCACGGTGAGAATGCACAGCCTTGATGTACTCCTTTCTCAATTTTGAATCATTCAGTTGTTCCATGTAAGGTTCTAACTATTGCTTCCTGACCCTCACACAGGTTCCTCAGGAGACAGGTAAGGTGGCCTGGTAACCCCATCTCTTTAAGAATTTTCCACAGTTGTGATCCACACAGTCAAAACATGTTACAATGGCATGTTATGCAATCATACAAGGATACTGATACGTATGACAACATGGGTAAATCTTGAGAATATTAGGGTAAGTGAAAGAATTTAGTTACAAAGATGACGTATAATCCCCTTCATATGAAATATTCAGAATTGGAAGATCTACAGAAACAGAAAGATTTTTGTTTGCCCAGGGCTGGAGGAGAGAGACAGTGGGAAGATGATAATTAAATGGTATGGGCTTTCCTTTTGTGGTGATGGAAAAGTTCTAAAATTGTGATGAGGGTTGCCAACATTTGTGAATATACTAAAAATGGAATTAAATGGGTGAATTGTGTTGTATGGAAATTTCAATAAAGCTATTAAAAATAAATTAATTGCAGTTTTTGTGAAGACGGACATTATGATTGGTGTAAGGTGACACCTCATGGTAGCTTTGATTTACATTTCTCTAATAATGAGTGATGTTGAGTACCTTTTCATATGTTTGCTGGCCATCTGCAGGTCTTCTTTAGAGAAATGTCTATTCAGATCCTCCAACCCATTTTTTTAATTGAATTGTTTGTTTTTCTGGTATTGAGTTTCATGAGCTGCTAATACATTTTGGAGGTTAATCCTTTGTCAGTTGTTCCATTTGCAATTATTTTCTCCCAAAATGGTACTGATATATCTATTTGCAGAGCAGGAATAGAGAACAGACTTGTGAACACAGCAAGGGAAGGAGAGGGTGAGAAGAATTGAAAGAGTAGCACTCTTTCATTACACATTCAGTTCAGTCGTTCAGTTGCGTCTGACTCTGTGACTCCGTGGACTGCAGCACCCCAGGTTTCCCTGTCCATTACCAACTTCTGGAGCTTGCCATCCAACCATCTCATCCTCTGTCATCCCCTTCTCCTGTCTTCAACTTTTCCAAGCATCAGGGTCTTTTCTCCAGTGAGTCAGTTCTTTTCATCGGGTGGCCAAAGTATTGGAGTTTCAGCTTTAGCATCAGTCCTTCCAGTGAATATTCAGGACTGATTTCCTTTAGGATTGACTGGTTTGATCTCCTTGCAGTCCAAGGGGACATTATGCATTACCATATTACCAATAGATAGCTAATGGAAAATTGCTGTCTAACACAGGGAGCTCAACATGGTACTCTGTGACAACAGGGAGGAGTAGGGCAGGTGGGGTGTGGGAAGGAGAGTCCAGGGGGAGGGGACATGTGTATACTTATGGCTGAGTCACGTTGTTGTATGGCAGAAGCCAACACAATATTGTATGGCAATTATCTTCCAATTAAAAAAAATTTAATAAGTTAAATGCAGCAAATGATAGTTTAAAATACAGGTGTATTTAAAAACAGCAAAAAGAGCCTGAACTACTGAGTTTCCGGCCTTAATTCCACTCTTCTAACCAGCTTTTCCTGGCCATGGTCAAGCACACACCACTTCCCTACAGAAGGAGGGCAAGGGAAGTACAGATGGCTCTTGGAGATACAACTGCTTTGTATGAGTTCTCAAGAGACAGCCAAAGGGCAACATCAAGGCTTTTCATTTACTACCTCTGGAAAAAAAGAAGTGTCTGGAGCATAAAGCACTGTATTCTTTATATTCTGTACCACCAGATATAACTAAAACGTTTACTCTGCAGGGGGGAAGTGGCAAGGCTTTCGCCACTTTCATCAAGATCTCTGCTGAGAGAGATGTATATTAGGACTTCCCTGGCAGTTCAGTGGTTAATACTCCGAGCTATCAATGCAGAGGTTACAGGTTCAATCCCTGCTTGAGGAAATAACATCCCATATGCTATATGGCAAGGCCAAAAGAGAGAGAAAGAGATGTATGTCATGGTATTCAATATATACTCTATGTGTTTGATTCGACTGATTTGGGAACAAAAATGACTTGTGATATAATGCACCAAAGGATGCTTCAGAATCCTGTGCGATAGGCATTCTTGAACCTAGTGCTGCATTTAAAAAATAGTCTATTAGGAAGGCCTCCTGTCCAAGGGTACAGGGTCCTCTGGAAGCAAGAGAATACAAGTAGGAATTAGAAATCTGAGTTCTCCTGGCTGCACAGTCAGTCACAAGCTCTCTTTCCTCCCTGTCTCCTCCTTCTCTTTTTGTAAACAGTGGTACTTTGGGAAGAGGAATTAATTGGGAAGGAACACAAAAGAGCTCCCAGGGGTGTTGGAAATGTCCTATCTGTTATTTTGACTTTGGTTGATGGGTTAAACAAGGATATACATATGTAACATCTCATCAAGCTATATGTTTAAGATTTGTGCAGTAGACTGTTCTTGTGCCTCAAAAATAAAATAATGTGTCCCTCCCTTCTGACTAATTCACAGTGTTGTACAGCAGAAGCCAACACAGGGTTGTAAGCAATTATCCTCCAATTTAAAATAAATTTAAAAAATAAAATCAGACAAAATGGTTTCTACGAAAGCACTTCGTATATTGTCAGGTGCTGGGTAACTGAAAGACGTTATCATTTTAAGAGATTTTTTTTTCAAAACGGTAGTAGAGTGCATTGAATGAGGAAGAAGTAATCATACATTCTTCAACAATCCTTGAGTCAATAATGTTTGCCATGCAAAGATTGTGTTACAGGCACTATGTGACCACTAGAGATGCAAAGCTGCCATTCAGAGCTCATAAACCAGGAATCATATCTAGCCAGTACCTTGTTCACCAAGTACTCATGCTGATAATTACTCTCCCTCGCCAGCTGATTTGATTTCAGTTCAGTGAGACCCTCAGCAAAGAATCCAGCCATACCACACTTCAAATTCTACCCTAAAGAAGCTGAAATATAATAAACCAGTGTTTTTAGCCACAAGTTTGGGGTAATCTGTTATGCAGTAGTAAGTAACTAATATAGAGGTTATAGGACAGCCCAAGGTTTAGATCACGGTTCCACTGCATCTCTTTCTTCACTTCAGTTTTCTGTCTATGAAATGGAGCTGAGTCTCTACTTCATAGAGAAGATGAAAGGATTGTTGTTAGGTCAATAAGTCATGTCTGACTCTGAGACTCTGTGCACTGCAGCACACTAGACTTTTCTGTCCTTCACTATCTGCCAAAGTTTGCACAAACTCATGTCCATGGAGTCGGTGATGGCATCCAGCCATCTCATGTCATCCCCTTCTCCTCTTGCCCTCAATCTTTCCCAGCAGCAGGGTCTTTTCTAATGAGTCAGTTCTTTGCATCAGATTCCCAAAGTATTGGCGTTTCAGCTTCAGCATCAGTCCTTTCAATGAATATTCGAGGTTGAGTTCCTTTAGGAATGACTAGTTTCATCTCTTGCTGTGCAAGGGACTCTCAAGAGGCTTCTCCAGAACCACAGTTTGAAAGCACCAATTCTTTGGTGCTCAGCCTTCTTTATGGTTCAACTCTCATATCCAGACATGACTACTCGAAAATTCATAAATTTGACAGTATGAACCTTTGTCAGCAAAGTGATGTCTCTGCTTTTTTGATATGCTGTCTAGGTTTGTCAGAGCCTTTCTTTTAATTCATGGCTGCAATCACCATCTGCAATGATTTTGGAGCCCAAGAAAATAAAATCTGTCACTGTTTCCTCTTTCCCCCATCTATTTGCCATGAAGTGAAAAAGTGAAAGTGAAGTCGCTCAGTCGTGCCTGACTCTTTGCAACCCCATGGCTCCGCCATCCATGGGATTTTCCAGGCAAGAGTACTGGAGTGGGCTGCCATTTCCTTCTTCAGGGGATCTTCCCAACCCAGGGATCAAACCCGGGTCTCCAGCATTGCAGACAGACACTTTACTATCTGAGCCACCAGGGAAGCCCCTTGCCATGAAGTGATGGGACCAAATGCCATGATCTTAGTTTTTTGAATGTTGAGTTTTAAGCCAGCTTTTTCCACTCTCTTCTTTCACCCGTATCAAGAGGCTCTTTAGTTCCTCTTCACTATCTGCCATTAGATTGGTATCATCTGCGTATCTGAGGTTGTTGATATTTCTCACAGCAATCTTGATTTCAGTTTGTGATTCATCTAGCCTGGCATCTCCTGTAATGTACTCTGCATAGAAGTTAAATAAGCAGGATGACAATATATAGCCTTGATATACTCCTTTTCCAATTTTGAACCAGTCTGTTGTTCCATGTCCAGTTCTAACTGTGGCTTCTTGACCTACATACAGGTTTCTCAGGAGACAACTAAGATGGTCTGGTATTCCCATCTCTTTAAGAATTTTTCAGTTTGTCATAATCCACACAGTTAAAGGCTTTAGTGTACTCAATGATGTAGAAGTAGATTTTTTTTTTCTTTTGAATTCCCTTACTTTTTCTATGATCCAAAGAATGTTGGCAATTTGATCTCTGGGTCATCTGCCTTTTCTAAATCCGGCTTGTATATCTGGAAGTTCTCTGTTCATGTACTGTTGAAGCTTGACTTGGGTTTTTGAGCATCACCTTGCTTAGCATGTGAAATAAGCGCAATTGTGCAGTAGCTTGAACATTCTTTAGCATTGCCCTTCTTTGGGATTGGGATGAAAACTGACCTTTTCCAGTCCTATGGCCACTATTAAGTTTGATAAGTAGAGACAATACACATAAAATACATAAAGTCACATAGCAAGTTCTCAATGCTGCTGCGGCTAAGTCGCTTCAGTTGTGTCTGACTCTGAGCAACCCCATAGACAGTAGTAGCCCATCAGGCTCCCCTGTCCCTGGGATTCTCTGGGCAAGAATACGGGAGTGGGTTGCCATTTCCTTCTCCAGTGCATGCATGCATGCTAAGTCACCTCAGTCGTGTCTGACTCTGTACGACCCCATGGACAGCAGCCCACCAGGCTCCTCTGTCCACAGGATTCTCTAGCAAAAATACTGGAGTAGGTTGCCATTTCCTTCTCCAGTAAGTGATAGCTAATATGATTTTCCACCTCCTGATTAGAGATGGTTCTGAGTATGTGGAAGTTAAGGAAGGCTTTTTGAACATAAGAATCTTGACAAATCATTTTAAAGTCTAACTCCTATAGAGTGCCATTAGCAACAGTGGTTTCTACCATGGGGTTCTAAAGACAGTGTTAAGATGCCTAACTAACTTAGCAATAATTCAATATCACATGTGAGTTAATTAGGTTCAACTACAACTCAAATTCAGTTGACATTATGTTCAGGAAGGCCCTCTCCAGGGGTAGGTAACTCGTGTTCTAATCATAAAGCGGATACTCCAAGACAAAGCACTGCAAATTCTGCTGTTATCCATGTTAATCAGCACCAGCCTTTGCCAAGTAGCAAAGAGAATGTCAGGGGTATACTGGGGTGGTAAGGATGAAATGAGTGGCTTATGAACAGGCACTATAAACATTAGAAATGGATCCTCACCGATGAAATGAAGGATGTATTTAAGTTGTAAGGACTGACCAAAATATTTTAAATCAACTCCTACCCTTGTGTGAACAAGAATGCAGCCTTGATAGGCTTGTTTCCTAAGTGGCCCAGAGTCCAGCCATGGTTGGAAGTCTGCCAGTTGCTTTCTATTGATTATTAAGGATAAGAGAATGCTAGTCTGGAATGTTGTCAGGTCTAGGAGTACAGTTTTTAAGCAAGGTGACAATCAGAGCAACTAAAAAAAAAAAAGAGTTGGACCTTTATCAAGCATATGGAGTGATTTTACAGGAAGTATTTTGTGCCTGCTGGCTGATGTCTGACTGTTAATCAACATCTCTATGTGCAGCAGAATCATGTCTTAAACTTGCTCTAGTTACAACCAGGTGGCAAGATTGTGTGGAAGCAAATAAGCCTCATATGTTCATGCTTAGTCACTCAGTTGTGTCCAACTCTTTGTGGCTTCATGGATTGTAGCCTACCAGGTTCCTTCGTCCATGGAATTTTCCAGGAAAGAATACCAGAGTGCGTTGCCATTTCCTATTCCTAACTCAGGGATCAAACCTGTGTCTCCTGCATCTTCTGCATTGGTAGGTGGATTCTTTACCACTAGGCCACTTGGGAAGCAGCTAAACCTCACTCACCTCAAATAATTTGGCTGCTATCAAAATCTACCCCCGCAAAACCTTAGAAGTTGTACATAACCAAACAGGCTTAGGTCAGTTTACAACAGGTGGCAATGATCGAGAGCTGTTTGGGGCAGGGGTGGGGTTTGCTGTGGAGTCAAAATTTACATGTCACGAGATGAGCTAAAACATCAATTTTTTGTTTTGCCCTGGAATTGTACCAACTTAGTGTTATACTAACTCTGGGTAACAAGCTGTTCAAAGGATCTGACTGACAGTTAATGGGTGGTCACTGAGAACTTTTTGTTGGAAGGAAAAACAAGTCAACTCAGACTTAAATAGCTTGGTAGGTATTTTAAAAGTATTATAAATAATAGTGAGTTAGTTCCCTATTACCAAGTTAGTCAATCCTGTCATGTTAGAGATAAGGAAAGTGAGGCCTGGAGCAGATGAATAATTTTTCTAAGGTGTTTCACATGTTTCCATTTCTGAAATCAGACTTCCTTAGGGTATTTGATGTGACTTTCTTAGCAATTTCTGGCTGTGCCTCAAACAAAAAGTTCCGTTGCCTCAACCTGTTGGCCTCAGATTATTTGGCATCTGGAATTTTCCCACATTTCCATTGCTGAAGGGAAGAAGTTTATCAATCAGGTCAAGAAGCTACTTGAGTCTGTGAGACTTTTGAGCAAATTTTTTCCTTATATTATCCCATGGGTAGCAAGCGGTTAATGGGATTTTTAAAAGTTCCTGCTAATGAGAAACCCCTCAATTCTACAGCTTTAACTCAATTAAAGACGCTTACCTCCAAGATCCTCAACTAATTACCACAGTGGATACAAGATGGGGTGCTGTAAGGGGTGAAATATTAGTAGGCCCACTGGACAGAGGACAGTCTTGGGACTGAGGACAGGCTCTGTGTTGGAAGACACAGGCTATTGGTCTAGTCAAGACCCTTACCTCTGGGGTTCTGGAGTGCACTAGGGTTGTAAGAAAGCCCCAAACTTCAACTCCAGTGAGGCAGTGGAGAAACACCCACACTTGACATGATACACTCTACAAAGGGTGAAACAATAATCACCCCACCCTCTCTGTACCCAAACAATAACTTCACTGGAGACATGGTTCCCAACATTTGCAGTCGCAATTCTGGTAACTTGGTGACATCTGTATATGTCATCTTGTTCCTGTTCCTTTAGTTAGAAGAGACACATGTGAGTCAATCCACTTCAGAGACAAGGAACTTCAGACTCAGAGATGTCACAGCGACTTAACTACTTGACAAGCCAGGCATGAAACCTGGCTCTTCTGACTCCAATCCCATGAGATCCTGTGTTAAATTTTGCATCATAGCCCACTTCCATCTCATCTACCATTCCCTACTATCACCTTATTCCTGGGCATGCATTAAACAAAAAGTAGATCACATATGAACTTGGTGGAGCATAAGAGGACACAAATGAAACAGTGGAACATGATCTTGGGACACTGAGAGCCAGGTTTAAGTCACTGATTCTCATTGAAGACACAGCACAGAAACATTTTCCATCCTTGTGTGTGTTGAAAGTACAACTGCTGCTGTTATCTCAGACAAACGAAGTTAAGCATAGATCATGAGCTCACCAATTACTATACTTAAGCTTTCCTCCTAGTCCATAATGGATCCTCCTCCCTGTAAGGAGATACAAACATTTAAAAAAACATTAAACCAACCAACACCTCCCAGGATCCTCTACGAAGGTTTCTCGGATCAGTACGGGAAGCCTGGAAGACATCAAGTCATGTTCAAAAAGGATCACAAGCTGTGCTACCACAGGATTCTGCTTTCCTTCCCTCTTAAGATCTAATCATTTCCTTTGTTTCCCAAGGAATACAACCATTACAGCCACAGGACTGCCAAGTTCAATCAATGACAGAGTAGGCAGGGCAGCTACC
Source organism: Budorcas taxicolor (assembly GCF_023091745.1). Taxonomy (NCBI): domain Eukaryota; kingdom Metazoa; phylum Chordata; class Mammalia; order Artiodactyla; family Bovidae; genus Budorcas; species Budorcas taxicolor. The sequence continues at coordinate 80,908,847 of NC_068912.1, forward strand.
CTGGGGTGATGGAATACACTTTTCCCCCACCCATTTAAAGTGTAAAAGGTTAAGCTAATAGGAGAAAGAGGGGCAAGGAGTACACAGGTCCCTCCTCCCAGAGAGAAGCTGCGTGGCGATGATGATAGAGTATGTCATGTCTCTGCTTGAGAACCCCCAAAACCCTAGGGACCCCCTCTTCCAGTCCTTCAGCCCTCTGCCAGGCTCTTCCCCAAGATCCACATGGCAAACTCTGTCATATCCTTTAAGTCATATGCGTGTGTGTGCACGTTCAGTCAGGTCCAACTCTTTGTGACCCCGTGAACTGTAGCCCGCCAGGCTCCCCTGTCCATGGAATTTTTCAGACAAGAATACAAGCCATATGTTCAAGTGTAATTTTCTCATGAAGCCCATGGCGAATACCCTATTTCATGGCAACCTCAAAGCCCCTACACACTCTCTTGATCATCATTAACCTCTTTACTTCCTGTTGATTTAATAGCATTAGCCGCGTTCCAACACAATATACAATTTACTTCCCAACATTTATTACATCTGTTGTCTAGGTCTTCCCTGTGAGATAGCTGAGATGCAAATGCCATGCCAAAATAGGTTTTTGTTTTAATAACTGATGGATTGGTAGGAGACAAGGGTGCCATTGCATAGTATGCACTCAAATATTTGCTGAATGAATAAAATGTCCCTATGTGCTAATACACAATAGCAGGTAGCATCTGTTAAGAAATGTCTCAAGCATTATGGCACATAATCTCCTGTGTTCCCCACAAGCCTATGAAACAAGTACTAATAATATCCCCAACTTACATATGACAAACCTGAGGCCTGAATGACTTGCCCAGTGCCACACGACTACTAAGTAGAGACGCCAGAATGGAAACCCAGGACTTTCTCCTGTTAACTAACTGGAGTTAACTCTAATGCTATATTTTCCATTTCAGTTCTGCTAGACAAGTGTCAGTGTTTTTGTTTTTGGTGGAACTCCACAAGCGTTTATTAGGGGAAGGATCTGGGATACAAAAAACGCTCTAGTAAATTCTGAGAGAAAAGTCTCTTCAAAAAAGTTTCCCTAGAAACGTTTCTATATCAGAGGATGTCCTCCTGTAACACAGTGGTCAGGACAATCATCAAGAGGATGGGTCATCTCAGTGATATGATACAAGTGAACTGATCTATGAAGGAGAAACAGACTCACAGGCATAGAGGAGGCTTGTGGTTGCCAAGGGGTGGGGGGGGGGGGGGGCGACAGGGAGGGGTTTGGAGTTTGGGGTTAGCAGAAGCAAACCATTACATATAGAATGGATAAGCAACCAAGTCCTACTGTATAGTACAGGGAACTATATTCAATACCCTGTGATAAACCATGATGGAAAAGAATATGCAAAAGAATGTATATGTGTATGTATAACTGAATCACTCTGCTGTGCAGCAGGATTTAACACAACATTGGAAATCAACTATACTTCAATAAAATAAATTTAAAAGATAATAGCCAAATGGATGAACACCTTTGCAGTCAAATCCAGACTGGTTCAAATCCAGACTCATTCTCCCAACCAGCTCTGAGATGAACTGGGATAATAATTGATGACACAGGATAATGAGGCCTCTCCTGCAAGATTGGTTTAAGGATTAAATGAGATACTGTTCATAAAAGTTACTCCCCCCAAAATCCTGCTCATTATTTGCTCCTTCCTTCTTTCAAATGTTGACCATCCCACTTACAGTACCTTAGCTCGTTCATGAAAGAAGAAACATTTATTAAGCACCCAGCATGTGCCAGGTACCATGCTGGATGCTGAGGTTACAAATGCGATTAGATGGGCTGTTATGGAGCTAGGTGCCCAGTCTAGAGATGAGGCCAATCAGCAAACCAGAACCACGTGAGAAATGATCCCACAGAGTTATATGTACATCATAGGCTACTTAATGTTCAAATAAACTGCCTTGACTAAAATTAGAATGGAGAAATAACTGATAATTGTCAAATTACCAGGAAAAAAAAAAGAATATGAAAAAGACAGATAAATCAAAAATTGGGAATATACTGTTGAACAAAGGAACCATGTTATATCACCCTTAGCCTAGAATTAATCTGAAAATGTTCAGCATCAGTATAATTTACATGTTGCTGTTGCTAAGTTGCTTCAGTCGTGTCCAACTCTGTGCGACCCCATAGACGGCAGCCCACCAGGCTCCCCTGCCCCTGGGATTCTCCAGGCAAGAACACTGGAGTGGGTTGCAATTTCCTTCTCCAGTGCATGAAAAGTGAAAGTGAAGTTGCTCAGTCGTGTCCTACCAGGCTTCTCTGTCCATGGGATTTTCCAGGCAAGAGTACTGGAGTGGGTTGCCATACATACTAGTTATGAAGAAAAAAATCTTGAATAAATAACAATTTTCTCAGATTTTGGTAGTCTGTATGTGAGAATTCTATTAAACTCATACCATGCTCTCTATGAAGCACACCCTGAATTCCAAACACTTAAGGATCTCAAAAATCTCAGGGTTTATACATGCTCTTAATATAGGAAGTAGAGCTAGGCAAGGGAAGGGGTGACATTCCAATGTCCTCCAAATTTTTAAGTTAAAATCAGTGGACCCCAGAGTTGGAACCATGAATTCCAGCCACTTTTCTATAAACATAGACAGATTAGCATGTTCATTTAATTTCCGTACACTACTCCAGACCACCTGCATCCCCCATAGTGTCAGATAACAGGCCTTTCTTCATACATTAATTTTACATTACCCTCTCGCCCAGGCAGCCAGGGAACTAACAAGCAGTCCCTGCAGCTCAATCTGAACAGAATTGGCATGCATTCAGGCAACACAACTACAGCTGTTGCATAATAGCATTCTTCATATGAGGAAGCCACAGTGCCACAAATACTAATAGTCAAAATGATTTAAGGAGGGGAAAAAAATGCTTTGAGATATTGTGAACTTGCAAAGACAGAAACTCATTCTCATTTTTAATTGCCTAAGCTTATATTCCAAAGGTCCTACACAAATGTCAAACCAATCAGAGTGGAAATGCATCTGGTTTGAGGAGATCTCTCAGAGTAATTTAAATTCAGCCTCTCTCACAAAACGGTAGGGTCTATATTTTTTCCTCTCTGCATTATAATCTGAAAGTGAAACTTCCACAGCTCCCTCATTCTGTTTTCCAAAGTATACCCTAAAGAAATTATTTTTCAGAGGTACACTGTTCAGTTAAGGTGAATAGACATTAAATTGTTAAACAGTTTTTATTAATGAAAGTTAAGGATTCATTATAAAAACAAGAAAAAAAAAGTCTAAGAATTCATACCATTAGGATTAATGTAGAGCCCTAATTTTTACCCTTCTATGCAGTGTGAGTGCATGTGTTCCTCCTAAATACAATGCTGTAATGTGACCCCTAAAAAATCACATGCATATGAACGTGCCAAAAAAGAGATCTGGAAAACTTAAAACATGAGGAAAATATCTCCATTATGACCAAAGAACATGTGAGATCAAGAGCCCATGAATTAGTCAACTTCATGCTCTCCTCAGCATAATTTTAAAATAGATTATAAGGACTCTGCAAGAGTAAATCAGGTCAAGTTATGCCACTTACTCTACAAGCAGAAACTGTAAGAACTAGTATATACCTTGATTTTCTCAAGGCATCGATGAAGTATTTGACACTTTGTCCTTGAGATCAAGATGGCACGCTGAGCCAGACTGTCAGACAAGGGACTCCGACACCATCATAAAAGCTAAGCCACCTCTGGAGACTTAAAAGAATATAAATAGGGGTTATCACATAGCTTTGCTGTGGAGGTAAACATCAATAATCCTATGGTCAACCATGAATCTAGCTCTGTTGTCTAAGAACACATTCCTTCCCCACCCATAATTCAGTTTTTCAAAACCTAGAGTAAAAGGAGAAATTCCTTCCTTACAATGTTAAAGTTGAAACACTTTTATGTAAAGTTATGAAAGAAAGAAAGAAAAGAAAGAAAAGAAAACTCAGTCAAGTTGGCAAGAGTTCATTCTTAGCTAGATAGCCATATGGACACCTCTTGAAAAAAGCCATATGGTTATACTTGTTATTTTTGGCCTCTTTACCCTTAACTTCTTTCTTGTATATAGAGGTCTCCAGTTATTACCACCAAGTGATAAATCACTTTGAATTTCCAAGGCTACAAAAGGCATTTATTGGCAACAATTCCAGATTTCACTTTTAGCTGCAGACCCTGGAGAATTTTTAAGTGAAGGATGCTCACATTTTCCAAAAATGTTATTTTACTTAAGCTAGGTCAAAACTTTAGATCTAAACCTTCTGGATAGCTAAGTTTCAAATGGAGAAAGTAAAACTTAGGTGGAAATGAATAGTATATAGTAAGAAGGAACTTACAGTTTAACTTTTCCTCCAAGTTTTTTTTTTTTTAAATAAGAGAAAGGATGGGAGAAGCCCCCCTTCCCCAGCCCCCAAAAGATAACCTACCTGAAATGAGGCTGCAAACTGGAAATCTAACTTGATCTGCATCAGTCTTTTGTTTGATCAGCACACGGCTATGGGTGTTTTGAGTCAATGTTTAAAATTCCAGAAATTTCATATTTAACAAAAATCTGGACTTTCAACTTCTTTTAAAAAACTGGAAGATCCATCAAAACTAGATGAACATTTCTGTTACCAATACCAGGGCTTCCCTGGTGGCTCAGATAGTAAAGAATCTTCTTGCAACGCAGGACCTGGGTTTGATCTCTGGGTCAGGAAGATCCTCTGTAGAAGGAAATGACAGCCCACTCCAGTATTCTTGCCTGGAGAATCCCATGGACAAGGGAGCCTGGCAGTCTACAGTCCATGCATAACGTCATAAAGAGTGGGACATGACTGAGCGATGAACACCAGCAACAATTAGCTTCAATGGACAAGTGTCTTTTACATATGGGTTATACAACCTCAGGTTTGCCACACTCATTTAAGGCCTACTATATTCATTTCCATTTTCTGACTGGCAACTCATCAAAAGACTGGGAAGGAAGCAGTTATAGTATAACTCAAGTGGCAAGTGCCCCCTTGCCTTTGATACAGTAACTGAACCTTGCAGATGCATCAGATGCTCCCTTGCATCACCCCCTCTACCATGGTTGCTCAGAAGCAGGGCTAGTAACTTAATTATCATAAAAAGTCTCTTTTCTCTATGGCACAGTGCTTCACCTTGAATAGATACTTAACAAAAAGTCTGGCAGTGATCTCCTAGCTCTTCAGCATGTAACAGGTTCTTACACATAGTGTCATACCTTAGAACAGTGTTTCTCAACTAGTGGTCAATTTTTCCCCCTCCCAAGGTACATTTGACATTTTTGGTTATCATAACTGGGATGGTGGGTGAAGGGAGAGGGAGCTGCTTATATCTAGTGGGTAGAGGTCAGAGATGCTAAATATTTTTAAATGCACAGGGCAGACCCTCTACCATCACTAACGCCTAATGTCATTAGTGTCAAGGCTAAGAAAACCTGCCTTAGAAAAACTGTGGTAAGACCCATAACAACACACTGGCACACATAGTCTTAAGTGGTTTACTCAGGGAAAACCAACCTGCTATAGAATCAAGGTTTGAATTCTGGCGCCAAGCTCTCAGAATTTGGTAGCAACAACTGATAACAGAAAAACAGAACACAGTAAGGACAGAAATGTGTGTGCTGCTTGGCATGAACCTGTGTAAGAATGTTCACAGGCCAGCTCTCTGGAACAGGTAATACGGTGTATTCGAGCTTCTGTAAAATATCAATATATAGTGTGGCTGATAGAGTCTGGGAGACACTTGTTGAAAAATAAAACTTAACCATATCTCAGATCAAGTTTACTACAGACATATACTAAAAAACAAAGTTCTACTCCCCCAAAGAGACTATTATTAGCGAATCAAAACAAATACATGAAGTGACACCTAACACGGGGACTGATGAATACAAATGCAAATGGCTAAGTTTCAAAAGAAAATTCCTCTTTAGGAGAAAAAATAAAAAAGTGTAGCAATTTGAGGTGTGGAAGTGTTGAATTTAGCCCAGGACTGTCACATCTGCAGGGTGTGGTTTTTTCCTCCTTTTTCTTTTTTTTTCTTTCTGTTATTCCAGTTGGCCTTGCTACTCTCTCTCTGTTCAGAGCTGGGGAGTAGTAGGAGTGCTAAGAAGAGCAAAAGTTGAGTCATGTGCCCTTGAACCTCAGTTACTTCCACCTTATTTTTCTGTGTCTCTCTAGGGAGTTCCATCTGTTTCTGAGATCTCGGAAATGGGAATAATAATTTCTACCTCATAGAGTTATGGAAAGTACTGACAATCAGTAACCTTATCAACTCTTACAGAAAAGCCTCAGTATATGCCAGTGACCGTGCCACATGCTTTAGCTCATTTGACCCTCACCACAGTATGACCTGGCCCTCATGTGCAGACGAGGGCTTAGAGAGAGTATGTGACTTTTCCAGGGCCTCAGCTAGAAAGCAGAGAAGCTAGGATTCAAATCACAGCAATTTAATTCTAGATATCTGGTTCTTGCTGCACAGTTTTAATTCAAAGTGCTTACTACTATCTGGAATTGCTGAAAAAAAAGAAAAAAAAAGGTGGGGGGTGTTGTTACTGGCAAATTTGAAAACAAAAGAAGCCCTGCAGTTCACAGAGAATAATTTTCTGATGGCCAGAGCTGTCCACAGATGGAACAGACCAGCTAATGAAGTAAGCAGCTCCCCACCACTACACAAGAAGGGGCTGGGTGACTGCTTGCATGGAGGAGTGATCAGCTCGAGAGGGTGACAAGCTTTATTCCTTTAAATAAAGAGACCATTCCAATGTCACAATTTTATGATTTCTTACCCATGATTACTTTCCAATAATCTATCTCTGAAACCTAAAAGTTGTTTATTTTAAGTAACCTCTATTTCCTTCTAAGTCTTTCTCTCTCTTCCACTTCCTTATTTTCCATTTATCCTAGCATGAATAGCCTAGAAAAAGTCTGGACTTTGAAATATAAAAGCCCTGAAAAATAAATGTCAATCTTCCTTTAAATTGCTAATTGATACTGGGCCAGTTACTAAGATTTCCTCTCAATGAGGATTTCTTCATCGATAAACTAAAATAATAGCAAATGAGAAAAGAGAAAGATTACCATAAAGTGCCTGATATATAGGAGCTCAGTAAATATTATTAGTCATCTTTAGTTGCAATGTTCTCTCAAGGCTTCCTGCTACACTATCACACTCCCTCGCTCTGCTCGCGTGTTCTGAGTGCCTGTAGAGATCTCAGGTACACTAAAAAGAAGAGCAGTCATAAGATACCTGTGTATTTCACCTACCACGTAGTTATAGGCAGAAGAAAAATGTCCTGCATTCTCTGGCTCAATATGGACTTCAAATGCAAGATTCAGAACCACTTCCAAATCCTGTGCCCATTCTTTGACATTCTAAATCCCAAAGACTACCCACAGTCATGTTTATCCTGCAGATTATTCCCCTCATCAGAACTTCCAGATAAAACAAGCTATGAATACACTGAACTTCCAGGGGCCCACAGCACTCCAATATGCAGTATCTCATTTAAATTCTACACCAATGTTGCAGAAAGAAGGGAAGTTGACATTAGCTGAATTTATCTGAATCTTAAACTCTGTGGGTCTCTGCCAATTTCTGGTTTTTACAATTTAAAAACTGCACAATATTGGATGATGACCACCACCAAGTAAAGAGAAAACCAAGGTAGAAATGATCTTAACCAGGGAAAAGGAATTTGTCAGAAAGACATTAAAAACACCAGAGACAGGAACTTCAGCAAGGTTAGATAGCTGAGAACATCCCCAAAGAGATCAAATCACTAAAATAGCTTCCCTAGAAGACCACCATTAACACCTGGCTGTTCTGTCCCTGGAATCTCTTTTCCACCCTCTTAAAATGTGGACTGTCTGATCACCCAAGCCATATATGGGGCAGGGATAAAGTGCAATCTGCCCTTCATCAAAAGGGTGTCTAAGCTGCAGGGCAGCATACAACGGCAACATACAAAGATTCACTAACTCTCCATTACAAGCCCATGAGAGCAATTCTACCATACCTCCTTCATTCCTTTTTAGATAAGCAAAGGTATTGATTTATTCAAGTTCAAGCAGCTGGTCAAGTGCCATCCTAAGTGTTTAGGACTTCCCTGATGGCACAGTGGATGAGAATCCAGCTGCCAATGCAGGGGACACGGGTTTGATCCCTGGTTTGGAAAGATCCTACATGCCCCAGAGCAACTAAGCCCTGCGCCACAATTACTGAGCCCACACTCCAGAGTCTATCTGCTGCAAGTACTGAAGCCCGGGCACCTGGAGCCCATGCTCCACAACAGAGAAGCCACCGCGATGAGAGGCCTGTGCACTGCAGCTAAGAGTAGACCCTGCTCACTGCAACTAATGAGAGCCCACAGGCAGCAAAGCAGAGCCAGCAACGGCAAAAATGAGTAGATCTGCTTAGAAACAGCTTTAACAAGCACAAGCATAGCTTGCCCCAAGTACTGCTTTTTTTAAATGAATGTTCTAATCCCTCTTCACTATCCTGTCATGAACATGACTTTGTACGTGTATGTGGAGCATGTACTATCCACAGCGTCAGTTTTTTGGCAATCTTTTTAAAACATGTATTTTTCTGAAGCCTGTGATTTCTCGATAATCCTCAAGTTAAACATCTTGATGGCAGTTGTGCAAAACAAATTATATCCAAGAGTCTTTAAGATTCTTAGTTTCTAGTATGTCTGAATCTTTCCTAGTACAAATTAAACTGAAAAAGGATGCAAATATTAAGTACTAGTAACTAATATGAAAATAGGTGTATAAAGATGTTTTCCTGAGGGGATAATATGTGTACTTATATTAATACCTGGTTCATGTTGTTGTACAGCACAAACTAACACAACATTGTAAAGCAATTATCCTCCAATCAAAAAAACAAATCTACCTGTTAGTTTATATATAATATTGGATTGGTCTTTCTTCTACTCTTGAGAGATTTAACAAAACTTCTCTACTTTAAAAAGCACCCTTGGGCTAATTTCATGGTCAAAGAAAAATAAAGCCTTATAAAATAACTGAGTAACTTCAGTGTTTTACTTTAAGACCCTTTTCCTTCCTACCCATTTTTTTAAACCAAGAAAGATAAATGAACTAAAGCTGTTCATCTTTAGTTAATTCAAATCTAGCTTTTTAATAGTAAGTGGGTGATGCCAAAGAAAGGATTAAAAACGGTATTCTTTCAACATTTCCTTATTATGGCCTGGAATTTGCTTTGCAATTAGACTCTCCTGGACAGAGCTGAGGCCATGTAAACTTGTTATTACCCAGGCTGAAGATCTCTACAAAATGAAAACTCCACACTTGCATCAAGAGGCGGGTACCAGAGGCATGAAAGGCCCCATAATGGAGGAAGTTATAAGGCCTTTGCTAATGACAGTTCAAAGAGGTGATATGCCTCAATCCTCAGGAATAAAAGCAGAGAGCATTTTCCATCCACACATGTAAGGCAGGAATGAGGCAACAGAGAAAGAGCATGAACTTCATTAAATGTTGAGTCCTGTCTAAGTTTCAGAGAAGTCTTTCTGTCATGCTGTATTGCTTTCTCTCTTGTAATTAACATCAAAAGCTATAAAAGGAAAAAGAAAAAGAAAAGATCTCTTCCCTTTGTTCTTATCTTCTGGGCAGCAAAGATGGGAAACATAGCAGCCAATATTGGAAGGAGAAGAATCCTGAGAGGGGAGATAGTGGGACACACTAAACTGAAAGGCAAGTGGCTGCGAGCTCAGTGCCTTTTTCAAGGATAAAAAGAACCAGGGAGGTAACTGATCCAGGTTGGAGAAGTTTGTCTTGGATCAGAGTTTTCGTTTGTTTTTTAGGTCTGAGAAAGTAAACCAGAGTCAGACCTGGAAGCATCAGGTCAGAACACTGAGTACAGTCCTCCCTGTGAGTCACACCTCTGTCTTCTCTAGCTCACAATTTGATCAGTGAGAGAAGCAACAGTGAACTCGGGAGGAGCACAGCCATGTGAGAGAGTGTCAAACCTTTCATGCCAAATTTTCTAGTATAGTCTTTGCCTTTTGGGTCTTTTGCGTACATTTGCATTTTACACTGAGGAAACTGAGGCTTAGAGAATCTGAGGTCACAAAAAAGAGACCGCATACTCTTAAGTCCTCTGAGTCTAAATCCAGCACTCATTCTTCTGCAGGAAGCGCTCTTGTCCACCTCCACACCAGTATTTGTGTCGTGCTTTATACCTACTTCAAGAATGCTGCTACATGCTTCCTTATAGAATTCCTACAAAAATGTGTTCAGAAGAAGATAGAATATCTCATTTCCTCACTGTAAAAAAACGGAGGGCCTAACTTTAAATGACTTGACCAGTCATGTATTAGAGCAAGAACTCAAGTTTTCTGACTCTTAAAGATAGGCTCTTTCCTTTTAATGTCACATTTTTGACATATCAAAACGAAGCTATTTTCCCTCTGCGATTTCCCATGCTCAGTTCCAGCTCCTTGAAAGCTCACTCTTGTCTATTTCTGGCTCATCTTCCTAATTCAACCTGAGTTTCCACATTCTCTACCTCCTGGCTGTCAGCAGGTTCCTTCTCCAGTTCCCCCATTCTCCTGCCCCACCTCTTCCCCAGAGGCCTTTGAGCCAGTGCTCTTCCTGCGTCTATGTGAGCAGTTTCTTTTGTACCCCAGAGAGTAAAAGAATAACAAAAACACCTGAAACATCACTTATCATCTAAACGTTAACCAGGCAGCCCATTAGTTTGATGCAACTGTCTTGAGCTTCCTGCAGTCTCAAACTCAGAAGCAGAGATGAGGAGAGCAGTGCCTGGCTCCAGGAGCACCTAGTCTAGTGGGGTGGGCAGAAGCACACGGTTATAAGGAGGCACAGAGAGCAGACCAAAAGGAACTGTTTCTGGCTGGAGAAATGGAGAGAAGGCTTGACCCCCAAAATCTGTTCCTGTCTAATCCTAGCACATCAGGAACAACCTCTAAAGCTGCTGCTGCTAAGTCGCTTCAGTCGTGTCCGACTCTGTGTGACCCCATGGACTGCAGCCTACCAGGCTCCTCTGTTCATGGGATTTTCCAGGCAAGAGTACTGGAGTGGGATGCCATTGCCTTCTCCTTAAGCAGGATGCGTGAAATATATACTAATTTACAAGTATGAGCTCTCAAGACCTTTCTGCCTAGGATCTTTAAGTAATATATCTCATAAGAAGAGATGGTAACTATTATTATTATTAACCCCATTTTATAAGTGAGTAAATTGAAGTCCTTGCCTAACAATCGATCATAAAAAGAACTGAGGAGCAAATTTAGCTTCTATCTTTCGATGGCTTTCAACCACTTTAGAACTGTAACTTTCCTAATTTTTCCAATGAAAAACACACTCTAGGGAATCTCCTGGCAGTCCAGTGGTTAGGATTTCAGAGATTCAATGCCCTGGTTGGGTGCAGCACAGTCAAAATAATAATAATAAGAAGAAGGGAGGCCCTGTGTGTCCTCAGCTGTGTCTGACTGAATGATCCCATGGACTGTAGCCTGCCAGGCTCCTCTGTCCATGGGACTACCCAGGCAAGAATACTGAAGCTGGAGCAGCTTGCCATATTCTCCTCCCCAAGAGATCTTCCTCACACAGGGATGGAACCTGTGGCTCTTCCATCTCCTGCCTTGGCAGGTGGATTATTTACCATTGGGCCACCTGGGAAGGCCCATTAAGGAGTCTTTTCCCACAAAAAACACACAATTTTAAATATTTAATCAGGAAAATTCAAGCCCAATACTGAACATTCATTTAGCTCTATCTCCATTTGAAAATATTTCCTGGGTACCCGTTGAGCTTTTATAAACAAGCACAGTGTATACTGGCAGGAAACAATCATGACACCCAAGATTCACCAGTCACAGCATAACGGTCACCTCGCCTCCAAATCTTTCCTCTAAGTAGGAAAAAAACCCACTTCCTCCCACTACACCTACTTACACCCTGTCTGGCTTTGACTTTTGACTCTGCTGTCATTAGCTCCCTGAGTAAAGTTGTTTAATCTTTGCCCCACCTTGTCCTCTTCCATATTAAAATAATAACAACAGGACTTACAACTCATTGGTGATTGGGAAGATTACACAGATTAATATAAATGGTTTAGAACACTGCCTGACCCATCAAAAGCACCCAGTATTCCCCCACTGTACTAGTTTGGTTTAGTGGTTAATAAGAGTACCTGAGCTTAAATGTTGGCTCTTGCACTCAGTAACTGTCATTAGAGGGTCCATCATAATAGCAACATTGTGAGGATTCCATGAAACATGCAGGTGAGATTATTTAGTAAATGCTCAATAAATGATATTCACATTACCTGCCTGTATCCGTGAGAAATTTTGGCCTCTGAAATATTTTTTTCCCCTAGAGCCCAGCACAGCACCAAGCATTAAGTACTTATTAAACGCTCACGAATGAGTTTAGGGGGCAGTTTAGCTCAGACAGGTGAAACTGGTCTTTGGGTCCTTCTTGGCCTGTTTATCAGCCAGAGAATCACTGCCACCTGGAATTTCAATAGACGCGAATGAAATGACACACCAGTCAAAGGCCGCAATTATCCAGCAAAGCAATTCACTGTCGTGTTTTGCGTGGAAAATCCTCGCCCATGTAAAAAAGCACCTGTTTTTCAGTACTGTCTCAGTAACCTTGGTTTAAAAAAATAAATGCAGTTAAGGCGGGTAGGAGCGGCTGGGGCGGGCAGAAGAGGAACAGCAGCCCCAGGTTGGGCTGAGCAAAGTTCACAGGGATCCCCAGGAGCGGGGGCCAGCGAGGGTCCTGCGTGGACCTCAAAGCACGGAGTGTTGAGCGGGAGGAAAGGAGCTGGGCAGGCGCGCTGAGCTGCTGCACAATGCCCAAGGGAAGGAGCAAAGAGATGAACACCGCACCGGGCTCCTGGGCGGCCCGCAGGGAAGCCAAGCAGGAGGAGGACAGGGAGGACGCGGAAGGCTGGGGTACTGCGGCCGGCAGCCGGGAGAGGGGCTCGGCCGGGGTGAAGTGGGGGGACGGGGCGCCGCCAGAGTGAGGGCAGGGCGCGATCAGGTGGGAGGAATGGGCGAGACAGTAAGCAGCTTGCGGAACCGGCAACCCGGGACTGGGAAGGGGAGTGGGGTGGTGGGGGCGGGGCAAGACAGAGGGAGGAGGGGAGGGAGGAGGGAAGAGGAGGGGGAAGGCGGGGCTCAGTCTCGCAGGCCGCGGATCTTCCGCACCTGGGAAGGTTTCCGGGCAGCCGCTTGGCTTGCTCCCGGCGGCCCAGGACGGCCGCATTTCTGGGGCCGCCACCCCGGCTGCTGAAGCAGACCCCTCTGTGCCCTCTCCTCGAGACCCCGCGAACGATTCACGATTGAGGGATGAGCAACAGTACGACAGCTTTTATTTCTCGAGTTGGATTTTACCACCAGCCCAGGAGAAAAAGGAGGCAGCCTCCAGACTTCGGGAAGAGAGGACAGGAGACGCTTTCTGGGCGGTCTGGGGAAGAATGTCAGAAGGATGCCTCCCTCCTGGCGGTGCTGCTCGTGGCGGGCACCACTCCCCGTCCACCCCTACCCCACCCTCGCCCACCAGTGGCTCCTGCTGCCCTGTAATTTGTCCCCTCCGCCCGCACTAGGGAAGATGACCCTGAGAAGACAAAGAGCTATTCTCCCAGGGACTCATGCGAGCTTAAAATTGAATGGTAACAAAAAGCGAGCTTTGGCTTCACCGCAAGTTAAGATACAGGTCCAGAAAAATATCTGACCTACAAGCAGAAGAGAAACACTCTTCCGGATGAACAAAAACTTTTCTTCTTTTCTGGAAGAAAAGTTAGCAATCTTAATGTCAAGAGTTGCTCTCTGAGACCAACGGCCTCATTCAAAATCAAGTCATAGAAATTAGAACATAAATAAGAACTGCTACCATTTACTAAACGACTGAGCGACTGAACTGAACTACCATTTACTAAACAGCCAGAGTGTGCTCCTGGTAAACCTCATCTCACTCTGTCTTCACAATCCATCCAGAGGTCTAATGGGTGTCTTCTGTGGGAGGGGCACTGGGCTACGGATTATAAAAGGGGGTGGGTGGTGGTGAGAGGTTCCTATTACCACATCCGGCCTCCTTAAATATAGTAGGATTTCAGCATTGACATGTTTTTACCCTTTTGTTTAAGGAAAGCAAAATGAAACCAAGGAGAGTCACCTATATACAAAAAGATAGAATTAAGCCCAACGGATAAATCCAAGGGCTGTAAACTGACAGAGATAGGATTACTAGAAGCTTCATTCACTCAAAGATCACCTTCCTCAAGATTCAAATATAAGAAAAGAATTTTAATGTATACCATTCCTGTGTGTGTGTGTGTGCACGCACGCGCGGGTGCTCGTGCGCTCAGACAATAAAGGATCCGCCTGTAATGCGGGAGACCTGGGTTCAATCCTTCGGTTGGGAAGATGCCCTGGAGTAGGGCATGGCAACCCAATCCAGTATTCTTGCTGGAGAATCCCATGGATAGAGGAGCCTGGCAGGTTACATTCCATGGGGTTGCAAAGAGTTGGACACGACTGAGCTGCTAAGCACAGCACAGACCATTCCTGTGATAAGATGCAGTCTCTCTTAAGTAAAATAGATGTTTTCTCCACCTTTTAGTTTTAAGCTTTTTCATATGTTATACTCTATTTTGGGAGGAGTCAGAGCTTGGCCTGGACAGCATGACAGAGCTACAAGGATTCCTTCATTTACAAGAGAAAGGGAAAGAGTCCCAGAGACGTTCAGGTCACTTGGGGAGAATCAGTGGTAAGGCCAGAAGTTAGTGCCGAAATCTCCCAACCAATGATCTTCCCAATAGCATATAGGAAATTTCGCCTATTAGTACAACAAACCCCTGGATTATTCACATTTTATTTTCTAGAGAAGATCTTCATTTGCAAAGTACAATTGAAGCCTACTTTTATGTGTGATAGGACTGGCCAATAAAAACATTTCAAACTGAATGTCTCAATTTGTTTAACCTAAGTTATCAATTCCAAAAATTGATGCTTTTGAACTGTGGTGTTGGAGAAGAATCTTGAGAGTCCCTTGGACTGCAAGGAGATCCAGTCAGTCAATTCTAAAGGAAATCATTGGAACAACCAATGCTGAAGCTGAAATTCCGATACTTTGGCCACCTGATGTGAAGAACTGACTCATTGGAAAAGACACTGACGCTGGGAAAGATTGAAGGTAGGAGGAGAAGGGCATGACAGAGGATGAGATGGTTGGATGGCATCACTGATGCGATGGACTTGAGTTTGAGTAAACTGTGGAAGTTGGTGATGGACAAGGAAGCCTGGCATACAGAAGTCCATGGGGTTGTAAAGAGTCAGACATGACTGAGTGACTGAACTAAAACTGAAACTGAAGTTACAGATATTTTTGGTCCTCCCAACAGTACTCATTGGTTCTATGACTCTACATGAAAACATATTTAGAAAATGTGGAGTGAAAAAGTAATCTAGCAGGTAGTCTGAAAACATCTTAAAAATATGAAATCATACTTTGCATTAATAAAGATGATTTCTGAAAGACACCACTGAGTATCTTGTCTCTGTAAAACTTTTTTTATTGCTATATTATGCTTTTCCACACAAATATATTCTGTATTTCCTCTAAAGTAAATGAGTGCTTTGACAGATTTTAGATATTTTTCCCCTTAACTAAAAGCACTATTCAATTTCAATGTCCTTGGCGTGTTTTATCTGGGGATTAGACAACTGTACCAAAACACAGCTGTTCCAGTTTTTTCTCCTTTATTTTTCACATTAAAAAACTCCCACTATCAGCCAGTCCAATTAGTTACTCACTATCAAAAGCCGGCTTTGGTCTTTCATCTTCTGGAAAACTGGATCCAAGTGACAGGGTGTCATGGAAACTGTATCTCGGGTCATTTCCTGTTTCAAGTGTTTAGCCACAAAAAAAGTTCAGCTCTATCAGATGGAAATTAATGAATACTTGCTGTTGCTTTAGAAAAGCATGCAACTAAATAAAAAATTATTGTTTTTGACCAAGTTTTCCCACCAACACCAAGGAATATGGGGAGATGAGTGCGCCCAAAATGGGAAAAGTACTTTGATGGATGCAATGAACCAGCCTTTTTCAGTTCAGTTTCCATAATTCAGTGGCCAATTTTAAGGCTCTCACTTGGGTTTGGGAACAGTAACTGTAGGTAAAGTGGTTTTAATTGTAGTAAACTTGTTCTTTTTTTCATGTCTAACACATCTTCACCTCTCCACCTCTCCTCACTTATTGTGCTTTGCTCCCAATTCTATCTTTCACTAAATAGAGCTGGGATTCTCTTTAGGTTAAAATCCCCTCAACATAAGGGAATGTGTAATAGAAACAAAAACTGTAACATAATCTAAAAAGATTTCTTGCTATACCTATTACACACACAAACACACACACACACACACACACACACACGGGAAAAGTGGAGCTTAAGGCCTACAAGCAATACCAGGCAAGCACATGTGTTTAGGAAATGAAGTCCTGGCTGGAATTCAGTAATAATGAGCCCCTTAGTGATCTAATGTACATGAGTGAACACTATGGATGGAAATAGAGTGCCAGACAGGACAATGGGGAACTCAACCCGTGTTTAGTATGTTTCAGCTCTGTCTAATTATTGGCAAAAAACATGGAAGCAATACAACAAATCAATTTTAGGACTCAGGAGGATTTGCTCAAATAAGACAGCTATGAGGTGTACATTATAGGATAAGCTCGCAGCTCCGCTGTGGGAAAGGAGCCCACTTGCCATGCTCTCTGTCCTGGGTTGTTATACATCTTCCCTATTCCAGAGGAGGAAGTATTTGTGCTGCTTCTTTTTCTTAGATGTAGAAAAGAAAAATAAGTGGGGAAACATCCAAAAACAAATTAACTTTAAATATTATTAAAGTAAGCAATGCCTCATGTTACTTATATCCAACTTGCTATTTGGACAATTCCTATAGTGAAGAAAAAAAAAAAAAGGTCATCTCTTCACAGTGATAACTGAGTTCTAGACCTTTGATTTGTTGTTAAGTCACTGTACCAGCATAGAGGCATCTAGGTCAAGCTTGTCCACAGTTTCTCTTCTAGCACATGCTGTCCAGTTCCTCTTTCAAAATCTACACTTATGCCCCTAAGAGACTGGCTCTATTTTATTAAAAATAAGATGAAGCTGATAATTTCTAACTAGAAATCACTGCTATTTCTTTTCCAGACTTTGAGGGAAGCATAATATTCATCCTTCCACAGTTAGCAAGGAGAAAGTCCATGATTTAAGAGAACAGTACTTGTAGGCAATCTTTTAAAGTCTTTATATAATATTATATTTAGCATGCTTTGGTCCCTGTGTGCCCAAAACACCAGAAACAGAAATTATTTCACCAAAGATAATTTTTGCCAGAAGTATAAGTAATTTCTAGAAGCCATTCAGATGTTATTTGACTAGAAAAACTAGTCAAAATAAAGTAAACTGCTGAAGGCATCAACACAAAAAGGCATAAGTCAGTTCAAAGAGGTAGTGAGCCTAGACTAAAATAAATCCAAGAATACTGCTACCAACCAGACTTAAAGGCTTCTGGTCATGATGAGTGAAGTTGGTTTTATCCCAAGAGAAACAATACATAAAATAAAGATGGAGCTGGTGGGAGAGGTTGTGAACCATAAGAAAGACAAGAAATACAGTCAGTATGTTGAGATAGACCATTTTTATATTCTGGTCTTAACTTACTATTTTTCTTTTCTTTCCTTTAGAAAATGCAGTGGTAGTGGACTCACTGCACACTGTCTTATTTATCATAATGGAGGGGGAAGAAATAGATAATCTTAATTTGTAAACAACTCAATTACAGAAATCTAATTAACTCTCACTACATAGGAATAAGTTAATTCTTGCAATTAGTGTATGAACATCTATATTGGATTTTATGAAATTTCAGTTCTGGGTTTTGTTTAGTTCGCTTGCATGCCCCATCAAGGATACTATTCAGAATGTAGATGCCTATGGTACCTTCAATAGTGATGACATAATGTTGAATCCTTTTGGCCAATGAAAATCATACCAAGTTCTCTCTTGAACAGACCAAGTTCTCTCTCACATACACAGCTGCTCAGCAGTTAGGTGGGGTCATGTGACCAATTATGGCCAATAGGTTGTGATCAGAAGTGACTTGGGACAGCAGATGTACACCCAGGACTTTAAAGATAATGTCATTCATACCAATGAAAGAGAAGAAACTCATGGATTTTTAAACTCAAGTCAAAACAGGGGAGCTGCTAAACTGGAAACTGATGCAGGATTCTACCTCTATTGGAACTGGCCCTGTTGGAACATTTCAAATACCAATATTACAAGTATGTCAATATGGAGAAAGGGAGTATCTTAGGAGGTGGGGGTTCTAAGGTGCTGGCAGTTTACATATTTTATCAGGTGCCTTTCTCACAAGGAACTCAGATGTGAATGGTTATGCAAGTACCACGAAAGAGAAAAGGAGTGGAGAGAACTACTCGGGATTCCTGACCATGACCTTCACTGCACTGGCACCCTCCTTGAGGAACAAGATCATTAGAGAATCCTTCCACATCCTAAGTGAGAATTAATATCCTCCAAAAGATCACTGGTATGTGTTTGAAAAATTTAAAAAAAGGGAACTGTGTCATCACCCAGCCAAAGCCTACAACAATGAAGGTGAGTTTTCTATGCCTGTCTTGCCCCACTGAGGCAAACCTGGAAATCACAAGTTGAGATGCTAAGGTCTCAAGATAGAGGAGAACCACATGAACCCCAGAAGCCATTAACTGAACAGAAAGTAAGTATCACCTAGATGAAGGGATTTGTTCATTTCCAAAGCCTATTTTAGCTTTTTTTGTGTGTCACAGAGCCCTGGGACAGTGAACTGTGAACCTCTTCTCAGAATCCTGTGTTTAAATACATAAAATAAAACCATAGGATTGTACTGAAAATAAAGTGCTCTTTAACTGAGCTACAGCAATGCATACTTCTATAAGTAACAACACAGTCATCAGCAAGATGAACTGTAGCAGTTGTAATTTACCAACTACTATAATTTCGGAGTAGTGAGGATCATGTTATTTCAAGTTATCTGTGATATTTACAACAGGTTATAGAATACCTTTGATTTGTTTTGGTAACAAAGTCCCAGGTGCTGCTATACTATTAGGACTTGTTTACATCACAATGAAAAAGAAATGCTAAATTTCCATTATAGGTTTGTGTTATAATTTTTTTCTCATCAAGTTCATGGGCGGAGCCCAAAATAAAACCTACAGGTGTTCCCCTCTCCTAACTAAGAGAACCACACCACAGGCTCTCAAGTGGCATGCTGCCAGGCCCTCTCAAGTGCAGCACCATGTGGGGCATATCCCTCTGTGGCTTCTCTTCTGCCACTGAGTTTCTGTCATTTGTGTTCACACCAACTGTTTTCACACAACTCCAGCTAACTAAGAGTGTCATTCAGGTTGTTAGAATGCAATTTTATGGATGCTTAGGTGCCTTTAAGTCAATGGTGAAGAAAATTGACAAGAATCAGCCCATAACAAAGGACTGGGCAAGTTTATTGATATCATCAACATCACCCAGTCCAGGGAAAACTGACCAACAGTTACACAAAAGCAGCTGGTAAAACACTCTGTCTGGTAGCTTGTAATGACTTCAAGAGACATGAAGGCACCTGAAGATGCACAATACAGGATGCTGGGGTCAGCTAATTAGGATGCTGTCCAGTCCTGAGCTGGTCAGCCCTACTTCCAGGAATGTGTGCCTCAAAGGGACTGGGGAGTCAGTTCTGTTTAATAAACCTATGAAGGCTGGGTAAAATGAGACTGAAATAATTCATGCTTTTACATCTATAAGTTGCAAAGAAGCCAGAATAGTCAATGCACATTCACATAAACCATTATTGTTCTTTCTTAAGAAAGAACACGATACTTGACACCTTATTCAAGAGTATATAACACAGTAGTCAACTGAGGTGTAGAGCTCCCAGTCCTGACAGTTGAGATAAAGGATCAGAAAATCAAGAAAATATTTGAAATCAAGTAATTAATTATGCAGGCAAAACTGAAGAACCAAGAAGATGAGGCTTGGGAATCCATCCTCTTTCACATTTCACCTACTAAGAACTGGTATAGTGTGGCTAATGTGCCACTGGATCAAAAGTCAGGAGATTGGACTTTTAATCCAGACCCCATGACCAATTAATTACCTGAGCAAATGAGAGCATGAAGCCACATTTCTCCAAGCTTCAGATTCCCCTTCTTTAAATGGAATAAATTAACTTCAAAGGCACCTTCCCACACAAAAATAAAGATTTGGTAACTTTTGGAATCTCAGGAATACTGAAAATAATATACAGTATTATTATTATAATCAGATACATATTTAAACTGAGTGTCTATTAAACCCAAGTGTTCCCTCTATTAAAACCAAGTGTTCCCATTTCAAAGGGTGAGAAAATGAAGAGAAGAAATGAGTAGTTTCTGTGTATGAACCACTGTGGTGTGCCAGGCAATGTATGTGGTCCTGTACTTACATCAGTTGAAAGCTTGCACTAGTCAGTGTCTAGATGCTAGTGGAAGACGTCTGCTTTCTCCGATAGCCTTCTCCATATTATACATAACTGCTGTTGTAATTGTGTTTTAGCTAGCTCCCTGAGCATGTCTTGTTTAAGGGTCTACTTCCCCAGGGATCGAAGAATTGGGGAAAGTTTTCTACAGAAATCAGAATGCCTGAAGGTCTCTTGAAGGGTTTGAAATCTAGTCTATGCTCACTTTCGGCCCCTTGAAATTCCTCCTGCCCCTTTTTTGATGTCCCTGTATATCTGTCATTATTTTGATTATTTTCTCCCCAAGGGCTGACCCATTTACTAGAATAGAAGGCTCTTCAGGTAATCAGGAGAATGAGTCAAAGTTTAATGTCGCTGACTCCAGGCTCTTTTCCAGGTGTTTTTTCTCCAGAACTATATGATTCCAAATAGCCTCAGTTCTCATAACCATCACGTTAATTTCACCAGACTCTGAAGCCTCCTTGTTTTTCCTGGCTAAGGGTTTCCTTCCCTGCCCTTCCCTATTGTCCTTGCCAACCGCTTCTGGCTAGAATTATGGAAGTGAAAATTTACAACTAGAAAGAACTTTTAGACTTTTTCCCAGTCCACTAGTACAGTAAGCAGATGCAGGGCCTGTGTCCTGTCCTATGTCTACCCAAAGGCTTCCCAGGGCATCATGGAGCACATGGTAGAGGCTAGAAATTGTTGGCCACATGAATGATTCACCAAAAGATGACTGCTGGCCAAAGCCCTGCAGCGTGACAGCCAACAGAAAGAACAATGCCCACTCTTCATTCTCAGCGTAGAAGAACTGCAAAATCAGATTATTCTTTCTCTAGATTTATTGCAAAGCTAATAATTAATCAATAGCCAATAGGCTGATTTCTCTGAGACACAGCATTTTAGAAGAAAAAATAAGAAAGTAAGTTTTCCCAAACACACACGTGATCTAGGCATGGGGGCATAACTAAAACTAAATGTCCACCTGGCTTTGAAACATAAATCTTAAGACCCCTCAGGTTAAAAATGACAGCTAGAGTCCTTTAATCTTGAAAATACTCTCTCTGTGGAAACCTTAAGGACAGGAAATCACTTAGGCAAAGCTTTTTTTTTTCCCCCTTTTGAGGTAACTTCTAAGGAAAATCTAAGTATTGAGGAAAGTGGGCTTCCATGCACAAATATGCCATAGGAAGGCAGTCCATGTCAAATGATTTCATTGACCTGTAAATTGACCCTTAATAAAGCTTTCCCAGTCAGGCTAAGCTGGCAGAGTCTGGCTAACTTCAGCTAATAGACTCAATCTCCATTCCCGTATACCACCTCCATAATTAAGATTTTTATTAAGGTAGGAACAAGGATTTATACTATTTTCACCCAAAGTCAGGGAATTCTGCAAGTTATAATTTTCAAGTACAACATGCACCTAAAATGTGATGCTTCTAGCTACAAAAGGTTGGGAAAATTTGAGTTACCACATAATCTTAGACAGTTAGCCTGGGAAGGTATCTAGTAAATTACAGGAGGAAATCAAAGCACAGAGAGGTAAAGCAATTAGCTCAAGGTCCCACAGGGCTTCCCCAGTGGCTGGGTGGTAAACAGTCCATGTACCAATGCAGGAGACATGGGTTCAGTCCCTGGGTCGGGAAGATCCCCTGGAGAAAAAAATGGCAACTCGTTCCAAACTTTCGCCTGGGAAATTCCATGGACATAAGAGTCTGACACAACTTAGTGACTAAACAACAAGATCCTTCCAGATGTAGAATATGGTTTCCTACCCCTAAATTGCTAGATTACTCTTCACTCCCTACCATACCTATTCTTTACTATTCCAGGTTGCCTACATTTAATAATGATGATAATAATTATATTCAGCTAAAACAATCAAAATATTTGTAATAAGAATAAGGTGAGGGAATTTTGCAAATTCCTGACATCATTTATAGAAGCTTGAGCCTATTAGCAGGCATGAAATAGCTCACATATTTCAAAGGATAGGTCTAAAGCAGTTCAAACAAGTACCAAACATTAAGTCACTTTCACAACCACCCAAGTTCTAGGATGTACTGTCTGGGACATCAGCCAGGTTGGCAAACAAGTCATTATAAAATGCAAAGGTATTAAGTGCCCTCTTGCCTTTGGCAGTATACTCAAAGCTATTCAAATATATTATAGTAAAACTAAAATATAGCTACCAAGGTCTCAGCCAACAAAGAGGGAGAGAAGTCTATGCATGTTTTTTTTTAAAATTTATTTAAGTATTCCAACTTTTGTTCTATTTCCTTATGGAAGACAAACCTAGGAAGGAAAGGAGATGGTGGAGAAAGAAAAGGAGACCCAGACATAAGCTTCTAGAAAAAGTAGGCTGAGATGAAGAAATCTGAGGACATAAGTGTTAGCAGCTCTAAAACTTACAGCAACTTAGGTTCAAAAATGGGTCAATAAAAGCAAATTCTCTCAATTCTGAGTCAAATAAAATGGAGACTCTTGCCTCTCTTTCTGTCCAAGTGTATCTTTCTACCTCTCTTCCAGTCAACAATCTAAATCCAGGCCCAGAGATCAAATGCATGGGACACACACTTTAGTACAGTAACCGTTTGGAAGATCAAAGAGAACTTAATAGACTTTCAAGTATAAGAACAGTCTGTCTATAATGACAACAAACAAGACCAAGAAGAAATAAGTTTAAGATGACATAGGAGACCTTTTCCTAACACATTAGCAAGGACATCCAGAATATAAGATAGACAAACTCTATCTAGTCTTAGATATAGTATACAAGATAGAATTTAGCATTGTATTCTCAGGTTCTCTTTCCTTCTCTCTTTTTCCTAATCATGATGATAGTAACACTTTACATTTGCATTCATTTCCAGTTTTCAATTAATTTTATATCATCCTACTGTCTCCAGTAATGGGGGCAGGCATTTCCTATATGTGTATACTTGGGACACAGGAATGAACTAAACAAATGTCTCTTCAACCACTGGGTCTGTTCAACATTTCCTACTGACTGAGATACAGTAAAGCCAGTCTCTCTGGCAACCCACTCCCATATTTTCTCATATTCTCTAGAAACAAGATTTATGCAGATAGCAAATACTAAGGCATTCATTAAATGCTGAATCAATTAACTGCAATAAACCTAAGTCTCAAGCACCAGCTGAGATGGATTTGAATCTAACCTTTTTCACTGTATGACTTTCAAAACTTGGACAAGTCAATTTACTCTTTCTGAAGTAATTGCATTTGAAATAGAACTCTAACCCTTAGCATAATACCTGGCACAACAAAGGTGCCCTTAAAACATGCTCTACTGTAAGTCATGCTTAAGAATAAAATGTCCTCCTTGGAAGATATAGATCCATAAGTTGCTAAGAAAGCAAAAAATATCAGGCACAATCCTTGTGGCTTTACTGGTAGAAAACACGGAGTGACTAAAAGAAGCCTCCACTTGGTTAAATTCTAGAGTTAAGCTTACAGAAGAAATTTGAACAATAAAGAAAGTGTAAATCATTTGTCTGACAAAGCTTTAGGATGTTGTTGTTGGGAACTCGAGAGTTGCTATCCTTTATACATAAATCCTCTCTGAGACAACTGCTCATGATATGTCACTGGTGTAGCCTGACTTGTCCACAAATATGAATATAAAAATGCCCTTTAATGGAAGAAAGATAGTTGGAAAAGATGAGAGCAGTTCACTTGTCTTCCCAGGCAAAGCCACAACTAAAGCACCAATTCACAAACCCCTACCTGGTCTAAAAGAAAAGTTATCTAAAGCATTAACTAAGAGGATAAGAAGCTACCATTGTAGCAGGCTTAAAGTGATCCACTTTCACTATAGCTCAGTAGACTGGGGCCCTCATTGAAAATGCAAAATCTCCAGCTGGGGGTAAGAAGAGAGAATGTTAAGATGCTCAGCTCTGAAGTGCCAAAACCAAAGGTCTCTGCATTCCAGGGCTCAACCTCCTTCCTCCCCCCGGCCCTCCCTTCCATTATTCTGGAACAGTTCCTTCCCAGCCCTACCATTTGGAGTCAGGGAGACTTGGGAAATGCTCCAGGATCCGCTGAGAGATAGAGAAATACACAAAGGATTCTCTCTTCCACAAAGCATTCTTTCACAGAGGCAGCAGAGTCTATTAAATACATCCTCTTAATATGCATACATTTCTGTAAGCAGATTATGAGAACCATGAGCTCATGAAATGAGCCCACCTCCCCACCCCACCCCACCCCCAGAAAATGGGTTTAAAACCCACTGCAGGGAGGAGAAAAGGTGTTTGTGGCAGGGAGAAGATAAGGCTTAAAATTAGTGTCAGGGGATCTTCCCCTCCTTGGTAATTGCCAGGGGGAAAGAAGGTGTAGACAAAACCACCTAACAAGGCTGCTGTAACTCCAAGGTTGAGCTAGTTGGTATCCACACAATTCCTTTCCTACACCTGCCTTCTTGTGTTGCCACACCATGGGCCACAACACATTCAGAGTATTCCTTCCTATGAGTAAGTTATAAGAAAGGTATAACAATTCCCTATACAGTAATGCATACTTTTCAAATTGCCCCTCAAATCTTTGGAAGTATAAATGTGACTAGTCATGAACTTCTCATATAGATCTGCATAAGCAACACAGGTCTATTTTTACATTCACTGAACACTGTAGAGTACCTGCCAGTCTTTTCCAAGATTGTTAAATTGAGACAAGCAATTGAACAATTTGTTTTATTTCCATTTTTTTTTAAGTGAATGGACTGAAATGTTAAATGTGAAAATGTGAATGTACATTTCTAAATTGCAACTTTTCTAATGAGTGTTTGTACTATACTTTTGGAATCTTATTTAACAACAAAAACAGGAAAACTAAAAACCAAAATATACATGATACATTTTCTCAGAATACATAACATTATAAGTAAGTATAAAAAAATCTGCCTGCAATGCAGTAAACCCAAGTTTGATCTCTGGATTGGGAAGATCCCCTGGAGAAGGAAATGGCTACCCACTCCAGCATTCTTGCCTGGAGAATTTCATGGACAGAGGAGCCTGGCAGGCTACAGTCCATGGGATCACAAAGAGTCAGACATGACTGAGTGACTAACCACTTTCAAACCATTCATGGGCCATCATTGGCTTAATGAATGATTACATTTTTCACCTCACTATTTCTTCAGAATTACTTCTTTCTTGGAGAATGAAATTGTTACACACAAAACAAATTTACCCATAGTAATAAATGGAATGTCCTTTTATTTACCTAGATATATAAAAAGATAAAACAGTCTTTCGCTACATATACATCAGTATTTTTGATATGTAAATTGTTTAATAATTCACAAAGGGATTTTAGAGACAGCTCACTTGATATAACAGCTCTGTGAAGTATTATTTACTCCAATGTTATAGATGAGGAAACAGAACCAGAGGGATTAACGTGGAGCCCTGGGTCTTTCATTCATTCCTAATTGGAGGCCGGCTCTTGTTCTGGACACTATGCAGGATATTAAGGATTCAGGGAGAGCAGACAGTGTGTACCCATATGCAGGACACAAGGGCAAGTACAAAATTCAAAGAGGGCACAATGGGGCAGTACTCCACCCAAATTTAATTGTAGAAAAACAGACCTCTTTCTAGAGAAGGCAATGCCAGGCTGAGTCCTCAAAGACAAACCCAGTGTTCTCACCACCCAATGCCTTCCTTGACTCACCAGCCTTCCACATGGCTAACAAAACGCGTACTCAAAATGGTATTCGTTCCAGAAGACAACTGCCCTGCACACCCAGGAAGTCCCCACCCAGGGCTATCTTCTACAATCCTGTTAACTCTAGAGAAAAAGTGAGTTCTCCATAAAAAGAAGCCTAAAAAGGAGGGGATATATGTGTACCTATGGCTGATTCATGTTGAGGTTTGACAGAAAACAACAAAATTCTATAAAGCAATTATCCTTCAATAAAAACACAAATTAATTAAAAAAACAAAAAACCTACTATGCCTATGTGACAGGATTTCAGACAGAGGATGTTACCTCTTGGCATGAGCAGGAAAACTTATTCTCGTGAGATGGGCCTGGAGGGACTTGGAACCACGATCCACTTGTTGTTGAGTCACTCAGTCATGTCCGACTTTTTGTGACCCCATGGACTACAGCCTACCCAGGCTCCTCTGTCCATGGGATTTTCCAGGCAAGAATACTGGAGTGTGTTGTCATTTGATCCGGGGGTCAAACCTGCATCTCCTGCTTGGCAGGCATATTCTTTATCACTGAGCCACCTAAGGAGCCCTAGGATCCACTTAGTGTTGTCCAAATGCCTTGTATGGACCCACGGATAAAGGCAGGGAAAGGGGACATGGAGGCCAGATTTGCTGGTATAAAGTCTGTTCTAAGAAAATAATAGGAGAACCAAACTCCATGCTGTCAGAAAAAAAGGCTGTCCTTCCCTGTTCTGTTGTTGTTTAGTCTGACTAGTCAGACCAAGTGATGTCTGACTCTCTGTGACTCCATGGACTGTAGCCCACCAGGCTCCTCTGGCCATGGGATTTCCCAGGCAAGAAAAAATACTGGAGTGGATTGCAATTACCTTCTCCAGTGGATCTTCTCAACCCAGGAATCAAACCTGCATTGGAGGTCTCCTCCTCAAGTTATAAAATGCCCTCACCCCTTGAGCAACAAAGATTTCCAGCAACTTTCACTAAAGATAAAACATCCCCCCAATATAGGCTATTTATATTCCAGCTATAGAATATCTTCAATCCTCCTCTTTCTCCCAATGAAAAATGATACCCAAATGAAAAAAATTTCATTTTTTATTCTGAACTTTTCACAAACAGTCCCATTCTTTTTAAACTCATGGAGAAAAATGTCAGTTTGAATTTCAAACCACTTTTAGTGAAGCAAGAAAACTAAGGAAACATCTTTTCAGGAAATCAAAGACAGTATATGATTTCAACACAAAAAAGCTAGTGTCTCAATGTTCACTTTTATTAATAATGTTTTTTAAAAAGAAGGGGCAGTCTTTGAAGAAAAGCACCTCATTTCCCACTGCTTTGGGTTCTTATAGAGGACTCTGACATTCATGGCCTGCACATTTAGAGTCTGGGTCATTTCAAAGCCCTCCCTGCCCCAGCCCTAAAACAGAGTAATAAATTTAAGGTAGTATTAACATTCTAGTCATATCACACTGGTCTTTATGGACTATAAGCTGGATTTGATCATTTCCTTTTTTTTAAGTTCCTTACACAAAGTTTTCTAGATTTCATCTTTTAATTTTACATGAGGACCTCAAAGGTTGAAGGTTTACTGAAAACAAATGGGCAGGAACTTTTGATCTTACATTTTAAAAAGAAAAAATATCGGGTAGAGGGATAAATTGGGAATTAGGGGTCAACAGATACATAACTGTGTGTATGTAACAGATGCATAACCTTTGACTGTGTGTATCACAATAAACTGTGGAAAATTCTGAAACAGATGGGCATACCAGACCACCTGACCTGCCTCTTGAGAAACCTGTGTGCAGGTCAGGAGGCAACAGTTAGAACTGGACATGGAACAACAGACTGGTTCCAAATAGGAAAAGGAGTACGTCAAGGCTGTATATCGTCACCCTGCTTATTTAACTTATATGCAGAGTACATCATGAGAAACGCTGGGCTGGAAGAAGCACAAACTGGAATCAAGATTGCCCGGAGAAATATCAGTAACTTCAGATATGCAGATGACACCACCCTTATGGCAGAAAGTGAAGAACTAAAGAGCCTCTTGAAAGTGAAAGAGGAGAGTGAAAAAGTTGGCTTAAAGCTCAACATTCAGAAAACTAATATCATGGCATCCGGTCCCATCACTTCATGACAAATAGATGGGGAAACAGTGGCTGACTTTATTTTTCTGGGCTCCAAAATCACTGCAGATGGTGATTGCAGCCATGAAATTAAAAGATGCTTAGGACTTCCCTGGTGGCTCAGATGGTAAAGCGTCTGTCTACAATGCAGGAGACCTGAGTTTGATCCCTGGGTTGGGAAGATCCGCTGGAGAAGGAAATGGCAATCCCCCCTCCAGTGCTATTGCCTGGAAAATCCCATGGACAGAGGAGCCTGATAGGTTACAGTCCATGGGGTCACAAAGAGTCAGACACGACTGAGCGACTTCACTTTCACTTTCACTTTACTCCTTGGAAGGAAAGTTATGACCAACATAGATGGCATATTAAAAAGCAGAGACATTACTTTGCCATCAGAAGTCCATCTAGTCAAGGCTATGGTTTTTCCAGCGGTCATGTATGGATGTGAGAGTTGGAATATAAAGAAAGCTGAGCACCGAAGAATTGATGCTTTTGAACTGTGGTGTTGGAGAAGACTCTTGAGAGTCCCTTGGAATGCAAGGAGATCCAACCAGTCCATCCTAAAGGAGATCAGTCCTGGGGGTTCATTGGAAGGACTTATGTTGAAGCTGAAACTCCAATACTTTGGCCACCTGATGCGAAGAGCTGACTCATTTGAAAAGACCCTGACCCTGGGAAAGATTGAGGGCAGGAGGCGAAGGGGACGACAGAAGATGAGATGGTTGGATGGCATCACCGACTTGATGGACATGGGTTTGGGTGGACTCCGGGAGTTGGTGATGGGCAGGGAGGCCTGGTGTGCTGCAGTTCATGGGGTCGCAAAGAGTTGGACCTGACTGAGCAACTGAACTGAACTGAAGATACATAACACTATATATAAAATAGATACATAGAACGTATAATGGCAGAGAATCTGAAAAAGAATATATATATATATTTGTGTGTATAACTGAATCACTTTGCTATATACCTGAAATACTGTAAATCAAGTATGAAAGAAAGTGAGGTCACTCAGTCGTGTCTGACTCTTTTCAACCCAATGGACTGTAGCTGACCAGGCTCCTCCATCCATGGGATTTTCCAGGCAAGAGTACTGGAATGGGTTGCCATTTCCTTCTCTAGGGGATCTTCCCAACCCAGAGATCGAACCTCCTTCCTGCCTTGCAGGAAGATGCTTTACTGTCTGAGCCATCAGGGAATAAATAAAAGAGGCAATATGACTCTGCACCTATCTTCTCATTACCATTTTTGGACACCCCCTGAGAATAAGAGATTAAGTCTAAAAAGCACAGGACAAAAGCACTCTTATGTACATGCCTTTCTTTGA
This sequence comes from Budorcas taxicolor, assembly GCF_023091745.1. Taxonomy (NCBI): domain Eukaryota; kingdom Metazoa; phylum Chordata; class Mammalia; order Artiodactyla; family Bovidae; genus Budorcas; species Budorcas taxicolor. The sequence goes on from NC_068912.1 coordinate 80,938,615, forward strand.
TCTTCCATTTTACAGAAAAAATAACCGAGGCTCAGAAGCCAAGTCACTCAGTCTTTGTACAACTACTTTGTAATTGTTCTTGAAAAACAGAATATTTTTTGAAACTCACTGAATGCAGAACATGGTGTTAGCAAAGCACCGTACTTCCCAATAAAGTGTGTTCTGCCCCTCGGATGTCTGAAGGGCACACATATCTTCTGAGAAGATGGAAACTCATCAGCTTGGGGAGAAAATGCCAAGTTTAAAGCGTGGCTTGTTAGAGAGGGAGCTATCACAGATTATTAATTTAGCCTTCTCTCCCTGCGAGTGTTTGATGTAAATGGCAAGGGTTCGAAGGTCAAAGAGGAAGAAGTATGTGCTTTAATTTCTCCCCCCTAGAGGTGCATGAGTGTTTTCTATTAACAAAAACCCTGTAGCCAACAAATCCTGGGCTTGGATCAAACGGCCCTCCATCTTTTAAGTTATAACATCACAGGCAGACATTTCAAGAGGAAACCAAGCCCAGCCAGGCCTGTAGTACCAGAGAGAGAGAAAGCTGTTCTGCCCTTTGGGGATTTGAAATGCAACTTTCTTTTTGCTGAAACAGCTTAGTGACAGACAAAAATGTCCCCAAATAGTTATTCTTGATCTATAGACAGGTGCTAAATGGAGGGGGGAAAAAAAAAGTGGGCAGAGGCTGAGTTTAGCCATTTGTGCCTGAAGAACCACCCACTTTGGCTAGAGCTTTTAGGAACAGAAATTTTGGCAACAAATCTTGGTTCACTGGGCTATGTTCGAGTTAAATAATAATAGTCAAAACAATCTATGCTTCACTCAGTACATGATGCATAATAAACATCCAATAAGTAGTGGCTAAGCATACTCTAAGGTTTCCCTGGTGACTTAGCGGAAAAGAATCCACTGGTCAATGTAGGAGACGCTGGTTCGATCTCTGGGTCAGGAAGATTCCCTGGAGAAGGAAATGAAAGACACCCCAGTATTCGTGGCTGGGAAATCCCATAGACAGAGGAGCCTAGCAGGCTACAGTCCAAGGGGTTGCAAAAGAATTGGACACAACTTAGTGACTAAACAACAACAAATCATATGATGCTTTCTTCTTCCCTGCCCTTAATAACTCAGAAGAGTCACCCTACTCATTTCTCATTCCCATACGCACACCCACAACCATCACTGCTGCTCAAAAAATCTAGAAGTGAGAGGTGAAACAAGAAATTTTGAAGACACAGCAACATTTTCTTTCATAAAGAAAAGCTAAGACTTTGTGGGATCTCTGGCATCAGGCATTGTGCCAGATATTCACTTATAATCCTACAACAATTACTAAATGTACCCCCAATTTTTACAGTGAGGAACTTGAGGCTCAGAAGGGCAGTGAGAAAGCTTGGATGAAAATCCAAGATTCTCCAAACAGGCTTTTGTGAATTGGCCTAGTCGGGAACTAGGCCTGCTTTTATAATCCCTCTGGGTGAATGCTATTCTAAACAACAGACTTCAAAATGAGCTTTGGAAGCCAGACTATTTGTAAACTGAGGAACACTGGAACTATTCACATCTCTTGTCACATTTGGGGGCACCTCTGCTACTTAAAAATGGCTTTTAGTTTGAAGCACATCCACAAAGCCTACAAGAAGGTAAGTATCCCCTTTCCTGTCAAGACAGTGCTAGGAGAATGGGGCAAACCCCAGGCAGCTCAGCTGAAAAAAAATTAAACAAATAAAAATCCAAGTGATGGATTTATAGGAAATACACAGAGGAAGAGCAAAGCACAGTAATTGTTTACAGGCCACTAGTGAGTCTTCTAAAAAGGCCAGGAGAAATGGGGCTTGGGAGAGTCTAGTCTGAAAAGAGTTAATCCCTCAGACAATTCCTCCAGGGCACGTGACACAATCTACATCCATCAGGCCAAAGTCTTGACCACTGCACCACGTAATTTTCCCCAACTGACCCTCAGCCCCCTGCTGTTCCCAGCCTGCTTACTTATCACCCCAGGAGAAAGTCTGCCTCAGGAAAGCAGGACTGTATTTTGTTGACCCCTCTTTCTTCAGCATCTTTGAGAATGTTAAGCTAGTAGCAGACATTAAATATAATGAAATGAACAACACGGGCCCAAGGGCTTCAGTAATTGCGGCACAAGGGCTCAGCAGTTGCAGCTTCCAGGCTCCAGAGAAGAGGCTCAACAGTTGTGGCCCAGGGGCTCAGTTGTTCCATGGCATGTGACTTTGAGAAGACCGCACACTGCAAGCTAAGAGTAACCCCAGCTCACCACGACTAGACAAGAGCCCACGCAGCAACAAAGACCCAGCATGGCCAAAAAAAGACAAATAAAATCATAATGAAAGATTACTTATCATTTACTCAAATGAGTCATTCTTCGTGTCAGGTGGCCAAAGTATTGGAGTTTCAGCTTCAACATCAGTCCTTCCAATGAAGGAAGGACTGATTTCCTTTAGGATGTAGTGGTTGGAGCTTCTTGCTGTTTAAGGGACCCTCAAGAGTCTTCTCCAACACCACAGTTCAAAAGCATCAATTCTTTGGCACTCAGCTTTCTTCACAGTCCAACTCTCACATCCATACATGACCACTGGAAAAACCATAGCCTTGACTAGATGGACCTTTGTTGGCAAAGTAATGTCCTGCTTTTTAATATGCCATCTAGGTTGGTCATAACTTTTCTTCCGAGGAGTAAGCATCTTTTAATTTCACAGCTGCAATCACCACCTGCAATGACTTTGGACCCCCCCAAAATAAAGTCTGTCACTGTTTCCATTGTTTCCCATCTATTTACCATGAAGTGACGGGACCAGATGCCATGATCTTCGTTTTCTGAACGTTGAGCTTTACGCGAACTTTTTCACTCTCCTCTTTCACTTTCATCAAGAGGCTCTTTAGTTCTTCTTTGCTTTCTGCCATAAGGGTGGTGTAATCTGCATATCTGAGGCTATTGATATTTCTCCCAGCAATCTTGATTCCAGTTTGTGCTTCATCCAGCCCAAGGGTTCTCATGATGTACTCTGCATATAAGTTAAATAAGGAGGGTGACAATATACAGCCTTGACATACTCCTTTCCTGATTTGGAACCAGTCTGTTTCATGTCCAGTTCTAACTGTTGCTTCTTCATCAACATACAAATTTCTCAAGAGGCAGGTCAAGTAGTCTGGTATTCCCATCTCTTGAAGAATTTTCCACAGTTTATTGTGATCCACACAGTCAAAGGCTTTGGCATAGTCAATAAAGCAAAACAGATATTTCTTCTGGAACTCTCTTGTTTCTTCAATGATCCAACAGATGCTGGCAATTTGAGCTCTGATTCCTCTGCCTTTTCTAAGATCAGCTTGAACATCTGGAAGTTCACAGTCCACATACTGTTGAAGCCTGGTTTGGAGAATTTTGTACATTACTTTGCTAGCATTTGAGATGAGTGCAATTGTGTGGTAGTGTGAGCATTCTTTGGCATTGCCTTTCTTTGGGATTGGAATGAAAACTGACATTTTCCAGTCCTGTGGTCACTGCTGAGTTTTCCAAATTTGCTGGCATATTGAGTGCAGCACTTTCACAGCATCATCTTTTAAGACTTGAAACAGCTCAACTGGAATTCCATCACCTCCACTAGCTTTGTCGGTAGTGATGCTTCCTAAGGCCCACTTGACTTCACATTCCAGGATGTCTGGCTCTAGGTGAGTAATCATGCCATCGAGATTATCTGGGTTGTGAAGATCTTTTTTGTATAGTTCTTCTGTGTATTCTTGCCACCTCTTCTAAATATCTTCTGCTCTGTTAGGTCTATACCATTTCTGTCCTTTATTGAGCCCATCTTTGCATGAAATGTTCCTTGGTATCTCTAATTTGCTTGAAGAGAAATGTTTAGCTATAAGAATCATTTCAAAGGTGTTATATAGTAATGTGAATGTTTTGAGGAAAAAAAGCATTTACCAAATGCTGATGTGATGAGAAAACTAAGAAGAAATAGTAATGTCAATACAATTTTGATCTTAATCTCATACCTGAGAGAACGAATGCATAATAATGAAATTCTCATGAAAAGGAAAGTACCTAAAATTACTAAATAAGCCATCCTGCTCAGTAGACTGTATGCACATGTTAAGTGGATAGAAAGAATGGATGGAGAAAGAATGGTGGTTGTGTTAGTAGTCTTTCCATCTCTTGATTCAATGTCAGATATTTTGGAAATGGCACCACAAATCTTTACTTCAGTAATTTATGAACACGCTAAATGAAACTTCAACAAGAAGTTCACTGTGTTACATAGTCCTATAACTCTTGAATCAGCTCAAACAGAAGACAAATTTTGGAGGGTAAGCTAAAAAAAAAAAAAAGCATCCTTTTCGTACTTCACCTCCTTGAAAACATTTTACTATGTCATAATGAGATTCCCTAAACAATGGATTCTTAATAACTTTGTTCAAAATAGGTGGTAATTGTTCTAACTATAAACCTCTCAAAAATCATTTATTAAAATCCAATAAATGTTGTATTTATGTTGATTGGAAATATATTAAGTATTATTTCATTTCAATAACTAAACAAACTACATGCAGGCTATTTAATTACCACACCCTAAAGTAGCAATTCTCTTTATGACTTTTCTAAATATCATTATGGAATGGACACAGCCAAACAAGAAATTAGGGAAGGGCAAATGGAGATTGGTAAAAAACCTGAAATTTTCAAAACACAAATTATGAAGTATCTGTCACTAGTGCTTAGAAACGTAATTCTGCCTGTAAAGTATATTAAGATGTATCAGTAGTGTTCATAAAATGTAAATTCGACCAGCATGAGTAATTCTAAACCTCACATAAAGCTAAAATTATATTCTAATAAATATATTTTTAGAATCATCTCTGAAACTAATTGACTGAATTCTTGTATTAATCAAATAGTTAAGCAGTCCTGGATCATTATACTGACATGATACCATGTCTATGTTTCATATAAGTGATCAGTAAATAATTAAATTTTTAGGAGGGGGGGGATGGAGTCCAGCAGAATGAAGACACCAGTCAAAATGAAGAAAATGATTCCCATATTCTGCTGCCACTGGAATAACAGAGATAACTATAGTGCATTTTTTATTATCTCCCTTCTGTCCAAATCACTCAATTATGCAACAGTCATCAGATGTGGGTGGAATCAATTCCACGCCTAATTCTCGGAACAGGTCCTAATGGGCACAAATGAATGTCATTCCATCCTCTTGCATTCCACTCACCACAGTAAGGTCCGGTCAGGATGAGGCCAAGGCATCCTACAAGAGGAGGGGGCTCTTTACTCTCCTGAAGAGTCTGCTGTGCCCCAGTCAGACCTGGGATCACCAAACTCATTTTACTACAGGCAAAGCCAGCCTGAGGGTTAGCTAACTCCTCGAGGGTGATGGAGCCAGGGGGATGTTGGGGTTGGGGGTGGAGAAAAGAAGCCTTGGCTTTAATCAAACTATGCCTGAAGCTTACATTACACGGAAATCTCTGTTAGTTAAGCCAACAAACTATCTTTTAAGGACGTTTCCTGAGTTGTTGGGATGGGTTGTTACTTGCAATTCTAAACATTCTAACAGAACCACAGATGGTGATGGTGATGTGTCTCTGACATACAGACCTGGCCACCCTTACAACAGCCAGGAGATGTGGCAGGTATCATTTTCCTCCTTTATAAAGTGAACAGCTGAGGCTATGGAGAGGGGAAAGAATTCATCAGAAGTTACATGGCTGGTAAGGTAAGATCTCAACTGCCTTTGATGATCTATCACTCGATGCAGTATCTGTACATAGGAAGGAGAGTACCACTGTTGTCTCATTTTCTATATTGAAAACTCTTATTTTCTTGAATTGTCATTCTGCAGTAGCTGTCCTACTTTTGTGGAATGTAAAGTATTAAATAACACAATTTCATAATATTTAAATGAAATCACAAAGGTAAAAGTGGCATTACCTGTCCATGAAGGATAAATACCTTCATTACTCTCTCTCCTTGCTTCCATTTCTGCCTTTCCCCACCCCCATCCCCCAAGCAACCAAGGCACCCAATAGCCAGAGGGATATTTTTAAAGCAAAAATCAATCACAACCACTTCCCTCCCTGCCTCAAATCAGCCAATGGCTTCCAATTTCAGCCAGAATAAAATCTAGACTCTTTGGTTCCCACTGTAACTATCCTCTCTCCTCTTCCTCCACTGCCACCCTCCTTCAGTGCCTCCCTTCGGCCTTTCTTTCAAACACCCTGGCCCATTCTCTCTGGCCCTGTGTTCTCTACTTCTTTCCCAAGTTCCTTCCAGGTCCTCCTCCCCAAACACATTCAAGTCTTAGCTGCCTCAGCAGACTTCTTTCAAATGGCAGAGTAGCCTAATTTAACTCCTTCCCAGAACTGACCAGGGTCCAGTGTTATCTTGATTTATTTTTTGTATAGCTAAATCTCTCTCTCTCCCAGAAGGCAAGCCTCTCAAAAGCAAGGGAGATTCAGTTGGTTCATCACTATACTCCATGCCTAGAGCAGTGCTGAGGTGTATAGGAGTACAGGGGTCAACCAATAGTTACTAAGATTAACTGATTAAATCTAAGATTCTACAAAGGCCACAGTAACCAAAACTCTTATATAATGCTTTATTTTTAGCCGAAAACAAGAACTGCAAAGTCCAGAATTCTCTTTTAAAGATTTTTTATCTATCCTAGATCATACTTGATTCTTTCTAATCCTGGGCACCATTATTCTTTAATCTATGAAAGCAAATTTATGAAAAAACAGTTCAGTTCAGTTGCTCAGTTGTGTCCGACTCTTTGCGACCCTATGGACTGCAGCATGCCAGGGGGCTCCCTGTCCATCACCAACTACCGGAGCCTACTCAAACTCATGTGCATTGAGTCAGTGATGCTATCCAACCATCTCATCCTCTGTTGTCCCCTTCTCCTCCCGCCTTCAATCTTTCCCACCATCAGGTCTTTTCAAATGAGTCAGCTCTTCACATCATGTGGCCAAAGTATTGGAGTTTCAGCTTCAGCATCAGTCCTTCCAATGTATATTCAGGATTAATATCCTTTAAGATGGTTGGATCTCCTTGCAGTACAAGGGACTTTTAAGAGTCTTCTCCAACACCACAGTTCAAAAGCATCAATTATTTGATGCTCAGCTTTCTTTATAGTCCAACTCTCACATCCATACATGACTACTGGAAAAACCATAGCTTTGACTAGACAGACCTTTGTTGGCAAAGTAATGTCTCTGGTTTTTAATATGCTGTCTAGGTTGGTCATAACTTTTCTTCCAAGGAGTAAGCATCTTTTAATTTCATGGCTGCAGTCACCATCTGCAGTGACTTTGGAGCCCCTGAAAATAGTCTGTTACTGTTTCCACTGTTTCCCCATCTTTTTGCCATGAAGTGATGGGACCAGATGCACAAGACCCTGTTTCCCTCTCAGTCAGTCTCTCCCATCAGGAAGCTTCCATAAGCCTCTTATCCTTCTCCATCAGAGGGCAGACAGACTGAAAACCACAATCACAGAAAACTAACCAATCTGATCACATGGACCACAGCCTTTTCTAACTCAATGAAACTATGAGCCATGCCGTGTAGGGCCACCCAGGACAAATGGGTCGTGGTGGACAGTTTTGACAAAATGTAGTCCAGTGGAGAAGGGAATGGCAAACTGCTTCAGTATTCTTGCCTTGAGAACCCCATGAACAGTATGAAAAGGCAAGAAGATGAAAAAACAATGTCACTTTAAAAAACAACAGTGGTAGAATTTGGTACTCATAAAGAAAATTAAAAGTACATCTGAATTTTTTTTCAAGTACCTACTTCTCAAAACTCAATAACAGGCACATAGGAACTTTGGGGAGTAATGAAAATGTTATAAAACTAGATGGCAACGATCAATGTACAAATATACATATTTTAAAAATCAGTCATTTTTAAAAAATAAGGAACAATAAGGAAACAACCCAATTTAAAAGTGGGTGAATGTTTTCACATTTCACCAAAAAAGATAGCCTAGTTGCAAATAGGCACATGAAAAAAAGGCTTTGCACCATTATTCATTAGGGGAATATTCATTAAGATCACAATGAGATAGCACCTCACACGTTTCATAATGGATAACATTAAAATGGGCTTCCCTTGTGGCTCAGCTGGTTAAGAATCTACCTGGAATGGAGGAGACCTGGGTTAGATCCCTGGGTTGGGAAGATCCCCTGGAGAAGGGAAAGGCTACCCACTCCAGTATTCTGACCTAGAGAATTCCTAGTCCATGGGGTCAGAATGAAGCAGGGCAAAGACTAATAGAGTTTTGCCAAGAAAATGCACTGGTCATAGCAAACACCCTCTTCCAACAACACAAGAGAAGACTATACATGGACTTCACCAGATGGTCAACACCGAAATCAGATTGATTATATTCTATGCAGCCAAAGATGGAGAAGCTCTATACAGTCAACAAAAACAAGACCAGGAGCTGACTGTGGCTCAGTTCATGAACTCCTTATTACCAAATTCAGACTTAAATTGAAGAAAGTAGGGAAAACCGCTAGACCATTCAGGTATGACCTAAATCAAATCCCTTATGATTATACAGTGGAAGTGAGAAATAGATTTAAGGACCTAGATCTGATAGATAGAGTGCCCGATGAACTAAGGAATGAGGTTCGTGACATTGTACAGGAGACAGGGATCAAGACCATCCCCATGGAAAAGAAATGCAAAAAAGCAAAATGGCTGTCTGGGGAGGCCTTACAAATAGCTGTGAAAGGAAGAGAGGTGAAAAGCAAAGGAGATAAGGAAAGATATAAGCATCTGAATGCAGAGTTCCAAAGAATAGCAAGAAGAGATAAGAAAGCCTTCTTCAGTGATCAATGCAAAGAAATAGAGGAAAACAATAGAATGGGAAAGACTAGAGATCTCTTCAAGAAAATTAGAGATACCAAGGGAACATTTCATGCAAAGATGGGCTCGATAAAGGACAGAGATGGTATGGACCTAACAGAAGCAGAAGATATTAAGAAGAGGTGGCAAGAATACACAGAAGAACTGTACAAAAAAGATCTTCACGACCCAGATAATCATGATGATGTGATCACTAATCTAGAGCCAGACATCCTGGAATGTGAAGTCAAGTGGGCCTTAGAAAGCATCACTATGAACAAAGCTAGTGGAGGTGATGGGATTCCGATTGAGCTGTTTCAAATCCTGAAAGATGATGCTATGAAAGTGCTGCACTCAATATGCCAGCAAATTTGGAAAACTCAGCAGTGGCCACAGGACTGCAAAAGGTCAGTTTTCATTCCAATCCCAAAGAAAGGCAATGCTAAAGAATGCTCAAACTACCGCACAATTGCACTCATCTCACATGCTAGTAAAGTAATGCTCAAAATTCTCCAAGCCAGCCTTCAGCAATACGTGAACTGTGAACTCCCTGATGTTCAAGCTGGTTTTAGAAAAGGCAGAGGAACCAGAGATCAAATTGCCAACATCCGCTGGATCATGGAAAAAGCAAGAGAGTTCCAGAAAAACATCTATTTCTGCTTTCTTGACTATGCCAAAGCCTTTGACCATGTGGATCACAAGAAACTGTGGAAAATTCTGAAAGAGATGGGAATACCAGACCACCTAACCTGCCTCTTGAGAAATCTGTATGCAGGTCAGGAAGCAACAGTTAGAACTGGACATGGAACAACAGACTGGTCCCAAATAGGAAAAGGAGTACGTCAAGGCTGTATATTGTCACCATGCTTATTTAACTTCTATGCAGAGTACATCATGAGAAATGCTGGACTGGAAGAAACACAAGCTGGAATCAAGATTGCCGGGAGAAATATCAATAACCTCAGATATGCAGATGACATCACCCTTATGGCAGAAAGTGAAGAAGAGTTAAAAAGCCTCTTGATGAAAGTGAAAGAGGAGAGCGAAAAAGTTGGCTTAAAGCTCAACATTCAGAAAACGAAGATCATGGCATCCGGTCCCATCACTTCATGGGAAATAGATGTGGAAACAGTGTCAGACTTTATTTTTGGGGGCTCCCAAATCACTGCAGATGGTGACTGCAGCCATGAAATTAAAAGATGCCTACTCCTTGGAAGAAAAGTGATGACCAACCTAGATAGCATATTCAAAAGCAGAGATAATACTTTGCCGACTAAGGTCTGTCTAATCAAGGCTGTGGTTTTTCCTGTGGTCACGTATGGATGTGAGAGTTGGACTGTGAAGAAGGCTGAGCGCCAAAGAATTGATGCTTTTGAACTGTGGTGTTGGAGAAGACTCTTGAGAGTCCCTTGGACTGCAAGGATATCCACCCAGTCCATTCTGAAGGAGATCAGCCCTGGGATTTCTTTGGAAGGAATGATGCTAAAGCTGAAACTCCAGTACTTTGGCCACCTCATGAGAAGAGGTGACTCATTGGAAAAGACTCTGATGCTGGGAGGAGTTGAGGGCAGGAGGAGAAGCGGACGACAGGATGAGATGGCTGGATCGCATCACTGACTCGATGGACGTGAGTCTGAGTGAACTCCGGGAGATGGTGATGGACAGGGAGGCCTGGTGTGCTGCGATTCATGGGGTCACAAAGAGTCGGACATGACTGAGCACATTTTATAATGGGTGACATTAAAATAATTGACCCAATGAAGTTCTGAAGAGGCTGTGGTGCTCCTAGCACTTTTACCCATTGCTGGTGGGAATATATAATGAGATAGCCCCTTTGGAAAACAAACTGCCAGTGCTCAACAAAGTTTAACACACTTAGCATGCTAGTCCCACCCCGTGAAGTATGAGAAGGACTCATACTGAAGCTGAAGCTTTAATGCTTTGGCTACTTGACAGGAAGCGCTGACTCACTGGAGAAGACCCCAATGCTGAGAAAGATTGAGAGCAGGAGAAAAGGGGGGTGACAAAGGATGAGATGGTTGCATGGCATCATCAATTCAATAGACGTGGGTCTGAGCAAACTCCAGGAGATGTTGAAGGACAGGGAAGACTGGTGTGCTGCAGTCCATGGGGTTGAGAGAGTCAGATATGACTAAGCAACTGAACAACAAGTATGAAAACTATGTTCAAACAAAAACTTGTATGAGAATGTTTACAGTAGGAATATTTATAGATTTATGACCTCAAAAAATCCAAATGTTTTCTCAGTTGCTGAATGGACAAACTGTGGCACAATGGGACTATACTCAGCAATAAAAAGGAATAAACTATTCATACATATAATGTGGATGAATTTCAAATGCATTATGCTAAATTTAAAAAGTCAAGACTCAAAATGTATATCATAATGCCTCCATTTATATGACACTCTGGAAGAAGCAAAATTAGAGATGGAGATGGTTTTCAGGCATGGCAGGTTGGCGTGTAGGGGAGTTGGGGAGGGGAAGGAATGACTGCAAAGAAATAGCATTAGAGAATTTTGAAGGGTGATAAAAAACTTCCACATTTAGATTGTGGTGAGAATTACATGATGTGCATCCATGGACCTCTACACCAAAAAGAGTAGATTTTCACACTCATTAGGGTGGCTATTATTTAAAAAAAAAAGTGTTGGCAAGAATGTGAATTGTTGTGAATTGTTGATAAATATGTAAAACGGTGCAGCCACTTTGAACCATTAATGCCACACGGCACCCTTAAAAATAATTAAAATTTTTAAAATGTATGTTATATACATTTTGCTGTTTGTTGTTCAGTCACTAAGTCATGTCTGACTCTTTGGAACCCCATGGACTGCAGCTTGCCAGGTTTCCCTGTCCTTCCCCATCTCCCAGAGTTTGCTCAAACTCATGTCCATGGAGTTCACTGAGTTGGTGATGCCATCCAACCATCTCATCCTCTGTCGCTCCCTTCTCCTCCTGCTGTCAGTCTTTCCCAGCATCAGGATCATTTTACAATCTTAAAATTAAAATTTTAAAAAGTCTGATGCACTTCAAAGATTTGGTGCTGAACTTCCAAGGCCACATTAAAAAGTGATCATTGCTAGCTACAGGGGGGAAAAAACAGTACATTTTATTCTGTGTAAATCTATATCTATCTGAATGAATGTAACATACCGGAAGGAAAGTACATCTGAATCACTACTGCAGGACTTCATTGTCGTAATCACAGTTTGCTCTGGAAGTCTGTTTTGTTATCCCCTTCTAAGAAAAAGAAGTAACATGGGAAGCATGAGGTTTTTTTTTTTTTTTTTTAATTTATAGGTGTAGAACGATGAAGTCAGATTTACATTTTTCTCCTATTTTAATTTTTAATGAATCTGTATTCTCCTATCCCCACTCCTCTTCTCTCTCTCCTCTCTGTTGGAAGAGAGAAACAAACGGCCTACCATCAACTTTCCAACATCCAGACCTCTATCCACCCGGGGTCTTTCAGCATCTTCACCCTTCTAATGGGTAGTAGTAAGTAAGTAGAGTCGCTCAGTCGTGTCCGACTCTTTGCGACCCCATGGACTGTAGACTACCAGGCTCCTCCGTCCGTGGGATTCTCCAGGTAAGGGTACTGGAGTGGGTTGCCATTTCCTTATACCAGTAAAGGCATAAACAAGAAGAGTTTGGGGAAACAATTATGCTTGCATCGATTAGGAATAAGATTCAAATCCCCCCCCCCCCAAAAGATTCAAATTCCTCATATGCATCATTTATCTCCTCTTATACTAATTAAGACAGCCTCTTGGTTTTCTTTCAGTTCTTTAAGTATGCCAAAGTTTACTCTCAAGACCTCTGCACGGGCTGTTCCAACGCTAGCCAACATCCTCACCCTCCTCCTTTCTGATTGGCTCTCCCTTCTTTTGCTAGCCCCACCTCCTCTCCTCTGATTGGTTCGTCTACCTCTCTGATTGGTTCCTCCTCATTACCTTCTGTGATTACTTCCAGAACAGGCCATCCAGTTCTCGGTTGTTGCTCCCACCCACACTGTTCAATAGATATTTGTCGAGTAGTTAATTCTAAGGCCCAAGCCCATTCCATAAGAAAACAGCAGTGAACAATACAAAGCTTACCTGTGGGAAGTTAGGGAATATGACAAAACAAAATGAATGGGGTAAGGCGGCAGAGTGAGGAGAGGAAGGGAGGATACTGTTTTAAAGAAGATGGGCAGGTAAAGATTTTTTAAAATTTTTATTCCCAGATAAAAGAAACAGCAAGTTCAAGCGCTCTGGGGCAAGGGTGTGCTTGGAGCATTAGAGCAACATTGTGTGTTGGGGGGTAGGGGTTAAGGAGGGGGAGGGTGGGAACTTGGTGGTGGGAGGGGAGATAAGAAATAAAGCCAAAGGTATCAGAGACCAGGTCACTCTGGCTGTAAAAGCCACTGTAATTTTGAATTTTACTCTGGAGTCAGATGGGAGCCTTTAGAGAGTTTTGAGCCGAGAAACGATATCTCTGACATATATTAAAAGGATTTTCCCTTGTCTTTCTAATAATCCTTGTTTTTTTAATAACATTACTAAAACAATTTATAACTCATATTTATATGATTACTTCTTCAACGTATTTCCCCTAGTTAGGTGCCGAGGGCGGCTCTTATTCAGAGAGGACACCATCCAAGCAGAATAAGAGTAGAGATCTTGTCTCTCTTCTTTTAACCATGAACTCAAATGCAAGCATAGTACCTGATATATATATATGGTATGTGCAAGCATAGTACCTTATATATATATATGGTATATATATATATATGTGCTCAACACATATTCACTAAATAAACTAGCTGATGAATCTAATCTCTAGGATAACAGAGCTCTAAGTACATAATTTGCAAGTATACATACATTTTGGTATTTTTTTATATTCCTAAATGGCCTGGATATACATACCTAAGCTTTCTCTAACAGGAAGAAATAAAACATCAGAACTCAACCAATAATTAAGGCCCTTATTTCTAGACACTGTCACTCATCTGAAACATTTTACATCTTTAGTAGCAAGTGCAGGCTCAAGACATTATACTTAAGTCTAGAGTAGGTAATGAAATAGAAACATAGTAGCAGAAGCTAAATTCAGAATAGTATCAGAAAGTTACCAAATCTACTATTTAAAGAAAGTGAAAGTGAGAGTGAGGTTGCTCAGTCTTGACCGACTCTTTGCAACCCTCTGGACTGTAGCCCACCAGGCTCCTACATCCATGGGATTCTCCAGGCAAGAATACTGGAGTGGGTTGCCATTTCCTTCTCCAGGGGATCTTCCTGACCCAGGGATTGGACCCAGGTCTCCCACATTGCAGGCAGACGCTTTAACCTCTGAGCCACCAAGGAAGCCCACTGTTTAAAGATGGCCACCCAATTTCTGTAGCCCAGACATTTTTGGAGTCCTGACCATGTGCCAGAGACAGTGTTAACATACCAGGACTAGACAGATGAATAAATCTGGGCTCTTTCTTGTGAGAACTCACGCTCTAATAACTCATCTGTACAAAGCTTTACTGTTTGCAGCTCTTGCCCACATTTTTTAACTGATTACACATGGATGCAAGTAAAATTTTCCAGGCCTCCTTGGAAATCTGAATTTACACTAACTGGGATATCAACCCATAACGAATGAGATGGTTTACAAATCAGCACACAGACTAGTCCCCTATCCCCCCCTTCAAGAGAACAAGAGGGGCAAACATCCCCATTACACATAGGGTCAATGAAAACTACTCTGGATCCAAGACTGCTAAAAACCTCAGTTCTCCAGGCTTTCTCCAGAACTACCCAGAGCAGCAACAACTCAGTGACAGTTTCTAGGGTGGGAGGAATCAAGCAGCAAGAGGCAGAAAACTGGCTCTGTGACAGCAGCTGAGAATATCTCTTATTCAGAGAGGACACCATCCAAGCAGAACGTACCACCTTAAGCTCTTTGGCACTGCCTGTCCCTGAGCTGTCAGGAGAGGCATGGGCTTTGGAGAAAGCTGATCAATAAACATGGATGGAATCAGGACAAAGGAATCCAGGATCCCACTAAGGAGCCCAGGGAGCAATACAGTTAACAACAACAAAAAATCCCATTGACATTTTATTTGAGCTAGCAAATGTCTAATAAGAAACCCAACAGGTCTTTCTACCCTTCTCATTTCCCAGAGATGAATGTGAAGATCACAGCAAAACTGTCAACAATATTTAAATACACACAAACATATGTTTCACCAATAAGGCCATAAAAATATTCTCAAGCCATTTATAAATACTGTTACATTTATCAGAGAGGTGACAGACTTCAAAATTTCTTCTTCAAATATATTTTCATGGTTACACACAGCACAGTAATTGTTAGGGATTTGTGACCTCCCTGTGATATATATTTTTTTGCCCTATGTAGAATCCTACTTTATTTTCAAGTAACATGGAAATATGAAGACTATTTTAAGCTGGTTAATTATTTTATAGGTGGAGTCAGGGCAGACTGATGAATCGGTACTTCAGTGTATTTATGGATCATTAATTTCTGACCATTCCTCTTTGAATTAAGATTTGTAAAAAGCAAAAAAAAAAAAGTTGGCCATCATATACTAGACTCAGTTTGTCTTGTTTCCTTAACGTATGCCTTATCAGCTCTGCCACAGCTGAAGTGATTCCAAATTGCTTTATGACATACTTGGATTTTCTTCTGCTAATAATTTCTCCTTCCTGCCCATGACTGGCAGGCTTCTTCCACACTGCAGTAATGTGGGACAGCTAATTATCTACCAATCCACCTTGCTATTCCACACTTGGCAACTTTTATCTGCACAGGACAGCTGCACTCTCCCGTTTGAAGTGAAATGTCAGTCTCTGCTAATGCAACAAGACTTACATCACTAATGATGTCTCCACACTTTGAAGAAACAACTCAAAGCCTAATTAAAAATTCAGATTCATTCTCACTGGCTTGCTGATTTTCCCTGCCCTTCCACCAGGGCCTTAGAGTATCTTTTAAAATACTCAATGCAAAAATAAAATGGAAAAAAAAAATATATCCAAGGGGAATCCAGAAAAAAAGAAAAAGTGCTGGAGTCTTGGGCTTTGACCTAGTCTTTAAAATAACTGTTATGGTTGGAACAGAATCAGGATGTTATCATGTACAACAGATAAGAATTTCCTCCACTGGCTTCTCTACGACAATGACAACAAAGCACACTATTTCCAGGGAAATATGGACCCGAAGCTACTTTTCAGTTGACCCACACTGGTATTTGGGAATCAGAACTGTTGTAACTGTAATTAACTTAGAAATCATGGAACTGTGTAAATCTGAAGTAGGGGAAAACTTCTTTTGAATTCAGAATGAAGAGGGGGAAGGTAAAGAGGCTTTCAAATGACATTTATTCTGTTTCATTATCAAATCAAATAAACAACCCTTTGAAATAATTGTACTATTACAATTCTCACAAAAAGAAAGAGCTTCATGCTTCTAATAACTAGGGAGAGAGATGCAGTCCTGAAATTCAGTTCTAAAATAGCACTCTTCCTGAAAATTACAGGTAGAATTTCATTCTGAAGATTTTATATACATCCAAAAAAAAAAAAAATCACAAAAGTTGTTCCTTCCCTAAAGTTTTCTTTTTATGCTTTACCTTTTTAATAATAATAATAATAAAGACTTTGGTTTGTACAGGTTCATAATTATAATGTTATTGGTTACTTAAATTTGGTGTTTTAAAAATAGCTAACATCACTGTGGAGTCAGAATTTTGTATTTCTTCAATGGCTCACTGACTTCTAAGTATTTAAATAACAGCTTAAAAAAAAAAGTCATCTGTCAAATGAGACTATCAGTTATAAGTTCTCAATCATCAAAGAACTAAGCCAAAACTTTTTGTTTTCAAAAGAAGAAATTAAAATAAAGCTTCTTGATTAAATCAAGTTTCCTTTCCATTTTAAAGCAAACATCTCTTGGAAAATGAAGCTCCCATGGGATAAGTACTGTGTCCAAAAGTAAGAATCCTAAAAAGTCAAGACCTGAATTCAAGGTCCATCATGTAGTACTGGTGTGACTTCTAGACAGCCACCACCCATTGGGCCTGTTTCTCACCTATAAAATGAGGGCTGGGGGAGGTCTGACTTTCTCTCTGGTCCTTCTAGTGCTCATACACTTCATCAGTGAATCAGGGAGCAAAGACAGGCTCAGGGCAGGCCTGCTGAGCCTGGGTTTTTGTACAGCCCCTCAGGGCAGGCCACCGGACACAGTGGGAGGCCAGCCAGCCCATGTGCAGGTCAGAGGCCGGGAGACTGCAAAGTAGGCTTTCATGAAACTGGACTGGGGGAAGAAGAACCTAAGTACAGAGCAGGCCTTGGGGGCTGGTGGTCGCTAAGCATCTAGCTAAGTCATTTAGCTAAAACCTAAATGACTTCAGGTGAGCTTTCTAGGCACCAAGCTCCTCATTTCTCCATGTGTCTAGTTCATCTCCCCCTAAGCACATCTTCTCCAAAGGCAAGATTCATGCACAAAAAGCAGCTAGTTCCCAACTGAACACTAGGAAGGTTTGGCCAGTCATGTGGAAACAAAAGGGGAGAATCTACTTGGGAATGTGAGCAATGGGGCCACATGACCTGAGCCATAACCTAGCCGGGCTCAAACTCCTCCCCAGACTGTCCAATCACGTAGGGCAGCCTGTTCCTCTCTCAAGCCAGTGTAAGCTGGGCGTTTTGTTGTTACCTGCCATATACCTCACTGCCATGAAGGATCCAAGGATTCTACTACCCAATCTGTATGCTTGCTTCTCTGAACCCTTCCTGTGCCCTTCCTTCCCTCTAGCTCTCCAAGCTCCGAACCTTAAGGCCATCTTTCCATTCTCTGAAGAGCCATCACTAAAGTCTTCTGGGAACCCCACCCTCTGGCTAACCAATTCCTATTCATTCTACGTTTCCTGGAAGACCTTCCAGAACCTTCCTCCACCCCTAAGCAGGTTAATATCCCTGCCATACTTTCTCCAAGCGTCTGGAACCTCCTTTTTCATACCATTTCATTGCTTTGGAAATTAACTGATGGATATCTCAGAATGAACATGGTGCCTGGCGCCAAATGAACATTCAATGACTGTTTAAGTAATTATGATGACAGGAAGCTCATCTCCTAAAACAACCCAACTTAAACTCTGTTCTATGAGAAAGCTGTCCTTTTCTATTATATAGAAACTTACTTCCCCAGAATCTTTACACACAATCACTGACTTTACCTCCTAGAGCTCACTGAGTAATTCTAATCCAGACACTGCAAATTGGTGGCTTCTGGCCTGATCCAGACAGCTGGCATGTTTGGTTTGGCCCACACAGTGTTTTGTTTTTTTTGTTTTTTTTTTTTCTATCTGAATTAGTTGCCAACATTTTAAGAATTGAGAGATTTCATTGAAAACCCAGAGACCCAGCTTCTCCTGAAAACCAGAGTCAAGTGGCAACACTGGCCCCACACTGCCACATGGCAGCAATTGGCAGAGCTGGGTAGCACCTGCTTTTCAGCCCTGGCATGTGCCCTCCCTTTCCAACAACCAACACCATGCCCTACTGATCTACACCTGGCTTGCCTCACTCTGCCTAACTGAACCTTGCAAATGTTAGAGTTAGCAACCCCCGAGTGGGCATGGATCTTGATCCCATACTTCAGCATTTTTTTTCTACACCGCCTTGACCCATTCAAGTTAGTTAGCTTCTCTGATAAAACATGAGCTCTAGAAGGGAAAGCGCTGGACATTTTATACTTTCCCCTCCACTCTCCTGGCCTCAGATTCTATAGTGGAATCTGCTGACAAACTCATCAGAAGATAATTATGTCCACAGTCAGCCTTTTCTCTTCAGCCTCTTCCCTTCCCTTACAGTTTATTTTGCTTTGTTCCTTTCTCTTTCCTGCCTTCCATCTCTGAAATAGGGAGAAAGCAGGAGAAGACATGGCTCAGACTGTAAGCTGGGCACTAAGAAAACACAGAAACTCACAGCCTCATGGGGAAAGCAAGGCATGAAAATGAGGGCCAGAGGGCATATGCCCATGAGAAAAAAAGGGTCCTAGAGGAGCTTCCCAAAAGAATCTTAGGTGTTACATCTGGAAGGCAAAGGAGGCTGCTGGACAAAGATACCAGCTATTTTGCAAAGGGCTACAGAACGCACAATGGCTCAGTGGGAAAAGAATCCACCTGCAATGCAGGAAACCAGGGTTCAATCCCTGGGTCAAGATGATCCCCTGGAGAAGGAAATAGCAACCCACTCCAGCATCCTCACCTGGGAAATTCCATGGACAGAGAAGCCTGGCAGGCTGGAGTCCATGTCATGACCGAGAAACTAAACCACCACCACCACCACACGGCAATCGTTTTGCTCAGGCATGTCATAAGACATTTTCAAGCATATACCCTCTAAAATATTTGTATTGATGGACTGCAAATTCTATATACTAGTATATCAATATATTATGCCTATTATAAAACATTACTATAGAAATTAAGAATGTAATAAAATATGTTACAGATAAAATTATGGGATACCTGGAATTTCCTTTAAAATAATCAGGGGGGAGGGAAAAGAGCAGGTGGAGGCAGAGACGAAACCAGCCTGACCACAAGTAGATAGCTTGTTTAAGCCGGGTGAGAGGTACAGGAATATTTTTATTCTCTTCTCTTTACTTCTATATATTTTTTCAAATCCTTGTATTAAAAAGCTTAAAAGTAAATAAGGGAATTCCCTGCTGATCCAGTGGTTAGGATTTCATGCCTCCACTGCAAGGAGCAAGGGTTTGATCCCACATGCTGTGTGGTGTAGCCAAAAAAAAAAAAAAAAAAGTAAATAGAAATGACTCTAATTGGCAGGTCTAATACTTTCTTCATAAATATCAAAGGACGGTTTTGCATCACATCCCTGAGGTCAGTGCACCACACTTTGGTAATCCCTGGGTCAGAGGACTGACTGCACTGAAATCTGCAGGTTCTGAAGCTTAGATTTCAGTTTCACTCCAGCTCTGGAGCTGCAAAATTTTTGTTGGCTTCCAGGTTCTGTGCCCTGGCACTAAACACACTGTCCATGTTTATTTCTGTTTACTGATTGTTCCTATGTTAGACTGTGTGCTAAAAGAAGTCCCCCCATTAACCAAATGAAGCTCAAAAGTAATTTAATAATATACTGGAAGTGACAGAGTTAATAACTAGTAGAGTCAAAACTGGTGCCCTTTATATTTTGACCTCCAATATACTTTTACTCCAGGTTGAAGCAGATTCAAAACAAATCCCGTTGCACTTAATACCAAACTTCCAGAGTTCTCCAAGGTTCCTGTTGGCTCATCCACTTAAGCTCAAGGAAGGAACTCTTCAAGCAGCAACCAGAAATAACACGAAGTTATTAAGTGTGAAACCATCCCCTTCCCCTCCCCCACACCTCTCCAGATTTAAGTACAACTGGCAGGAAAAAGCTAAGCAGCTAAGACAGGTATTAGTGGAGAGGAAGGGGAGGAAGTACTGATACTAAGCACACCGGGGAGAGTCCCTCAGAAGTGATTCAACATGTTTTTCTTTGCACTCATTCTTACCAAGTTCAGTTCAGAGTCATCCACCAATGGTCAATTTTGTTCTACTCCAAATGAGCAATCTCAGAAGAAAACAAGGCTGCAGCTTTCTCATTAGGGCTTACACTACACATAGGGCATAGAATCAAATAACATTATTTGCATTTTTTTCCATTCCTAAAATGTTCTCAATTGCCTAAGTACATATTCAAATCATCCTAAAACATACCATTCTTGGTATGATTGACACGACTAGGGGGCAAATGCCAACCTTATCTAAACATCACTGTAAATCAGCATGAAGTTATAGTAGGGCCACCAGGGTGTTAATGTGAAATAACCACAGAAGCCCTAGATGTGATGGCCAGAGAAATAAGACATGGAGCCATATGCAGAGGTACAAGAGTTACAGTCACCCCCCCCCCCCCCCAATCAAGAATTTAAGACATAGCAACTCCCTTGTCCAGTACCACCAAGGGGCCTCAGAAATGTCTGAAGAACTGCTTATTTGGTTCTCCTTAACATCTGAGGCTGCTGATGCTTTCAGGACTGCCCTCTGTGTGTGGCAGATCACTTAAAAGGCTGCAGGAGGAGTAGTCAGCTTCATGACCTCACCAGATAATCTTGGCAGCCCTCCTCTGCACTTCCATAATGCCCTGTTCCTCTCTGCAGCATGGTACTAGCCCACTGCTTTCTAACACTTCTCCGCCCCTCACTAAACACCTCCTTTTGTATCTGTCTGCCTCATCAGTTGAGAGCTTCAGGGCACAGACAAGATCTTATTTACCTTCTATCCCCAGCTTAAAGTGAAAGTGAAGTCACTCTGTCGTGTCCAACTCTTTGTAGCCCACCAGGCTCCTCCGTCCATGGGATTCTCCAGGCAAGAATACTGGAGTGGGTTGCCATTTCCTTCTCCAGGGAATCTTCCCAACCCTCCGCATTGCAGGCAGACACTTTAACCTCTGAGCCACCAGGGAAGCCCTATCCCCAGCTTAAGCCCAAGACAAAGCCCCTCATAGAAGTCTCCCCAAAAGTTTGTTGAATGTATGCAAATATGAACAATGAACTTAATGCTTTTCTAGGGCATACAAAGTCAGCCTCCCCTTTCACTTTCAGCTGCAGCCACTATTTACAATGCTGCGCTATATTTTCAGTCAGTAGCTCACTGCTACTGAGCCTATCAGTTCTGTCCTGTCTGCCTCCTTTCCTTCCATTTGAGGTGAAGCTCCTCAGACTGTACTTCTGGCATTTCTTCTGCCCCTATTGGAAGGATTCTCCCCACCCATCCCCCTTCCAGGCCCCATACAGCAGCTGTCTGACCAACCTGCTGGTGCGTCTGCCAAGTTCACAGTGACTATGCCCAGCTCAGCAGAGCTGAGTTAGAATTAACATCAAGGCGGGCAACCTGGCTATGTGCCAGATCCTTGCTGTTAGGAAGCCTGTATTGTCATATAATGTTAAATGGGCCTTATAAGTGCCTGGTGAAATGGCTCCCAGAGCCAGATATGCCTTCTCACAAGCAGGCATTGTTGCTTGATTGTTTCACCTGGGCAACCTTACCTCCACCTCCAAATTGTAAACTCCTTAAGGGGCTGTGCTGGAATATCTCCTTTTAAATCCACCAAACACTCAGCTAGCATAGTGCTCTGTGCCCAGTCAGCTTCTAAGGAAATCTCTTTACTGAAGAACAACCACATCTGTCAACAGTTCCCAGACCCAGCTCCACATCAACAGGTGCTTTCACATGCACTATTTTCATTAAGTCCACAGAACAGATCTCCAGGAAGAATCATCATTGCCATCTTTACAGATCAAGATCACCTAACTTCTAAAGTGGCAGAGCTGGAACCCAGGTTTCCAATATGGAAACTTTCCATTCCATGATGCTCCTTCATTCAAAAAAATAAAAAAATAAAAAATAAAAAACTTCTTGCATGAATGAAAAAGCAGAAACAAGGCTCCCTGAACACAGCCATTCTCTGCTCCCTAGATCTCAATGTCCATGGTTTCACTCCACCAGACCCCTGAGGAGATGATGATTAGGTTTTTGACTTTTACTCATGATGTATGAGGCCTGCTGCCAGGGGGGCAGTATTCAGCGGCAACTTTCCCAAGGCACTGGCAAAATTAGTTGGTGCAAATCATTTAGAGATTTTTTTTTTTTAACTTTGTCCATTACTAAAAAGGAACCACAACAAAAAACCATGAGCAGGCAGCCACCATGAGAAAAACCTTTCCAAGAAAATCTTTAAGCTAGGCTGCTTTTCAAACTTTCTTTATCAGCCAGCACAAAAACCATGCCACAGGAAACTACACTGCTGAAAGAAGTTCTGGGTTTTGTTTTTGTAAAATTCTTCCTTGTGCTTGTCTTCTGAGAGGTGACAACAGGCCTCCCCCCCTTGGAAGCAGCTTTGCAGTTTCTCAAAAGTAAAAATGGTCTTTGGAGAATTTCAGCAGCAGTGACGTAAAAGTCTGGAAATAGGTTTTTAATTCATAAATGAACCTACACAAAGTTTCTTGTCAAAGAAGATGCTGCCCTGAAAGGTCTGCACTGTACTTGACGTGCCAAGGTCAAGTGAAAAGAGTCGATCCCTTAATTGAGAGAGGACATTCTTTTCCTGCAAAGGGAGGACACCTCTCTCCAACTCCCTCATATCTTTGGATGGAAGTTTGACCCCACTCACCTTAACACCCACATGAGGCTACCTGTCTCAGAGCACCAGATTAGCTCCACAGCTATAATATCCAACATGTCACAAGGAGGGATTATATTATCTGCTCTTTAGACAACTAAACCCACATAATTTCAGACCCACTGAACAAATCCCAGAGGTTTACAGAGGAAAACTTGAGGCTGGCAACCTTGTTCTAAGGGCAAGAAATGTAACCTGCTTTAGATTTTATTTTACAAATATCTCCCCCCAACCCCCCCCCCCCAAAAAAAAACAAGCTGGCAGTCTAACAAAACTGAAAAGAGATTTCCCCCAATTTTCCCAGAAGGAGGCAAGTGGTAGATCAATATACAGCTCAAGAAGAAGAATTTAAATACAGTATGTGCTGCTCCTTTTAAAAAGGGAGAGAAGCCACTTCACATTTTGCCAGACAAAACCCTGTCCCCAGGAGGCCAGCTTCCACAATGAGGTTGCAAAGGTGTTAGAAAGAGGCCAGTTGGGAGGAGATAAAGGGCCATTTGGGCACAAACCCCCCACTGATCAGAGCTTTTTTTTTTTTCTTCTTCTTCTTCTAAAGTGTCTCCCTTTCAACAGGGAAGCCTTTTAAAACTACATTTGTTTTGGATCCCTACCTGAAAGACAATGTGTTGGGATCCGATTTCACCTTTTGTCAACGATTGGGTGAGAAACAGTAAAACTGCTGTCAGCATCTTAGAAAAAGCTAGTCCTTAACTTATATGGTGGTGGTAGTGGTGGGAGACCCAAAGGTCCCCTGTCCAGCCCTAGTGATGGGATGAAGATGACAAATGCCTGCTAATCTTAAGATCACTGTCCAAAACTGTAATGTATTAAATGTCTTTATTAAAAGAGGGTCTCTATGCAAGAACACAATTGTGTGTCCTCTGAATTGAAACATTCATCAGTGGAAAAAGAAATTCTAGTTTTTCCCTAACATTTTAGTTCATTTCCTCTAAAAGGCACTTGACTCCTGAGAACTCTGTCAGCAATCATCAGAAATCAGAACATGCATATGGAAAAAATTATAACAATCTGAACCTAAAAGATCTGCATAGAAAAGTTCAATGATGCATCTTAAAAGTTTGTCTATTATGCAAATGAAGAAAAATCGGACTCTACTGCCCTTCAGGGCTGGTGTCTGCACAGAAACACAATTATCTTTCAGGCAAACCATCCACTCCTGAAACAAACCAAACCACCGAACCGTCTTTCACTACAGCGGTAAAGGTCGGGGGAACTGACTTCAGGAAAACTGTATCATCCTTGGAGGAGACTGGTGGTGGTCAGGGCGGGAGGGTAAAGGAAAAAAAAAAAAAAATCAGAAACCGGAATCCCAAGTGACTTTCAAACACCTCTCCCGATGGGAGGTAGAAGGGTGGTCACAGTAGAATCGAAATCAGAAACCTCTTCCGAGAACACGTTCCTGGAAACTTCGCTCTTTCGTGAACCACATGCATCACCATTATTATTGTTCAAATACAGCAAAGAATGAGTTTACTTTACAGAAAACTGTTACAGCAAATATTTCAGATTCGGAATGTCAGTTCAACCTCTCCTAATCGAGTGGGCCTTTCCGGCCAAAGAGGTTAAAATAACGGCGAGATAGAATCTCCAGGTGGATGCTGTTTAGCAATTTTTTTTTTTTTTTTTACTACTGTTGGTACTGTTGGTTATTAGTAACATCTTCAGGATTTCTTACTGGCCTCGGGCAATCTTTCTTTAGCACCACCACCACCACCCCCTCCCCCGGAGGACGGATCTGGTAAACAATTTAGAGAAATGGGAACCTTATTCACTATGCTTGCTTTTTCCTCCACCACATACCAAAAGGCGTACACAAAACAAAACAGAAACATTCGGACAGCGCGCAACCAACAACAGCGGAAAGCAACAAAAAATGTCCCCTACACAGCACGAGTCGAGAATCTACCAAGAGTCTACCAGGCCGGCCCCTCCCCCAAGGCACCCGGGCTGGGAGAGGGAGAGCCGAGTTCACTCTCCGGACGCTCTCAGCCGGGGCCCAGGTGGCCCTGGAGCAGCTGCGCACGCGGCGGTGCCGGCCCTCCGGGCGCCCATTCTTGCGCCTCGGTCGGGGGGACCCGAAGAGGTGATTAAGGGGGTACAGACTGGGAGCCTCGGAAAACCGTCCGAGCCAGGCGGGACCGTCTGCCCTGGGATGGATACACAAAGAGGGAAAAGGGGAGTTTGTAGAGGTGGCGGGGTTAAAAAAAAAAAAAAAAGACTGCGGGAGAAATTGGTGCAAATTAGGAAAGGAGGCGCGAAGGAACCTAAGAATCCTGGCCGAGATAATGGAGCTGTGCTCGGGTAGGGGCATGGGAAATGGGTCCTGCGCAAAGGGCAGGGGCTTCCGCACAGGAGAAAGAGAGGGAGACCCAAGAACTTGGAAAAGGAGTTGGTGTGTTGTTAGGGGATCCACGCAGAGGCCAGAGGTGTCCGGGGCAAAGGGTGCTCTGTGCATGCGGGCGAGGTCGGTGCTCGGTTAAAGTGACCTGTACTGGGGATGGGACCGGGCTCTGCGCAAAGGAGAGAGGCGGGATGTGCCTGGCAAGCTCCCGGGCACAAGGGATGAGGGGTGGGGGGACCCTTACCTGCATGGTGACGACCCCCAGCTCTTCCGCTGCCAGCCTCCGCATCTGGCTCGCCAGCACTTGCGCCTCGTCCAGAATAGAGAATTCGGCGTCTGCCCCGGCCCCCAGTAGCCAGCCCACGACCAGGCAGAGCAGCCAGAGGGGCGGCCGCCGCGCCCCGATCCGTCCGAGCGAGCCCCGACCCCCGCGGGCCAGGGCGGCCGCCCCTGCCGCCTCCTCTTCCTCTGGCTCTCGGGCCATGCCGCCTCCCCCCACTCCCCGCCGACGGGCTCCAAGAGCCGGGAAGCGGGGAGGTAGCCCCGGGTGGTGCGCGCAGGGCCCGCTCGGCGCACCCCGCAAAACTTTCTCGCCCTTCTGCAGCAGCTTCTACGCGCCCCGGCAGCTCCTAAACTTAGGGGGGCGCCCAGTTACGGCGCGGGAGCGCGGGCGGCCACCATCGCCGGATCGGGCGGCCGCGGCAGGAGAGCAAGCAACGGCCCCAGCCGTGTCCCGGACCCCGGCGCCGGCGCGGGCCCCGCGAGGCGGCGGGCGGCTGCGAGAGCTGCGGCGTCCGCACCCGGTGCGTGGCCGCGGGGCTCACAAGGCGAGCCGCGGAGCTTTCGCTTCCCGCGGGTCCCAGCGGAGAGAGGCGGCGGCGAAGGCGGGCGGCTGCAGCCTGGGAGGAGGAGCGGCGATCGGGCTTGGTAGGCTGGGGCAGCCACCCGAGCGAGCAGGGAGAGGTTTAAAAAAAAAAAAAGCTGAAAGAAAGAAAGCCAGCGGCGGGGGAAAGGGAGGTGTCTGGTGCCACCACGCTGCGCTCCGGCTCCGTGCACTTCCCGGCCCGGCGGCCGCCGCGGCTGCGGTGATTTATGGAAGCGGGGAGAGAGGCGGGGACATTCCCCCGGTCGCCCCTCCTCTCTCTGCCCGGCTCCCGCCTCAGAACCGGCCCCTGGAGACGCCGCGGGCCCGAAAACAGGCTCTCGGCTCGGGTACCAGACCTGGGGGTCCCTGGAACTTTCTGGTTGCCGGGGACAGCTACCCACCCCAGCTCTCACCACCTCCGACCCCGCGAAGGGACTCCGGGATCCCACCCATCGAAAGTCCCTTTAAGTTCTAAGGACGCTGGCTTTCTGCCTGGCAGAGACTTGTGAAGGACGGGACTGCCATTTGTGTGCCCACTGCTCTTCTTCGGTGTTATCAGTAACAATAGCTAGCATTTGTTAGATCAATGGATTCCTTTTTGTTTTTAACCAACTACTATGTGCCCGGCCCAGTGCTCTGGGGTTTGTATACATTATCCTTTAATCCTCACCACATCCCTGTGAGGTATGTATCTTTATCCCCAAATTTTAGGTAACAAAGACTGAGGCTTAGAGAGGTGGAATAAATTGCCGAAGGTCACCCAGGGGATAAGAGGCAAATCCCGACCTTAAGCAGTCGGAGACTATTGCTCTTAAATAGAACGTAGTTCTTTCTGTCTCTTTTTGGAAATGAACCATCTGATCTCATCAAAAGCAAAAAACAAAACAAAACCAAAAAAATTACTGAGCTGGAATTCACTCCAGACATCCATTCTCTGCAGCGGGGGAAGGGAATTTACTTCCTTCCTGCCTACTCCTGACTCTGGCTTAGGCTGTCTGAGAAATCACCTGTTGGAAGCACCTGAAACAAATAGATAAGGGGGGGGGGGGGCGCTGGGGGGTGGTAAAGCCACCATTCTTCCAAGCCAGGTTCCTGCGTGCAGGTTCCTAGAGGCCAGAGTCATGCCTGAGAAGGTGAAGGCTGTCTAGCAGAGGCCTTAGCAGGACTAGAACCTGGATTTGGTGCTCTCTTCACTTTACAGCAAAACCTTCTGTTTTACTTCTTTCACGGTGTTGTATTAAAAACGCAAGCTTTCCCTGGCCCATTTTACCTCAAGATTCTTTTTCGGTTCTGAGTTCCCCCATCGGCGCTCTCTCTGCTATACTCTATGTTTTCATTTGTGACACTCTCCATTCTATCCCCCCTTGAGAGGCACACAGGCTTCTTGGAACAACGTCACTTATAATGTACAACGCTTGTTTTACATAATGCTTCCTGGAAGTAAGGTAAGCTTGCTGAAGGCAGGGACCAATCCACTTCTCCATCATCCGCACTTAGCTCAGTACCAAGCACAAAGTAAGTACTTTAAAAATGATTCTTGAATTAATGATGGGATTAAAACAAATCTATCTATTGTGTTCCATCTCCAGAATTGAATTGACACTTGGTATCAAGAAGATCCTATAACTGTTTTTTTTTTTATTGTTACACCATGGCATATGATAATCAGTGATACAAAACATATTCATCCCTGTGGTAAGTGGAAGAGGGGAAAAAAAACCAAAACTAATAAATGACAGCTAGCATTAATTTTTTGTCTTAGATTCTTCAAGGTACTGTCATCAAAATTGCCACAAATCATCCTCTTTCAGCAACTCTTTCAAAATGGCTTCTCCATCTTTACTCAGCTTTCATATGTTGTTATTTCTTGGGTTCTATTTCTTGGGATTCTAATACTACGTCCCCTTTCTAACTTAAGTTTTTTTGAGAACTCTCATGTTACACCCATGCCTACAATTATTACCAAGACAGCAGAGTATTGCAAATTTCTAAACAAAGTTCAATCTCCCTTCTAAGTGGGATTTCCAAAATTCTTACTGCTTACTAGCTTCTCTACTAGATATCAGTGGCCACCAGTGGTAAAGAATCCACCAGCCAATGCAGGAGACATAAGAGACACAGGTTCAATCCCTGGGTTGGGAAGATCCCCTGGAGGAGGGCATGGCAACCCACTCCAGTATTCTTGCCTGGAGAATCCCATGGACAGAGGAGCCTGGCGGGCTACAGTCCCTGGGGTCATTAAGAGTTTGAGATGACTGAAGTGACTTATCATGAACACATTCTACTAGCCACATTTGAACTAAAACTCATTCCTGCTTTCTGCTATTCTCCACCTAAATCAATGCCATACTGCAAATCTGGGTGGATGTTACCCATACCCCAAACTAGGTACCTTACTCCCCACATCTCTCTCTCATCCATCCACTGCTCTCCATCTGTATCCCATTGGTTGACTTCAGCTGCACATCACAGCTTATCTGTAATTATGACCACAGTCTCCTCTAAGGTCTCCATGGAGACCACCTCACTCCCATCTTTCTATTCTCCACGCTGCAACCAAAATCACCTTTCTAAAAGTCAAATCTGAACTTGTCTCTTGCTAACCTAGACATTTCTGATACCCCATCACAGAGAAATAAACTTAACACTATAGACAAGTCTCTCTGTGCTCTGGCTTATCTGCTTTCTGGACTTCTGGAATCTACTCTGCCCCCCAAATCCTCACCAACCCCAGAAAACACCTTTGCTGGTGGTATTGAAACTCTCCTCTTCTCCTCACCTGACAAACCCCTACTGAGCTGAGCTGTCACTTCTGTGTAGCCTTCTCTGACACCAGACTCCACAGAACTGATTGCTTTTCCTTTGATTCCCTCTAATTCTCATTTCTTCTCATAGCATTTATTATCAATTGGAAAGTCATGTTTTCTCCCCCTTACTGGTTCTCATTAGGTCCACCAAACACCTGTAGCCTTAGGACATTCTTAATAAACTGCAAAACCTAAGAAGCAGAATCTCTGGAGGTGGGCTAGGTCCTGGAATGCACATTTTACAGACACCCCAACTCCATGAGTCTTATGAACTGCTGCTCCCCAGGATGGTAACTCACTTATCCAGATCTCTAGCATTTAGTTCAGTGTCTGCACTCAGTAGAGTCTCAGTACCCAGGAAGGCCATGTGACTTTTCCTGTGCCACCAACAAGTAAATATTTCAGAAAAATAGTCATTTGCCCAACTAATGTGTGCAAACCTGGGCCTTCAATGGCAGGCTCTGATGTTAGGGAGCCTGGTGTTAGGGAGAATGTTTACACACATATATCCTGGTATGCTGCTGCTAAGTCACTTCAGTTGTGACCTACTCTGTGCCACCCCATAGATGGAAGCCCACGAGGTTCCACTGTCCTGGGGATTCTCCAGACAAGAACACTGGAGTGGGTTGCCATTTCCTTCTCCAATGCATGAAAGTGAAAAATGAAAGTGAAGTCGCTCAGTCATGTCTGACTCTTAGCGACCCCATGGACCGCAGCCTACCAAGCTCCTCTGTCCATGGGATTTTCCAGGCAAGAGTACTGGAGTGGGTTGCCATTGCCTTCTAGAGTTACACTATTACAATCATTGATCATATATCGAACTATACATTCGATCAATTGCTTCAAGTCTAGTCAAAACATTTCCGTTGAAGGCTCAGTCATATACTTGGTAATACAAGAAATAATAATCTTGTGAACAGGCAAAATACAAATGGTATAGTTAATAACATTAGTGGAATTAAAAGTAAATATTTTAGCCATGAGCCTCACACACCAGTGTTTTTTTAAAGATTGTCAAGACTAGGGAATGGCTCACTTAGAGCAGATTTTCATGTGGTTCAAATGTGTTACATTAAAGGATTTATGAGGTGCAAAAACATAGCATTCAGTTTGAATTATAGCACAGATATCTCCCTGAGATGCTCTAAGGTGTCCAGGATCTTGCAGTTGTGTAGCACTGCGTTTCTCATTATAGAGATCTCAGAATTCAATAGGCTAATAGCCCAGTTACTATCATTTAAAGCTTATGAAAGTTGTCAAGGCCCTGGTATATGATGGACCAATTAAAGCTTGTTGTCTGATGATAGACTATTGAGTTGCCCCAAAGGTTTGAATTTTTCATAAGATGGTATGGGAAATATCTGAACGAACTTTGTGGACAGATCAATCCTAATCCTTAATGGCTCCACTGCATTTAAGTATAATTGCTATACCGTCAGGGCTTCCCAGCTGGCTCAGGGGTAAAGAATCTGCCTGTGACACAGGAGACACAGGTTCAGTCCCTGAGGAAGACATGGCACCCACTCCAGTCCTCTTGCCTGGGAAACCCCATGGACACAGGAGCCTGGCAGGCTATGTCCATGGGGTTGCAGAGTGGGACATGACTGAAGTGACTGAGCATGCACTCATGCCCTACCATCAACTCCTCTCAGCACCAGCTGACTTTTCCAGAGAGTGAGGGTAGGGGGCAGCTGATTAGAATTGGGTGGGCTTATAACATTAAGTAGCCAATCTGTGGCACCGAAGCCATGGCAAAAAGATGAACTAAGTCAAGCAAATTTTCATTCTCAAAAAGTTTAGGGAAAATAAGAGGAAAAAGCAGTTAGAAGTTATAGTTGAAATCAAAGACATGAGAAGTCAAAGGGGACATGAATCCCATAAGACACATTACAGGAAATCTATCACTATAAATACATATACATATATATATAATTATACATAAACATTTTTACACACACGTACAAAATTTATATAAAGCCATATATGTGTATGTGTGCATGTGTGCATATATGGCCATATAGCACAGTAGCTAAAAGCATGGAGTTTAGAATCAGAAAACCTGGGTTCAGATCCCAAGGACAGTGATTATTAGCTGTGTCATCTCTTAACTTCTCTTAAGCTTCTGTTTCTTCATCTGTACTTTGTAAACAGTAATAACCGAAGGTTTTAAGAAAAGTCATGTAAAGCACCTGCTATGTAGAAGCACTCAATAAAAATGGGGATGTCTGCAAGCTGAAGCTATGAGGGCACAAACATTATGAAGGAGCTAAGAAAGCTGAGCAGAGAAAAAAGTGGAGAACACAGAACCTCTGGCCTGAGAGAGACCATCCCCAAGACTCAGAACCAACTTAGCTTCAGACCTTTCCCATTGCAGTTCAAACCCTACATGTTTTATTAGTAAGACTCTTTTCCCCCTCCTTTGTCTTGATGTAATTCTAGGGATCAAGTTCAACCATTCTTATAGAAAGGACATTATTGACTGTAGGGCTATTTGAACTACAAAGCAAGAAAAAGACTGGTAAGTGGGCCACATCTGTCCAGAAGGCCAGAGACCACCATGAAAGCGCCCTGCTAGTTTAAGCTTCTCCCCAGCCTGCCCTGTACTCCTTACTTATGACCTAACTGGATGCCGGTTCATTATTTGTTTCCTCTTCATAAGCTCCTTAATGTGCAGGCTTGTCATTTTCCATTTATAGGTCTGTTTTCTCCATCTTCAAGTTTCTCAAAGTGTAGCCTACAGGCTTCTCCAGCAGAATCATCCATCAGGGACTGTGACTGCCTTATTCATTGCTGCACTGTCAAGCACAACTCTAACTCTGGACCCAGAGTAGAAACCCAAGAAATGCTGTACCAAAGAATCTTTAGAAATTAGGAAAATCCATGAATCATTAACTGTGCAGAGAGTAGCACTACAGTATTATTCCTTGACTGCTAAAGAAGAATGGACCAAGATTCCTCATCAAATTGACTGCTTGTCCCTATTTTGGAAGGTACAAAGCCACTTCAGAGAGAGACCACCTCTTGGTACTCATGAGCCAAGCTTCTCACCACAGAAAACCTCCAGGTCAAATGGTTTTGAGGAATTCTTGGTTGGATTTCCAAAAAATGTGGTATGGAGATTCCAAACCACCACAATTCCCCTTTGCATGCTCTGAGGTGGAAATGAGGCCAAGTTAACAACAAATCCTCAGCCTAATGCTCCTGGCAGGCTTCCCATTCAAAATAATAACTGGCTGCAAAATATATGGAATCTGTGAACGTAGGGAGCCTGGGAGAACAGAATCAGTAACTTCAAGGGCAGAAATTAGCACTCACTCATTAACTTTTGTAAGAATTAAGAGCATGGATCCTGGGACACAGAGCCTCCCTGGTTTCAATACTCTTCTTGTTGATTTTAAAAGTCATCAGATTCCCCATTCCCCTTCAAAATGGGAGCTAGCCATGAAAGAATAACAATAATAGATGTAAGTAACTGAGACCCTCCCAAAGGCAGGATGCCATCTATGGCATACAACATAACATTTCTTGAACCCTTAGTGTGTTTCCTATGTTCTGTCATTTAATCTTCAAAACAGAGAAGGTGAGTATGATTTCACACACAGGAAAACTGAGGCTTGAAAGCGAAACAATTGACCCAGAGTTATAGGCCAGCAAGCAGTAAAGCTGGGCTGGAAATCCAGGTTTGTATGATCCCAAACTCTCTTGCTGCTCTGTTACGTGCCTCTCTGAATGAAAAAAAGACAAAAAATATAATAATTGAAATCCATAGATTTTGGCCTAAGAAACATCCTTATTACAAAAGCAACAATTTTTATCCTATTAATTTCAGCTAGCATCTATTGAGCAGTTGCTAGGCACCAGCGATTTTACTGGGTGCTAGGGGTACACAGATGAATAAGATTGGTTGTCCTTAAGAACTTTATCATTGTTGGGAAAGTTGGAGAATTTAAGAGGTAATACCACATACAGCAGGTGCCTCAGGGTCTTTGCACCTGCTGGTCCCTGTGTCTTGAATGCTCGTCTTCCAGATATCTGCATTTCACTGTCAAGAACTGTGAAGTATGAGACTTTCCACTACTTGCAAGCCAACAGATCAGCCTACCATAGCCTCAGCTCTGCTGGCAGAAGACACACGCCTCTGGGGTTAGAGAAAAAGGACTTTGTCACTCACAGCAATAGCAGTAGCCCGAGTGCCTGCGTTTGTGCTAGGTCTCCAGCCCCTGATTCTCTCCTGTGACATAAAGAGGGCCTGGAACACCTGCACACATCAAGTACCATGAGGAAGAGGAACCCCAAGCCTTATAACCCTAATCTTATTATAATAAAATGCAAACAAAACTGCCCTTTTTCCCAAAGGAAGATAGCTTTAATATACTTGACAGAAAGCAACTTTTCCCTAGGCTCTGAAGAAAAGACACTATCTCTACCTATCAAGGCTGTTCACTAAACATCCTTGACATTTTTGTGTAGAAAAACAGGATGGATAGTACCTTACCCACAGGCAGGCAAAAGTACAGGAACTCCACAGAGTTATCTCCCCACATTACTTTTTCTCTAGTCTGGACTCGAATATAAGGTGGAAGGGACCTTCTCTCACCATTCCACTTAAGATTATAACCCCTATAAACCCCTCTCTGGAAATTCTCTATAACCTATCCTTCTATACTGTACTTACACCGTTTAGCATCATATATATTTACTTATTGTGTTTATTGGAAACTTCATTGAGGCAATGATTTTTATGTGTTTTGTCAATATATTCTCAGTGTCTAAAATAGTACCTGACACAGAGTAAGTGTTTGAGAAATTGTTGTTGAATGAATGGATATAATATGGAATGCTCTAAAGAAGGAGGTTTTGCATTAGGTACAATGGGAGGGACAGTTAATCTAAGCTAGGAGGGAGGTCAGAGAAATTTTCTAGAGGAGAAGGCATCTGACAAGTGTCACCAAGGAGAAAAGGGGTCACTCAGGCATAAAAAAAGCATCCCTGGTAAAGAAAAGCATTACAACTGTAGAAAGACCAAAACAATGTGAGGAAAGGATCTGTAAGTTCCAGATTTCTAAGGCATTAAGTGGGAAGGAGCGGTGGCCAAGGTCATTGGTGAGGACACAGGTCTTGGTCCTTGGCCAAGAGACTTGGAGCTTCTCCCATGAGGGATGGGGGGTCACAGAGGATTTTAAGTGGAGGAATGACATTTTAGAAAGATCGCACTATATACAGTTCTTTGGGCTTCCCAGGTGGCGCTAGTGGTAAAGAACCCACCCACCAATGCAGGAGACTTAGGAGACATGGGTTAAATCCATGGGTCAGAACAATACTCTGAAGGAGGGTGTGGCAACCCACTCCAGTATTCTTGCCTGGAGAATCCCATAAACAGAGGAGCCTCTTGAGCCAAAGTCCATGGGGTAACAGAGTCAGACGCAACTAAAGTGACTTAGCACACAGGTATAATTCTTTGGGGGATTGATTTAAGGCAAGGACTCTTGACTCAAACACGTTGACTGAACTAAATTTGTTCTTGTTCAGTCACTCAGTCAATTGTGACTCTTTGCGACCCCATGGACTGCAGCACACCAGGCTTCCCTGTCCTTCACCATCTCCTGGAGCTTGTTCAAACTCATGTCCATTGAGTTGGTGATGCTATCCAACCATTTCATCCTCTTTTGTCCCCTTCTCCTCCTGCCTTCAATCTTTCCCAGCATCAGGGTCTTTTCTAATGAGTCGGCTCTTCATACCAGGTGGCCAAAAT
Organism: Budorcas taxicolor; assembly: GCF_023091745.1. Classification (NCBI taxonomy): domain Eukaryota; kingdom Metazoa; phylum Chordata; class Mammalia; order Artiodactyla; family Bovidae; genus Budorcas; species Budorcas taxicolor. The sequence continues at coordinate 80,973,518 of NC_068912.1, forward strand.
ATTAGAGCTTCAGCTTCAGCATCAGTCCTTCTAATACTCAGGACTGATTTCCTTTAGGATTGACTGGTTTGATCTCCTTGGAGTCCAAGGGGCTCCCAAGAGTCTTCTCCAACACCGCAGTTCAAAAGCATCAGTTCTTTGGCGCTCAGAGTTCTTTACGGTCCAACTCTCACATCCACACATGACTGCTAGAAAAACCATAGCTTTGACTATACAGATCTTTGTTGGGAATGTAATGTCTCTGGTTTTTAATATGCTGTCTAGGTTTGTCATAGTTTTTCTTCCAAGGAGCAAGCATCTTTTAATTTAAGGGCTGCAGTCACCATCTGTGGTGATTTTGGAACCCCCCAAAATAAAGTCTGTCACTGTTTCGACTATTTCCCCACCTATTTGCCATGAAGTGATGGGACTGGATGCCATGATCTTAGCTTCCTGAATGTTGAATTTTAAGCCAATTCTTTTACTCTCTTCTTTCATCTCATCAAGAAACTCTTTAGTTCCTCTTCACTTTGTGCCATAAGGGTGGTATCATCTGCATATCTGAACTTGTTGACTAAATAAGCAACTAAATAGCTGAACTAAAGAGCAACTCAAAATATCTAAATATTTCTAATTAAGATGTTGAAATTTCTAAGGCAAAGTATGACATAGGATTTCAGTTTAAAAAAGCAAGACAAAATATAAAATGGAACTTTAGTAAGATCCTTCATGATTTTTTAATAAACATAATAGTAATAAATTAGGCATAACTTAGGGAGTCTTGGAAAGCAAAGAGCCAGAATTGACTCTCAGCTTGTTGTTCAGTCGATAAGTCTTGTCCGACTCTTTGTGACCCCATGGACTATACAGTATGCCAGGTGTCCCTGTACTTCTTTCTCTCTCTCCCAGAGTTTGCTGAAATTCATGTCCATTGAGTCAGTGATGTTATCTAACCATCTCATCCTCTCAGCCAGTTATTCTGAAGTCAGATGACACTTCCTTTCTGTGGGCTTGGTGATTCCCTTGACTGGACATAGTGAGTGGTACAGTTCTTTTCATCTTACCATATGTTTATCTAAAAACTATTTAAGAGTAATAGAATTATCAATAAACCAAAATAACTACCGGGTGAGCATCTACTGTGTGCAGAAAATTGTACTGCTTGCTCTGAGTTTTTCTCTGGCTAGGGAGGCAAGACTAGAAATATACAAAGTAAAATAGCAATGAGATATTTAACCACAGATCAAGGCTGTGATAGGAGAGGGAACAAAGTAAATGAATTACACAAACATTGGTTTGCATAGTGAAAACTTGACTATATATGGAAATAAGATGGATAGCAAACACTTTCTGAATGCTTACTTGGTTCTAGGAATGATGCTATGTGTTTTATATGGACTTATCTCCTTTAATCCCTAAAATTCTATGAGTCATAATAATAGCTAGTATTTATTTAGGTCCCATTAGATTCCAGACAGCCTGTTAAGTGTTTTAAATGGATTACAGATTACTTTATTTTATCCTTGCAAAGACCCTTTTTAGTAGGTACAAGTATCCCCTTGTACAGAATAGGAAACTGAGGCTTAATAAGACTGAGTTCTTTGCCCAAGTTTTCACAAGTAACATGTGATGGTGTCATTATTTAAATCCACTCTTAATTACAGTGCTCTCTTGCTCTATAACAACAAGCAGGTATTGTTATAAAATCTATTTTCCAATGGAGAAAACTAATGCCATGAACACATGTCTGTATAAAAGCCAAAACATAGGATCCTAACCACAAAACATCCCAAAGCGTCAGAAATAGAAGTGGCATATATTTTATATTTTATCAATGTTATCCAGCAGACTTGAACTGAGTTCAAGCTGAGTATTAGTGGTAAATGGGGCAAACACAATTCAGATTTTTAAAATCTTTATCATTTACTTACACGAGGGACTTGGCCATATGCTAGCGAACAACATTGTAGCAGGCAGACTGCATACACTTGGGAGCAAGGACAGATCCTGATCTAGTGACTGTGAAAACAAGTAACTGGAAGTGAGGAATTTTACAAAAGATGGGCACATTCAATCAGTGCTCTTTTGTTCTGATGATTCCATGATGCTAGAGAATTCTGGAATTCCTACTGCAGCAGCTATGTTTCCTTAGCATCATAGTTTCACCCTGTGGCTCGAGGGGTCAAGAAAAGGAAAAAGAAAGGAATATACTTACTTGTATTTTCTATTTTTATCCCCACCTCCACCAGACCCACCAACTCTAAAATGCCCAAGCAAACCTTGCTAATTTTATACTAAATACCTGCCAGAAAGCCTCTAAAACAAGGCTTATTTCACCTGCCATTTATCACTCTAGATTTCCCTGGCCCAATAAGTTCACTTTTTGTTTAAAATTTTTGGCTGCCTTTGGTCTTTGTTGCAGTGCACAGGCTCCTTCAGTTGTGGTGTGCTGGCTCAGCAGTTGTAGCACACAAGTTTAGTTGCCCTGCAGGACACAGGATCTTAGTCCCCTGACCAGCGATCGAACCCGTGTCCCCTGCACTGGAAGGAAGATTCTTAACCACTGGATCACCAGGGAAGTTCACTCTTAAACCCAGATTTTCACCTGGAGCACCCTTGAGTTTGATGAGCCACACTGGACCCATTTGAATTACTCACTCTCTGGCACTAGGCATCTTAATATTGAGTGTTCTTGCCCTCAACTCACAGCACAGACTGGGCAGACTTCCTTCCTGCCTAACCTCAGGGAAGAGCATCACACAAGTGCAACCTGAAGGCATCAAGACTGAAATGAAAGAGTTGTCCTTGAAGTCCCATTTAAAAAAAAATCTGGCTTAATCAGTCTCCAACATTTATTTATCAAGGATCCCATATAAGCTTCAAAATGAAATGGAAATTCTTAGGACACAAGGACCTGTAGACTGTGGACCTAAATACATCTCTCTACTCCCGCCACCCCCCTCCTCCCGGCACACATCTACATCATCTGCCAACCAGCCACTTGTTAAGAATCTGCCTGCCAATGCAGGGGATGTGGGTTCGATCCCACATGCTATGGAGCAGCTAAGCCCATGCACAACTCCTGAGCCTGCACCCTAGAGCCTGTGTGTTAGAGCCTGTGCTCTGCAACAAGAGAAGCCACTGCAATGAGAAGCCCATCCACTGCAAATAGAGTAGCTCTTGCTTGCTGCAACAAGAGAAAGACCACGCATGGCAACAAAGACCCACCACAGCCATAAATAAAAATTGAAAAAGGAAAAAAAAAGTGTTTAAAAGTACCCCAAACAAGCCACCTGAATCTCTGACTGCTGCTACTGCTGCTGCTGCTGCTGCTGCTGCTAAGTCACTTCAGTTGTGTCTGACTCTGTGCGATCCCATAGACGGCAGCCCACCAAGCTCCCCCATCCCTGGGATTCTCCAGGCAAGAACACTGGAGTAGGTTGCCATTTCCTTCTCCAATGCATGAAAGTGAAAAGTGAAAGGGAAGTCGCTCAGTCGTGTCTGACTCTTAGCGACCCCATGGACTGCAGCCCATCAGGCTCCTCTGTCCATGGGATTTTCCAGGCGAGAGTACTGGAGTGGGGTGCCACTGCCTTCTCCAGAATCTCTGACTACAGTTCCTCGTTGCTCTATCTCATTCCTTCCCTATCTTTGCTCTTTTGATTTCATCTGCTTGGAAAGTCTTTCCGCACTTTCCACCTGGCTAATACATTCTTATTTTTGGAGATTCATGTAGAATCACCTCCCTCTAGGAAAATCTTACCTGACCACCTCTTCCACCTACCATGGACAGGTGGTGCTTCTTCTCCATGCTCCCTCAGCCTGTTACAGGCATCACCTTTATCACTCTGCATTGCAACTCTTACCTCTTGGTTTTATCAGAGAACAGTCACTTCCTTTAGGAGAAAACCAATTTAACACCTTACTTCTCAGTAGCAGATGACAGTCAGTCAGTTCAGTTCAGTTCAGTCACTGTGTAGTGACCAACTCTCTGTGACCCCATGGACTGCAGCACACCAGGCCTCCCTGCCCATCACCAACACCCAGACTTTACTCAAACTCATGTCCGTTGAGTCAGTGATGCCATCCAACCATCCATCCTCTGTCGTCCCCTTTTCCTCCTGCCCTCAATCCCTCCCAGCATCAGGGTCTTTTCAAATGAGTCAACTCTTCCCATCAGGTGGCCAAAGTATTGGAGTTTCTGCTACAACATCAGGCCTTCCAATGAATATTCAGGACTGATTTCCTTTAGGATGGACTGGTTGGATCTCCTTGCAGTCCAAGGGACTCTCAAGAGTCTTTTCCAACACCACAATTCAAAAGCATCAATTCCTCAGCACTCAGCTTTCTTTATAGTCCAACGCTCACATTCATACATGACTACTGGAAAAACCATAGCCTTGACTAGACAGACCTTTGTTGGCAAAGTAATATCTCTGGTTTTTAATGTACTATCTAGGTTGGTCATAACTTTCCTTCCAAGGAGTAAGCTTCTTTTAATTTCATGGCTTCAGTCACCACCTGCAGTGATTTTGGAGCCCAAAAAAATAAAGTCTGTCACTGTTTCCCGTCTATTTGCCATGAAGTGATGGGACCAGATGCCATGATCTTCATTTTCTGAATGTTGAGCTTTAAGCCAGCTTTTTCACACTCCTCTTTCACTTTCATCAAGAGGCTTTTTAGTTCCTCTTCACTTTCTGCCATAAGGGTGGTGTCATCCGCATATCTGAGGTTATTGATATTTCTCCCAGCAGTCTTGATTCCAGCTTGTGTTTCATCCAGCCTCGCGTTTCTCATGATGTACTCTGCATAGAAGTTAAATAAGCAGGGTGACAATATACAGCCTTGACGTATTGCTTTCCCTATTTGGAACCATGTCCAGTTCTAACTGTTGCTTCCTGACCTGCGTACAGATTTCTCAAGAGGCAGGTCAGGTGGTCTGGTATTCCCATCTCTTGAAGAATTTTCCACAGTTTGTTGTGATCCACACAGTCAAAGGCTTTGGCATAGTCAATAAAGCAGAAATAGATTTTTTTTTTTTTCCTGAAACTCTCTTGCTTTTTTGATAATCCAACAGATATTGGCAATTTGATTTCTGGTTCCTCTGCCTTTTCTAAAACCAGCTTGAACATCTGGAAGTTCACAGTTCATGTGCTGTTGAAGCCTGTCTTGGAGAATTTTGAGCATTCCTTTACTTGCGTGTGAGATGAGTGCAACTGTGCGATAGTTTGAGCATTCGTTGGCATTGCCTTTGGGATCGGAATGAAAACTGACCTTTTCCAGTCCTGTGGCCACTGCTGACATATTGAGTGCAGCACTTTCATAGCATTATCTTTTAGGATTTGAAATAGCTCAACTGGAATTCCATCAGCTCCACTAGGTTTGTTCATGGTGATGCTTCCTAAGGCCCACTTGACTTTGCATTCCAGGATGTCTGGCTTTAGTTGAGTGAGCACACCATCATGATTATCTGGACCATGAAGATCTTTTTGTACAGTTCTTCTGTGTATTCTTGCCACCTTAATATCTTCTGCTTCTGTTAGCTTCATCCTATTTCTATCCTTTATTGAGCCCATCTTTGCATGAAATGTTTCCTTGGTATCTCTAATTTTCTTGAAGAGATCTCTAGTCTTTCCCATTCTGTTGTTTTCCTCTATTTATTTGCACTGGTCACTGAGGAAGTCTTTCTTATCTCTCCTTGCTGTTCTTCGGAACTCTGCATTCAAATGGGTATATCTTTCCTTTTCTCCTTTGCTTTTTGTTTCTCTTCTTTTCACAGCTATTTGTAAGGCCTCCTCAGACAGCCGTTTTTTATTTTGCATTTCTTTTTCTTGGGGATGGTCTTGATCTCTGTATCCTGTACAATGTCATGAACCTCTGTCCATAGTTCATCAAGCACTTTATCAGATCTACTCCCTTAAATTTATTTCTCACTTCCACTCTGTAACTGTAAGGGATTTAAGTCATACCTGAATGGTCTACTGGTTTTCCCTACTTTCTTCAATTTAAGTCTGAATTTGGCAATAAGAAGTTCATGATCTGAGCCACAGTCAGCTTCCAGTCTTGCTTTTGCTGACTGTATAGACTTTTCCATCTTTGGCTGCAAAGAATCAATCTGATTTTGGTGTTGACCATCTGGTGATGTCCATATGTAGAGTCTTCTCTTGTCTTGTTGGAAGAAGGTGTTTGCTATGACCAGCGCATTCTCTTGGCAAAACGTTATTAGCCTTTGCCCTGCTTCATTCCGTACTCCAAGGCCAAATTTGCCTGTTACTCCAGGTGTTTCTTGTTTTCCTAATTTTGCATTCCAGTCCCCTATAATGAAAAGGGCATCTTTTTTGGGTGTTAGTTCTAGAAGGTCTTGCAGGTCTTCATAGAACCATTCAACTTCAGCTTCTTCAGCATTACTGGTCGGGGCATTCAGTTAATGAACACTTGAATCTACCACTTCCTATTTAGCTTTCTTACTGACTGGGAGACTATTTGGTATTTGTAGAAGTAACACATTCAGATGCTTACAAGGACCAGGCAGTAATGCAAGGGCATTAGCTTGCCAGGTGGGACATTAGTCCATCTAGAGAGGCCTTTGGTTTGGACGTGTGATATTCTTCAGAGCTGAAGTAGGAACCTGGGAAAATAATCTACTTTCTCCTTCTGCCAGTAGATGAAGACTTATCTTTCCCCCACAACACATAAAGAGGTTTCCAACTTTCTCTGAGAGTCCTATGCCAATAAACTCAATATTAAACATCAAATTCCCCCTCATCCTTTCCACTAAGTTTTCTGCCAAGTTTCTCTGCCCATCACTATGAGAGCAGGAACTATTGCTCACATGTTCTGTTTACCACTTAGCACATGGTGGGTGTTGAATTAGTGTTAAATTGTAACCATAATATGTGGAAGGTGAAAGAAAATGTTAAGTATTTTTAACAAAAGAGTATGACAATTATTTTGCTTCTGAAAATGCATTCAACCTATGTGTCATTCCTTGTTTATATGACCTTGTCTTTTCCATGCTATATCAACAACAGGAGAAAAAAAAATTAAGTTTATGTCATAGTCAACAAGCTAGTTAGCTTACATCTTATCTGTTTTGGTCATTCACTCATTCATGCATCCAATAAATAATCTAGGCCTACTAGGGGCCAGGCACTGTGGTTATTACTCCAATTCTACTTAAACCCTTTTTTTTTTTTGTTCACCCCTCAATTTTCTCCTGAGACAACCAAATGATAGCTGTCTGCCAGAATGTGGCTTGGAGTAAGGAGGACAAAGGTGGATAGCTGCAGAAAAACAAGATCTTAATGAAGGGCTTCCCTAACCAGGTCTTGAAGCCCTTCCTGAAAGATTCCATGTACGAAAACTGGAGTCCTGTTTTAGAGGTAACAATCTGCTGCTGGTCAGTGAAGAGTCCAAGGTCAAGTCTCAAGATAGTTCCATATAGTTCTGATGTTCTCCAGTGTACCTCACTGCTGGTTGATACCCCATTCCTGGCCCAAATTTATCTGTTGCTATGAATTGAAGGTCATTTCCTATGAATTTAGCAACTGCTTCAGCCTCAAGAATGGACAGTGGGTGGGTCCCATCACACAGCTGCCTGGCCACATGCTCTGCCTCTGGGCTCCAGTGATGATGTTCACACCCAATATCCCTAAGCTCTTTGTAGGTACTGTGTGCTCTGCTAAACAATGGGCTCTCGTCCTCATTCAATCTTCCAAAAACTTGATGAGAGAGACACTGTTGTTTTTCTCAGTTTATAGATGAATAAATTAAATGAGAAAGCAAGATTCACACCCAGACTGTGGATTCTGGCACCAATCTTGTCTTTGCTGTTAGACTACCAAGAATCACCCTCTGAATGAGATGTCTTTTTCAGTCAAAGATAACAGTTCAATGGTAAAAAAATACTAACCATGATTCTATATATAGTAGGGACTCTTGTTGCCCTTGTTGCTCCCTTTATTTTATAATAAAATTCCTAATTAAGCCAGACAAATGGCTGCCTACGAAAATGAGTACATTTTCCAGCCCTTCTTAAAGTTCTCTATAACCAGGTGAAGATGTCATTCTGGCCAATTGGATGACACAGAGGTGGAGCATGTCCAGAAACTTCCTTTATAATAATTGCTTTGAACTTTTGGGAAGCATCCTACATAAGAAATGCATTTTATATTATGTCATGTATATTACAGTCACACATATATTTCCAAAACAGAAGTTTTATGTAGAAATACTCACCTTTACTGTGTGGTAAACACTTGGATTTTATCTATTCGATTCTATTTCATTTTTAAAAGTTATCCATTATATTGATTTTATGACACACTAGTGGGTCATGGCTCACAATTCAAAAAGCATTGCTCTACCAGAAACATTATATATACTTCTTTCTCTTTTTTTCTTTGTCAACACTACTGTCTTGATTCTGAAACAAATGCCTCCACTTTGGACCATGAGATCAAGGCCACACACAAAGGAGATTCAAGATGGAAGCCATCCAGGTGTCTGTTGTTATAAAACACCATAATAGCTCTATATTACCTACCTGAGCTTTTACACGAGAGAGACACAAGTTCTTATCTAATTTAAGCCACTGTTATTTTGAATTTTCTGTCCCTCATGGCCTAAACAAACCCAATGCACACGGTTTCGTCTTCTGTTGGGTGATTTTAGCTCTTGGTCTCGTAACGTTAGCCTCTCCCTTGATCTCTGCCGCATAGGGGTGCTCGTAGCTTCCTGCTGTGGCTGACCTCTGGGTCTCCTCACCTTCCCTTCTAGCTCTCAGTTCCTTGATTCTCCATTTAATTAAGTCCCCACATTAAATTTCCTCCATGCTAAATACTTAAAATATTTGATCTGCTTCCCTAATGGTCCAGTGGTTAAGAATCTGCCCTGCAATACGGCAAATGCTGGTCCAATCCCTGGTGCAGGAAGACCCCACATGACCAACTAATCCTGTGTGCCACAACTACTGAGCCTGGGCTCTAGAGCCCATGAGCCACAACTGCTGGGCCCGTGTGCCTCATGCCTGGAGCCAGTGCTCTGTAACGAGAGAAGCCTCTGTGGTGAGAAACCTGCACACCCCAACTAGAGAAAGCCCATGCACAACAGCCAAGACCCAGCACAGTCAAAAACAAAAGTAAATCAATCTCTTAAAAGAAAAAGAGCCCCTGACTCGCACTAAAGTATCATAGGAAGCACTTTATGTCAAGTTTCTCATTTCCTCCTCATCCTGTATGATAGGCACTATTCTCTGCTGTCCTCCATTCCCTTACAACTGATGAAACTGAGACCCAGAAACATTATGACCTGCCCTGGTCACATGGTGAGTGGAGGGGTATCCAACTCCAAAGTGACTACCAGCAGCCTAACTTTCAGAGAGCATGACCTTATCTTTTAGGAATTTTTTTTCCCAAAAAGTAATCTTTTTTTTTTTTTTAACCATGTTACTGTGCAAAGGTCTAAACACAAAAGCTATTGGTATGACATGGCTCCATGTTACCCAAGTAGGTGGTCTCCATCCTCCAAGTACCTCCCCAAAGCAGGCTAATGTCCTTTAACTTCTGCCTTTAAAAAAGTTTCCAGTCCCTTCCCACCCTAGATGAGGGGGTGCTTTCTGTCTCTTTACATCAAAGTCTTAATTATTCTTCCAGGGCTGCATTTCTTCATTCATAAAATGTTTATTGAGTGCTTAGTATGTGCCCAAGGGCTAGGGTCTGGGGCTGAGCAAACATGAATGTGACTCAGCTCCTGCACTAAAAGAGCTCATTGTCCAGGAGGAGAGACTGGTATATAAAATAATGAAAGCACACAGAGAAGACATTCTTTGGTGAAATCCAGCACAGTTGCATCACATTGGAGGTGTGGATCTTGAACTGGTTCTTGAAGAATAGATAGGACCTTGGGATGTGAAGGAATTGGAGGAAACAAATGGAAGGAACCAACATATGCAAAGAATCAAAGACAAACCATTTCATTTGCATCAAATGTGGGTATGGAGCTTACACACCAAAATGAACCTCAGTACATTTATATTTACCCAAGACTATGTAGATACACATGTATGTATATGTGTATTTCCAGTGGCTCAACCGTAAAGAATCCACCTGTGATGGAGACACAGGTTTGATCCCTGGGTCAGGAAGATCTCTGGGAAGGGCATGGCAACCCACTCTAGTATTCTTGTGTGGAGAATCCCATGGACAGAGGAGCCTGGAGGACTATAGTCCATGGGGTTGCGAACAGTCAGATATAACTGAAGTGACTTAGCATGCATGCATACATAATATATACATTTATATTTATTGTTATATGTACTTTACACATACATGGGCTTCCCTGGTGGCTCAGATAAAAAAGGATCTGCCTGCAATGTGGAAGACCTGGGTTTGATCCCCGGGTTGGGAAGAACCCCTGGAGAAGGGCATGGCAACCCACTTCAGTATTTTTCCCTTAAGAATCCCCATGGACAGAGGAGCCTGGTGGGCTACAATCCACAGGGTCGCAAAAAGTTGGACACAACTGAGCGACCAACACAGCACAGCATAGGACACATATACATACAGACAACTTTAACTACATACCTATATTTTATATAGACATTATATATACTATGCATTTGTATATAAATATGCACAAATATGGGCTTCCCTGTGGTTCAGTGGTAAAAAATATCTGCCTGCCAATGCAGGAGGCATGTGTTTGATCCCTGGATTGGAAAGATCCCCTGGTGAAGGAAATGGCAACCCACTCCAGTATTCTTGCCTAAGAGATACTGGCTGGCTGTACAGTCCATAGGGTCACAAAAGAGTTGGACACAACTTAGCAATCAAACAACAACAACAAATACACAAATATGTATGCTACTGCTGCTGCGTCACTTCAGTCGTGTCCGACTCTGTGCGACCCCATAGATGGCAGCCCACCAGGCTCCTCCATCCATGGGATTCTTCAGGCAAGAACACTGGAGTGGGTTGCCATTTTCTTCTCCACAGATATGTATATATATATACATAAATATTAATATATGTATATCATATAATATTATATGTGTATGATATATATATACCTTCTTTAGTTTTTTATTTTCCTTTTTGACATTATATTGATATAACTTATTGAACAAAAGAATAAAATGTACAGAAGAGTTAATGTGTTATTAAAGTAAGAAAATCTAAATGCCAGGAGTGTATCTGTGACTGTATTCACCACACTAACAAATACCCAGGGAAAAATGATTGAAACATAATCCATAGACACATAGCTTTATACAAGGACATTCCCTCATAGGGGAAAGCCTAAAAGGATCTTTTAGGCTCAAGTTCCTTTCTGGAAAACTATTAAAGAATGTGCCCTGCTTTGTTATGTTTCAGCTGAAAGTAAGATGTGAATAATAAAGGATATTTTCCACTAGGCTGAAAGTAGTTCACGTTTATCAGTTTGCAAAATGGCAATCTGTCCAAAATTCCTCTTGCTCAGGGCAGTATGACTCTGGGAGAAAAAAAGGAATTAATAATTGCTGTCCCCAAATCTCTAAGAACCTCTGCTCACCTACTAAATCCCCACCCAAAGTTCTCCAGGTCACCCATTATATCAGTATTTGGGGAGGAGGGCTTCCTAAGTTGCCTTCCACCTCAGATCTACCAGATGAACCCACCTCTGGATGGATTATAATATCGGCAGAAAGGGGTAGCTTTTGTATTTCTTCATGTTTTACATATTGTCTTACTTCTCCGGTGAGCATGTAGAGTCCCTGAGGACAAGTAATCTTTCATATGGTAGGTTCTTTGGAACAACTATACTTTTCTAAAAAAAATATCTCCCAATGGGTTTCCCTATTTCATTTTCCAGTTTTTTTTTGGCCATTGTGGCCTCAGGAAAGGGAACGTATAAATCACCTTGGGGAGGAGGAGAAAATGATGGAAATCTTTTTTTTTTTTAAATTTTTTTATTGAAGGATAATTGCTTTACAGAATTTTGTTGTTTTCTGTTAAACCTTAGCATAAATCAGTCATAGGTATACATATATTCCCTCTCTTTTGAACCTCCCTCCCCTTTCCCTCCCCAACCCACCCCTCTAGGTTGATAGAGAGCCCCTGTTTGAGTTTCCTGAGCCATATAGCAAATTTCTGTTGGCTACCAGTTTTACATCTCATCTCACACGCTAGTAAAGTAATGCTCAAAATTCTCCAAGCCAGGCTTCAGCAATACATGAACTGTGAACTCCCTGATGTTCAAGCTGGTTTAGAAAAGGCAGAGGAACCAGAGATCAAATTGTCAACATCTGCTGGATCATCGAAAAAGCAAGAGAGTTCCAGAAAAACATCTCTTTCTGCTTTATTGACTATGCTAAAACCTTTGACTGTGTGGATCACAATAAACTGTGGAAAATTCTGAAAGAGATGGGAATACCAGACCACCTGACCTGCCTCTTGAGAAATCTGTATGCAGGTCAGGAAGCAACAGTTAGAACTGGACATGGAACAACAGACTGGTTCCAAATAGGAAAAGGAGTACATCAAGGCTGTATATTGTCACCCTGCTGATTTAACTTCTATGCAGAGTACATCATGAGAAACGCTAGAATCAAGATTGCCAGGAGAAATATCAATAACCTCAGATATGCAGATGACACCACCCTATGGCAGAAAGTGAAGAGGAGCTAAAAAGCCTCTTGATGAAAGTAAAAGAGGAGAGCGAAAAAGTTGGCCTAAAGATCAACATTCAGAAAACGAAGATCATGGCATCCTGTCCCATCACTTCATGGGAAATAGATGGGGAAATAGTGGAAACAGTGTCAGACTTTATTTTTTTGGGCTCCAGAATCACTGCAAATGGTGACTGCAGCCATGAAATTAAAAGACACTTACTCCTTGGAAGAAAAGTTATGACCAACCTAGATAGCATATTCAAAAGCAGAGACATTACTTTGCCAACTAAGGTCTGTCTAGTCAAGGCTATGGTTTTTCCAGTGGTCATGTATGGATGTGAGAGTTGGACTGTAAAGAAGGCTGAGCGCCGAAGAATGGATGCTTTTGAACTGTGGTGTTGGAGAAGACTCTTGAGAGTCCCTTGTACTGCAAGGAGAGCCAACCAGTCCATTCTGAAGGAGGTCAACCCTGGGATTTCTTTGGAAGGAATGATGCTAAAGCTGAAGCTCCAGTACTTTGGCTACCTCATGCGAAGAGTTGACTCATTGGAAAAGACCCTGATGCTGGGAGGGATTGGGGGCAGGAGGAGAAGGGGATGACCGAGGATGAGATGGCTGGATGGCATCACGGACTTGATGGATGTGAGTCTGAGTGAACTCCAGGAGATGGGGATGAACAGGGAGGCCTGGTGTGCTGCGATTCATGGGGTCGCAAAGAGTCAGACACGACTGAGCGACTGAATTGAACTGAACTGAACTGAATGTAAGTTTCCATGTTACTCTTTCCATACATCTCACCCTTTCATCCCCTCCCCTGTGTCCATAAGTGTATTCTCTATGTCTGTTTCTCCATTCTTTTTAACGCCAAGAAGTAGGGCCTCAGAGGAAAGGAGAGAAGACTAAGGCAGGGAGGGAAGACATGTGCCAGGCTGTCTTCTCTGGCCTGAAACTCCAGTGGTTGATGGTGGAGGAGAAACTTGAAAACAAGCAGGTATGTTTGATCCAGGTAGCCATACAGTTATCACAGGGCCACTACACTGTGATTCAGAGATGGCAGAGAGGCATAGCACAGTAGGAGACAGATCTCCCCTTGTTTCTCAAGGAGTCCAGGTTGGCAAGATGAGGATTCCTAGGTTTGCTGTCTACCTAGAGAAGGCTGTGGAAGACAGTAGGAGCATGAACCATGCCTATCAGTTCCCTATTGGCTGTGGTACAAACCTGCCACTAGGAATCAAAGGGCCCAAATTTCTACTTGCATAAAATTCCTAATGCCTGCAAGATGGCGAGGAAAGTCCAAAGAGGGCACTGAAAATGGGCCACTTGATAGGGTTGGCAGCAAGATGCCACCAGGGGACTTCCCCAACAGTCCATTGATTTAGAATCCATGCTTCCACTGCGGAAGGTGCATGTGTGATTCCCTGCTCAGGAAACTAGGTTTCCACATGCCAGTTTATGTGCCCCCCCCCAAAAAAAAGCCACCAGTACCAGAGAGACATGAACACATGAGGCTACCAGCAGTAAAGCCATCACTAAACAGACCGTAGGTTTCTTTGGCTGAAAAGCATAGCAGTGGGTGCTATCCAGATGCTAGAAATGAGAGCAGAGCAGCTGCACTGCATCAGAGGTTGACAAGGACCCAGAAGACAGGATGGGTCCAAGGGCCCTTTTATCACCAGGAGAACAGGCAAGTAATCCTCTAACTAAGACTAACTGTTACCAGTCCAAGCCTACTCTGCTTGTCCCATGACAAGTCAGTGAATTGGAGATGAGATGTTGAGGCAAGAAGTACAACTTTATTCAGAAAACCAACATATGGAGAAGATGGCAGACTAATGTCTCAAAATAGTCATCTTATCGGGGTCTGGATGCCAGGTTCTTTTATTGAACACAGAAGAGGGTGGGTGAGGAAATAAAAGGGCCATTAATCTTACAAATATCTCCTGAAATGGGTAGCCTTGGGGAAGGGATGTATTAATTTCTTTCTTTCTATAGCCATCCACAGGTGGACAGAGGCCTGAACAAAGGTGCTTTGGTATAATATTCGGGCAGAGGGGCAGGGTTCCTAGAGGCAGGCTATTATGTATAAACAGTATGTTTTAGTGAAAAAAAAAAAAAAAAGGCAATGGGAAGCAAAGGTTAAAGTAAAACAAACATATCCAACACGGAGTCAGTTCTTCCCTGTAATATAACCTTGAGAGAAAGGGAAAAGGAGAGAGTCATTACCCTAAAGAGAGCAAGTTTAAACTAAAGAAACAGATTGAACTAAAAAAGATATCGTTGATAGATGCACTTAGGCATATTTTTCCTTTTACCCAATGGACTGGAGCCTATTTAGGAACTTTAAATTCATTGGAAAAAATATAGTTTCTCGCATATTCTGAATTTTATACTATGAAATATTTGACTGGTCTATATTTACTAATAGCAACTGGCTCAGAGGAAATGATATTTTTAGTAATAGTACAAGCTGGAAGCAAGATTGCTGGGAGAAATATCAATAACCTCATATATGCAGATAACACCACCCTTATGGCAGAAAGTGAAGAGGAGCTAAAAAGCCTCTTGATGAAAGTGAAAGAGGAGAGTGAAAAACTTGGCTTAAAGATCAACATTCAGAAAACGAAGTTCATGGGATCCGGTCCCATCACTCCATGGGAAATAGATGGGGAAACAGTAGAAACAGTGTCAGACTTTATTTTGGGGGGCTCCAAAATCACTGCAGATGGTGACTGCAGCCATGAAATTAAAAGACGCTCACTCCTTGGAAGAAAAGTTATGACCAACCTAGATAGTATATTCAAAAGCAGAGACATTACTTTGCCGACTAAGGTCTGTCTAGTCAAGGCTATGGTTTTTCCTGTGGTCATCTATGGATGTGAGAGGTGGACTGTGAAGAAGGCTGAGCGCCGAAGAATTGATGCTTTTGAACTGTGGTGTTGGAGAAGACTCTTGAGAGTCCCTTGGACTGCAAGGAGATCCAACCAGTCCATTCTGAAGGAGATCAGTCCTGGGATTTCTTTGGAAGGAATGATGCTAAAGCTGAAACTCCAGTACTTTGGCTACATCATGCGAAGAGTTAACTCACTGGAAAAGACTCTGATGCTGGGAGGGATTGGGGGCAGGAGAAGAGGGGATGACCCAGGATGAGATGGCTGGATGGCATCACTGACTCAATGGATGTGAGTCTGAGTGAACTCCGGGAGATGGTGATGGACAGGGAGGCCTGGCGTGCTGCGATTCATGGGGTCGTAAAGAGTCGGACATGAATGAGCGACTGAACTGAGCTGAACTGAACTGAGTAGTAGACCTGAAACAATATTTTAGTAAATAATTTGAATGAATAAGTAGAAATTATTATTCAATTTGCCCAAGTAATTGCTATATGGATTATCAAACTGACTATCCACAGCTGATGGAAGATTCCTTGGCTTTCTAATTAACCAAAATTATATGTCGGAAGATAGTGTTTATTGCTTAAGTTAATACTTTAACTTACAAGTGTACAAATTCTGCATTTACTGATGCATCAATTCCATTCCAAAGATCTGCTTTACTTGTGCTTACTGCACTTCTCAACCACTCAGCTACTTCCTAATAACACACAGAGACTTGGACCAGAGGGAGAGAAACAAACTGTTTATGCAGCCTTAGTGTGTTCTTAAGAATTGCCTCTATCTGCCTGTCATCACCTGTCTATCTTTATCTACCACCCATTCAGTTACCTATACCAGCAAGACTTAAAAATTAAGGTTAAGTACTTTTTACCACAGTGGTTAATTGTAACAAAATTCTTGTATGTATGCCGCTTTATAGTTCATAGAACTCTTCTACCATTTCATCTCTCCTAATTTTAATAACTCTGAATCTCTCTATAACCCATTCTAATCAAGCCTTTGTAGTTACTACTCCACTGATAATGGCTTTTGTCAAGGTTGTCAGTGACCCTCATCTTGCAAAATCCAGTGGTGAACATCGAGTGCTTATCTTTCTGACCTCTCAACACCACTCAAAATGGTTTCTGAAAGCATTTTCTTCACCTTGTTTTGTGTCATCTGCTGTCTACATTTGTAAAATTTAGTGTCTTCTCTTATTCTCTTCCTATGAAAAGAAATGTTGAAGGGCCCCACATTTGAGTCCTTGGCTTCTCCTTGTTTTTACATTCTATGGGATCTTAGCTCTACGCCTTTTTATATTGTGTTGATGAGTCCTAAATTCATTTCTCTAGCTCTGTTCTGCTTGTGTGTTCAAGAGGCATCGCAAACTTAGTATGTCCGCCTTAGCCAGCCCTCCCAAATGCATGTTTTTCTGGTCCCCACCTGTCAATGACTACCTAAGGCTACTTCTTTTATATGCCCTCATTGTAGCTTAACTACATGTTTGACTCTAACCTTAAATAGACCTCTACTATAGGCTTGTCTTCACTTCAGCCTGCTCTAGGCCTGTAGTCTTGTTTTGTCCATTGACTTTCAGGTTCTACTTCTACTTGCTCCTTTTTCATGCCAAGTAGCTCCAGCTTTCCTCAACAATACCAGCTCTGTCTTATATCCAAGACTCTAGTTGCCCATGATTCTGGTGTTACTATCTACCTGACAGCTTACTTTTAATGAAAATCTACTGCTTTTTAATAACCAGTAAATCCTGTCTCCTTGACTTTCTTCTTTAACAAAGGCTGTTTAGAGTACACACATGGCCTATAGAGTACAATCGTAAGAACATCATCAGACAAGACTGATTAAGCATTCAATTGCACACTGCCTTGTTCTGGCTTTTAGGTGATTATCATCAGAATTGACTAAGAGGTTCATCTCCATTACCAATCCCATTTGATTGGTATTAGCTGCCTGGAGTGCTTTTTGGAAGAATTTTGAAAAAAATGCTATGATCAAATGATAATGCTTACCATCTACACTACACAGGGGAAACTTATTCTATGCACTTGCCACCCATGTATAAAATCTAAGACATTATTCTCTCTCAAATTCTTTTACTGTCATATACCAAAAGGAAAACTCATTAATATAATTAATACTTCATTAACAATTATAAACAAAACAAATTTAATATTAGTTCATTAATAATTTATTAATATAGTAGAGGCAATAACCTGCTAATAATATCATTTTAGTATACTTCATTTTGCCCAATAAGATATTATACAAAGATTATATAAATAATACAAATAATAAAAAAAATTTTCTCAACTAAGTCATTTAATCCTTACTATTACCTTGTGAGCATTACTATTTTCTCTTCTCACACATAAAGAAACCAAGACTTAGAGATATAAACAATGGCTACAAGTTCTCTTCACTAGTAAGTGGTAGAATTATTTGAACCAAAATTTATCTGGCTCCAAAGTAATGCTCTTAAAGATGTTGCTATACTGTTAATAAGACATTTGTTTTAAAAAGTTTTAAGAATTTGATGAGTAGCATACATAAAGTATAAGGAATTAAGAAGAGGTTATAAGAATACACAGAACTATAGGAAAAAAGTCTAATGACCCAGATAATCACTATGGTATGGTCACTCATCTAGAGCCAGACATCCTGGAGGGTTAAGTCAAGTGGGCCGTAGGAAGCATTACTGCAAACAAAGCTAGTGGAGGTGATGGAATTCCAGTTGAGCTATTTCAAATCCTAAAAAATTTGAAGTTAAGTTGCTGTTAAAGTGCTGCACTCAATATGCCAGCAAATTTGGAAAACTTAGCAGTGGTCACAGAACTGGAAAGGTCAGTGTTCATTCAAATCCCAAAGAAGAGCAATGCCAAAGAAGGTTCAAACTACTGTACTTGTGTACTAAATTGCTTCAGTCATGTCCAACTCTTTGCGACCCTATAGACCCTCTGTCCATGGGATTCTCCAGGCAAGAATACTGGAGTGGGTTGCCATGCCCTTCTTCAGTGGATTCTCCCGACGTAGGGTCTGAACCTGTGTCTTTTATGTCTCCTGCATTGGCAGTTGGGTTCTTTACCACTAGTGCCACCTGGGAAGTCCTAAACTACCTCACAATTGGGCTCATTTCACATGCTTGTAAGGTTATGCTCAAAATTCTTCAAGCTAGGCTTTAGTAGTATATGAATCGAGAACTTCCAGATATACAAGCTGGATTTAGAAAAGGCAGAGGAACAAGAGATCAAATTGCCAACATTCATTGGATCATAGAGAAAACAAGGGAATTCCAGACAAACATCTACTTTTGTTTCATTGACTATGCTAAAGCCTTTGGCTGTGTGAATTACAACAAACTGTGGAAAATTCTTAAAGAGATGGGAATGTCAGATCACCTTACCTGTCTCCTGAGAAACCTGTATATGGGTCAAGAAGCAACAGTTAGAACAAGACATGGAACAATGGACTGGTTCAAAATTGGGAAAGGAGTATGTCAAGGTTGTATATTGTCATCCTGTTTATTTAACTTCTATGCAGAGTACCTCATGTGAAATGCTGGGCTGAATGAATCACAAGCTGGAATCAAGATTGCCAGGAGAAATCTCAACAATCTCATATATGCAGTTAATACCAGTCTAATGGCAGACTGGAATGAAGATGAATGAAAGAGCCTTTTGATAAGGGTAAAAAAGAGAGTGAAAAAGCTGGCTTAAAATTCAACTTTCAAAACACTAAGATCATGGCATCCAGTCCCATCACTTTATGGCAAATACAAGGGGAAAAGTAGAAGCCATGACAGATTTTATTTCTTGGGTTCCAAAATCACTGCAGATGGCGACTGCAGTCATGAAATTAAAAGATGCTTGCTCCTTGGAAGGAAACCTATGACAAACCTGGACAGCATATTAAAAATCAGAGATGTCACTTGCCAGTAAAAGTCTGCATAGTCAAAGCCATGGTTTTTCCAGTAGTTATGTACAGATGTGAGAGATGGACCATAAAGAAGGCTGAATATCAAAGAATTGATGCTTTCAAATTATGGTGCTGGAGAAAACTCTTGAAAGTCCCTTGGACAGCAAGGAGATCAACCAGTCAATCTAAAGGAAATCAACCTTGAGTATTCATTGAAAGTACTGACACTAAAGCTGAGGCTGTAATATGTTGGCCACCTGACGTGAAGAGCTGACTCATTGGAAAAGATCCCGATGCTGGAAAAAAACTGAAGGGAAAAAGAGAAGGGGGCGGTAGAGGATGAGATGTTTAGATAACATCACCAACTCAATAGACACGAATTTGAGTGAATTCCAGGAGATAGTAGAAGACAGAGGAACCTGGGGTTCTGCAGCCCATGGGGTCACAAAGAGTTGGACACAACGACTGAGCAACAACAGCAACATATCCATATTGCCTTAATCTCCCCACTCCTTGTTTTATTGGGATATAATTGACATACATCATTATATAGATTTAAGATATGCAGCATAATGATTTGACCTTACATGTATTATGAAATGATTACACATTAGTTAACATCCACCATCCATCAGCTCATTTGGATACTAAAGAAAAAGAAAAAATATTTTTTCCTTAAGATTAGAACCCTTAGGATTTACTCTCCAAATAAATTTCATATAAATCATATAGCAGCATTAGCTATAATTATCATGTTATACACTACATCCCTAGGACTTACTTATTTTATAACTAGAAGTTTGTACCTTTTGACCACCTTCATTCAATTTCCTTCTGATAAATGTAAATGTGACCTCTTTTTCTATGTGGTTCTGTTTTGTTTTAGTTTCCACATATAAGTGAGATCATACAGTATTTGTCTTTCTCAGTCTGATTTATTTTACTTAGCATAATGCCCTCAAGGCCCACCCATTTTGTCACAAATGGCGGATTTCTTCCTTTATTATGGCTGAATAATATTCCACTGTGTACACATACCACAACTTTTTCTATTCATCTGTCATTGAACACTCAGGTTGTTTCCATGTCTTGGAAATTATAAATAATGCCATTCTAAACATGAGGGTACAGATGTCTCTTTGACATAATCTTTTGAGTTTCCTTTGGATACATTCCCAGAAGTGGAACTGCTGGATCATATGGTAGTTCTATTTTTTAATTTTTTGAGGAACCTTCATACACAGTGTCAAAATCTTAACTGTATGTGAAAATCAAAATGGGACAATCTCAATGAACTTTTACAAATACTAACACCCAGACAGCCACCATTCAATTCAATGTCTAAAACATTCCCAATGCCCTTGTGTTCTTTCCCAGTTTCTATTCCTTCCCAGTAGTAGCAATTCTGACTTCTATCACATAACTTAGTTTTGCCTGCTTTTGAACTTCACATAATGGGACTCATACTGTCTGTAGTCTCTGTGGCTGTATTTGATTGCTAATCATTATGTCTGTGAACATCATCTGTGGTGAACAGACCATAACGTAACTCCCAGTGATTTCTATCTGCATCCTATGCTAAAGGGATTTCTAACCAGCAGAGATCACCCTGGCTGGCACAGTCAGAGAAGTGACACTGAAGTTCGGTCTTGAATACCCAGGAAGTTTTGGCCAGGGTGATCAGAGCAGGACAACTGATTTGGGCAAGCCAGCTGGCCAAGGCTCTGAACAACCACAGTTCTGGCTGAGGGGCAGAAAGCAGCAGACAAATCAAGAGATGCATTCCCCCAGCCCTGGAGAGATGGCTAATGATGTACTGTGGGAGGCAGGACTACTTAGTATTCCGCAAAGAGCCTCTTCTCCTCCACCTACTTCAGTGATTCCAGTCTGGTTTTCAGAATCCAGCCTTTTTTTCTTTTTTCCACTAATTTTTATTTATGAGATTTTAGGGTGTTTTTTAGTGAATGTTTTAGCTGTATTTATTTTCTGCTCGTCCTTATACCCTCGAACACAGTGTTTTCGAAGAAACTGTCATTATTCTAGCATCCACTAAAGAAATATTCCAGTCACATCCAGCCAAGAAGGAAGCAAATGTTCTCATAAGCATAATCTCTGCCTGTATTGTTTCCCTGTGCTCTTAGCCTCCTGCCTTCACAAGTTTCCTCCTGGATTCATTTATTTCTGATGGATACGCACAGTTGTCAACAAATGTGGTATTAAAAATAGATTTCTGTATTTCCTAGGAGTGCCCTGGGACTAGAGAGACAGCATCAAAGGAGTGTTTTCTGCACAGTCTGCTACTGAGAGAACCATGGCACACACCAAGCTTTTCAGAAATCTGAAAAAAAAATGTGTTTTCAATGGCAAAACCGACTGATAACACCAGAGATAATATACAATGCTCTGAGTAGTAGTTTTGCATTCACCCACAGATCAACCAATTGATTGAATCAGCTCAACCTTCTGATTTACCCTAGCTCTAAGGTTATCAGAATGCTCAGATCAGGTCAAATGGAGAACTCGATTGAGGTAGCAAATTCTAATTTTCGGGAGAAAGAAAATGTTCGCAAAAATAGCAAATGGATCTAAATTTTCTGTCCTGGATCTGATGTAGCAGACCCTGTTCTCAACATTTTTGCACATGGTTTAGGGCCTGACCTTTCTTTGAGTTGTAGATATCTGCTACCTTGCTTGTGTACACGTACCTGCAATCATACACTAGCAGCTGGCACATGTTTAGGCTGCTCCAGGCTCATCACTCCCTTCCGTCCAGCTCCTCTACCCCTGACAGTATCATCGTGGACTTAATTGTCTTTCTCCTATAACCTGCCTCACACAGGTGTTGTTCTCTAATCCCTCCTCCCTTCCCAGCTTCTTTCCTGGCTTCACTTACCCTAAACCAGGTTCTCAGAAAGAATTTACATATCTATTGGCTTCAGTGTGCATTACTTATTCTTAACTTCAGGCCAGGACGGACCCAGTGGGGTATGAGTTTAACTTAAATAGGGATAGCTACTGTTCCTTTAGAAATGTGAAAAGGCTGACTTAGAGACCCACTTCCATCAGATGTATTTGATTTTCAGTTTGAGAAAGTTAAAAAGAAAAATAATTAGGAAGAAAATAAACCTTGAAAGACAGTGATAGCAGGCGGATGGCATTCCCCTGTTTGAACTGTTAACAATCTGTTGCCTTTAGGACTCCTCATCCCACCTTTCCCAGTCATCCTAGGATTGTTGTAGAGAAGAACCAGTTCTGACTCCATGTTGGAACTGTTTCTTTGACTTACTTTTGGTTGCTGGTATTATAGTCATTCATAATGGCCTGCCTCAAAGGACCTTGCCCTTCTGCCTGACTGTTAGATTACAGTGCCTTTGTTCAACTGAACTGAACTGAACTTTTCAGCTCATAGAGAGATAATCTGACCCTGCCCACCTGTGAATGGCTGCAAGAAAAGAGATTAACACATCCCTTCCAAAGGCTGGCCCTCCCAGAGATGTTTTTCAAGACTGAAGACTCTTTTTACTTTACTTCCTTACTGCCTCTCCCTCTCTATTCTATCTTTTGACTTTAGCTCCTCATTGCTTCTCCCTCTGATTCTAGGGTTTCCCTGGTGGCTCAGATGGTTAAAAATCTGCCTGCAGTGCAGGAGACCCGCGTTCAATCCCTGGGTCAGGAAGATACCCAGGAGAAGGAAATGGCAACCCACTCCAGTATTCTTGCCTGGAAAATCCCATGGACAGAGGAGCCTGGAGGGCTACAGTTCATGGGGTCTCAAAGAGTTGGACACAACTGAGCAACGAACACTTTCTGGATCTATAAAGAACCTGGCATCCAGACCCCGGGGCTTCCCTGGTAGCTCAGCTGGTAAAGAATCTACCTGCAATGCAGGAGAACCCTGGTTTGATTCCTGGGTTGGGAAAAGCCCCTGGAGAAGGGATAGGCTACCCACTCCAGTATTCTTGCCTGGAGAATGCCCATGAACAGAGGAGCCTGGCAGGCTACATTCCTTGGGTCTTGAAGAGTCAGACACAACTGAGTGACTAAGCACAGCATCCAGACCCCGACAAGATGATTATCTTACTGGTCAGCCAGCTTTCCAAAGAAACCTGTATTGCTTGCCTCAACACCTCTTCTCTCGGATTCATTCGCCTGTTGTGTGGCGAGCAGAGCTAGTGAGCTTGGACTCAGTAACTGGATCAATATCCCATGGGTAGACTCTTGAGTTCTTTACTTCAGTCTTTATAATGGAATGAAAAATATTTCTATCTTGCTGCAGCCACTATCTCCTGCATAGTCATGCAGGTTCTGACTCTATATTTTTACTCATGGCTTCCTGGAATTCCCTTTCCCATCTCTCTAAGTGCTTTATGTTTTTAAAAACTTATTTGAATCCAAGTCCTCTACAAATTCAACCCTGACCACCCAGTGAAAATGAGCTCTTCCTCCACTCGTATTTTTTGTACAATTTGGCCGTTACAAATTTTCAATGCAATAAATATTTATTGAGTGTTTACCATGTGCAAATTACCATCTACGGTACTCCAAGATAAATAAAATTCTTTTAACCTAAGTAGAGTACAAAATAAGTACTCAAAATTATAACCAAATGCAGAACATGCTATGTACTAGGAGGTACAGACAGAGCTGTAGGGGTTTGGAGAAGGAAGGGGAGAAAGGAGCTAACATTTATGGGATGGACATTACAGGTTAGACTGAAAATGCTGAATGTTTTATATCATCATTTAACCCTCATAACAACTCTTTTTATAAGGGTGGAAGATAGGTTTCAAAGAAGTTTAAAAAAAGTAATCAAGATCTCATCCCAGATTAAGTAGTAGTGTAGAATTTAAATCTAGATCTGTTTGACTTCAAAGTCCCATTCTTTCTACTTCTCTTACCTAGTTACATATTAAAGAAAGTATTCATGAAGAAGGAGGCATTTGAGATGAGGCCTGAATCATGATCAGAATGAAATACATTAGACAGAGAATACAGGCATGTTTCACTTTATTGCACTCTGCAGATAAATGTGTTCTTTACAGTTTTAAGATTTGTGGCAACTCTGAGTTAAACAAGTCTGTTGGCACCATTCTTTCCAACAGCATTTCTTCAGTTCATGTCTCTGTGTCACATTTTTGTAATTCTTATAATATTTTAAAATTAATTTTTCAGTTCAGTTCAGTTCAATCACTCAGTCATGTCCAACTTTTTGTGACCCCATGGACTGCTGCACACCAGGCTTCCCTGTCCATCACCAACTCCCAAAGCCTACTCAAACTCATGTCCATTGAGTCGGTGAAGCCATCCAACCATCTCATCCTCTGTCATCCCCTTCTCCTCCCGCCTTCAGTCTTTCCCAGAATCAGGGTCTTTTCAAATAAGTCAGTTTTTCACATCAGGTGGCCAAAGTATTGGAGTTTCAACTTCAGCATCAGTCCTTCCAGTGAATATTCAGGACTGATTTCCTTTAGGATAGACTGGTTGGATCTCCTTGCAGTCCAAGGGACTCTCAAGAGTCTTCTCCAACACCACAGTTCAAAAGCATCAATTCTTTGGCGCTTATTATAGTCTAATTGCTTACAGTGTTGTGTCTTGCAATATTTTTTTAGCTTTTTCAT